>NC_044557.1:111261714-111974412 GCF_007565055.1 Rhinopithecus roxellana
ACCAAATGGTTTCACTAACTTCAGATGGAACCCAAATGCATTGGATTCCCCTTCAATATGACTTTCTTCAAGTGCCTTGTAAGTTTCTTTAAAATGTCAGACACCTTTTTTCCTGTAGTGCATTATGCTTATTATCTGGTTGACAAAGTAATCTGTACACGAAACCCCCATGACATGCGATTTACCCGTATAACAAACTGGCACAGGTATCCCCTGAATCTAAAATAAAAGTTGGAAAAAAATATAATGATTTTTAATATATTTTCATATTTAGTCCTTTCAACAACCATATAACATAAGTGTATTTTTACAGTATTTTATTTCTAAGTGGAGAGGTAGGGGCTCAGAAAATTTAAGTACCCTGCCTAGGAGCACGTAGCTTATACGTTTTAGAGCTTGGATTCAAACCTGTTTGACTCCAAATGACAACTTTATGTGTTAGTATTATTTGTGGCTGCCTATCCAAGCAGCCAAATTGATTTAATATGTAGGAGAGTCTGTATGTTCTCCTGAGAGCCTCTGGCATCAATAGAGGCTTTCTGACCATTAAGGTAGCTCAGGTTCTGTTACACTGAAGTCTAAGAGTCAGTCTGTAACCCTGAGACACTGACCAGTTTGCTGTATCATTTACTGTTAAAAATAAGAGACTCATCAGCTGAATTTTTTTCTAATAACTTTTTATCTTTTTTAAAATTCTATTTTAAGTTCTGGTATACATGTGCAGGATGTGTAGGTTTGTTCCACAGATAAACGTGTGCCATGGTGGTTTGCTGCATCAATCAACCCATCACCTAGGTATGAAGCCCAGCATGCATTAGCTATTTTTCCTGATGCTTTCCCTTACCCCGCCCCCTACCACACCTCAGAGTGTGTTGTTCCCCTCCCTGTGTCCATGTGTTCTCATTGTTCAGCTCTGAATTGTAAGTGAGAACATGCAGTGTTTGGTTTTCTGTTCCTGCGTTAGTTCGCTGTGGATAATGGCTTCCAACTCCATTCATGTGCCTGCAAAGGACACGATCCTGTTCCTTTTTATGGTTGCATAGTATTCCGTGGTGTATATGTACCACATTTTCTGTATCCAGTCTCTCACTGATGCGCATTTGGGTTGATTCCACATCATTGTTATTGTGAATAGTACTGCAGTTAACATGTGCATGCATGCATCTTTGTAATAGAATGATTTATATTCCTTTGGGTATATTCCCAGTAATGGGATTGCTGGGTCAAGTGGTATTGCTGGTTCTAGGTCTTTGAGGAATTGCCACACTGTCTTCCACAATGATTGAACTAATTTCCATTCCCATCAACAGTGTCAAAGCATTCCTATTTCTTCACAGCCTTGCCAGCATCTATTTTTCTTGACTTTTTAATAATCACCATTCTAACTGGCGTGAGATGGTATCTCATTGTGGTTTTGATTTGCATTTCTCTAATGATCAGTAATGTTGAGTTTTTTTCATGTTTGTTAGCTGCATGAATGTCTTCTTTTGAGAAGTGTCTGTTCATGTCCTTTGCCCACTTTTTAACAGGGTTGTTTTTCCTGTAAATTTAAGTTCCTTGTAGATTCTGAATATTTTACCTTTCTCAGATCGATAAATTGTAAAAATTTTCTCTCATTCTCCAGGTTGTTTGTTCACTCTGATGATGATTTCTTTTGCTGTATAGAAGCTCTTTAGTTTTATTAGATCCTGTTTGTCAGTGTCTGCTTTTGTTGCAATTGCTTTTGACAATTTGTCATGAAATTTTTACCTGTGCTTATGTCGTGAATGGTATTGCCTAGATTTTCTTCTAGGGTTTACATTTAAGTTTTTAATCTATCTTGAGTTAATTTTTGTATAAGGTGGAACAAAGGGGTCCAGTTTCAATTTTCTGCATGTGGCTAGCCAGTTCTCCCAGCACCATTTATTAAATATGAAATCTTTTTTCCCATTGCTTGTTTTTGTAAGGTTTGTCAAAGATCAGAGGATTATAGATGTGTGGTCTTATTTCTGACCTCTCTATTCAATTCTATTGGTCTGTGTGTCTGTTTTGTACCAGTACTATGCTGTTTTAGTTACTGTAGCCTTGTAGTATACCTTGAAATCTGGTAGTATAATGCCTCCCAGCTTTGTTCTTTTTGCTTAAGATTGTCTTGGCTATACAGGCTCTTTTGTGGTTCCATATGAATTTTAAAGTAATTTTTTCTAATTCTCTGAAGGCTGTCAATGGTAGTTTAAGGGGAATAGCATTGATTCTCTAAATTACTGTGGGTAGTATGGCTATTTTCACAGTATTGATTCTTCGTATTCATGAACATGGAATATTTTTCCATTTGTTTGCATCCTTTCTGATTTCCTTAAGCAGTCGTTTGTGTTCTCCTTGAAGAGGTCCTTTACTTCTCTTGTTAGCCACCAGCTCGAATTTCACAAGTTCACCTGTATTTTCTGTGTTATCAACCTTTTGCTACTAAACCAGTGATTAATTGTGTCCTTGTGGAAATTTATACCAATTATCTACTCTTCATGCGTTTTTGACTCACAGTAAACAATGCTTCCGAGAAAAGCCAACATTTACTTACACACGCACACACATGCACACACACCAAACACCCTTTTTACACTGAACATTTTGAGGAAAATTTAAACACAGGTGAACTGTTTTTAATCAGAGCTGCAAAATGATTTCCTCACAACTGAAAAAATAAATTTGAGCTTTGAATAATATATTTTGATTAACAAAAGCCATAGACTAGTTACTGGCTCATACTAGATGAAAAATATTAATTTTTGCAATGATTGACTAGGTGGATGAGGTTGATATAATGTGCTTGATATTTATTGTGGTTATATTACTTATCTAGTCCATTACTAGGTTAAATGGCTACATGAACCTTACATTTTCCTGATCCATAGTGCAAGTATATAGGATCTGAATTCAGAGGATTAGTTTGTGTTCACCTGTAAATTTTGTCCGTTCTCTCTGTATAAATTTAGACAAACATAAACGTTAGGTTTCTTGTCTTAAAGTAGAGATGATCTTGATAATACTTATACAAATATTTTGGGATAATGTATACGAAAAGCGAGGAAGGATCCAAATTTTAACTCCCTATTCGAGATTATGCTATGGCCTCGGTGCATTGGCTCACGCCTGTAATCCCAGCACTTTGGGAGATTGAGGCCAGTGGATCACCCGAGGTCAGGAGTTCACGAGCAACCTGGACAATGTTGTGAAACCCGTTTCTACTAAAAATACAAAAAATTAGCTAGGTGTGATGGTGGGCACCTCTAATTCCAACTACTCAGGAGGCTGAGGCAGGAGACTCATTGGAACCCAGGAGGCAGAGGTTGCAGTGAGCTGACATCATGCCATCGCACTCCAACCTCCAACTCTATCTCAAAAAAAAAAAAAAAAAAAAAAGAAAGAGAGAGAGAGATAAATTGTGTATTATGTTATGGCGCTGCCCTGTGTAGACCATCGTATTCCATTTCTTATGACTGATTTTCAGTTTTTGTGGCTTCATGTCCCAGTTAATAAACCTTTATTTTAAAATTCTTCTTTTCGACATAAACTGTCAGCCTTGGTTTGCTTTTCTTAATAATATGCTTGTTTCTACTTCTATGCTTTCTTTAATGGATTTCTTGCTACTTAAAATACTCTCTCTACATTTAGAGTCCCTCCCATTTAGGGGACTCTACATTTAGTGTCTCTTAGAGTCTTTGTCAAGCCAACTTGCCATATTCCTATACACTCGAATCCGTCCCTATCCTGAAATCGTGCATCAGTCACAGTGAGTATTATAAAGTTTAGCTACTGATTTTAAAAAGAAATGTGTCTGTAGCGATGGTGTGTTCACAAGTGTGTGTGTGTGTGCGTAAGTGTGTGTGTGTGCATGTGTTTCTATGAAAGCAAGTGTAACCTTCACTTCTGGTTTGAAACTGTCCAGGTAAACTGTTTTAAAGGTTTTTTTTTTTTCCTTTAAATATGTCTATCCCATGTCTCTACTCCTCCTTCACCCTTATGTGCCAATCCTTGTCCTGGAACATAAATACTTGTTTCATAAATACATGTGGGTCCAAATAAATACTTGCAAAGCACATTAATTTTTATCTCTAAAGGAAATAAGATTATTAAAATAAATACCATAGATAATTGAAGAAAAACTACCTAAATAATTAGAACCTTTTAATGTTTCTTCAAAAGGAAAAACTTTTATTTTTTTAGTTTCATCTGTTACATTTCCAAGTTCTCTCCTGTTCCCTGTGGTTGTAGAGAGTAGAAGAGAATATATTATCAGGCCTGATGAATATAATGGAATAAGCACGGAATGCTTCCACAGCATCTCAGAAATAAATATAACTCTCCCATGTTTACTTTTTAATATCTCAGGTGTCAGGTGACACCTTTGAATTATCCCACAATAACCAGGTGGCTAAACCATTAGCAGTAACTTTTGTTAGGGTTTAATTCCAGCTGTTCACAGGAAGATATCAAACGTCACATGATAGGGTTGCCAGATGAAATACAGAGTACCAGTTAAGTTTGAATTTCAGACAAACAGTCAAAATCTTTTTGTATAAATATGTCCTACACCACTTTGGGAGGCCAAGGCAGGCAGATCACAAGGTCAGGAGTTCGAGATTAGTCTGACCAACAAGGTAAAACCCCGACTCTACTGAAAATACACACAAAAAAATTAGCTGGGTATGGTGGTGCACACCTGTAATCCCAGCTTCTCAGGAGGCTGAGGCAGGAGAATTACTTGAACCCCGGGAGGCAGAGGTTGCAGTGAGCTGAGATCATGCCACTGCACTCCAGCCTGGGTGACAGAGTGAGTGTCTCTCTCTCTCTCTCTCTCTCTCTCTCTCTCTCTCTCTCTCTCTCTCTCTCTCTATATATATATATATATATATATATATATATATATATATATATTCCACACAACATTTCTGATATAATTATAAAGAAGCATTCCAACAGAATGAATCTAATTTTCCCAGCTCGTGCATTTGCATCTCTTTTTCTTAGTCACTGATCTCTACTTTCCATTCTTTCTCACATCTTCTAAACTCCTCCATGTGCAGGATTGTCACATTTAGCAAATAGAAATATAGGATGCCCAGTTAAATTTAAATTTCAAATAAACAACAAATATTTCATTAGTATGTCACAATGGTCATGGGGGCACATGTATTTTAAAAAGTATTATATGTTTATATGTATTAACAAAAATATTCTGTTTATCTGACATTCACATTTAACTGGCATCCTGTATTTTATCTGGCAATCCTATCCTGTGGCTTTTGATATCACCCTGTGAACATCCAGAACTAAACCCTAGCAATCTCTCCATGATTCCAGATTCTGTCCTATCCACGACCTAAGGCTTCTAATGCTGCTGCATGCCTCGTATCTTAATACTGCCCTGTTGGGGTTATTCGGTTCTGCCATATGATACTTGTTTTACAAATATAGACTAAAGAAGTTAGTAACATCTTTGTTTGCCACACAACAAACATATGATTTCCATTGGCATAGACTCTTCTATAGTCTCTCAGGCACACCTTACGACTAGTAAGAACACTATCTTCCAGGTATAAGCCAAGTTCTTGGGAGTTATCTTTGAAGTTTCTGTGTTGAGACTATTGGTCTTCCCTGTGCAAAGACTTGATTAGCAAATACTACTTGAAACAATCCACAATTCGTAGTGCAGTTGACCACCCTTATGATCAAGGGGATCTCTGTGTCCCATCCCATAAAAGCTTCATAGGTCTCACCCTCGATTAAGTGCTTCACTTCTCAAGACAGTGAACAGATGGAGGACTTTTGTAGTTACCATTATACAACTGTGCCCTCTGTTGTTTTATTATACAACCAGAGAACTGAGGCACTGGCTTTACCTGTCAGCTATACCAGGGGTGTGACACCATCTTTCTGACTTGATCACACATGCCACATCTCTTAATATTTCAGCTAGACTGAAATAATTCTTTGTAAAAATTTTTGGGGGCTGGGGGTAAAGAACAAGGTAGAACTTTGAATATTTTATTCATAATTATATTCACGATTGTATTTATATGAATGATATAAGGACTAAGTAAGTATGTGTTAAATAAATGACCAAATGAATAAGTAAACTAATGGACAAATGAATAAATGTTTATGACTGGAGCATATTACCCATAAACCTCCCTAGAGACATATTTAACAGATACTCTGTGAAAGTCCCTGATGCTGGGAACTTACATTCCAAAGACAGTAACTATTCTTCATAGAATTCAGCATCCAGATTGTACATGTTCTTAGAGGCCCAAACTACCTGGATATTGGCCCATGTCATAAAATAAAATATCTTACAGCACAATTCTTCCCTCAGATTGAGAACACTTTCAGGCCCATTAGCTGATTTAGCAGGGTTTTTAGAGCTCATGGATTCACTGTGAGTTCTGAATAACTGTTGTATTACTAGAATTAAGAATCTCTCTGTGTCTTCTAGGGCTTCTCTTGATATTTCCTGTGTGCCCATTGACATGTCCTTGAACTTACAGATTTGCTCCATCCCAGGACCATCCAGGACTGTGGCTTTCACAATCCACCCTCTAAATCAGACCCATGACATTATTTTTAGAGAAAATTTGGATCTATATGTTTCTGTGGCTAGCTAGTCTTCCTCAGTAAAACCGAAATCATTTCCTTCTAGTGAGTACTCTCCAAATCAAGGTGCACCTTACTTCTCTTGATGCATACTTCCGAACCCACAAAGTACACAACCAGAACAACACTTCTTATCCTCAAACCTTGCTCTCCACAAGGGAACTCGCTTTCAAAAGTATTACTATTATATTACCCAGTGTACTCTCTTTTATAGAGGCCCTGGCTTTCTTCCTTGATCTTTCCTTCCATCCATAATCTTTATGCCAGTGTTGACCAAAACTCCACTCCAAAAGCATTTATTCTTTTCTAAAACAACCTTCAGCTAAAGTTTTAGTAACTAAATCTACTAAAAATCCATTGCTGAACAGGAAGCAGGTATCTGGAAGGCCATTTCTGGTACAAGACCATATTTGGTATCATTCTCATAGCTTCATTCTAGCTAGCTTTTCTTAAACCTGAACAATAAGAGGTTATGACTACTCTGCATAACTTTTATTTTCAACGCCCTGTCTCTTTCTAGTTCCTGTCATCCATGAAAATAAGCTGAGTCCATCAACCTCTACTTATCTAGGCCCACATTGGGGGATATTTATAGCCTGGGATTATTGACAGCAGAGCAGACCTCAACAACTGAGGATTTAAGGACAGTATGAACTGTAACAACTGACTTTGGAGAGGGCTAAATCCCAGAACAGTACTCATGATCTGATGACTCTAACGTGCATTGTCCCTCTATGAGCTCAGATACCATACTGGCCAGAAGGGGAGGGAGAGAAGGAAGGCTTGACCTTAGGTGCAACACAGCAGAAGAAACAGAACTCAGTCAACAATGTGTGTTTCTCAACCACCTTTGGTCTACCATATTTAGATATCTTTAATGACAGTAACCAGGCACTTCCTAATAACTTTTTAGATATTGAGTGCAACCACAGCTAATAACCCTGTTTTACAGATGAAAGTCAGAACTTAGTACCCAAAAACATCTTCTTTAAAAGAATTCTGTGTAGTCCTCAACAACTCTCCTTATATACCAATATCCAAGTTTAAAATAATTCTCCTTTTACGTGGTTGACTTAAGGTAGTATTTCTTCTTCCTAAATACCTGGGACTGTGCTTGCTTATTGATGGTTCTTCCTCACATTACAGTATATATTCTTGTTATGTTTCTCATAGTTTACGTTCCAGTTAGTCTTGAGAAGACCTTGAGAGCAAAAATCATGAGATGTGATAGAAATTTTTAGGCATCTGTGTACGCTATTCTTTCTAATCAGATAACTTCCCTTTCTCACTTCACCTGGGTAATTTATGTGTCATCTTAAACATTACTTCCTTTCCTGGCCTTAAGATGTTAGACATCCTACTATATACATCCATCATCATGCACATAACTCACGTCAGTGTCTGTCTTTTCACAAGATTACAAGCTCTCTGACAGTAGGTACCAATTTTTCTTGCTTAGAGTCGAATTTTCAAAACCAAGCAGTATCTTGCAAAGAAACAGCACTCACTCAAACGATATTTGTAAAATGCAAGGATGGATGGATGGAAGGATGGATGGATAAAAGGCTCTCAGATAATTTGTTTATTTAGTTGCCAGAGTTGTTTGATCTGTTAAAAGGGGAATAGGTAAGCACTTGCTATTACACTACTAAAAAGCAGATACTGCTTGCTAATGACTACACAGATAGAAGTATAATATTCAAGTGAATATTTGTGTATGTTTTTAATTACAAGTAAATGTATATTTTTGCAGGAACAATTTGAAACTGAATTAAAGTATAAAATGACAGTTAATGGAAAAATTGCGGTGCTTTATTTGAAAAAAAACAAGTAAGTACGTTTATCTGTGATATTATCCTCAGCAAGAGAAAGGCAGCATGTGGAGAGTGTGCTGAGTCTGTTGCTGCTTATGCCTGGCACAAACCTGGACTAATCAGCTTTTGCTCTCAAATGACTCAAGAAGTTCACTGAACTTAACAATCAGCACAAGTAACCACAACATGTTTGTCTTTCTCTAGGAACCTCCTTGCACCAGGCTACACAGAAACATATTACAATTCCACTGGAAAGGAGATCACCACAAGCCCACAAATTATGGTATAATAGTCTCTTCAATTCTTTAATAGGGGTTTTACCCAAAGCCCTAAAGGCGGTGTCCTTGCTAGGCAAATAATAGAAGTGAAACTGCGTTTATAACATTAATGCTTTTTTCAGCAGTAGCCCTTACCCAATTGATCTTCCACTTTTCTTTTTCTTTATATTTTGACAAGAGCAAAACAATTTCTTGGCAACTCTGGTAAGTTTTTCCAGCCTTTAAGGACTCCTATAGGAGGTGGGTAGAATGAGCATGAAGAGTTACATACCTCTGGTGCTCTCAATCAATTTCTATCATTTCTCTAGATTTGTGGTCTCTTCAACCAAGACTGTTTCCTCAATAGCAATTGCAGAATTGTTTTTTTTTTTTAACAATTTCTCTTGACACCTATTCATAGCCCATGTTTTCTTAGAGCGAGCAGACGACGGTGTGTAGCCATTAGGGGTCATGCACCGTTACCTCTTTTTCTGAGCTCCATTTTCCATGGGAAGCCCTTCAAGCATTGTTCTCCGTAGCAATAATACCAGAGTTAACATGGGCCAACACCTCATCTGTCCCAAACTAGAAAGGTCCTTCATGGAACACCCACACGAAAAAATGTTAAGAAGGGCATTTTGCTCCAAATGCAGGCAAGAAATGTGCTGATCCAATTAATCTGATGGAACATTTCAGATAAATCAAGAAAGAAAAAACAAAAACCCAATCTGAATAGCCCATCCTTTGGAAAAAGGCTTGTAGATCTTTGCTAGAAAAAAGTTAATGAGAAATCAGCCAAAAGGAAAAATGAGTGCCCAGTGTTGTTTTAGGAGCTCAGGTTTTAAACTCACATATCCAAGTTTATTCCATCTAAATATTATTGACATTCATCCTACTTAGTCAACACTGACAGTTAATACCTTGTAAACATTTTGGGATCATTGACTGACATTAACAATTTCAATTTATATGAAGTTTTTAATTATTTTTTAAACGTCTCTGAGTTTACTGTTGTTCAGCAGAATATGATTTGAAAGTATTTAAAGTATTTAAAATCCTGTTTCAAGATTTCCAATGCGGCTTTAGCAGGGGCACTAAAATTCACATGTACTTCTCTTTATAAAACCCCTTTTCCTTTAGGATGATTGTTACTATCAAGGACATATCATTAATGAAAAGGATTCTGATGCTAGCATCAGCACATGTAGGGGTCTAAGGTAAGACTTCAGGAATGTTTTGCATGCACCTGTGATTGTGGTATTTATGTATATATCTAACCAACCAGATGAATTCCAAATATCATTAATTTTTATATAGTTGCATATGAATCATAAGGGCCATAAAATGTTGAAATTTGAAGAAACACTGCTTCTCTTGATAGTGGTTTGTAAATTACATATCTGAATTGCTTTCAAAGATATTTTTGTTACCTTATTTTTAAAATACAGGATTTTGAGTCCCAGTTCTGGAGTCAGAATCTTTAGGGAATGGGACCTGCTCTCTCTTCTCGTTCCTCACTTTATTTTACTTATTAATTTAGATGGAGTCTTGCTCTGTCACCAGGCTGGAGTATAGTGGTGCGATTTCAGCTCACTGCAATCTCAGCCTCCTGGGTTCAAGCAATTCTCCTGCCTCAGCCTCTCAAATAATTGGGATTACAGATGCCCGCCACCACACATGGCTAGTTTTGTATTTTCAGTAGAGACAGAATTTCACCGTATTGGCCAGGTTGGTCTTGAACTCCTGACCTCAAGTGGTCCGTCTGCCTCAGCCTCCCAAAGTGCTGGAATTACAGGCGTGAGCCACCATCCCCAGACTCCCTCCCCACTTTAAGCTGTCTCTCTCTAGATTGTCTTATCTGTGATTATGACATATGTTTCTGTCTGTTAATGATATGCTATGCATCTGTCTATAGTAAGGTGGCTCTTCTGATGTCCAGACTTGATTATCTAATTTTCTTTTTCATATTTTCAGTTGGATATCTTAAAGAAATCTCAATTTCAGTGTGCCTTAAACCAAACTAATGATTGTCTCTTGAATCTGGTACAGTTTCCATGTTCTCTGTCTTAATCAGTGGTATAATCAAATAATCACTTGCCCAGTTCAGAACCCTAAATTCCTTGAGGTTTGCTTGCCCCTCAGCCCTGCAATTTCAATCCCTTACCAAGTCTTGTTGATTCTATCCTCTAAACGCTTTCTGAAATTGTTCATTCTGTCTCTACTGCAATATCCTAGTCCCTCTACCATGATTCCTTGTGCAGACCATTGCAATAATTCATCTTCTCATATCATCTTCTCAATTCATGCATCTCATGAATATGAGATGCATAGCATATCATTAACAGCATAATGATATGAGAGAGAGAGAGAGAGAGGGAGAAAAGAGAGAGAGTGAGAGAGAGAGAGAGAGAAAAGAGAGTGAGAGAGAGAGAGAGTGCTTATCTAGAGAGAGAGAGAGCTTAAAGTGGGGAGGGAGTCTGGGGGTAGTGGCTCACGCCTATAATTCCAGCACTTTGGGAGGCTGAGGTGGGCGGACCACTTGAGGTCTTGCCATTATCTAATTTTATGTACACTTAATTCAGTCTATTATATTCTCTTGTACTTTTTCTTCACATCAATTATCTATTATAATTATATATAAGTACTTACTATATAGTTATATATATTCTGTGATTATTTGATACACATCCATCTTTCTCATTTGAACATAAACTCCATAAGAAAAGAGACCATATCTTTATTTTTGCTGTCTACCTTTAGTCCAATGCCTAATGAATAATGGGTACTCAGTGAATATTGGTTGAATGAATCCTAGTTCAAGGTTTTAGCAGAGAAAATTAGGAAGTTGAAAATATTTGTCATGTGCTTTACATGTTCTCACATTCAATCTTTACTATCACAATATTAGGAAGGTGTCATGACAAATAAAAGTGGAGAAACTGAGGCTTGTGAGTTTGAAAAATTTTCCCAATGTGTCACAGTGAATGAGTTATAAAGCCAGTATTTTAACACTTATCTATAAAACTCTAAAGTCTCTTTCATTTTAAGGGTACCTTTAAAACAAGTATAGCATTAAAATTGGAAGAATGCTGGACCAAGTGTCAGGAAATATTCATTCTAGTGCCAGAACTGATATGGTTGGTTGCATGACATTGCAGCAGTCACTTCTCCCTAATATGTCTTACTTCCTTATAGAAAATAAGTTTAGATAATCTCCAAGGTATCTTCAGCTGTAAGTTTTTCTGCATTTTATTGCCATGAGCTGAAATTGTTTTTGACATTGACTAGGAATTTTAAAGGTCCTCTTTTGGATCTTATAAATCTGTATGAACCTAATGCAGTAATACTTTGTTAAGAAACCAGAACTCTGTTTTTTTCAGGGGCTACTTCAGTCAGGGGAATCAAAGATACTTTATTGAACCTTTAAGCCCCATACATTGGGATGGACAGGAGCATGCACTCTTCAAGTATGACCCCGATGAAAAGAATTATGACAGCACCTGTGGGACAGATGGTGTGTTGTGGGCCCACGATTTGCAGCAGAACATTGCCCGACCTGCCACCAGACTAGTAGTATGTGCAACTTTATTTTTATTTGAAATGCTCTCATGTATTCTGCCTTGGTTTCCAGAATTAGCAGCGCAATTTACTGAAACTATAGTCATTGTCGAAATTAGTAAGTTATAGAGACACTAATCCTTAAATATTGCTAGACATTAATGATTCATTTAACAAATAGTTAGGAATCAACTTTTTTCTTTTTTTTTTTTTTTTGAGATGGAGTTTCACTCTTGTAGCTCAGGCTGGAGTGCAATGGTGTGATCTCAGCTCACTGCAACCTCCACCTCCTGGGTTCGAGTGATTCTCCTGCCTCAGCCTCCTGAGTAGCTGGGATTACAGGCATGTGCCACCATGCCTGGCTAATTTTTAGTAGAGATGGGGTTTCACCATGTTGGTCAGGCTGGTCTCAAATTCCCGACCTCAGGTGATCCACCTGTCTCAGCCTCCCAGAGTGCTGGGATTACAGGCGTGAGCCACCACACTTGGCTGGAATCAACTACTATTTACAGCAATGTTCAAAGGTTAAAAACTAAGTGTAAAATGTAACTGCCCCCTAGAAGCAGGAACCTGTCACAGTATTCCTTGTAGCCTATAATAAACCACAAAGATATAAAGTATTATTATTAATTTGCTCTTGATTTTAGCCAAAAAGCTACGAAGTGATTATTATTATTTTGAAATAAAACATCCTCCTGTCATCATAAATTCATTCAACAAATCTCTCTTAAAGTGCTGTCACAGGTGCTGGAGAGATAGAAATAAGCAAGATAGACATAGAATTTGGCTATAGGAACTTAGAATATTATTTTATGTGTGGAATTCTGCTTCTAGTCATAGGAGAAAAATGAATATAGTGTTGTGTTTTAGTCTGTAGAGCACATATCAAAATATCTTTGTTGACATTAGTTTTATTTCCTTGTTGTTACTACTTTTATTTCCAATATTTATTTCAAATCCAATCATTTCTTTTAAATGTTCTCAGAGTCTGTGAGCACAGGGCATAATTGGTCTAAATAAAATTTCTAGTCAGTTTAATTTTCTGTAGGTTTAAATTCTACCAGCAACTTCAGTGGTAAAGGTAAATATGTAGTCAAACCCAGAATACGCCAATACTTTTAAGTGCTCTGTAGATCACATATATCTCTAGTATGAAACTTAAAAACCAAATGAGTCAAAAATAATGATACCCATAATAATTTATTAAGAAATATATATGTATATTATGACATTAAAAGTATAAATTATCAGGGGGAAGATAAAAGTCTAGAGTTTTTATACATGACTGAAGTTTTTATTGGTATGAGATACTCCATTACAACTATAAGATGTTTTATGTAAACCTCATGGTAAATACAAAAAAAAAAAAAAGAACTATAGCAGATACAAATGATAAAGAGAAAAGAATAAAAATGCAGCACTACAGAAAAATGACCAAATCACAAAGATAAACAAGGGAGGAAGCAATAAAAAAAACATAAACCTATAAAACAAAATGGCAGTAGTGGATCCTTTCCTATAAATAATTACTAGGAATATAAATGGATTAATTTTTCCAATCAAAAGATAAAGAGTGCCTGAATGGCTGAAAAAAGAAGATCTAACTATATGCTGCCTCCAAGAGACACTTTTAAGCTTTAAAGACATACATTGGCTGAAAGAAAAAGAAGGAAGAACATATTCCATGCAAACGGTAACAAAATAGACAAACTCTTAGGTAGACTAAGAGAAAGAGAGAGAAAACTCAAATATATCAAATCAGAAATGAAAGTGGAGATTTTACAAAAGATGTCTCAGAAATAAAAAGATCTTAAAGGACTAACATGAAAAATTATTTGTCAATAAATTTGATAGCCTAGAGAAAATAGATGAATTCCTAGAAAAATACAACCTATAAGGGTTGAATCAGAAAGAAGTAGAAAGCCTGAACAGAGTAATAACAAAGAGATTGACATAGTAATTAAAAACCTTTCAACAAGGAAAACCTAGGACTAGATGACTCTAGAGCTGAAAAGTATCAGACATTCAAAGAAGAATTATCACCAATAATTTTTAAAATTTTCAAAAAAATAGAGATGGAAGCTGTACTTCTTAACACTTTTTACAAGCCCAGCATTACCTTTATACCTAAGCCAAGACATAGACACCAAAGAAAGGAAAACTACAGGCCAATAATTCTGACAAACATTGAGGTAAAAATTTTCAATAAAATATTAGCAAATCAAATTCAACAACACATCCAAAAGATTATACATCATAATCAAATTGGATTTATTCTTGGCATACTGACTTAACATACACAACTTGATCAATGTAATATATCAATCATATCAACAGACTGAAAGACAAAAAATGCATGATCATATCAATTGGTGAAAAGGCATTAAACGAAGTTCAACATGCTTTCTTGATTAAAAGTTTAGGCAGTTAAATAATGGTGTGTAGTTAGTGGTTCTTGATTTGAGAGTTTAGACATAGAAGAAAAGTTCCTCAACATCATAAAGGCCATTTATTTATTTATTTATTAATATATTTTAGCAGTCAAATATGCCTTATTTTATTAACGCACAGTCTTACAAATCCTCTTGATTTAGGATATTTGTAAACATTCTATAGCAGCTAGTTTCCCAAAACTAAATCAAAGTTGATAGTTTATAATCAGAAAACTTTTTTACATGCCAGTTACATTTCAGAGATTTTGTCATTCTTATATTCTTCTTTCTTCATGGAAATAAGTGCTCACTCAAATATGTGGGTCTTCTTCTGAAATTCGTTTAATATGTAACTTTTGTCCTTGGCTTAGTTGGAATTCGAGTTTTGATAAGAAAGGTGTGGTTAAGTGCACATAATCATAGACTTTCAGCAACCACACAAATGTTGATAGTGTACAATGCAGTTGTTGATGATTAAAGCATAATGAATATTTAAGAACACTTTTGCATTATTTTATTTGAAGCTGGAATGATGTGAAACTCTAAAATATGTCTCAGCCCAAGCAATAAGGTTTACCTGCCCACTCTTCTTTCTCTTTATTTTTTAAATTAAAAGCCATTTATGAAAAGCCACTGATAACATCATAATCAATCAGAAAGGAGAAATAGAAAGCCATTCTTCTGGTACCAGGCAAGGATGCCTACTTTTACCACTTCTATTAAACATGTACCAGAAGCACTATCAAGAGCATTTAGAAAAGAAAAGGAAACAAACGTTCAACTTAGAAAGGAAGAACTAAAATTATCTCTATTTGCAGATGAAATGATTCTACCTATAGAAAACCCTAATGATTCCACTGAAAGCCTGTTAACACCAATAAATAAATTCAAGAAAGTTGCAGGATATAAAATCAACAGACACAATCTGTGACATTTCTATCCACAAAATAACCTAGTCAAAAATGAAATCAAGAACACCATTCCATTTATAACATAAGTAATACTTGGGAATAAATTTTACTAAGGAGGTGAAAGACCTGTACACCGAAGGCTGTAAAACATTGATGAAGGAAATAGAAGGAAATGCAAATAAATGAATATTCCATGCTCATGAATTAGAAGACTATTGTTAAAATGTTCATACTACCTAAAGCAATATGTAGATTCAATGCAATCCTTATAAAAACCCCAATTACAGTATTTACGGAAATAAGAAAAAAATCATACAATTTGTAGGGAACCACAAAATATCCCAAATAGTCAAAGGAATTCTGAGAAAAAAAAGACATCATACTACCTGATTTAAAGTTATATTACAAAGATATAGTAATTGAAACAGTATAATGGCATAAAAGCAGACACCTACACCAGTGGATCAGAATCGCAAGCTCAGAAATAAATCCAAACATATATGGTCAATTAATTTTCAACAAGGGCACCAAAAAGACACACTGGGGAAAGGATAGTCTCTTCAATAAATAGTGCTGGGAAAACTGGATATCCACATGCAAAATTATGAAATTGAATCCTTTTCTTATACCATAACTAAAAATCAAACCAAAATGAGTAAGAAACCTAAATGTAATATCTAAAACCATAAAACTCCTAGAAGAAAATAGAGGGGAAAAGCTGTTTGACATTAACCTTGACAATGACTTCTTAGATATCATACCTAAAAGCTAAGGTTATAAAATGTAAAAAAAGAGACTATATCAAACGAAAAAGCTTCTGCACAGCAAATAAAACAAACAAAATGAAAAGTAATCTAAAAAAAAGTGGGGGAATGAGTGTCAAATATATAGAGGTAGAGAATAAAACAGTGGTTACCAGGGTCTAGGTAGGGACAGGAAATGGGGAGATACAGGTCTAAGGATACCAAGTAGCCAATGTGCTGGGTGAAGCAGTTGAAAGATCTAATGTACAATATGAGGACTGTTAAGGACAAACTGTAGACAAATTTAACAGAGTTTAATTGAGCAAAGAATGGTTTGAGAATCCAGCAGCCCTCAGAACCAGAAGAGGTTCAGAGCGATTCCGTGCTGCTCGATGGTTGGAGAGGATTTACGGACAGAAAAATGACGTACAGAAAATGTATTAAGGTACAGAAACAGCTGCATTGGTTACAGCTTGGTGTTTGCCTTATTTGAACATGGTTTGAAGAGTTGGCCACCTTTGATTGGCCAGAACTTGGTGAAACTCCTAGCTATATGTTGCTGTGAATATCGACTCCTGGGTTTGCTTGTACAGGCCTCTTATCCCTCTGTCTCCATTCCTTGGTAACTATGTGGAAAGAGCCTTGCTTTTGAGACATTTTATCTTTTTGACTTTCCTCTACCTCAGGAGTGCTATTCCTTCTCATTTCCTTTCTGTCACCATTGCTCTGATTGACTGGTAAATATTAGAGAACCTCACATAACTCAATCCTGGATCTTTTTCTTTATCTACACATTCTTCCTAGGTAATCTCACCCTGTCCTGTGCCTTATTTAAATAGGAACTGTGCACTAATGGCCATCAGATGTGTATCTCTACCCTCTGCCCCTCTCCTAAAGGCCAGACTGTTATAATTATCTTTTTAATATATCTACTCAAACATCTGATATCACAAACCTAAAGTATGTCCCAAAAAGAACTACCAATTTCTAAACCACAAACAAAACCTACTCCTCTCTTTTTCTCCCCATTTTACTTAACACTACCACCACTCATTATTTGTTCAAGTTTGGATCTAGAAATTATCCTTGATTCTCTTTTTCTTCATCCCTCCTTACATGGTATCCATCAGAAAGTGCCTCCAACATATTTCAGATCTTTTACTTTGCTCCCTTTTCTGACTATGCCAAGGTACCATCTCATAATAACCATGGCAACAGCCTCTGCCTGACCTGCCCATCCCAGTTCAGCAGAATCCACACTCCACACAATCAATCCAGTGCCATTTTTATTGTAAATCACATCACATCCCTTTTCTGTTCAAAGCCCTCTGATGTCTTCCCATAGCATTTAGTATAAAAGCCACACAACTGACCACAGGTCACAAACCCCTATATGATTGTCATCCCATCGACCTCTCTGGTCTCTTCCTCTCTTTACTCCCCATCTCTCAGTGACCTGCCCCATTATGTTATACAAAACACAAGCATTTTTTTTTCTATGCTCTAAATATGCCAATACTATTTCGCCTTAGAGTCTATTTACTAATTTTTTTTTTCTCTGCTGGAATTGTCTTCCAATTTATCTTTCCTTGCCTGGCTTCTCATTTTCCTTAATACATCTGCTAGACGACCAGCTCTTTAGATAATTTCACCTATTCTGAAATAACTACCTAGTAACTCAATATCACATGCCCACTTTAATCCTCCACATAGCACTGGCCACCATCTGATATGTTTATGTCTCTTGTAAGCTTCATCAACAGATAGACCATGTTGATTTCACTACTGCATTTGCAGTTCCCAGAGCACTCTCAGTGTATTGTAAGTGCTAATAAATATTTTGTTCCCATGGAGGGTAGGAAGTAAGTACATGTCTCATTAGATAACATCTAAAAGTCTATCTTCAGAAATTTGTTCTTTGTAATCGAACTTAAGTTACCTACTAAAAGACGTGCACTTCCAGAAATGCAATCTAATAAACTTTGATGAGCTATTATTTAGTAGGAATAATCTATTGGTCCCTTTTCAATGAGACAATGCACTATGTAACTTTTCTTTCTCTCTCTTTTTTTTTTTTTTTTTTTTTGAGATAGAGTCTCACTCTGTTGCGCAGGCTGGAGTGCAGTGGTGTGATCTTGGCTCACTGCAAGCTCCGCCTCCCGGTTCACGACATTCTCCTGCCTCTGCCTCCCCAGTAGCTGGGACTACAGGCACCCACCACCACGCCCGACTAATTTTTTGTATTTTTAGTAGAGACGGGATTTCACTGTGTTAGCCAGGATGGTCTCGATCTCCTGACCTCGTGATCCGCCCGCCTCGGCCTCCCAAAGCGCTGGGATTACAGGCATGAGCCACCGCGCCCGGCCTAACTTTTTTTTTTTTAGATAGAGAAAGGAACAGAACATTGGTAAGTTTGAAAACATGGGAAGGAGAGAAGAGAACCAAGTAGACTAGAAACAATGGTGTCTCTGCATTGCACTATTGATAAAGGAGCTGGTATTTCACCAGGATATGAATTAAAGGCTACCAAAGAAAACAAAACAAACAAAAAAACCGAAAAACACTAGGAGGATGCTGAAGTCAAAGTTACTCTATTTTGTGTCAGGATGCTGAAGAAGTCTACTGTTCAAAACAATAGAAAGACTTTGGTTTTATTTCTAGCTCCCCTACTAGTAACATAATTTAGACCCCTTGATAAAATGAAGAAGTCAGACCAGAATATTGCTGGGGTCCCTTCACCTCCAAATTTATGAGCCTTGTCGGTAGATAATCCTGCCTGTTGAATTGGGTTAAAATGCTAATATTGTCTGCCTTTACTCCAGATATAAACCAACTGCTTATAAAATTACAGATGTCAAATAATATAAGAACTTTTGTGGAAGAAGATGTTGTATCAGTAATTCTCCCCTTTATATTTCAGAAATCGAATGATGGGAAGGTTCAGAAACATGAGAAATACATAGAATATTATTTGGTCCTGGATAATGGTGAGGTAATTGTATGAGATAAATGTGCTGTCTTCCAAAACTCCCATTCATATATATTTATTTATTATAGAGACATTAAGTATCTGGATGAGACTTAAAGAATCATGAATATGAGCTATGGTTACATATTTTTCTAAAACTATGAAATTTGACATTTGTAATTAAGCTGATATGATTTCTTCTTTTCAGAGACATCAGGGCAATTGATACGATATGCATAAATTGTTGGGACTTATAATACTGTTTTCTTATTGACTTAAGAGCACCCAACTAGGTTTCCAATTATATTCTTCTGTCATTGTCTTTTGTTGTTAAATCATTTGTAAATTAAAATTTATTCTCATTAGGGAGTCATTATAAAAGCTTACTTGGTCACAATGAAAGCTTAGTGAATGGAATCCTCTGAAAAGGCAAATCTTTGGTGACAGTCATTGTTTATCTTCTACTGTAAGAATGCATTTTCATATACTGGGTTTTCTAAATTTAAAATGCACATGTGTATGAAAATATAAGTCAACTATTAGCTCAGGCCCTAAGCTTTGGCCTTACTTATTGTGCTTAATTCATGTACTATTCATATACATATCTCTTAAATTAATAAGGCATTCCTTTTGCTAATTCTGCATAGCTTAGAAAACTATAGAATTTAAGTGAAAATACATTTGGAATAATTCTTTAGAGCTTTATACTGAGCTAGTACTTCAGAAGAGAAAACATCATATTCACTCCCAAAGTGCTTTAATGTAGCTAGACAAATAGGAATTTGATTCTAACTTTTAATTAACTCTAATAACTAAATTTAATTGAAATCAATAAGTAATATAAGAGAAGATACCCTTTTAACCTTCCAAGTATATTAATTTTTATCAATGCCCATAATATTCTTTCTTAATTTTTCTTTTAGTTTAAAAAGTACAATGAGAATCAAGATGAGATCAGAAAGAGGGTGTTTGAGATGGCTAATTATGTCAACATGGTAAGACATATTTTATTACCTGCAGTTTTAAATAGTTTGCTGGGAGATGTCTTTGGGTTTTTCAATGAACGCACTTGAAGCAGGGAAGCAAAGTCAAGACACTTGAGACCAATGTGGCTGACTAACTCCCGAAGGATGACCACAACTTTTGCTACACAGTGGAACATGAATATTAATACCACAAACCAACACTTTTCTTATTTACCTGCCACACTATTCTCAGGTATAAGAAGACATAAAAACTGATTTTACATGGGTGCATTGTGTTTTCCAAAAATCCACTAAGAAAATGCTGAAGACCAAATCCCAACAGAAAGCTGGTCCAGAGGGGAAAAAATAATTTTAAAAATGCAAAGCACTGTCACAGTAGCATATTTCATAAACAATGATCTCATGTAATCCCCAGAACAATCCTAAATGTTACTAAAACCTAATGTATAGCTAAGGATTCATATTGTCAGAAACAAAGTAACTCACCTAAGATCACAAAGTGAGAAAAGGATAGCCATGAGGTTTGAATATAGATTTGTCAGATTTCCAAACCCATTTGAGTCATACAACTGTTGACTATGTTCTTTAGACATGATTGTGTTACCTAATTTCCAAAATATTTAAAAAATGGTTTTACAACTTTTAAGTACTAATTCTTAGTTTTCTGTTTGTTGGATATATAGTTGGCATACTTATTTTGAAATGAATGAGTCTCTTTGTGGTATTCTATAAATGTTCTGAAGATAATTTTTTGTTGTACAACATAATGCTGTAATATACTTATTTTGATATGCATATACATAGTGAAGTGATTACCACAGTCAATATATATGAAATAAAAGAAGTAATAAATTTCCTTCTTACGCTGATGGGAATGATTTGTGGAGGGCTAAACATTGATAATGCAGGAAAGACAGAAGAATTGTTGGAATAATCTTGATGGGGGCAGAAATAAGAGATGTAGTACGTATGTGGAGAAACTGGTCTTAGACTCAGAGGTTGTTCATTTATATAGTAGATGGGGAGGCGCAGGGTGTTTGGACAAGAATAGGTGAGGGGATGGGCCAATGGTGGGAGCTTGTGGACATTCTCTTCAAATTGCTCTTATACTCTCAGTGAATATGGAAGCAAGGACAACTGTGAAAGTCAGATTTAAAAGAAATGTTAGAATTACTAAGAAGAGGAGTATAAAAAATGTGTGCAGACAACTGCATGTGAATGGAATTTGGAAATACAGCAGTTTTGCTGGAAAGCGTTAAGGACTACTTGAGGTTGGTAGTCACAGCTTTAAAGTGAGAGCAATCAGGGTCAGGTGCAGTGGCTCACGCCTGTAATCCCAGCGCTTTGGGAGGCTGAGGTGGACGGATCATGAGGTCAGGAGATCGAGACCATCTGGCTAACACGGTGAAACCCCGTCTCTACCAAAAAAAGAAAATACAAAAAATTAGCCGGGCGTGGTGGTGGGTGCCTGTAGTCCCAGCTACTCTGGAGGTTGAGGCAGGAGAATGGCGTGAACCTGGGAGGCACAGCTTGCAGTGAGCCAAGATCGCACCACTGCACTCCAGCCTAGGAGACAGAGCGAGACTCCGTCTTAAAAAAAAAAAAAAAAAAAAAAAAAAAAAAAGGGAGAGCCATCAGAACAATGTGTTTTCCCCTGTGTTCAAGGGCAGAAGGAGGAGAGGTTTAGAGGCAAGTTGCTTTTAACCAGGGTTGGAGTTTTGTCAGGTGAGTAAAATTAAGCAAGAAAGGAACAAGGAAGTTAAGGAAGTTGAGGGGAACAATCAAGTGAAGGATGATAACATGACTGGATTTTAACTTCACTTTCAGTAACTGCATTCCTTAATGCTTTTCTTGTTTTCCAAACTACCTTTTTTTAAGAAGTATTTAAGTTTCTTAGCAGAAAGTTGCTGGTGAGAATGTCACTGTGCACTTTTAGAAACTATAGTAGTAATTTAAGCTTTTATCTTTAGAGGAAGCATATTGTCTCATAAGCTTAACTCATTATTTCTAAAGTTTCTCCCATATGCATTGTGGATTATTTGTTTCAATTCATGTTTAAGATTAGAGGACCATTGTCTCATTCTGAAAATACATAAAATGGGTGGCTCATAAATGACAGCAATTTATTGCTCACAGTTCTGGGGGCTGGGAAGTCCAAATCAAGTTCCATCAACATTTGGTTTCTGGTGAAGATTGTCTTCCTGGCTTGGAGACCAGCTGCCTTCTCACTGTGCCTTTATATGGTGGAAGGGACAAAGCAATTCTCTGGGGACCTCTTTTTTAAGGGCACTAATCTCATTCATGAGGGCTCCACTCTTATAACCTAATCACCTCCCAAAGGCCCCACCTCCTAACACACCATCACCTTGGGGGTTAGGATTTCAATGCATGAATTTTGGGGGACACAAACATTCAAACTATAGCAACTACTTAGCTTATTGTAAATGTGTCGATGTACATTTGATTATATCATGTTACTACTTTAATGCCTAACCCGGCACTGAGCAAACTTTGCTAATTCTGAAATATTCTCACTCTGAGAGCACTGAAAAACATATAGGCAATTGAAGCCATAGTAATGGGCCACTGACACAAAATTATAGTATTTCTTAAGAGCACAAACAGGAATATTTTGTCTTAACAGGGCCTTTTCTATATACTCCCCCCCCCCCCCCCAAGAAAAAGAAATTTACAGACCTGAACTATCTTAGGGGATCTGTCTTTTGTTTTGAATGGGAGTTTTAGTGTCTACAAAATAGTCAATACATTCTGTTTCGCAAATATGCTTGGAAATAAGGTTTTTAATACTGCTGTGATTAATGTTTAAAAATACAAAATACATTGAAAATGTTTAAAATGATATCACCATTATAAGTAATTGCTTTGCCATTTTTTTTTTTTTTTTTGGACAGCTTTATAAAAAGCTCAATACTCATGTGGCCTTAGTCGGTATGGAAATCTGGACTGACGAGGATAAGATAAAGATAACCCCAAATGCAAGCTTCACCTTGGAAAATTTTTCTAAATGGAGGGGGAGTGTTCTCCCAAGAAGAAAGCATCATGATATTGCTCAGTTAATCACGTATGTACAGATTTTCCCCCATTGCACACTATGTGGTATTTGGTGGATACTTTTCTGAACCTTGGCAAAGTTGGCAAAGTGAGGTGTACACATAGGGGAGTAGACATTTATAGAGCACTTACTTGGATTATATGTCAAATATGCTCTTATTTTGGATCCAAGTATTTTCTTTTTTCAAAAAAAAGCAATGATTCATAAAAAGTTTGTTTTTATTGGGTATACAGGAAGAAAAGACAAGTTTATATAATGGAAAGATAGTTTTTGATTCAGTGTTTAATTAAAGAACTGATTGGCTTTAGGCTCAAGTTAGAAGAAACCTCTAGGATATTATTAGAAAAAAATTAAGTACTATATCCTAACCCCACATCTTCACTCATTTATTTCCTGCTGAAATGTCCAGTTAAGAACAATAGGGGAAATAAATCTAATGGCTATAAATTATATGAGACTGGAGGGTGTGCCTCAAAATGGTCAAGAAAATGCTGCGGGGTAGCTGGATAATATTTAGTTGAAATCAGCTAGAAGGAAGCAGTAAGGATTGACTTGAAGTTACTGAAGAGTCTATTATCTAAGAAAACCATGAATTTCATGGGAAATCAGTGAACTATGTCCACCAGAATTAGTTAATATTTCTGTGCTGGTCATCGGTTACTGCATAACAAACGAGTTTAAATTTCTGGGCTTGAAATAAGGCTTCTTCATTTACATAATTGGCACGTGGGCTCATTTGGCTGGAACAGTGAGTCTGGTTGGTTATGTTTCTGTCTATATCCCCTTTCATGTGCCCAGCTTGAGCTTCCCTTCAATATGGCTATCTTAGAGTAGGTGGACTTCTTACTAGGTGTCTAGTTTTTCTCAGACTAAGCATTTCAAGAGGCACAAGATAATGCATCAAGGTTTTTTATGATCTAACTACAAAAGTCACAGGGTGTCATTACTGGTATATTATCTTAATCAAGGGTAAGTTGTAGGGCCAATCCAGATTCAAGGGGAAGGCACTACTCAGGCTGAGAATACTGCAAGGCTGGTTCATTGAGGGGTCACCTTTGGGAAGTAGCCTACACAATTTCTTAATTTGGAAAGGTGAGTTTTAGACTCAAGAGCCCATTCTTTGTGGAGGGGTTTAGTGATTTTCCAAGGTCTCATAGCGGGTAAGTAATAAGGGAGCCAGACAAATTGCTGAATACTCCATCACAGTACAGTAATAGTGTAGAAGCTTAAAAATAATAGACGAGATGATAAATGTATAGGTAAAAATAAATGATGATACAATGTCAAGAATAGATTCCTTGAAGAGATCAGAAAAAAAATGAAAAAAGAAAGGAAATATTTGTTCTTCCAGTTATGCAATTAATGTCTTACCATTTACCAAACAAATTAACAGAAGATACTTATACTTAGGTGTAAGTAGGTTAAAAAATTAGAGTCCAAATATACTCTGTTCACTTAAAAGATAAACCAAAATATATAACTCCAAAATGAAGGAACTGTTTTTGCAAATGAGCAAGTGGGGAGAACTGAAACCACAAAAATGTAGAATGAAGTATAAATAACTTTGTGATATAATTTTAAAAGAGATTACAGATATCATAAATCTTTTAAGTATGTATAATGTAAAATATATTTTCAAAATAAATATCTGAAATCAGATTAAATGGATAAAATCTGCAGGGAATGAAAAATTGAGAAGTTTTCTCATTTATTTTACACAGCAGAATAGATACTGTCTATTTTTAATATTGTTTTATGGAAAATACAGGTTCAATTTCCCATGTAAATGCATCTACTAAGGAAATTAAAAACTTGATGCAAATTGGCCAAATTTCCAGAGACAATTAAGGGCCAGGATCTTGTACAGATAGAAAAAAAACCTAAAAGGAACGAGTATGAAATTATTGAAGATTTATAGAAAAATTAAAAGGAACCAAAAAAAAATTAAAATTACTAAAGAAAAAACATGTTATCTACGTAAGTGCAAATGATTCAAACCCCTCTCCAGTATAAAAATTATTTGAATGTCAGTGATCACTAATACAAATGCTTTCAAAATGGGCCCAATCCCTAAACCAACTGTAGCTAAAACAGTGCTAATGTAAAACAAAAGTATGTGATATAAAATTATGAGTAAAATATAAATAAAAACAAAGCCTCTGTGGTAATGCTAATATCAAAACAAGATATATATGGAGAAATATTTATTAGGACCAAAAATAGCCTTTCTTTTTCTTCACAAGGGATACATTTCACAATGAAAAGTGTTATAATCAGAAATGATAGAAAATAGTCAACGTAATTCTATCTAGGTGTTTGGATTTTAAGTGACACAAAAGCCATTCTACAGAAAAATGCCTTATGCAAATTCAAAAACTGAAGAAAAACATTGAGTGATGGTTCACAGTGAGTTTTTCTGGTAACCATTTAGGACTTTGGATGAATTGTCTATAAAAATAGAGCTTAGCATTATAATTTGTGATATCAATTTATTTCTTTCTTGCAGAGCAACAGAATTTGCTGGAATGACTGTGGGTCTTGCATTTATGTCTACAATGTGTTCTCCTTATCATTCTGTTGGCGTTGTTCAGGTCTGTATGACGATAAACTGTTGGTTCTATGGTTTACATTTACCAAATGCTTTTTAAAACATCTATAGAGAAGATCATGATAGTTTTTCTCCTTTGTTGACATGGTAAATAACATTGATTGAATTTCAAATGTTGAACTAATTTTGCATTCCAGGGTAAACTCAACATAGTGATAATGCATTATCTTTTTAATATATTGTTTAGCATGAAGTTTTTAGCTAAAAACTCTCAATAAACTAGGTATTGAAGGAACATATCTCAAAATAATAGCTATTTATGATAAACTGACAGCCAATATCATACTGAATGGGCAAAAGCTAGAAGCATTCCTTTTGAAAACCAGCACAAGACAAGGATGCCCTTTCTCACCACACCTGTTCAACATAGCATTGGAAGTTCTGGCCAGGGCGTTCTGGCCCGGGCAATCAGGCAAGAGAAAGAAATAAAGGGTATTCAGATAGAAAGACAGGAAGTCAGATTGTATCTGTTTGCAGATGACATGATTGTATAATTAGAAAACCCCATCGTACCAACCAAAAATATCCTTAAGCTGATAAGCAACTCCAGCAGTCTCTGGATACAAAATCAATGTGCAAAAATCACAAGCATTTCTATACACCAATAACAGACAAGCAAATCACGAGTGAACTCCCATTCACAATTACTACAAACAGAGTAAAATACCGAGGAATACAACTCACAAGGGATATGAAGGACCTCTTCAAGGAGAACTACAAACCACTGTTCAAGGAAATAAGGAAGGACACTAACGAATGGAAAAATATTCCATGCTCATGGATAGGAAGAATCAATATCATGAAAATGGCCATACTGCCCAAAGTAATACAGATTCAGTGCTATACCCATCATACCATTGACTTTCTTCACAGAATCGGAAAAAAACTACTTTAAATTTCATATGAAACCAAAAAAGAACCTGCATGGCCAAGACAATCCTAAGGAAAAAGAACAAAGCTGGAGGCATAACACTATCTGACTTCAAACTATACTACAAGGCTACAGTAACCAAAACAGCATGGTACTGGTACAAAAACAGAAATATAGACAAATGGAACAGAACAGAGGCCTCAGAAATAACACCACGCATCTACAACCATCTGATCTTTGACAAACCTGACAAAAACAAGCAATGGGGAAAGGATTTTCTATTTAATAAATGGTGCTGGGAAAAGCGTACAGATTTTTTAAGAGTATGCCTCTCTTTCTTCCCATCTATTATGTTATTGTTATCATATGTTTAACTTTATATGACATAAATACACAATACATTATTAATTTTTAGATGTCCATCTTTGCACTTTAAAATTAAAATATTTTTCATTTGTACAACAAACCCCCATGACACAGTTTAGCTAACAATCCTGCACTTGTACCTGTGAACTTATAATAGAAGCTTAAAAAAGAAGTTTTATATTTACCATCACTTTATTGCATTTCCAGCACTCTTTACTTCTGTATAAAAGTCCAAATTTCTATCTAGTATTTTTTCCTTTCAAGGGAATTTTTAAAAACATTCCTTATAATACAGTAAATTCTTTCAGTTTTGTTTGTCTAAGAAAGGCTTTATCTTACTTTCATTTTGAATATATTTTCACAAACTTTTTGGATGTCCTGTAACTCCAACTTACTGGTGGATTCAAGGGAAGTTATCGTTATCTATCTGCCTTATCCTTGTTAGTGTAAGAATAATGTTCTTTCCAGCTTTCTACATCCTAGATAGAAATGGAATTAACATACTTTTTTGTTACTATCTTTTGAGTCTGGGTTTGTAGTAGGTTTCATGGATGTACCGAAGAAGTAAAATACATATTTTCAAATTTGAAATAGCTTGCCATAAAATTGGAAGAAAACTGGCCTACCTAAAGCAATAGTTCTAACATATAATAGGTAGCTTAGTACTATTTTATGGAAGTGAAAACCATGCTAGGAATTCATAAGAGATGATTGTTGATGAATATTAACATAGTCAGGAAAAGTTGCATTAAGATGGACCTCAGCCTGTAATCCCAGAACTTTCGGAGGCCGAGGCAGGTGGATCACCTGAGGTCAGGAGTTCAAGACCAGCCTGGCCAACATGGTTAAACCCTGTCTCTACTGAAAATACAAAAAAATTAGCTGGACGTGGTGACTGGTGCCTGTAATTTCAGCTACTCAGAAGGCTGAGGCAGGAGAATCACCTGAACCCAGGAGGCAGAGGTTGTAGTGAGCAGAGATTGCACCATTGCACTCCAATCTGGGCAATAAGAGCGAGACAGTCTAAAAAAAAAAAAAAAAAAAAAAAAGGACCTCAAAGGGTAGGTAGGATTTAGAGCGGGGCAAGACAGAATGGGGATCATTCGAGGGCAAAAATCATTTAAGTTAGGAAAACCATTATTTGAAGAAAGAAACCATAATTTGAAAGGAACTTCAGATAGACCTCTAAACACATTTTAATTTTTCTTGGGCTTTTTGGCTTGCATTTTTCCCCATTTGGAGAGCTCTATATTTCTATATGGGAGGGTTTATCATGTTCATCTCAAAAGAATGAAAGAATATACAGTGTGTAGGTATCACCTTCCCAATTTACACAGCTGTTCCTTGTTTGCCACTCTTGTACTGTTCCTCATCAAACTTTACATTTAGTTCTTTGAGATGAAGTAGATAAGAGCATCAGACTTCTGTAGGTGGATGTTACTGGCAGATTCTTGTCTCCTCAATAGGACATTTTACCCTGCAGTGATTCTCCTGCATTGTTTTATTGCTCCTGGACAACTTATAGCTGCAAGCTCTAATTTATCTGCAAGCTTGGAGTTGAGTCCAAGCACCTCAAACCAGAAACAATCTGGTGATCAAGTTGGCTACAGGCTGATTTCACGCAATGGGCAAGTTTTTAAATGACTGATGTCTACTCTTGGCAATTACGGAATTGAGAAAGATACAAATAGAGCTAAAGTGCTAGGCTGACAAACAATTTTAGATCTCTAATGGCCAAATGCATCAAAGACTTCTAAAAGGCAAGCCAAAGGTAAGGGAGATATATCACTTTAAAAAAGTTCTTATTTCTTATTGTTGATGAGAATTTGCCATCTTTCTTGGAAGGAAAACTGGAACAACTTCCTTCATTATAAGAACCTACTCAAGGAGCAAAGGGCAGACCATATATGCTGTGATGGGCATTCAGTTCCATTTAGTACTCTGTGTGTGTGTGTGTGTGTGTGTGTGTGTGTGTGTGTGTGAAAGAGAAAGAGAGATGGCGAGTATGTGTGTGTGTGTGAAAGGGAGAGAGAGATGGCGAGTGAAGTATAATTTCAGTAGAAAATCAGAGAATCTTTTTCTTTTTTCATACCCTTAGGACCATAGTGACAATCTTCTTAGAGTTGCAGGGACAATGGCACATGAAATGGGCCACAACTTTGGAATGTTTCATGACAACTATTCTTGCAAGTGTCCTTCTACAATATGTGTGATGGACAAAGCACTGAGGTGAGGCTCATCTGGGCTCTGGGGACATGCTATGTAGCCCTGGTTTTGATCCACCATGGGCTGTACTACCTTAGGTCATCTTCAACAACGTGTTCAAGTTTTTGAGTCATTAAATAAATGTGCATTTGTGCCAAGCCACCTCATCTATATGTAATATTTTTTAATAACTCAGACATAATTTAAACATATTGTCTCTTTGCTGTTGGGGCAATTCATCATTTTATCCTCATCTATACAAGACCTGGCTTCAGAAAAATCATTAGCATTTATCAGATTTTCCATGAATTCAGAATAGATGGTGGTCAGAAAAGAGTTCTAGAATAAAACTCTAATTAAAGAAGAAACTGCTCATAGGAAAATGAGGACAGTCTATGAAAAGACATCACACATTCCTACCCTGAATTAGGCAAAATTTTTAGGCAATCTTATCTTTTAAAATCTCACAATCTTTTTTGTATATTCATGTCCTCTTTTCTATACATACAACTCACTCTATAAACTCTATTTCCTCTTTTCTATTTTCATTTCCTCCCTCAGCCCACTCAAGCTAGGGTCATTCTCCAAAGCCCCTGCACGAAACAGCATATGGCTGCATGCCAGTTACAGAGCTTATGTTACCTCTCCCCTCTATTACAGCAGTTTTTTTTTTTTTTTTTTTTTTTTTATACTTTAAGTTCTAGGGTACATGTGCGTAACGTGCAGGTTTGTTACATATGTATACTTGTGCCATGTTGGTGTGCTGCACCCATCAACTCGTCAGCACCCATCAATTCATCATTTATATCATGTATAACTCCCAATGCAATCCCTCCCCCCTCCCCATGACAGGCCCCAGTGTGTGATGTTCCCCTTCCCGAGTCCAAGTGATCTCATTGTTCGGTTCCCACCTATGAGTGAGAACATGCGGTGTTTGGTTTTCTGTTCTTGTGATAGTTTGCTAAGAATGATGGTTTCCAGCTGCATCCATGTCCCTACAAAGGACGCAAACTCATCCTTTTTTATGGCTGCATAGTATTCCATGGTGTATATGTGCCACATTTTCTTAATCCAGTCTGTCACAGATGGACATTTGGGTTGATTCCAAGTCTTTGCTATTGTGAATAGTGCCGCAATAAACATGCAATTCCTCAAGGATCTAGAACTAGATGTACCATATGACCCAGTCATCCCACTACTGGGTATATACCCAAAGGATTATAAATTATTCTACTACAAAGACACATGCACACGTATGTTTATTGCGGCATTACAGCAGTTTTAAACCTCATCTTTATCTGTATAATGAAGAGATCCTATCAGTAGGAATTCCTCTAAAGGAAAGTGAATTCTGAGACATGTAAATACATATTTTGGTACCTTTAGGTCTTTACAACACCCAAATGATCTAAGATTATCTGGAGAAGTCAGAGACGTATTTGTTTTATTAAAAGTGGCCTGGATGCTACACTTTGAAATATGACTATATTTTCTCATGAAATTGGAGGTGTTTGTGTCCACCCAGGTGGGTTAATTCAGGCATGCAAATGAGCTCGCGATCTGGCAGTTGGTCACTGGATTGGATTTTATCTTTTGGGGCAGGCTGTGGGTGTAATTGTGCCTAATGTCAGATCTGCTTCCCACATTTTAAGCATGATTATATTGCAGTTTTTCTTTCCTTATCTTCACAGCTTCTATATACCCACAGACTTCAGTTCCTGCAGCCGTGTCAGCTATGACAAGTTTTTTGAAGATAAATTATCAAATTGCCTCTTTAATGCTCCATTGCCTACAGAGATCATATCCACTCCAATTTGTGGGAACCAGATGGTGGAAATGGGAGAGGACTGTGACTGTGGGACATCTGAGGTACAGCCCATCACTTTCTAAAAGGATATAGTTGTTTTCCAATTGCTAAGAAGATAAATTATAAAATAATGTGTGGCCCACTATAACATTGTAGGTTTTTTGGGTAGTTTTGGGTATGTCCATTTGTAGGTATTTTCCAGGAAAATCTTTCTGACAACGAACCCTGAACTGCTGAACAGACCTTGCTATTTTCTCTCCCAGGGTTCTATCCTCATTTCTTTTTTTAAGGACTATTTACTAACTTGGGCTTTTTGTCCTCCTCCCTCCCTTTCTAAATGAAATACTTGAAGTTCTCTACGTGACTACGACTTACCCAGTATTACTTTAGACAGAGCACTATGAGTGCTCAGGGTACAAAGAGCTTGCCTGTTCAAGGTCACTGGGCTGGCAAATGGAGGAGCCAAGAACTGATATCAAATGTATCTGTTTCCAGCTCTGAAATACAAGACCACCCAGCACAGGGATCTGGTGCATCCCTTACTGCTTTGGGACCCAGGAGTTATTACCATCAGAAGTTCTGTGCTGACCCTCTTCACAGGGCAGCTGGGATTTTGAATGGGACCTCTGCTTCCATGTTATTAATGCTTAATATAAGTAATGCATCAAGCCTTCAGAGTATTGGCTTTCAGTAACTTTGAAATATGATTATATATTTAATTACATATTTACTCAATCTATGAGAAAAAGTAGTCTGTCCTGGTTGATGACTATATTTGAACTAAGGGCCAGAGTTTTAACCCTAAAATGTTGTAACTCTAAAACTCTCAATCTTCTGTGGGAATCTAGACAGCCTCAGGGAACAGTTTTGAGGTAGGAGTTTCTCCAATACCTTTTGCAGGTAGGATTCTGACACAAAGCAGAGAGACTAAGACAAAGTATTTGCATCAAGCACAGTTGAATTAAATATTAAAGTTTGATAAACAGCTATATCTTTAGCTTTTCAGTAGATATCCTAGCAATTGGATCAACTGTTAGATATGTACATAACTGATGAGTTGAAGGAATTATATTCTATAATTAGACAAATCTTATTTTAAGAACTGTGTTTATTCTTCATATTTTACCAAAAAGAATAGATCTTTCCTTAGTATTATTGGAGACTGAGGAAACTAGTTAATAGAAAAATGACATAAGTGGAATTCAGATAAACCACAAGCCATCAGTTGCTCCAAAATTTCAGGGTTTCTAATTTTTTTATCTTTATTTTTGAAGAAGTCATATTTAGACTCCACAAAAGTAACATATGCCTGATGACTGTATTATGTTACAAATTGTGCTGAACTGGGACCAAAAAGTAATGTTGCATTTACATTTGTTTCTCATATTTCTTAGGAATGTACCAATATTTGCTGTGATGCTAAGACATGTAAAATCAAAGCAGGTTTTCAATGTGTATCAGGAGAATGTTGTGAAAAATGCCAAGTAAGATCATTTTATTCTATTTTAATAATTATTACATTTTTGTACATTAACATCTCAGTGATTATGTTAACCGAAACAAGCAATGCAATATTTTTCTTTATATAAAATGATATATTGACTATTTACGAAGCACTTACTCAGTGTTCTACATACATGGCCTATTGAATCTTCCAGTGATCCTTCACAGTAGATATTATTTCATTTTGTTTTTGAGAATAAAATGCAGAGTAGAAAATGACCAAAATAATATGGCCACTATTTGTTACAGCCTGGATAAACCTGAGAACATTATGCTAAGTGAAATAAGCCAGCATAAAAAGACAAACACTGCATACTGATCTCACTTATATGTGGAATCCAAAAATATTGAATACATGCATAGTAGAATGGTGTTTACCAAGGGCAAGGAGGCTCGGGAAATGGGGAGATGATGTTCAAAAGGGACAAAGTTATGGTTTTTTAACATGAGTAAGGTTAAAGACGTAATGTACAACATGACTAGGTACAGGTACAACGTTACCGTATTGTATATTAATAATTTGCTAACAGAGTAGACTTTAAGTGTTCTCACCACACACACCCACACCCACACCTATGTAAGAGACCAATACATCAATTTGTTCGACTGTAGTAATCATTTCTTTCTAAAATTCTTTTTAAAGTTTTGTGGGCACATAGTAGGTGTACATATGTAGTAAGCATTTCACTATGTATATATATGTTAAAACATCATGTACACCTTAAATATAGACAACAAAAAAAATGTAAAAACAAACATGGCCACTGTTGAGTGACATAACCCCAAGTGTGACCATCTCCCAAGCCACAGCTAGTTACTCCTACCTGCTGCTGTTTCTCATGCTTCATGGCTTTCTCAGGTCAAATCTCTCACAAAACTGATTGTATCTCCCATTAACAATGTGTGTGATGGAAGAAGTTTTATTCTGAGTAGTGTGGAGGTGTCCCTATCTTCAATCTTTGAAGCCCCTTCAGGGTGAAGTTCTTCTAAATAAGACATGTCATTGTTCTCTGTGGTGCTTTTCTGAATTGTCCTTCAAGTTTAGTATTTAACTTTCTATTGTTGCATATCCTTTTACATTGTGAGGGTGTGTTTGTTTCCATAGTTAGATTGACTCCTGAGGCCAGAAGACTGATTCACTTTCACCTAGCACAGAATTTTATACATTTTAAATGATCTGTAACTGCAGCATGGACATGTAGATGGCACACCAGGTTATAAGGAATGCTTGGTGTAATTTTGTTTTTAATATCAGAGAGAGAGGAAAGAAGTTCAAAAGGAAGTAAATTTGAGAACTTAAGCAGTACTCAGAGTGTTTAGTAAATGCTGTTTGTTAGATTATGGTACATTAAAAAGTATCCAGTTTCTTACTATTTATTTAGAGCAATGATATACATATATGAAACATATGAAAATATAATGTGTGATTCAATAGCCATGTAGATACCATAATGATATATTAAACTTTTTTGTACAGTCTCACTTGATTTTCACAATGGCCTTATAAAGTAGATGTTGGATGGGGACAGGGATTTTCAGAGAGATTAAATCCATTTTCTAAAGTTCAGCGCTCAGACACCCACAGAGCCAAGATTCAAATTCCTGTCCTCTAAATCTGAATTCAAGGCTCTTTCCAAGCACATGAAAATAGGAGCAACAATTTGTATTGAAGATGTCAGAGGAGACTTGGTGGGAAAGGGGCTTTCAACTGGACTTAAAGTATTTTGGACAAAAGAGATTTAGACATAAAAGAACAACAACAAAAAAAGAATTTCCGGCCCGGTGCGGTGGCTCAAGCCTGTAATCCCAGCACTTTGGGAGGCCGAGACGGGCGGATCACGAGGTCAGGAGATCAAGACCATCCTGGCTAACACGGTGAAACCCCATCTCTACTAAAAAAAAAAAAAAATACAAAAAAACTAGCCGGGCGAGGTGGCTGGCGTCTGTAGTCCCAGCTACTCGGGAGGCTGAGGCAGGAAAATGGCGTAAACCCCGGAGGCGGAGCTTGCAGTGAGCTGAGATCCGGCCACTGTACTCTAGCCTGGGCGACAGAGCGAGACTCCCTCTCAAAAAAAAAAAAAAAAAAAAAGAATTTCCAAGTGAGGACACAGAAACAGCAAAGACATAAGAGGGGATACAAGCATGGTTTGTCTGGTATCTGGTAAGGAATGGTCTGGCTGGAGCCATGGGTTGAATTTGGAGGATCTCACATGCTTGCATTGAAATTTGGATTTGATCCCATCACTGGCATTAAGATATTCAAAGTTATTTGATGCAGTAAAAAACCTGCTCCTGTTAGAAAGGAAAAAACAAACAAACATACATGCTTTCTCAGTTTTGCAGGAATGGCAGAATGTTTCACTAACATTTCTCTGAGCAAATAAGAGTAAGATTTGCAGTATCTGATTACAATCGAGTTAATATATCAAGGGAATATTTGGTTATTTTTCCCTCATAAGTCATTCTATGAAAGAAGTGAGTTGAAAGGAACCAGCTGAACTTACAATAAAAGGAATTAAGGATTAGGAAACTCGAGGCCTGGGAAAGTCCGAGTCTGCTGATCTAGTGTTTGTAAACTTATCTCCTTGAATACCGAAGACCCACTTCACCAGTACATCTCTGACGTTGCAGATTTAAGTCTCCTTGGAGTTCCTGATAGAGATGCATTCAACCAAGGGAGAAATAACTCCCTTCCTTATATCTAAGTTGTTGCCTGTTTTTTTTTCCCCTGTACTTTTCTACATTATGTTTCTTTGGTGTTTTTGGTACAAATTCAGAAATATTGATTGCTTAAAATCTTAGGGCATTAACCAATATTAATAGAAGTGATATAGCAGATGATGGCTTTAATTTATAATGACAATGTAAGCTTCAGCGAAATGACACCTCAAACTACTATGCCCAAAAAGTCCAAGTGGAAAAATCTTTGTGTTAATTTGAGGTATCAGGGTAAAGCAGGTAGGGAAAACAAAAAGCCTTCTATTTTTGTTTTTCTACAGTTTAAAAAGGCTGGGATGGTGTGCAGACCAGCAAAAGATGAGTGTGACCTGCCTGAAATGTGTGACGGTAAATCTGGTAATTGTCCTGATGATAGATTCCGTGTCAATGGCTTCCCTTGCCATCACGGGAAGGGCTACTGCTTGATGGGGGCGTGCCCCACACTGCAGGAGCAGTGCACTGAGCTGTGGGGACCAGGTAGGAAGAAAAATCTTTTTTTTTGCATGTGCGAAGGAAAACAAATTTCAGATGACAGTGTTTAACCATGGCCAAAGGACCATTCTTAGAAACTTCGAACTCAAAATCATGGAAAGGTTTTAAGATTTGAGGTTGGTTTTAGGGTTGCTAGATTTAGCAAATAAAAATAAGGATGGACCAATTAAATTTTAACTTCAAATTAACAACCAAGCTTTTTGTCTTAGCATCAGTTTATCCCATGGAATATTTCAGGTGTGCTCCTACTAAAATAAATTATTTGTGTATCTGAAATTCAAATTAAACTGGGTGTCTTTTTTTTTTTTTTAAATCTGGCAACCCTAAGATCATGAACCCTTGGAAGTCTGTCTGTGTGTGTGTGTGTGTGTGTGTGTGTGTGTGTGTGTGTGTGCACGCGCGCGCGTGCAGGTGTGGCAGAAGCACTGGGGGATGGGACAGAAATAAGGAAAGGTGGAAAAAGGAAAAGAACAACTCTGGAAATGCAGAAAGGCAATACAGAAAAGTGAAAGTTCTTAAATGGTCACTTTGTCCATAACACCAAAATTTTAGAGACCATATTCTCTAATTTCACCAAGAAGAAAACTTGGAAAAATAAAAGATTAGAGAGATATCTGAAAATTTAAACAGCAATTTACATAGTATTAAATAACTTTATTAGAAAGGCAATTTTAGATCATATAAGTGATCTAGCTTATATGTGAAATCTAAAAAAGTTGAACGCATAGAAGTAAAAAGTAGAAGGCTGGTTTCCAGGGGGTGACAGGGAGGAGGTGGGGAGATGTTGGTCAGAGGATATAAAATTTAAGTTGAAAACAGCAAGTTTTTAAAAACCAGTTATTTGAACTTTCTGGATATGATGTGTATTGTGTACATGTATTTAATTGCCATACCCCCTTCCTAATACAGTTTCAGATTCCTACTTAAATGACTGAAACAGTATTTATTAAAATAGAGAAAATCTACATATTCCTAAAATTATTTGAAAGGGGTCATTGGATACCAGAAACTTTTCGTAATTCTTGAAAATACAGCTAAAACAAGATTCAGAAAATCAACAAAAATTTCTGACCTACAATGCACTGTGAAAACAAGAAACCTGGGAAATAAATAGACAAGACCCTAGAAAAACCTCCCTGTAAACTTCTGTCTTTGGCTACAGTGGGTTGAGACACAATTTGAGGAGCAAAGCTCAATGCCGTTAGTATGTCAGCAAGCTCACTGGTGTCCTGGAACCAGGCCTCAGCAATCCTGTCTCCAGTTCATGGATGTGCAAGGTTAAAAAGGTGGAAACAAAATTGACTGTTGGTTAAGAGGCTCATGTTTCCTTGGCTAACTTCAGTATATGGCAAAAACCAGGAGAAAAAATCTTTAGCACAGAGGTGAAGTTCTGAGCTTCGCCTTTATTATCTTGTAGTAAATATTAACTGCAAACAATATTAACTGTTACCCTCCTTTTTCGGACTTTACGATTAGTCTCCTCAGCAAATCTGTAAACTTCCTGGAACAGGGACATTGTCTACATTGTTCACAGTTGTATTCCCAGTGCCTCCCAGCATAGTACCTGGCTTTAGTAAAAAGCTCAAAATTGTCTATTGAATTAACATTGAATGTATTTATCTGATCATGAAATGGAGTAGACCTCTTAAGTCATACTTTTAAATATAGCCATTACAAAAGGCCAGAGAAAACAATTTGCCTAAATAAAATTCCAAATTTTATAATTCACAGAGGACTACCCATTTATTTTAAATTAATCTGGGAAGTTTGAAAAGTCTTGCAACTTTGTAAGTAATTTAAAAATCATTCTTTTTGGCATCAAATCATTCCCACAAATCAATTGTAGTTCCAACACTGGGGCCTATCATGGGGAGGGGGGAGGGGGGAGGGATTGCATCGGGGAGTTATACATGATATAAATGATGAATTGATGGGTGCTGACGAGTTGATGGGTGCAGCACACCAACATGGCACAAATATACATATGTAACAAACCTGCACGTTATGCACATGTACCCTAGAACTTAAAGTATAATAAAAAAATGAAAAAAAAAAAAAAGAAAATGTGGCTAAGGCATGAGCAGACAATTCATCATGAAGAAGAAATACAAATGTCCCATAAAATTAAAACCATTTTAACTCATTAGCAATATACAAAACCTAAATGAAAACAAGTTAATCTTCTACATTTGCTAATTGGCAAAAGTTTGCTACAGATGTTAATGTTCAGTGTCAGTGAAAACATAACCAAACAACTCCTCTCCTACACTGCTGGTAAATATACGAATTAGCATCATTTTTACCGAGAGAAAAATGCATGCACAAAATCTAAAAATAATTGTTTTTTACTCTTTCTCCTAGCAATTGCACTCAAATATTTATGACTATTTTTCAGCCAGCACTTTTAATGATAGTAATTGAAAAACATCTCAAAATCCAAAATATACGGATTAAATAAAGTATATTATTTCAGTACAATTCTTGCAGCTGTGATGCTTTAGAAAATTTAATGCCTGGGGAAAGGACAGCTAAATTGTTAATTGGCAAGAAGTTATAAAACAGCATGATGCCAGATATATGAATGACACATTCTACAATATTAGCAGCAATAACTTTGAAATCTCAGATTAGGAATTTAATGCTTTTCCCTGATTATTCATAACTAATGATTCTTCTGTGTAGATATTGTATAAATATCTACACAGTACATGTTAAAATGAATACATTTTACTAAGATACAAATAATAAAAAAGGTAACAAAACTCATTTTATCTTGCATACTGAAACATGAAATTCATTTAAAATGTTTTGAGTTTACAAGTCATCATAGTAGGTTTAAAAGTATTTCTTAAAAACAATTCAGTATCTTCATAGGTGTCTGCTTATTTTAACTTAGTTTGCTGTTTGTCAAAGGCTAGACTCAAAATTTCCAAACGTTTAAGACAGAATTACTTATTGTTATTGAAGAGGGGGCACCTCAGCACCAAGAAGGAACATAGGTCTCTGTGACTCGACATGATTCTGTTTCCTTATTAATAAATTGAGAATGCCAATAAGCATGGCTAGTATTTGTCAACCATGTACTGCTGATCAGGCCCTGTTCTCAGTGACTCACCTGTGTTAAGTGATTTAATCTTCAAAACACCTCTGAGGTAGGTACTATTATATGTAATGTGTATATATACATTTTATATATGTGTAAATATATTAAATATATATATTCACATATAAATTCTATACCATTTTACAGATGAGAAAACTCAGGGGTTAAGACATTTGCCCATGTTCATGCAATTACTCAGTCTTGCTTAAAGCCTGAGCTCTTAACTAATGTGTTTTGTCTGATAGAGATCTGAGGAAGATTACTTGAGACATGAAATATGTGATGCCTATTTTTGTACCTGGCACATAGTAGGAATTTGTTGTGGAGTAACAGATTACTTAAAAGATTATTCGTAATTCCAGCCAGCTCATTTGATACCAAATTACTACACCCATGTTTCTAGGAGTGGTCAATGGAATTATGCTAAAATAGTATTTTTTTCTTGCTTGTTTTATATTTTATAAATCCCTTGCCAGCACTGAATTTTAAAAATCTCTTTTCTTTTCAAATATCTCTTGAACCTCAAAAATCGATTTTCTTTTCCCTACTGACTGATCCTGGTCCCAGGAACTGAGGTTGCAGATCAGTCATGTTACAACAGGAATGAAGGTGGGTCAAAGTATGGGTACTGTCACAGAGTGGACGACACACTCATTCCCTGCAAAGCAAAGTAAGTGGCCTTGTCTGAACCTTCCTGCTTCACAGACTAGAGCAATGGTGCACTTCCAGCTGCACATTCTAATTTATTCCAGTTAAAGGGAAAGCGCATTTGGCCATCAATCGTTTGACATTTATTGAGTAACTACTATGTGCCATGATGTGGGCTAGGTACTGAGTCTGAAAAGACAAATAAGAAATGGCTTCTTTGTTCAAGTATCTCATGGTGGGTGCTTCAGATGACACCAGAGTCATTGTTGGATAGAATGAATGGTTGATGATGGAACAGGCAACAATGAATGGGTCTGGTTGGAAATTTGTCCAGGGATTTCCCCATATAAATCAGATGCTTTCTCAATCTCACATTTTTCCTTGTAAGACTCAGAGTAGAAATATTTATCTCCCCAGAGGAATAACAGATGCAGTGCTTGAACAGTTTTAAATTTTCAGTAGAATTACATAAAGAAAAAATACAATAAGAAATTACTTTCTTATTGACAATTCACATGAAGAGTTTGTTAGTTTTAGTACTGATTATCTGGGAAAACACTATAGAACAGCACACCGGATGAACTTGAGATTTTTCTATGGTTTATTTTTAATTCTGCATTTTTAAGGTGGCTTTTAAAATTCAGTTATAGTAAACTCTTTGTACCTGCTCCAAATTTTACACATGCAGAGTAATTTATAACAAGAGATTGCACAAGATCAACATTTCCCAAAATTTGTCTATTGGACATGAATTCGCTGAATGACAGATATTACCAAACTATGCTTTGGATATAGAGTTATCTTTTGGGAGAATCTGTTCCTAAAGAACAATCATTTTCTGTGGTCTTGTGGTCTCTTTTTTATAGGAAATCAGGGCAGATTCAAAAGAGGAAATTATGTAAAAGGCAGCTTGTGAGGGCCAGAGGAAGAGCAATTGTAGGTGGTGAATGGGAAGAGAGTGGGCCTCGCCATCTTTCCTCTGCACACACATATAATTCTGCGTGAGCATTAGTTTCTGCAGCTAGTGGCTCAAGCAGCTCTTTCACCCCACAAACTGCCCTCTTAGTCGCTTCACAGTAGTCATTGGCTATAGTGAAGAGTTAGCCTGAAATTCCCTGTGCCCTAAAGCCATCCTTTATGGCTTCACCTAAATGATTCAAGAAAAACACACTGTTGTATTTAGAGAGAATATATGCCTTTCTCCACTCCTCAAACGTGTTTTCTACAGCCAAGAGATATCAAAAAATCTGATGCCATCACTTTCGGGATACTTTTTCACAGCCCTCTTCTGAATTTTGCATAAAGCAATTGACTTCAATATTATTGTCTTTTAGTCCTGTTGGCAGTAAATGAATGGCTTGATTGAATGTTGAGCAGTTGAATCTGCACCTTCAGGGAGACGGTTCTTTTAGTAAACTCCACTTGATGCCTTGCAGTGTCAAGGGAGGCTCAGTTTTGTTCTGACAGAATTATAGTGGAGACCTGGGCTTTCTTTTGGTGGAATTATTCTGCAGCCAGTTGTACAAATAAATAAGTAACCTATCTGAAACAAGACAGAAATTGATGTTTCAGATGCCTCCTTGATGTTAGGAATCCATGTTTTATCTCTAGCTCCATCATTCACATGACCTTCATTTCCAAGTGTTTCTCTAGGCCTATGATGGCTTCTCCAGCCATCATACTCCAATCAGCAAAAATGAGAAAATGTTGAGAAACAGAAGATAATTCCTCATTTAAGGCCACCTTCTAGAATTTGTGCTTAAGATTGTTTTTTTTCTCATGAGCCAGCACTTAGGCAACTGGCAAAAATTTAGGTGTACAGGGATCTGGGTAATGCTGTTTATTTGAGCAATAATGTACTGTGCTAAGTTCAGGGATCCTGTTACTGAGAAATAAGGGAAAATGAGTCTAAAGACCAACTAAAGTCTCAGCTACAGGGAAAAATACATCGGTTAAGTATCCATAGTCCTAGAGCTGATTTGCATTTATATAAAACTGCAGTTTGAATCCTGCAATAAATTTTGGCTTTTTCCTCAGCGATACCATGTGTGGGAAGTTGTTCTGTCAAGGAGGGTCGGATAATTTGCTCTGGAAAGGACGGATAGTGACTTTCCTGACATGTAAAACATTTGATCCTGAAGACACAAGTCAAGAAATAGGCATGGTGGCCAATGGAACTAAATGTGGCCATAACAAGGTAAGTTGAAATTGTGGCTTTCACTCAAAATAGTGTTTCTTACTTTGATGTGTTTTGATGTTTTGCCCCTTGGTTATTCAGTACGTGCCTTGTTTCCCAATTTTGGGGTTCACCATGCCTTAATAGAACCCACAGAGTTTGATTTTGGAACACAGAAATGAAAATGGTACAGAACCTAGTAAATAGCAGGAATAAGTATTGACATTAACATTCTCAAACACTATGGTGAAATTTGGAAATAATTGACTCTCACAGTCATGATTTCAAGAACAGTATCATATTGACCTGCAGATAACACATGGTAGCATCCGTTTAACTTTCATAGACGAAGTCTGAAAACTCACTGAAAGTGCCAGTGTATGTGATACTGGGCTTCATTTAACAGACCCGTATATCATTAATAATATAATGAACTTATCTCAAGTACAAGCACTGTTTAGCCAGGGTCAACCAACTCACGAACTTTGACAATGAGGAGGTTTGCCTCTCCTAAGAGATTAGAATTACCCTATTTATCTCACTAAGATATCCACATGACCAAAGAGTTCCCCTGATTTTTCACTGTGGTAAAGCCAGTCCTAAAAACACTATCTTATTTACTTAAACTGATTTTGCTATTCAAAGGTAAATTTATTCAATGGTGAGTCCAAAATTATCTTAGTGGTTCAGTGTGGGTATTGCTCATACAGTTTTAAAAAGTAAATATAAAAAAGTGAATGAGATTGATGTGGTCTCTGAGCTCCTGGAGCTGAAAATAAAAATTTAGCACAGTTTATTGACATTAAAATATTAGATCTTCCCTATAAGAAGTACCCACAATATTTAAACTTCTTCCTTACCCCAATTTTTCCTGAAATATATGCCAGCATCAAGGGCAAGGAATTTTACATAAAATATAATCTTTGAGTTTTCCAGGTTTCAGATACTAAAAGACTTTAAAGACATTGAGACATTATCACATGACCTGGCATGAGTGTTGCGGTGCTTGGGTCTTAAGGGAGGAAGGTACTGGGACTAGGGCAGAATTGAGGTGTTTCAGGGTCCCCCGGTATTAAGATCATCTCATTATTGCTTATCCCTGAACTTCTTACATAGTCATTGCTTCTGGAATATAGAGTTGTTTGGATTTACTAAAAATACATAAATGCTTAGATCAATTTTATCAACGTTTTTGGGTTGGTTTAAGAGGATAATGTAAGCAACAGAGCCCATCTCTATTTCCCTTCCTCTGCACCAGCCTCCTGGCAGAGCCACCTTAAACAATATCTGCTAGCCTCTTCACACAGACCTCAACTTTCTCATCTACATTCAGACAGGATGAAGCTTCATGTTTTCTACATCACTTCCAGGTTTGCATTAATGCAGAATGTGTGGATATTGAGAAAGCCTACAAATCAACCAATTGCTCATCTAAATGCAAAGGACATGCTGTAAGTTCTGCAAATATATTTCCCTAAGCTCTCTGAATCTTATGACATTCTAGGTCAGTCATAAGAAAGCTAAAGGAATGTTTTCAGCACTAAATGATGAGAATTACTAAGTTTATCCAAGCCTTCAATAGCATGGTTCAAGGAGAAATTTCTTCTGAGAATCATTCATGAAATGCCTCTCATTCATTCATACTTTATGTAGATAGATGGAAGCCTGGAGACTGGGGTTATTCCTTTTTCGGCATGAACTTTATTATGGATGATTAGGGATTTGAGTTTGTGGTCAGTCTAGCAGGGACAGTAACAGGATCATTGCTACCCTAGGTGTGTGACCATGAGCTCCGGTGTCAATGTGAGGAAGGATGGAGCCCTCCTGACTGCGATGACTCCTCAGTGGTCTTCCGTAGGTAACATTACACATCTAACCTGAGAAAATTGCTCTCCTCTTCCAAGCCTTTATTTTGTATTACATGAGATTTCATTGCCTCTTTTCTCTTTTCTTGAGATTTCTGTTCTGTAGACACTGAATCCACAATATTTATCCCCCAAATCTCCTTAACACCTTTTAATTGTATTTTCCATGTCTTTGTTTTCACTGCACATGCAAAAAAATTTCTACAACATTTATATTTGTAATGTTATTTTAATTTCACAAATTTTCTTACTTTAGGACTCTTCCATTTTCATAGAATCCTCAACTTAATGGAAAAATGTAATATCCTCATAAAACTAAGAATATGACTGATTATTTTTGTACATTCAGTTCTATTCTTTGAATTATCTGTTTCTTTTGAGTTGGTTTGTTCTGTTCTATCACCACGTCACTTGTATTCTGTTGTACTACTTTTCTTCAGGATATGTGATCCTTAGTTGAATGTGGAATTGGTAGAGCTGGATTAGTTCACATGGGATTTCTCTGCATTTGTGTGTGCTATTGTACCTACTGATATTTCTCTTGATGGAGGAATCTGGCTGGGAGCTCTATGGGCAGGTAGGTAGGTCTGCCTATAGCTCCTCAGGGTGGGAAGGAGCCAGAGTGGGGACCCACCTCCAGTTGTTATGATGAGGAACATTTTACCCTGAGGATGGAGCTCATTTCCTGAGAGAGCTGCTTTTCCTCATCATCTCCTCCTTGACCCTCCCCCTTCTCTGATATATAGTGTAGGTATCTAGAGGAAATCTCTGTCCTCCTTTTCATGTTCCTGCATCTTCTGTTGGCAGAAACAGAGAAATTCTTAGGATTTTGATCTCAGGTGATGAGCTAAATTTATTCTATATACACAGGAGATGAGGTAGATCTCAGTGAGATATCTGTCCCAAATTCAGATTGTTAGACTTTCCAAGACAGAGCATTTATTTCTGATGTTTAGGCTATATTTATTCTGTTTCCATCCACATAAATCCCTTAACTTTAAAATCTTTAAGATTTTTAAAATTATTTTTTCTCCTGTCCTATGATTTTATTATATACACATGTATTTGTCATGTATTTTGAAAGGGGCATGAACACAATCAACTAGTTTAATTAGAAAACTCTTTAATGGTTTCAATGCTCACTAAAAATCCTTTTGAACTATGACTTTCTTGACTGCTTTATTTTGATATATCTATTGATTTGCTAAGTCACCTCTATGAGTAATTTCTTCCTGTTGTAACAACGCATCCACATAAAACTTTCTAAGTTGTATTTATGAGAATGTATTTGTGTTGCCAAATATTTTAAATATTTTAATTAATATTTATTTAATTAATATTTTTATTTATTATTTATAAATTATTAAATGATATTTATAAAATATTTATTTTATTAATAATAAATATAATATTAATATCATAGCACACATAGCACGTTGACTGGATTTTTTAAATCGCAATTTTGCATTCATGACTATTAAAGTAGATGCTTATATTTAACGTCAAAAAAAAAAACCAAAGCTTGATTTTTGTTGATGTTAAATAACATCCTTTTTAAAAGTCATTAGGTTTGTTTTGGCTTAAATGGTTTTAGAATTACTACTTAATCAAAACAAATCATTATTTTATTCCTGGGTGATGTTCTCTTTCCATTATCATGTTACTTAGTGAGTTTCTTCAAACTGAGGATTTGGTGTTTTTTTTTTTTTTTTTCCAATGTTACGTCTTTATAATAGTTTTCTTTCATCATCAGAGGTTCAGTTGCTGTTCATTTCTTTCTTTTTTTTTTTTATACTTTAAGTTCTAGGGTACATGTGCATAACGTGCAGGTTTGTTACATATGTATACTTGTGCCATGTTGGTGTGCTGCACCCATCAACTCGTCAGCACCCATCAATTCGTCATTTATATCAGGTATAACTCCCAATGCAATCCCTCCCCCCTCTCCATGATAGGCCCCGATGTGTGATGTTCCCCTTCCTGAGTCCAAGTGATCTCATTGTTCAGTTCCCACCTATGAGTGAGAACATGCGGTGTTTGGTTTTCTGTTCCTGTGACAGTTTGCTAAGAATGATGGTTTCCAGCTGCATCCATGTCCCTACAAAGGACACAAACTCATCCTTTTTTATGGCTGCATAATATTCCATGGTGTATATGTGCCACATTTTCTTAATCCAGTCTGTCACAGATGGACATTTGGGTTGATTCCAAGTCTTTGCTATTGTGAATAGTGTCTCAATAAACATACGTGTGCATGTGTCTTTATAGCAGCATGATTTATAATCCTTTGGGTATATACCCAGTAGTGGGATGGCTGGGTCATATGGTACATCTAGTTCTAGATCCTTGAGGAATCGCCATACCGTTTTCCATAATGGTTGAACTAGTTTACAATCCCACCAACAGTGTAAAAGTGTTCCTATTTCTCCACATCCTCTCCAGCACCTGTTGTTTCCTGACTTTTTAATGATTGCCATTCTAACTGGTGTGAGATGGTATCTCATTGTGGTTTTGATTTGCATCTCTCTGATGGCGAGTGATGATGAGCATTTTTTCATGTGTCTGTTGGCTGTATGAATGTCTTCTTTTGAGAAATGTCTGTTCATATCCTTTCCCCACTTTTTGATGGGGTTGTTTTTTTCTTGTGAATTTGTTTGAGTTCTTTGTAGATTCTGGATATTAGCCCTTTGTCAGATGAGTAGGTTGCAAAAATTTTCTCCCATTCTGTAGGTTGCCTGTTCACTCTGATGGTAGTTTCTTTTGCTGTGCAGAAGCTCTTTAGTTTAATGAGATCCCATTTGTCAATTTTGGCTTTTGCTGCCGTTGCTTTTGGTGTTTTAGACATGAAGTCCTTGCCCATGCCTATGTCCTAAATGGTACTACCTAGGTTTTCTTCTAGGGTTTTTATGGCATTAGGTCTAACATTTAAGTCTCTAATCCATCTTGAATTAATTTTTGTATAAGGAGTAAGGAAAGGATCCAGTTTCAGCTTTCTACTTATGGCTAGCCAATTTTCCCAGCACCATTTATTAAATAGGGAATCCCTTCCCCATTTCTTGTTTCTCTCAGGTTTGTCAAAGATCAGATGGCTGTAGATGTGTGGTATTATTTCTGAGGCCTCTGTTCTGTTCCACTGGTCTATATCTCTGTTTTGGTACCAGTACCATGCTGTTTTGGTTACTGTAGCCTTGTAGTATAGTTTGAAGTCAGGTAGCGTGATGCCTCCAGCTTTGTTCTTATGACATAGGATTGTCTTGGCAATGCGGGCTCTTTTTTGGTTCCATATGAACTTTAAAGCAGTTTTTTCCAATTCTGTGAAGAAACTCATTTTTTTTTTATTCAGTTTAAGAAATATTTCTATTGTTTTAGGTTTTAAAATTTATTTTGTTTCAGTTTTCTGGTTTCTGAATCAGAAATGTAAATTATTTATACAAAATATCTCTACTGTGTGATCTCCATATTATATTGCATATTGGGTCATTTTTCTTGTTAATTCTGGGAAAGTTTTTCAAGATTATTCTCTGTATCTTAATATAAACATTTTAGCAATGTTAATTCTCTTGTTACTCATAGTGACATTTAAAAGTATTCAGTGGCATTTTTATGTCTCTTTGAAAATTTTTTTATCCCAGTTGGTTTTCTGTTTCATAAGTAGTTTTTTTGCAGTCTATATTTTAATTGCATTAAGAGTACCCTAAATTTGATTCTTTATATTCTTTTTCTGAAAGTATACATTTTATATATACTTCTACTTCTATGTGTTATTTTATACCTAATCTTTTGATTCGACCGACGCTTTTTCTTCTTTAGTTATCATCCAATAAGGTTGAATTAATTCTGATAAGCACTGTTAAAAAGTATTTCTCAAAATTTTTAACTTGGAGGACTAGTGATACAAATTTACAGTATATTACATGAAATTTGTATTTTAGCAGGATAAGGAGGTAGCTGGAGAAGTTCAAAATACATACAGTGGAAGCTTGTCTCAACTTACTGTTTGTTGAAACCACTGTATCAAAATTCAACTTCATCCCCCAAGCCTTGCTTTTTTCAGGGCATTGTGTTAGTGGGTTCGGTGCCCTTTCAGTGCTATTTCTTATCTAACCATCAGGAAAAGCCTCAGACAGACTGAGGAACATTTCCTAGTTCAGAAGTGTCCTTGAACCAAGAAGACAGACCCTAGAGGATAAAAATTTTTACTATAGCTAGGGTCCTAAATCTAAACTTGAATGGGAAAAAAATTACATTTTCATTTTCATTAAATTCTAAAGTGTAGAATGTTCTACAATTATGGGAATGTATGGCTTATAAACCATAATACTATTAGCAATATTCCATGACTTTGTCACCAATATAAATTACAAATACTTCAATATCTCATTGCAGTTGTTGGATGTATCTCCAATTACCACGAGTATCATTTGTTTGAAATTTTGGTAGTTACTGATCCACTGTTAGAACTTATTATTTCAGAGGTTAATAAACAGATACTTTACTACATCATAAATTGTTTTATAATATTTTGACAACGGTATCCCACCATCAGTAGCTTCCTTTAAATCTTATGCCTTTTATGAATGAATTTAGAAACACTCAGAAAAGGGGTTTATAGACTTTATCAGATTGCCAGAATGATTTGCAGCATAACAAAGGTTAAGAGCACTGCCCTACAACATGACCATACACAGCCATTGGCTTTCAAGATTATTGTTAACACCATCTTTTTGTTTGTAAAATATAATAAACATGTAAATATAAAGGCAAACCTGATTATAAAATGAACACTCATGTAATACAATAAGGGCCAAGAAATAGACCCAGACATCTGCTTTCCTGCCTCTTTTCAGTCTGAACTCCCCTCTTTCTCTAAGGGTTGGGCATTCATCTGTCTTTGATCATAATCATTTTGTTACTTTTCTTTGTAGTTTTGTTTCCTAAATACACATCCTTAAACAACAACTTCTGGTTATATAATTCCATGTATATAAAGTTTGTAAACACAGGAAACACAGCTTCCCTCACTATCAACATCTGTCACCAGAGAGGTACATTTGTTACGTCCATAAACATAACCGGACACATCATTATCACCAAGTCTTTAAAGTTTGTATGTATGAAATTTTTCTATGCTCATTTTCTTCGTTTTCTCTACCTTATGCTTTCAAGATCATCCATTCCAGTGATTGGATTAAGGAAGTCCACTAGTTCTCTTTCAAGTTTCTAAGAACTCTTTCAAATACTTCCTTATTTATTAAAATGTTTCCCCCTTTATTAGTACTGTCAAATAAATCAATTGGTTTGTGAACATTTATCTAACTTTGCAACCTTTGAATAAACCTAACTTAGAAATAGTATCTTTTTTATATATTGAAGGATGTTTACTCTTATTTTACACTCTTGGGTGATATCGGACTGTGATTTTTTCATACTGAAAAAATTGCTGAATTTTGGTATCAATGTTATGCTAGTCACATAAAGTATATTAGAATGTTCATTTATATTCTCTGGAAGAATTTGTATTTTTTTGCTTTTAGTTTACATTCATGGGTGATAATTGGACTGTGACTTTTTTTCATACATGTGTTCTGTAGTATTCTCCAGATATTATATCAAGCTTACTAATTGTCTAATATATAAATTAATCCTAACATTGTTTGTTTGTTCTACCAATTACTGTGCTAGGAGTGTTAAAATACCCCCACTATAATTGTGAATTTGATTACTACTTCTGGCTCTATCAACACTTTTATACTTTGAGAGCATATTATTATGTACATACAAGTTTAGAGTGTTGCATCTTCCAAATTAATGAACAGCGTATCATTATGAAATGGTTCTGTGTCTATCTAGTACACTTCTCACCTTTGAGAATCTACAGTTCCTGGAGACTATAGAGCTGTAGCATATTTCTTTTGGTCTGTATTTGCACTGGAGTAACATTTTTCCATATTTTTATTTTTATCCTTTCTGAATCATGTTTTAAATCTGTCTTTGTTTTATTAAAGAAAGCATGCACATATATTTTTTAGCAGTACTCACATCTTTGGTTTTTGTTCGTTTCTTTAACTAAGGTACATAGTCCCTTTAAATTAAATGTAATTACTGATACACTTGGGCATAAATCCACAATTATATAGTTTCTATTTGTCTTTCCTGTTTATGTTCCCTTTTCTCTCCTTTCTTATACTTATTGATTCTATTATTTTATTAACTTGAATGTTATGCATTTCTTTTATATTTTAATGATTATCCTGAAACTTCCCACTTCATTTGCTTTAAAAAAAAAAAAAAAAAACTTTCTTTTCTAGAGCAGTTTTAGGTTCACAGCAAAATTGAAGAGAAAGTACAGATAGTTGGCATATAGCCGGCACCTCCCGCTCCTGAACAGCTTTCCTCACCGTCAACATCCCCCACTCCCATGGAGTATTTGTTGATGGTAACAAATATTCCATAAACCTACATTGACACATCATTATCACCCCAAGTCCACAGTTTACATTAGGGTTTGCTATTGGTTCATTTGCCTTTCATTTCTTTCTGCGTTTCTGAACTTCTACCTAGGATTATTTTCTTTTCCGTCTCTCTGGGTTCTTGACCACTCACTAATCTCTACAAAGTAATTTTATCTAACTCTGAAGTACTTCTATACTTTTGGGAAGCTTTTGTTTGCAAAAAAATTAAAGATATTTTTAATGGGCAGGTTGGTCTCAATTTCCTAATCCACCATTACCAGAAACAAGAAGAGGCTGCACTTTCTCTTCAGTGATTTCTATCTTCACCTGCAAACCTTCCGTTATTATACTTTCATCTGTCTTATGCCCCAATTTTAGTTAGCTCTTTTCAAGTTCGGTGTGTTTGTAAAGTACTGCCAAATTCCCATTTATTTCTCTGCTAATATGTCATTCTTCTGAAAATACAGTTCTGACATTTGTGCAAGTGTGTATTTTTCATTCTGAATATATCTACATGATAACAGAATGCTTCATGTTTTATTTTCCTTTGACTTTTTGGATTGGAATCTTGTGGAGGGTGGAGAGTAGTGAATATTTGAACTAAAGTCATTGTCTTACCTAGAATTCTGCTTCTGATGCGACTACCTCTATCTCCATGTGTGTGTGCGCAAACTTGTGAGCTTTTCTTGCATTTATACAAATATTCACCTTGCTATTGGTTTGCTGATTTCTGTAAAAAGAGAATGGTAACTGTTGGCATTATTCTTCAATCTTTTACTTCCTGGTCTCTTGTGGCTTCCAATTATTGTAAGAGAAATGAACAGTTGCGAGCAAAAGATTAAAGTTATATTCATTATTTAAATTTGTCATTAAAAGAAAAAAAACACCACGGGGGCCCAGGAATATTTGTTTAAAGCATTTCCTCATTCTCAAGGTCACATAACTTCCTTTCTGTCTGTAATTCCAGTGTAGATCAACATCAGTGAAACACTCAATTATTTGTCTATCAGTTCTCTAGTCACACCTCAGCTTCTTATTTACTACTGACAGGAATGTATTTTCAAAGTTTTAGTTTCTTTTTCTCTGTTTTATTCCAAGACTGCTTTTCAAAAATGTTTCATTTCTTTTTTGCCATCTTCCTTACTGTATATTCTCCTCTAATCTCCCAGCTCATTTTCCAATGGTTACAAACATTAGCCCTTCTAAGTATTCTCAATATTATGATTTTTTAAACTTATTTCATGTTAAATGTTTCCTATAGATTTCATGTATATTTCTTCTATCTAAATATTAATGTAATTGTCTGATCAAAATACATTTTCATTTTACTGGCTATGGCAATTTATGCTCATTAGAGAAAAGGGTAGTGGGAATGTGTACTAAGTAAAGAAACAAGGACTAGTGTGATGTGCAGATGTGTGTTTCTGTAGTTCTCAGCGGGTCCCTGTTCTCTGCTGCAGACTTCTCCATTGTGGTTGCTGTGCTGTTCCCAATGGCGGTCATTTCTCTGGTGGTTGCTATAGTAATCCGCCAACAGAGCTCCAGAGAAAAGCAGAAGAAAGATCAGAGGTGATCCTTTATCTTATCTTGCTGTAGGGACTCTTTGACCCTTATTTTACTTTAAATTCAATGTATAACCTACCCTTTCAAATTGAATTGGTTTACTTCTAATATTCAGAAATACATGCAGATACAGTCTTTTTGGACCAGAAGCTAGGTTTCTCTTTAACTGAGAAATCCTCCACATCTAGAAATGTTTTTCCTTCTGTTAGTCACCATATTTATAATTAATAAGAGATATTAACTCATTATGATGGATTTTTGAATTTATCATAAAAATATCTAGCATTAATTGATCACTATATGATAAGCACTGTGCTAAGCACTGGCCCCCTCCCCGCCCCTTTTTTTTTTTTTTTTTGTTTGTTGAGATGGAGTCTCCTTCTGTGGCCCGGGCTGGAGTGCAATACTGTGATCTCAGCTCACTGCAACCTCCACCTCCCAGGTTCAAGCACTTCTCCTATCTCAGTCCCCTGAGTAGCTGGGATTACAGGCATGTACCACCACACCGGGCTAATTTTTGTGTTTTTAGTAGAGACAGGGTCTCACCATGTTGGCCAAGCTGGTCTTGAACTCCTGACCTCAAATGATCCACCCACTTTGGCTTCCCTAAGTGCCAGGATGACAGGTGTGAGTCTCCACACCCGGCCCCGTGCTAAGCCCTTTTATGTCTATTATCTCATTTAAATGTCACAAGAACTTCATAAAGTGGTTATTAGTTTCATTTTACAGATGAAGAGTGTTTTACGTTAACCCTAACACAATTGTGCAAGGTTAGGAACTTCACATTTTGATGGATGTAGAAATAAGCTCAGAGAGATTAGCAAACATACTTTCAGTCTTGCAGTGTAAGTGTGGAGCCTGGGTTGGTCTCACAAGTGTGATTCTGGTACCACAGTGGGTTTTTTTTTTGTTTGTTTTTTAGTATTTTTAAAGAAAGAATGATTTATTTACCCATGATGAGTTTAATATTGAATATGACATTAACAAAACAATTTAGATAAATTTGGATTCAACACTATCATTTTTAGAAATCGGGATCTGTAGAGAACAAAAAGAAAGTGAGTAGTGATTATGAATGACAGGGCAATGAAGGAGGCTGATAGGGAAGTAAAAACTGAAAAATGACCCAGGGAGCAAATAAAAACCCAGGCAACAGGCAAGAAAGACACAATGGGAAAAAGAAGCTGGGAATCTTCTACCGAGTTTCCCTGTCATGCTGAAGGAGCTGCTAAGTCAATTGATACCATGTGTTTCTCTCTTACAGGCCACTATCTACCACTGGCACCAGGCCACACAAGCAGAAGAGGAAACCCCAGATGGTAAAGGCTGTTCAACCGCAAGAGGTGAACTATATAGTTTGGGCTGTGATTACCATGGCCCCACTTTGCGTTTCTCTCACACTCTTATCCTGACTACCTATCCTTTCTACCCAGCAGTGTTTTGCAATTCCACATTCAGAAGTGTCTCCTTTGCCTTTTATTAAATGCAAAAGAGAGTCCCTAAAATGCAGAGCCACTTTGCTGGGGTTCATGAAATGCAAACAGAATAAGGAGAACAAAAAGGGACATACCAGATGTCTGTCTGTCCTGTCTCTATCTCTGCCTCTTTCTTTCTCACACACACACACTCCCTCTTGCTCTGACTCTAGGTTATTTCCTTGCAAATTGACCAATAGATCCAAAAATACATATGTCTGTATGATAATACATGTAATATTTATAACCCAAATGTCCTACTCATGTCCTGTAAATTTAAAGATTTTAGCTGAAGTTGGTTAATGATAACATTGGTAATCATTTATTGATGACAACTTTTCATTACAGCTCTGGGAAATACTTCTATGGAATACGCCAGCTGGACCACTGTGGTTTTCTATCTGGTCTCTTGGTGTCAGCTTAGTTCCAATCTTCCATGCCTTGAAAAGTCTGCTTCCATAAAAACTGTGCTTATGAAATTAATGGTTCATTCTGAAAGATTCATTCTTCTTTTCAGATGAGTCAGATGAAGCTCCATGTGTATGATCTGCCAGTAGAAGGCAATGAGCCCCCAGCCTCTTTCGTGAGTTCGCAACTTCTCTTAAATATCACCCTAGTTCAATCTCCAGGAAATATCGGTGAAAGTCATAGCCCACAACACTTCATTATTTCTTCAGGACAATATTGAAATCTATGTGAATATTAATATAAAATACAAATTCTTCTGCAAAATATTTTGAAGATATAAAATGTGAACATGCATGCCACTCCATGCCAACTTGTGACAAGAAGAGGACTAATCTGCTTAACAGAGTACCACTGTTTTCATCAGCTCAGGCTGCTGTAACTAAATGAGCATAGACTGAGTGGCTTAAACAACAGATATTTACTTCTTACATTCTGGAGACTGGGAAGTCCAAGTTCAAGGAGCTGGCAGATCTGGTGTCTGGTGAAGCAGCCTTCTGGCTTGTAGACAGCTGTCTTTTTGTTGTACCCTCACATAGCAGAGGGAGAACATCTCTTTTGTGCCTCTTCTTATAAGGGCATTAATCCTATCATGAGAGCTACACCCTCATGACCTCATTACTTCCAAAAGGTCTCACCTCCAAATACCATCATTCTGGGGATTAGGGTTTCAACATACGAAATTGTGGGGTGACACAAACATACAGTTTATAGCAGTCATCTTCATCAGATACCTACTGGCATTGGACTTAGGTCTCAATTGTGTGTGTGCAACTAAATGAAAGCAATCAAACTGGTATGTTTACAATATTCTCATGGGTGGGGTCGCAGCTTCTCCGTTTCTGAAAATGATACAAGCCTTTTCATGCGCACCTATTTTTGGGACCCAATCTTTGAATTTAATTTTTTTTATCCTTTTACTAGCTAATTACAAAGCCAGATTTTCCACCACCGCCAATTCCTGCACCTATATCATCTTCTTTCCTTGTAAGTATCAGGTAGCCACTGGTGAATTTTTAATATCTCTTCTGCTCATTGCAAATACTGTCTCCAAATGCATGGGTTATTTATCAGGATGTGTGCTCTTGAGGTTCTCTAGAGATATCACAGCACATTTGTCCCAGGGATATCTAAAAAAGCAAGGCCCACTTACTGTCTATAAATTAGTATGGGTATTGATGTTTCATTATAAAAGTGTTACTGTTACGTAATTATTGAGAAATGATAAATAGCTCTGCTGTGTGAGACAAAATGTCTCCTTCAAAGATTTATTTCTGGATGCTTAAGAGGAGATAAAATTGTATTATGTGATATTTTACATAATATATATATATTATAGATAGATATAATAAGGCCTATTATTAGTCATAGTTTTCTGTAGGAGGTAGGGTACGAAAAACAGGCGATATAGAGGCCAACCTGGAATAAAAGTCAGGTGCTCATGAAGTAAGAATTACAGTACATTTACTCCTTAAATGACTCCTGACCATGTTTCTTGTGCTTGGTATTCTGCTGTGGGTAAATAAGAAAGACTAAAATTTGAGGTTTTTATCTTTCAAGGAATTTCACATTGTTAGTGAGAAAACAAGTCATATAAAAATGGAGTACTTGATTCCTCAACTGTTATTTGTAGTATCACCCAAGATGAGTGACACTGACAAGAAAAATATGGTGAGGAGAAATTCAGTGGGTTCGGAGTGGTTAAAGTAGGATGAATATTCATTAGTTGAGTAGTTGGAATTTGAACTGGACCCTGAAAGTTGCGGAGAATTTAAATGAGTGAAGAAGAGGTAAGAAATAATTTCATTAAGGAAATAAATATAGCTAAGATGGGACAAGCATAGCATTTCTAATGACATACCATTGTTTTTATAATTAATGTAGCATAAAGACACAAAAGCACTTCCCGCTACTCTTTTCAAGGATAATTGAACATCTACACCTAAGAGATCTATAGCCAAATTATCTTCTTGTATTATCTCCCACCATCAAGAAGAGAAGGCCCACGTGTCTTTTTAGAAAAGATTTACTAAGAACATTATCTGTATGATTTGGAAATGGGTGCTGACATGAATGTCTTCCTTCTGAGTATGGCCAACAATTAAAAAGGGAGAAATTAGAAGGGCCTCAGCTAGAAAGCTATGTAGACACCAATATTATTTATTTTCTCAGAAATATTCCATAAGGATGAACATGAGAAGAAACTTTCTATAGAATTAGTATCCTATAACTCTCCTACCTAATATGGAGAAGGTCCCCTACACCTTCTCCATATTATGCTAATTACCAGATAGATGTTTAGAACTTCATGTGGTGTTTTTCTCACTCCCTTCCTGTCCTCTCGTTTCTGCTGCTTCATTTTTGCTGTATCAAGTGACCTATGAAATAGAAACTGTGACTTCAGATAATTTTGATTTCTTCATACTTCAGTTTCATAATAAATATCTAAATTTTTGAAGAAAGTTGATCATTTAAAAGTTCTGTCTTTTTTAGGACTCAAATCCAAAAGCATGAGGCAACAGCTAAACAAGAACTGATGGCTAAATTATCAACTTGGAAAACTGGAAAATCTGGATGGCAGAGAAATACACTTATTTTTCACTAGTATTTACTCTTGACTCAAGAAGGTTAACATTTTCTGATTTGTGTTAGACTTTGAAGAGACTAAAGAAAATTTTCAAGAGGGACATATGCCTGAGAACCTTTGCATGAGTTTAAAATTTCAATTATCCATTCTTATAAGAAGGAAAGTGATTGTAAAGAAATATCTGGGAAGTTAAAATCTTTAATAGGAATTGATTCATTCTCTAATGAAAACAAAACATAAAAACATTACACTAATCTTGGAAGAATAAGAAAAATTGTACATCCATTAAATGGGTAGCAACATCTTGATTGCTTTAACCATTAACTTGTCAAATTAGAATCTCATTTAAGAAAATGATGTAAACATTCTGTTTTGTGGATCTCTTTCCTACATTAGCTTCTGAAATCATTATTAGCTATACCATGTGAGGTTTTCTACAATTTAGTAAAACTGTGAATTAAAAAATGTTTTATCATATATATTTGTATAATTAATTAGTGGCATGGTTAAAGTGGTTTTCACTTTTTAACTGGAGAAAATTTCAGTTAAATTAATCGGATAAACCAGAGGTTGCAAACTGGTGACCTGTAGGCCATGTTTGCACTGCAAATATATTTTATTTGGTCTGAATGATATTGGACACATTGTACTTTTAAATGTTTTGAATATGTTGCTAATATTTAAAAATTGAGAGATCTTGCATAAACATCCAGATTCTCAGCTTTGTCAATGTAATCAAAAAGTAATCCGATGCTTTGTCAACAATAGAATTACATTGCCCATAGCAACCGTCAGCTTAGTTGATGGGTAACATAGCAAACACTACTGGTTGCCTATCAAATAATCCCCTTCCTTCCTTGCTTTTAGAACCCTAATTTTGTTCACCTGCCCACTTCTAGGAAAAAATATCCTATCTCCATTTCATGGATAAATATCTATCACTTTAAGTCAATTATAATAACCTTATTTTTTCCTTGCTAGTAGTTGACTTGGAGATGATTTTATTTTCCTCCCCCTGCCCTTTTTTTCCCAATAAGATAAGAGAGGAATTATGTTAGGACATTTCTGGCAAAGTTTTCCGGATATGGGCATCTGAATACTCTACCTGGTACTGCTGCACTCCACATTGTGATTATGAAGGCTGAAGAAGATAGATAGAGCAGAAAGATGAAAAGAATAAAACCTGGCCTTTCAATGATGTCACTGAACTGGTAGGTAGATTAATGACTGCTGGAGTTACCTCACACTTTCTGGGTACTCCTTGTTATATGAGACATACATTTTCCTTGTTGTTTCAGCCATTTGAGTTGGATTTTCTCTCATTTTCAACAGAGATCATCCTAACTGGTAAAGTAGTTGTTTCCATAATCAGGGAACATGTTTTAGTTCATCTTCACAGCTACAGTTTTTCTTGTATTTGTCTGCTTCACCAGTTTCCATCACTCACCTCGTCCCCACAGACCTGTCTGTCTCTTCATGAGGAACTTTATGGTTCATTTACCCTTGCAGTATGAGGTTCTAGATGAGTTCACTCTGGCCTCAAAAGTGAAGCTCAATCCTCAGGAAATCCAGAATCCACTGATCAAATCACTGTCAAGGATAGAGGTTTTCTTTCCATGTGGCATTTGCACAAGAACAACTTAAAAAGTAGAGTTTTATCTGCCCTGTGATGTTTCAGAAGACCCTCCCCTCATCTGGAAATAAATCCCTATTTCCTGGAAAGCCATTATGTACTTGTGACCAACTTATGAGCCTTTTCTGTGTGTGTGTGTGTGTGTGTGTGTGTGTGTGTAATACCTGACCCCAGTAATTGATTCATATAATCCTTTTTTATACTGATGGAATGGAAATCTTAAACCTGTGAATCCTCAACTAGCCATGTACCATAACCCAAGCAAAAACTAAACCATACACTCTCAAGCGGTGGCATGTGAACATTCCTGTAAGTTCCTAAATGATGTCACCAGGTCTCTGATGCAGATACATCATAATTCCTATTTGAAGAGAAATAATGCAGTACAATGACAGGAAAACTGGTGTTTTATCATGGAGCTGTGAACCCAAGTCCTACAATGTTTCCCTTTCAGCTGAACTGCAGAGGAGTTTGGAACAGACTTTGATTTCACAATACCGTTTCCACACTTACAGCTGTAACTTTCTAACTTTAAGGGAATTCCGCTTATTTGACATTTAACCACCTCAGATATGCCACCGAACCTGTTTTTATCATTAGTTATTTTTACCTTCTCTACTTTAAAACAGTAACATTATCAGGTTAAATTATGTTTGTATCCAGTTACTCTAAGATACCATAGTGTTTGTCTGCTTATTACAACTCACCAAATTACTGCTTTTATATGGGCTTTGGGAATGCTTTTAGTTTTTTATAAAATAATGAAGTATGCATGAAAAAAACAAATTTTAGTTGGTTGCAATCAGAGAATATGGAAAGGGTTATTATTACAATTAAGATTTTACTATCCACTTTGGAAATCACTACCATGTGTTAAGGAATTGAAGGTGGCCTCTGGCTAGCAGTCATTAAGAAAATAAGCCCGAGTTCAAAGACCCTCAAATGAAGTGAAGTCTGCCAACAACCACTGAATAAGCTTGGAATTAGGTTCCTTCCCAGTTGAATCTTGACTTCAGCCTTGTGAGACACCCTGAAGTAGAGGATGCAGCTGAATTTTGTCCAGATTACACACCCACAGAAACCGTATGATAATTGTGTTGTTTTATTTAAGTTGTTATGGTTTGGAGATATTTGTTATGCAGCAATAGACAGCTGACACAAGGAAGTAGATAACATTTTGTATTAGTCTGTTTTCACATGGCTCTAAGGAATACCACCTGAGACTGGGTAACTTATAAAGAAAGGAGGATTAATTGACTCAGAGTTCCACATGGCTGAGGAGGCCTCAGGAAACTTACGATCATGATGAAAGAGGAAGCAGGAACATCTTACATGGTGGAAGATGTGTGTGAAGGAGGAACTGTCAAACACTTATAAAGCCATCAGATCTCTTGAGAATTTACTATCATGACAACAATATGGGGGAAACCACCCCCATGATCCAATCACCTCCCACCAGATCCCTCCCTCAACATGTGGAGATTATAGCAATTAAAAAAACGAGATTTGGGGGGATGGGCACAGAGCCAAACCATATCATGTTTCAAGTGCTCCAGACAGGTTAGGTATAATTAACTATATTTAATAGGCTTTCATCACTGCAAAACTTTTTTTCTTTCTTTCTGTGTCTCGAGTCTCTTTCATTGTTCTCCCTTCTTTACTAGCACCGAGGATTCCCTTGAAATCTCTGATAGCCAGTATTCTCATTTATCATATTCTTTCTCACTTTGTGTTTCCTTGGTATTTTGGAGTAATTCCTTAAGTTTATCTTCCAAATTACTGGTTTTTATGTTCTGTACTGTCAGTCCTCCTGTTCACTAATTTCAAAATTTATAGTTGTTTCTCTTGTTTACTTAATAACATTCTCTTCTTTCCTATCAGTTTAATTGTATAAAGGCTAACCAATTAACTGTTTTTAACTTCCATTTCCAGATATCATTTTAAAAATTAAAGCAAAATGTGTATAAACCTTATTACTGCTTCCCAGAGTAAATGTTTTTCAGAAGTACGTGCTTTCTCAGCCACTTAACTAGTATGTTCCCATCATTCAAAGACACCCTTATTTCTTAAGTGTTACATTGCTATTTTTCAGTTGGTGCATCCAATATTATTAATATCAGGTTTTTAACATTCTCTTATTATATGTCTTTGTTCATAGAATCCATCTCTTAAGCGTAAACTAAATAATATGCATGCGCTAGTATCTGAATGTAATATGAAACAATATGGAAATGGTTGGGGTGATAAGCAAGTCTCACATATTCTTTTCTTCTCAATTTTTTTCTCTCTCCGAAGTGGGCCAACGCAAGAGTGGCACAGCTGTGTGGAGATACTGAGATCCACCTTGTCAGGGAAGATCCTAACTCAGGAAAAAGCACCTCTAACAAAATCTGTAGCCACATTGGTACATTTGCCCTTGAATTCACCTTGTCTCTTTTGCGGCTTCCATAAAAAGGCCTTCACTTGACAATGTCAGACACTTTTTAGCAACTAGGCCTGGGTAGTCTGCTACAATGCCCAACACCAATACAATATCACTATTACTGTTAGTAGTATGCTAAGCGAATACTATTGTTATAAAAAAATTCCTAAGCATGAAAATTATGGTATATAATTTATTGTGAAGGCAACTTCTTGTGAACATTAAACTGTTTATCTCCTTCACCTCATATTAAAGTCCATACTCTTGGGATATATCTGACATCTCAATATTAAATGACTAAGATGACTAAGTTGTTTATGTTGCTCCCACTTCACACAAAGTTAAAACTATTTGTTACTTTAAATAGTTTGACAACGTTATTTTAAAATCTGGACAAATCACAAATATAATATACTTATTTAATTTTCTTCTGTGAAAAGATGTATGCTTGGTCAGGCTCGGTGGCTGACGCCTGTAATCCCAGCACTTTGGGAGGATCACGAGGGTCAGGAGTTCGAGACCAGCCTGGCCAAATTGGTGAAACCTTGTCTCTACTAAAAATACAAAAATTAGCCAAGCAGGATGGCAGGCACCCGTAATCCCAGCTACTCAAGAGGCTGAGGCAGGAGAATCACTTGAACCCAGGGTACGGAGGTTTCAGTGAGCCAAGATGGTGCCACTGCATTCTAGCTTTGGTGACAGAGCAAGATTCCATCCCCACCCCCCCGGAAAAAAAAAAAAAAAAAGAAAAATGAACAAAGCTGGAGGCATCACATCACCTGACTTCAAATGATACTGCAAGGCTATAGTAACCAAAACAGAATGGTACTGGTACCAAAACAGAGAGATGGACCAATGGAACAGAACAGAGGCCTCAGAAACAACACCAGACATCTACAACCATCTGAACTTTGACAAAACTGACAAAAACAAGCAATCTGTAAAGGATTCCCTATTTAATAAATGGTGTTGGAAAAATTGGCTAGTCATTGCAGAAAACTAAAACTGGACTGCTTCCTTACACCTTATACAAAAATTAACTCAAGATGGATCAAAGACTTAAACGTAAGATCTAAAACCATAAAAACCCCAGAAGTAAACCTAGGCAATACCATTCAGGACATAGGCAAGGGAAAAGACTTCATGACTGAAACACCAAAAGCAATGGCAACAGAAGCCAACATTGACAAATGGAATCTAATTAAACTAAAGAGCTTCTGCACAGCAAAAGAAACTATCATCAGAGTGAACAGGCAGCCTACAAAATGGGAGGAAAATTTTGCAATCTATCCATCTGACAAAGGGCTAACATCCAGAATCTACAAAGAATTTAAATTTACAAGAAAAAAAAATCCCATCAAAAAGTAGGTGAAGGATATGAACAGACACTTCTCAAAAGAAGACATTTATGCAGCCAACAAACTATGAAAAAAAGCCCATCACTGGTCATTTGAGAAATGCAAATTAAAAACACAATGAGATACCATCTCATGCCAGTTAGAATGGCGATCATTAAACAGTTAGGAAACAACAGATGCTGGAGAGGATGTGGAGAAATAGGAATGCTTTTACACTGTTGGTGGGAGTGTAAATTAGTTCAACCATTGTGAAAGTGCGGTGATTCACTAAGGTTCTAGAACCAGAAATACCATTTGACCGAGCAATCCCATTACTGGGTAAATACCCAAAGGATTGTAAATCATTCTACTCTAAAGACACACGCACACGTATGTTTATTGTGGCATTGTTCACAAAGCAAAGACTTAGAACCAACCCAAATGCCGATGAATGATACACTAGATAAAGAAACTGTGGCACATATACACCATGAAATACTATATAGCCATAAAAAAGGATGAGTTCATGTCCTTTGCAGGGACATGGAAACCATCGTTCTCAGCAAACTAACACAGGAGCAGAAAACCAAACACTGCATATTCTCACTCATAAGTGGGAGTTGAACAATGAGAGAACACACGGACCCAGGGAGGGGAACATCACACACCGGGGCCTGTTGAAGAGTGGGAGGGTAGAGAAGGGATAGCATTAGGAGAAATACCTAAGGTAGATGATGAGTGGGTGGGTGCAGCCAACCACCATGGCACATGTATACCTATAGTAACAAACCTTCATGTTCTGCACATGTATCCCAGAACTGAAAGTAAAATTAAAAAAAAAATTAAAAAACGATATATGCTTAATGTAGAAAAGTTGGGATACAAGTGAAAGTACTAAGATAAAAATTTTTCCTCATCTCACCAAGTATGATTTCTATTAACATTTAGAAATATGACTTTTTCCTCTTTTCTGTCTGGTATATAATTTATTAATATTTATGCTATTTGTATTACTTTTAATTTTGTTAGTAATATGACACAAATCTATAAGAGAATATTATGCAGCCATCAATACTATTTTATGAATGAATAATGCTTTACTTAATATCTGATTCAATGAAATCCTTTTTCAAAAATGTTTATGGCTAAAATAATGCAGTGATGAACAATGGTGTATACACCATCTTCAGGCAGTTCTCTGTATCACAGTTTGGGTTCCTCGGCAAGCAGAATCTGAGATGGATTTTAGCATGCAGGAAGTGTATTATGGAATGCTTTCAGGTCAGGTCCCCTATTTGTTTAATGGAATGAGAGAAAGCAGGATTAGACTGGAGGAGTTGGGAATGATGCTGCCTCAAAGAAGGCTTTAGCTGGCCCACCCAGCCCTAAACCTGGGTAATCCTTCAGAATGCAGCCAAGTTGAGGTAAAAGGGAAAAGCTTTTACTCCCTCGTGTCAACTAGTCACAGGTACAAATTGCTCTCAAAAGAGCTGTGACGTTGGGCAAGATGACTTTATTTAGTGAAAGCATTTTCAAAGGCAAGTCGATGGCTGTCTGCAGGTAGCACAGCCAACAATTGGGGGATAAGTTCTCCTGTGCAGCCCAAAACAAGGCCTTTTTTTTTTTTTTTAATTTTTGAGTCTGGGTTTCATTGCATTGCTCAGGCTGGTCTCCAACTCCTAGACTCAACAATCCTCCTGCCTCAGCCTTCCAAGTCACTGAGATTACAGGTGTGATCCACCACACCCAATGTCTATTACTTCTTATTTCCTTTGGATAGTACTCTATATGTTGGTTAGCTTTCTAGAAGTTTTCCAACTTTTTTGCTACACTTTGCAAAAATTTTTCTCTAGTAGGCATATATGAATTTAAATTTCCATTAGTAATTTATCAAACTGTTTCTACATAGGCATTCTCATTCTTAATATCTGCCTATCTTAACACCTTTCCTTGCTTACAGGATTCCCACATTGCACATCTTGGAGATATAACTCCTTTGCTATTTGTAGTGGCAACTGGAAAGATTCTGCATGTTGTTACCAGATTCTTTTTTTTTTCCTGGAGACAGGGTCTTGCTCTCTTGCCCCAGATTGGAGTAGAGTGGCATGATCTTGGCTCACTGTGACTTCAACATCCCAGGCTCAAGCTAATCCTCCCACCTTAGCCTCCAAAGTAGCTGGAACCATAGGCATGTGCCACCACACTCTAATCTTTGTATTTATTGTAGAGAAGCGGTCTTGCCATGTTGCCCAGGCTGGTCTCGAACTCCGTGGTTCAAGTGATCTGCCTGCCTTGGATTCCCGAAGTACTGGGATTCCAGGCTTGAGCCACAGCACCTGGCCAACCCTCTTTTGCATCTATGATGTAGTTATGGCCAAGGATCTAACTTTCAGATGCCCCCTCCCAGAACTTTGAATCAGAAGTATGTAATGTAAAGCAGAAATTACAGAGAATTGTCTTTGGTGATGCAGGATGTCATAATAAGGCTGAGTTCCTCAGGCAGTCTTGAGACTAGCTCCAGTTGCTGGTTCAAGGCTGATGTGGTGCAAAGAGTATCAGCAACAGTGTCAGCTGAGTGACAGTGGCAAAGGTGAGAGAGACATTCCGTATTATTCAGCTCCACAATACAGGCTGGAATTCCTAATTGCATAGCTACCAAGTTTGGTTCTCCAGTCCTCATGTTGAGTCCTTCAGCTACCTAAATTTTTTTTAACTCAAATATTGTACTTTATTGTGGTAAAACATACATGATATTGAATTTATCATTTTAACCAGTCTTAAGTATAGAATTTCCGTGACATAAGTACATTCACTGTGCTGTTCAACCACCACTACCATCTATTTCCAGGACCCATTCCTCATTCCAAACAGAAACTCTATACCCGTTAAACAATAATTCCCTGTTACATTTTCCCCTCAAACTCTGGTAACCTCTATTCTACTTTTTGTCTCTGAATTTGTCTATTCTAGGTAGCTCCTATCAATGGAATTATACAGTATTTTTTCATCTATGTGTCTGGCTTGTTTCACTTGGCATCATGTCTTCAAGTTTCATCCATATTACAGCATGTATCAGCATTTCATTTATTTTTAAGGCTAAATAACCTAATAATCTTTTAATCATTTATTTTCTATTTGAAACGGCTGGAGATAATTTCCATTGCTCCATATCATCATTCGAGTTCACATTGCTTTTCTCCTGCTTTATACTTTTTAAATTTACACTTTTTTTGATGGCAAACCTGTTTTAAAATTGATAATGATACATACTTTATTCCTAGTACTTTAGAACCTCATTTAAATCAGTTATTGCCCTTCTCTTCTTCATGAGAACCACATCCATTGTTTCTTTCTTGTTCTTAGTTGACCAAGCACAGGCATCGGCTCAATGTTGAAATCTTAGCTGTGCAATCCTGATGGGAACAACAATTTAAGGAAGTTCAGAAATGTATCTAAATGAAAAATAAAATGATGATGATATGACTAGAGATAATGGTCCCCTCCTGATGTCCCAATAGCTTTTGAGAAAGCAGGCGTCAGCTGCCAAACCGCAAAAGTTGTTGCATTTCTCATAGAGAAGACTCCAATCCACAGGCCAAGTACTGTGTCTCAGCAGATAATTCTGTTCCCTTGTACATCAATATGTGTTGCCAAATTGGCCTAGATCTCTCTAACTGCTGTGCAATAGCTCTCTGAGATTCGTGGGTCTCTTGAGACATGTTGTAACTATAGTTGAAATGGAGCCTGCAGGAGCCAGTTCCTGGCAAGACTCCATCAGTTCTTTTGTGCCCATGACAGGGCTGAGTAGATCCACTGGAAAGCTACAGTCTCAGATAGGAAATAAGGGAAGAAAAATGTAGCAGAAATATAAAGACAAGAGAATAAGAGATAAAAAAGTCAGTTTATGGTACAGGAGGGTAAGCCACACACAGAAAATAAAGCACAGATAGTCCTCCTGGTTCTGCCAAAAACTAGTTGTTTAGCTTCATTCAAATAATTTCAATTCTTTGAGCATCTGTACATTTACTCACCTATAAAATGAAATTAAACATGTATGACTTACCAATATTCAAAGAGGATTTTTTTTTTTTTCTTGAGACAGAATTTTACTCTTGTTGCCCAGGCTGGAGTGCAGTGGCGTGATCTTAGCTCACCGCAACCTCCGCCTCCTGGGTTCAAGCAATTCTCCTGCCTCAGCCTCCTGAGTAGCTAGGATTACAGACACACACCACCACGCCTGGCTAATTTTTTGTATCTTTAGGAGAGAGAGGGTTTCACCACGTTGGCCAGGCTGGTCTCGAACTCCTGACCTCATGATCTACCCACCCCGGCCTCCCAAAGTGCTGGGATTACAGGCATGAGCCACTGCGCCCTGCCCCAAAGAGGATTTCCTAAGAAACATGTAAGGGGAACATGAAAATATAAAGAGAAAAGAGGGAAATGTCCATCATCTAGAAAGGTAAGTAACATGCATCCATCAGTGCCTACCTGAAGGAGGACTCCATTGTTGGGCTTGTCGGCACCAAGACCCTCTCTGAACAGTCTATTGTGTCATATGTCTCTGAGCAGAAAGTAAGGTTTGGGGAAAGAATTACTTGCTGTTTGTATATATTTCATTGGTGAGTACATATTTAGTTGGTGAGTACATATTTAGTTGGTGAGTACATATTTCTTTTTTTTGTTTGTTTTTTTTGTTTTGTTTTGAGACGGAGTCTCGCTCTGTCGCCCAGGCTGGAGTGCAGTGGCCAGATCTCAGCTCACTGCAAGCTCCACCTCCCGGGTTTACACCATTCTCCTGCCTCAGCCTCCGAGTAGCTGGGACTACAGGCACCCGCCACCTCGCCTGGCTAGCTTTTTGTATTTTTTTAGTAGAGACGGGGTTTCACCGTGTTAGCCAGGATGGTCTCGATCTCCTGACCTCATGATCCACCCGTCTCGGCCTCCCAAAGTGCTGGGATTACAGGCTTGAGCCACCGTGCCCGGCCGAGTACATATTTCATTGGTGAGTTTTTGATACAATGTCTCTCTCTGTTGCCCAGGCTGAGGTGCAGCAGCATGATCATGACTCGCTGCAGCCTCGACCTTCCAGGCTCAAGTGATCCTTTCACCTCAGCCTCTAGAGTAGCTGCAACTATGGGCATGCACCACTACACCTGGATAATTTTTAAATGTTTTTTAGTGACAGGGTCTCCCCTGTGTTTCCCAGGCTGGTCTCAAGTTCCTGGGCTAAAGTCATCCTCCTGTCTCAGCCTCCCCAAGTGCTGAGATTACAGGCATGAGCTGCTGTGCCCAGCTGAGTCTTTTTTTCTTGGTCTTTTTTCTCCCTCTGACATGCTTTCAGAGTTTTCTCTGTAATCCTATTCAGTTTTCTCATCTTACATTAAGTTGAATCTCAGTCAGAACTTCTGGGCCAAATAAAATACTGTCATAGATCTGAGGTTGCATTGTGCTAAGACCCTGAATTCATATTTTGGGGAAATTAACATGGACTGAAGTCATACAACTTTTAGAAAATAAAATCATAGCCAATTTCAAATTTGATTATTTCTTAAAGAAAGGATATCATAAGGTAATAACAAAAGTACACAGTAGCACATTCTGATTTATGCAAGTTTGTGTGTATTTTTGTGTGTATGTGTGCATGTATGATTTCACTTAACATTTGTGAGTGTCACACAGGAATCTTACTTCCTTCCACACAACCACACTGCCTGCAGCAAAACTATTTTGCACAGAGAAGCACATTTAATTCTATATTATCAAGCATGAGAATGCTACTTTATCTCCAGCAACAAATTCTTCTAGGCAATGTTTCTAGTGAAAGTATCTGAAGTTGCAGTCAAACCTTTTTTTAAGTTTTTCATTTCCAACTTTTATTTTAACTTCAGAGGTACATGTGCAGGATGTACAGGTTTGTTACATAGGTAATTAAACAGGTACCATGGTGGTGTGCTGCACAGATCATCCCATCACCCAGGAATTAAGGTCAACATCCATTAGCAATTCTTTCTGATCCTCTCCCTCCTCCCAAACCCCTCTGACAGGCCCCAATGTTTGTTGTTTCCCTGCATATATCCATTTGTTCTTATCATTTAGCTCCCACTTATAAGTGAGAACATGCCATATTTGGTTTTCCGTTTCTGGCTTAGTTTGCTAAAAATAATGTCCTCCAGTTCCATCCATGTCACTGCAAAAGACATGATCTCATTTCTTTTTATGGCTGCATAGTATTCCGTGTCGCTTATGTACCACATTTTCTTTATCCAGTCTATCACTAATGGGCATTTGGGTTGATTCCATGTCTTTGCTATTGTGAAGAGTTCTGCAATGCAGACAGTGGATGTGTCTTTTTTAACGGAACAATTTCTATTCCTTTGGGTATGTACTTAGTAATGGGATTGCTGGGTCGAATGGTATTTCTGCCTCTAGATCTTTGAGCAATCATCACACCATCTCTCACAACAGTTGTGCTAATTCATACTCCCACCAATAATGTAAAAGCATTCCTTCTCCAGAGCTTTGCCATCATCCGTTGTTGACTTTTTAGTAATAGCCATTCTGCTGCAGTCAAATCTTATGCCCCTTCATTTTCTACTCCTGAAAATCAGTTCTCATTTTTCCCCTCTTGTTACTAGTGATTAGCAGAGATCCTGGGAAATAAGTACTCAATAAATCAGCTAACAAAAGTCTTCCATCAAGATTCTGAGTTGAATACATTGTGTAATTTACACTTATCTGGTTGCTTTAATTCTGTAATACAAACATTCACAAAGTCTCTATTTACTAAGTGGACACTGGAGCTAGAAAGATTAACCTCTTTCCCTGCTGTCCAGGGATTCACATCCTAGCTCTAGAGACTGACATAAATATAGAAATAAAGTAACCACTAAAATAAATTGCTAAAATGTGAGCACAAGAAAGCACAGAGTAAATGTTTATCAAGAGAAGGCATGAGAAATTTCTCAGAGGTGTCATTTAAATCTTGAACTCCACAATTTATCAGACCTATAAAGGAAAAAGAGAAAATTCTTCTAGAAAATAATGGAGTTAAATAACAGCCTTGCAAAGTCGTGAATCCAGAAGGGCTATGACATGTTCAGGAAACTGTAAGCAGATCATCAAGACTATAGAAAACCAAAAGTTGTTATTTTTGAATATGTTTAGATATTTATATATACCATGTTTCATCAAAGATACATACATATTTGTACATACACAAATTTAGGATATTTAGAAAAGTATAACAACCCCAAAAAATGAACATTTAAGAAAATTAGAAAGCAAGAAAGTTCTAGAAACCATAAAGCCATGGGTCAGATGAGACTTGTGAAATATAAAATATACAGCCCTACGTGTTTGATAAATACGAGCTCCAAACTAAGAATAAAAAGTAAACAAGAGGAGTAAACAGGATTTATATGAGACTCACAGCGTCTATAAAGAACAAACATAACATCAGGGAAGAGAGCAAAACCACATAAACGAAACAAAATCAGCCAAGTGATTGAAAATTAATGGATAAGACTGAACATAGCTCTTTCTGCTAAGACCTAAAATTTGCACTCAGGATGGTGTTGCTGTTGTATCCAACTAGAGAACCTGTCTGTACCTTTTGGCTGACTCTCACCCTGGGAGCCCCTCAGTACTTCATGGAAACAGTCTCTTGGCTGCCTGCCCTAACCACACTGCAGTCACGCACACAGTTACAAATAAATCCCAGCAGGAAGCAAGACATGGGCTCAAATTAGAACACCCTCTCGACCTTTTCATCAATAACTTTCAGCACTGCTCAGGGTAATGGAATAATGGATATGAGCTGCATATCATGAATTTGGAAGCCAAGTAATAGCTTGGCTATTCATATCATCACTGAACAAGTAAAAGTTATCTTCACCTACTTTTAGAATACTTAAACAAATTTTTAATATACATCATAGCATCTTTGAATTTTCCTTTGAGGGAATTTAATATCTGAAAACACAGTGGCTTTAGTGACATTGGTTACGTTTTTTTTTTTTTTTTTTTTTATCACTGCCTAATCATTAATTTAAAGATTCTCAGATGATTATTTGAGGAACTGAATCTATTTATTTTCCTACAGAGTAATTCCTAGGCATATTGGATGATCTTTTCTGGTGACTAAAGTATATATAAGGGTGTTACAATATTTGTTCTCTTACCCTTTATTTTATTTGTAATCAATCCAGCATGGAGTAAAAGAAACAGTAAAGATATATATATATTTTCTTTTTTCCATTTTCTAAAAATCAGTGTTGAAAGAGTTCATGTAATAATGGTTCTTGACAAAATATGTCAAGAACCATTTTATACCAACTAACTTATACCAACAAAGTCTGAACACAGAGGGAAGGAATCGAGACATATTTTAGTAAGTTCTAGAGATGAATCTAATGTGTACTCTTAAGAACCAAAGATTTAATGAAAATAGCTGTAGTTGGCTACCAACATCTTATCCCTACTATTGTCTTAAGAGATTAATTGTATGCTGTAACTGTTTATCTTGATTATTCATGCAAATTAGCATCCAAAATAGCAAAAGTAATTTGATTACAAAAATTCAAATTCACAAATTTATGTTTTAATGTCAACTTTTTATCCAAAGAATTTTCAAATTCTAAACATAGGATATTTAACTGGTGGTACTGCTAAAGCCTCTGACTTTACCTGGAATAAAATTATTATGTTTTATTTTTATTACAGCCGTTTTTGGGGAACAGGTGGTGTTTGGTTACATGGTTAAGTTCTTCAGTGGTAATTTCTGAGATTTTGATGCACCCGTCACATGAGCAGTGTACACTGTACCCAATATGTGGTCTTCTATCCCTCACTCCCCTCCTAACCTCCCCAAGTTCGCCAAGTCCATTATATCATTCCTATGCCTTTGCATCCTCACAGCTTAGCTCCCACTTGGCATAGGGTATTTGGTTTTCCATTTCTGGGTGACTTCACTTAGAATAATGAACTCCTGCTCCATCCAAGTTGCTTTAAAAGACATTATTCCTTTTTATGGTGGAGTAGTATTCCATGGTGTATATGCATCACATTTTCTTTATCCACTCATTGGTTGATGGGTATTTAGGTTGGTTCCTTATCTTTTCAATCGTGAGTTGTGTTGCTATATACATGCATGTACATGTGCCTCCTTCACAGAATGGCTTCATTTCTTTTGGGTAGATACCCAGTCGTGGGATTGCTGGATCCAGTGGTAGTTCTACAAAGTAAAATGTTTTAAAAAGGCAAATCGGCCCGGCGTGGTGGCTCACGCCTGTAATCCCAGCACTTTGGAAGGCCGAGGCAGGTGGATCACCTGAGGTCGGGAGTTCGAGATCAGTCTGACCAACATGGAGAAACCCCGTCTCTACTAAAAATACAAAAAAAAAAAAAAAAAAAAAAAAAAAAAAAAATTAGCTGGGCATGGTGGTGGACGCCTGTAATTCCAGCTACTTGGGAGGCTGAGGCAGGAGAATCTCTTGAACCCGGGAGGCGGAGGTTGCGGTGAGCCGAGATCATGCCATTGCATTCCAGCCTGAGCAACAAGAGCGAAACTCTGTCTCAAAAAAAAAAAAAAAAAAAAAAAAAAAAATAGCTGGGCATGGTGGTGGACGCCTGTAATTCCAGCTACTTGGGAGGCTGAGGCAGGAGAATCTCTTGAACCCGGGAGGCGGAGGTTGCGGTGAGCCGAGATCATGCCATTGCATTCCAGCCTGAGCAACAAGAGCGAAACTCTGTCTCAAAAAAAAAAAAAAAAAAAAAAAAAAAAAAAGAAAAAAAAAAAGAGGCAAATCATCTTGAAAAGATCAGCTTGTAAATCATGAATAAAAGAAAATATTCAGGCTTGAGATTATGATTTCTCTCCTGGTGGTTGCTGAAAAACTTTGTATAAAAATATCAAGCATAAATAAGAAAATGTTCCTGACTGTGACTGTAGCAGAATCCAAAGCATTTTGGGAAACTCGTAATAGGCGCAGCTTTCTGTCCTTTCATTCATTTGAGGTTCATTCCTATGACCATGCACCAAGGATATGGCTTTTTAAAAATAGACTATTTTAGAGCAGTTTTAGATACTTAGAAAAAACTTGTATTATATAAATTTGTATGTTTTTCTCCTGTTTATCTGTTTTATATCAATTTAATCTTCAGGACCAGTTGAAAAACCAAACTCTAAAGGGTACAGGTAAAAATTTCACCCCTACATTCTGCAGTGTATTTATCAATGTGATATTTACCTACTGAAAGACATCTTCATTGCATCCAAGTTCTGGCAATTATGGACAAAGCTTGTATAAATATTCCAGTTCAAGTTTTTGTGTGGACATAAGTTTTCAACTCCTTTTGGAAAATACTAAGTGGTGCTAATGCTGGATTGTTAAGAGTACGTTTCGATTTTTAAGAAACTGCCCAACTGTCTTCCAAAGTGGCTGTGTCATTTTGCTTTTATACCAGTAAAAAATGAGTTTCTGTTGCTCCACATCCTCACCAGCATTTGGTGCTATCAGTGTTCTGGATTTTGGCCATTCTAGTAGTGGTATTTCATTACCGTTTCAATTTACAATTCCTAATGATATATAATGTTGAGTATTTTTTGTATGCTTATTTGCTAGACATAGGCTTCTGAAGTAACCTCAGCATCCTTTACTTTGTTGCAACTGGAGAGTCTTTCGCAAATAGATCCTATAAATACTGACTCAGATGACCTCAAATAACCCCTGCATCAGCAATTTGTGAAACTCTACAACAGTGTCTCACCACTAAAGCCACAAGAACTGTCAGTTTAGAATTCTGTTTTCTTTTTAAAACACAAAATAGAGAAGTAAAGAAGAAGAAAGGTAGCTAGGCTGATATAACTTGGTTTTATACTAAAAGGGGGGTTTTAACGACCCACTCAACTGAATGATGTAGTTGTAAGTAAATTTAATGAAAAAAGAAAACATGTCTATATTTGCCTTGGTTAAAAAGAATTCAATGGTTTAAAGCAAATTGCTCATTTTTCACAGTGGTCTTTTTCTTTAGTCTCAGAAAGTACTGAGAAATGGGAAAAAAAAAAAAAACAAACAAACCCTACAGGATGCAGGAACGGGAGTGGGTTTAATTTTGGACCCTGGGCTGTGTGGTGCTTTGGGTTTGGTCACAAGGCAGTTTAGGGAGTCTGTGAGAGAGAAAGAATGCATTGTTGTGCTTCTCTGGCCACTTGCCAACTTTGCCTTGGACACAGTGCTGTGTGCATACCTGCAGAAGCTGGAACTAGTCCTAGTGGACTCAGATAAATTTAGGGCAATACAGAAACCTTGTGCAATGTGACACCAGAGAAAATGAAACTGACCTCTGGCAGTTGCTTTCTCACTCCACCACCTCTACACCTCCAAAAGGAGTAAGTTTATGTTGTTCACTCTGCTTCTCTAAGAACAAAAGATGAAAATCTGATGAGCTCTATTTCTGGGTGGAGAGTGATTGACTGGTTTTCTGGTTCCCAGGTTTTGACACCTATGAGGAGGATTCATCAACTCCCAGCTCCATAAGCTTTCCCAGGTGATAATATCTGATATGCACTGCCCTCCATATGCATTGCTTAGTAGTATAAGTGAGATTGCTTGCCAGAATAACAGCACATTGAGAAGCACAAACATTTGAAAAGAAAAATATACTGCATTATAGATTCCAATGTAAGCATAAATATCAAAAGAGAGGGGCCAAAAATAACAATACACATATTAGCAGGCAAAATAGACATTTGAAATATGAAACCATAAGAAAAAACAAAAATGAATTAAGGAACATTTGAGGTATAAAATATGGAATAGTTGAAATACAGGATAAAATAGGTAAAATGAATAATAGAATAGATAGAACTGAAGAACAATTCAGCAAACAGGAAAGATCAAATAGAGAAAATAAGAAAAGAAAAATTAGCAAAGAAATTTTTTAAATAAGAAAAAGTAAAAATTACCTTTTCAAGGTAGAAGTAGAAATGCTAAAATTAAAATATGAATCCTACAAAAATTGATATTTCCAAAAAATGGACATAAGGAAATACTCGAATAATGGAGATAAATTATTCAGACTTGAGGAAAAAAAAAAAAAAAACAGGGCAAGCCAAAGAAGAGAGAAGGAAAAACAAGGCACAAAACAACAATCCTGGCCTCCAAGGACATCATGGCATTATAAAAATATATGGTTCAAAAGATTAGAAATCATTCTACTATAAAGACACATGTACACATATGTGTATTGTGGCACTGTTCACAATAGCAAAGAATTGGACCCAACCAAAATGCCCATCACTGATAGACTGGATAAGGAAAATGTGGCACATATACACCATGGAATACTATGCAGCCCTGAAAAAGGATGAGTTCATGTCCTCTGCAGAAACATGGATGAAGCTGGAAACCATTCTCAGCAAACACAAGACCAGAAAACCAAACACCGCATGTTCTCACCCATAAGTGGGAGTTGAACAATGAGAACACATGGATGTAGTGAGGGGAACATGACACAGCGGGGCCTGTCGGGGGTCGAGGGCTGGGGAGGGATAGCATTAGGTGAAATAGCTAATGTAGATGACGGGTTGATGGGTGCAGTAAACTACCACGGCACGTGTATACCTATGTAACAAACTTGCATGTTCTGCACATGTACCCCAGAACTTCAAGCATTATTAAAAAAAAATCAAAAACAAAGAAAAAATTCAATAATTCTAAGTGAAATGGATTATCACATAGAAAAAAAGGAAGAACCCATGATCTCGGAATTTTTGAAGCAGGAATAGATTCAAGAATAAAATAAAATAGTAAAGTATTGAAGGAAAAGAACTTAGACTCTAAGATTTTACATCCAAATTGTCACTCAGTTATAAGGGTTTAGTTAAAAAATATACTCAGGAATACAGGGATACAGAAACATAACTATGTAAAGAACCATTGGAAAAGTATTTCAGATAAATTAATAAATTAGAAGAAAGATAATTTACAATATACTGCAAGAGACATATGAAACAGATAACCAAATACCTCAATAAAATTATGTATCTTAAAATTATTAAAACCAAATAAAACCAGAAATTACATCCATAATTACTCTGATTTGAAAGCCTAGATCAGTTCTGTGCAATAGAACTTTCTGTGATGAAACTATTCTGTCTTCACTGTTCCATATGGTAGCCACTAATCACATAGCTACCAAGCTTGAAATGTGGCTTCTGTAACTGAGAAACAAAATATTTAAATTGTATTTAATTTTAGTTATTTAAATCTTAATAGCCACATGGGATTAATGGCTACTTTTCAGGCATTATAGGTCTCAATAATATCAATATGTTGTAGGGCTTGGGGAAAAGCAGGGGATCTGAAGCATGGTGGGTAAGTTAGAAGACCAAGATTGACAGGCTAGATAAAATACAGACACACATTATTTCTAAATAATACATCTAACAGGATTTCATGCAAAGACTGAAAATGGGTGGCTAGCAATAGACATATCAGCTCATGTAGGCACCTAATTATCAAGTATACATACTTTACGGTAGAAAGCATCGTTAGGGATGGAGGAGGTAAGTGACAGAGTCACTGTATAATTTTAAAAGGTACAATTTGCAAAGACAATATAGGGTTTTACATATCTTTATAACTAATAAATTTATAAAATTAGAAGGATAAGTTGATATTATCCACCTTCATTGTGTCAGATTCAACATTTCCTTTTTGGGTGTGAACAGTGCAAATAGGCAAAAAGCTAGGCAGAATATACAGGCGAGCTGAACAATAGTCAACCAAGATCTACTGTACATATGCACCCAACAAGAAAAAAATCTATAAAAGTATTACAGTATGTAATCAAAAATGCAATAAAAGAATTAAAAATACCAAGAATATTTTAATAACACAAGGAGGCAGGAAAGAAAAAGACAAATAGAAAATAATGCAATAGAAGGAGAGAGATAAGAAAATAAATTCAAAAAAGGAGATAAAAAGCAAAATAGCATATCCCCTCATCATACCAATAATTACATAAAGCACAGATAAGCAAATCAACTAAAATAAAAGGTAGACACATTTTAGAAACAGTTTTAAAAAGACTAGGTTAAACCCTGAGAAAAATATATTGTGTTAATGTAAAGATAAAATTGAATGTAAAAAGACATACCATGCAAATATTCATTAGAGGAAAGCTGGTGTGACTATAGGAATACCAGAAAAAGTAGATTTTAGTAAAAATATATATATTAAATATAAATATATTTTATGTATGTGTTAGAGACTATAAATATATATATATATATATATATATATAGAGAGAGAGAGAGAGAGAGAGAGAGAGCGCTGGAAATAAAGAGCAGCATTTCCTACTAATTAATTCATCATGAAGACATGATAATTTCAAATGTTATATACTTGGCAATAAAACTTAAAAAGCTAGGGGCTGGAGTGCAGTGGCCAGATCTCAGCTCACTGCAAGCTCCGCCTCCCGGGTTTACACCATTCTCCTGCCTCAGCCTTTGGAGTAGCTGGGTCTACAGGCACCCGCCACCTCGCCCGGCTCATTTTTTGTTTTTTTAGTAGAGACCGGGTTTCACTGTGTTAGCCAGGATGGTCTCGATCTCCTGACCTCGTGATCCGCCCGTCTCGGCCTCCCAAAGTGCTGGGATTACAGGCTTCAGCCACAGCGCCCGGCCATAGCTATTGCATTTTAACATAAAGTTTGGAAGGGATGCAAACATTCAAACCAAAGCATGCATTCATTATTTAAAAACACTTCAGAAAAAAATAGGAATGGAAGGGAACTTTCTGAATTTGATAAAGAACATTGACCAAAAACCTACAGTTAATATTAAATCTAATGATAAAAGATTGAATGCTTTTCTCTTAAAACTGGGAACAAGGCAAGGACATTTGCTCTCAACACTTTTATTCAACAATGGGCTGGAAGTTTTAGCCGGTGCAACGAGATAAGAAAAGCAGGGGTCAGGGGTGGGGAGGGATGGAAAGCAACTATATGATAAAAGATGAAATAAAACTCTCCTGTTTGCAGATGACATGATGGTCTATTTAGAAAATCCCAGAGAATCTACCAAAAAAATCCTAGAGCCAGTAAGTGAAGTCAGGTTACAGATTACAAGATGAATACAGAAAAATAAATTATATTTCTCTATATTAATAATGAATATAAGAAAACCGAAATGAAAAATTCAATGCCATTTACAATTTTTTTAAAAAAATTAAATACTCAGATGTAAACCTAACAAAATATATACAGGATGTATAACCCTGAAAACTACAAAATGCTGATAAAGTAAATCAAAGAAGATTTAAATAAATGGGAAAACATTCTCTGTTCATGGTTTGGAAGACTAAACATAGTAAAGATGTCAATTCTTTGCAAATTAATATATATGTTTAGCACAATTCCTATAAAATCTCATCAGGAATTTTTCTGCATACAGATAACACTATTCTAAAATTTACATGAAATGCATAGGATCTAATATAGCTAAAACAATCTTGAAAAGAACAAAGTGAGAAGCATCAGTTCACTTGATTTTAAGAGATTATGTATATATACAGTAATCTAGTTGTAATGTATTGATGGAGGAATAGACATAGAAATAAATGAAATCAATTTAAACTCAGACATAGCCACATGCAAACGCATCTGATTTTGAAAAAAGAGCAAAAGCATTTCAATAGAGAAGAAATTTTCAAGTAGTGCTGGAGTGAATAAACATTTATAAGCAAAAAGGAAAACAAACCTCAATTTGAACTTCACAACTTATACAACAATTAGCTCAAAATTGACTAGGGACTTAAATATAAAATATAAAACTATAAACTCTGAGAAAAATACATAGAAAAAAACTTCAGAATCTGGTGTAAGGCAAAGAGTTCTTAGATTTAAAACCAAATATACCATCTATAGAAGGAAAAATTGATAAACTAGACTTCATCAAAATTAAAAACATTTATTCTGTAAAAATCTGTTAAGAGAATGAAAAGACAAGCTACAGCCTAGGAGAAAATGTTTGCAAGCCACATTACTAACAAAGGACGAGCATCTAGCATAAACAAAGACTCATAACACAGCAGTAAAAAAGATAATCCAATTAGAACATTAGAAAAAGACAAAGACATTTCAATGAAGAAGATACATGGATGGAAAATAAGCACATGTGCAAAATCGTGATCAAATTTAAAGCACAATGAAAAATCGTAAACACCAGTCAGAATGGCTAAAATGAAAAATAGTGACAACATTGAAAATAAGTAAGGATGCAGAGAAACTGGATCATTCATATGTCACTGGTGAAAATGGTAAAATGGAACAGATTCTCTGAAAACTGGTTGGCAATTTCTCAAAAAAAAAAAAAAAAAAAAAAAAACAAAAACAAATATAACTAACATGATGCTGAAATTACACTGCTGGGTGTTTATCCTGGAGAAATGAACAATCCCAAAAGCTTACATATTGTATGGTTCCACATACATAACATTTTTAAATGACAAGAATGTAGAAATGGAGTAAATTAGTCATTGTCAGGGGTTGAGGAGGATGCAGGGTGGGTGGAAGTGGATGTGGCTATAAAAGGTGAACAGGAGGCATCCTTGTGGTGATGGAATTATTTTGTATCGTAACTGTACCAATGTCAATGTTTCCACTGTGATATTGTACTAGGGTTTTGCATGATGTTACCACTGGGAAAAACGAGTAAAGGGTATATGAAATCTCTCCATATTACATCTTACAACTGCATATGCAAGTATAGTTATTTCAATATAAAAAAGTTAATTTAAAAACACATTAAAACTGACTCAAGAAATTCTAATTCCCCTATATATATCTACAAATTGAATTTTAATTAAAAACCTTCTCACAAAATTCTTGCTCACATGGTTTCACTGATAAATCCTATTCAAAATTAATGAAGAAACTATCAGAATAAAACAATATCCTAAAGACTTAAACGTAAGACCTAAAACCCTAAAAATCCTAGAAGAAAACCTAGGTAGTACCATTCAGGACATAGGCATGGGCAAAGACTTCATGTCTCAAACACCAAAAGCAATGGCAACAAAAGCCAAAATTGACAAATGGGATCTAATTAAACCAAAGAGCTTCTGCACAGCAAAAGAAACTATCATCAGAGTGAACAGGCAACCTACAGAATGGGAGAAAGTTTTTGCAGTCTACACATTTGACGAAGGACTAGCATCCAGAATCTAAAAGAACTTAAATTTGCAAGGAAAAAACAACCCCCACCAAAAAGTGGGCAAAGGAAATGAACAGACACTTCTCAAAAGAAGACATTTATGCAGCTAACAAACATGATAAAAAGCTCTTCATCACTAGTCATTAGAGAAATGCAAATCAAACCACAATGAGATACCATCTCACACCAGTTAGAGTGGTGATCATTAAAAAGTCAGGAAACAGATGCTGGAGAGGATGTAGAGAAATAGGATCGCTTTTACACTGTTGGTAGGAATGTAAATTAGTTCAACCATGTGGAAGACAGTGTGGTGATTCCTCAAGGATCTAGAACCAGAAATACCATTTGACCCAGCAATCCCATTACTGGGTATGTACCCAAAGGATTATAAATCATCCTACTATAAAGACACATGCACATGTATGTTTATTGTGGCACTATTCACAATAGCAAAGACTTGGAACCAACCCAAATGTCCATGAATGATAGGCTAGATAAAGAAAATATGGCACATATGCCCCATGGAATACTATGCAGCCATAAAAAATGAATTCATGTCCTTTGTAGGGACATGGAGGAAGCTGGAAATCATCATTCTCAGCAAACTAACACAGGAACAGAAAACCAAACACTGCATGTTCTCACTCATAAGTGGGAGTTGAACAATGAGAGTACATGGACATGGGGAGGGGAACATCACACATTGGGGCCTGTCGGGGCGGGGGGACGGGGGGCAGCTAGGGGAGGGATAGCATTAGGAGAAATACCTAATGTAGGTGACAGGCTGATGGGTACAGCAAACCACCACGGCACGTGTATACCTTTGTAACAAAACTGCATGTTCTGCACATGTACTCCAGAACTTAAAGTATAATAAAAAAAGAATATCCTAAAGAAATTCTTTTAGAATATGGAAGAATAGGACTCTATGCAGTTTGTTTTATAAGATCAACATAATTTTGCTATATCACAATCTTAAAAAGGCATTACAAGAAAAGTAAATTGTAAGAAAACATCTCTAATGAATATGGGTACAAAACTCCCTAAGAAAACACTACATATTTATGTACATATGCATCATCTATATAAACGCATACATAAATCTTATTCATTCTAGAAGATTTTCAATGTAAACTATCATGCCAACTGTAAAAAGCAAGTCTCACTACTCCTTTTCAACATGTATGCTTATTTCTTTGCCCTTTTATACTTCTAGAACCAGTAGAACAAATATTGGTAAAATATGTTCAAAATTTCATCAACAAATAAGTTATTTTAAGTTTTATTTTGCTCTTTTATAGATTAGGAAGCTCCCCTTCTATTGGTAATTTGTTGAGTTTTTGTGAAAAATGTTGGATTTTTTTCTTTTGGAACTTATTGAAATGGTTGTATGGTTTTTCTCCTTTATTCTGTCAATAAGGTAAATTACTGTCTTTGCAATTAACAAACACAATCTTGCATTCTTGAAATAAACTCCACTTAATCAAAATTGTGTTTGTTGTATTTCTACATGCTATCAATAAATAATGGAGAAATAATTTTATTTACAATACCATCGAAAAGCAAAAAATATTTCAAAATACATTTGATGAAATTTATCCAAGTCCTCTATTTTAAAAAGTACAAACCATCAATGAGACAAATATTTAAAAAGACCTAAGCAGAGAAATACACGCTTATGCATCAGAATATCAATAGAGTTAGAATATCAATTATTACCAATTTGACTGAATGATTCAATGCAATCCCATCCAAATCCTAGTAAGCTCTTTATTGGAAATTGATAGGTTGAATTCAAAATTGGTATGAAAATGTAACAGACCCAGAAGAGACAAAACAAACTTGTAAATAAGAATCATGGATTACATACACTACTTAAGTGTTTTGTTGTTTTAAATAGAACTACAGTTATCAAGACAGTGTGATATTGATGAAGAAATGGGCAAACACACCTACACAGAGATCAACTGATTTCTAATAAAGTCACCAAAGTAAATCAATGAGTTACGTATGATTTTTTTAAAGTCATACAACTGTATGAATATATGAAAAAACAAAGGAAGAAATATCAGAAAAGACAGGGTAATTTTATAATAGTATCAGAAATTATCAAGTAACTAGCAATAAATATGAAATAGTCAACTGATGGAACATGCAAGAGGTACTGTATTTATTACTTAAAATATTTGTTTTAAGTAATTCCTAATATATTAATCTTACAAAGGGGTTAAAACATTGTGCTTCTTCCAGGAATAAATCTAGATAATATATACAAATTCCAAATGATATATACTTGTAAAAATTTGCTATAGTGAAAGCAACAGCTCAACTGAATAGTGGTTCCTGGAAATTTTTTCCCCAGAATAGAGATTTCCTAACAGCCTAGTATTTAAAATGCAGCCATAACTAGTGAGATATATTTTCTCAACTTCATGTATTTATTCAAAAAAGTGCACAAAATATACAATGGTACAGCTCAATGAATAATCACCAAGTATATATCCCATGTAGATACCAGTCCAATCAGCAAATATAACATTAAGAGTGTGCCCTAGAAGACTTAGCATGTCTCCTTGCAGTCAATGTAATCTCTCCTTCCCAAAGGAAACCACTACCTGATATCTAAAACCTTAGATCAATTTTACCAGTTTAGGACTGTATTTCAGTGGAATCATAACCTTTTTCAAAATGTATTTGTAATATTTGCGTGATTCTGCATGTAGTAGATCATACATTTTCACTGCTATCTAGAATTTCACTGTGTGGCTATACCAAAATATACTTTACTTTTGGCAAGCAGTTAATCTCAAGGTAAATCACTTTAACCCAATCTGGATTGAGTTAATCAGAAGCTGGTTTTCAATTTTGTTAAGGTCTAGAGTATTTCTGACTTGCCTTAACTAGGGCAACTAGGGTTGACAGTGTAGACTCTCCTTGGTCTCAAACTATTCTTAGGAAATGTATTGGACCCGTCCTCCTTCTTGAGAGATCCTTCATTCCAGTTTTTGTCTTTGTAGCACTGTGAGGCTCAGAGAACTCTGCTCGGATTCTTAACCTCTTAATTGGAACACAAGAAGTGCTAAATGCCTAGAGGGAAATTTGGGAGGAATGTCAAGCTCGCGCCATGTACTTCCTTCCTTTCTGGGACCTTGATCCCTCAACCACTTTTTGCCTTTACAATTCTCACCTTTCTAATATTGTATGTATTTTATTTATATATTATATAAAAATAATATTTGTAAATAAAAAATATATTATATACATTATACGTTATGTATTACATACATATTTTATATAAATTATATATTAAATATACATCTTATATACAACCTAAGTACATTATACATATAAAATGTTAGAAGAAATGTGATAATTATAAAGGCAAAAAGATAATGTGTTATACATATATGTATTTTTTTCTAGCTCATCAAGGTATCATTAGTGAAAGATTTCATTGATCTCCATAGCTAAAAGTATAATTTATGTGCATAAAGTTGTATCTTTATTTTTGCTCTGAATATAACACTAAGTTTTTGCTATGTTACTTCAAAGTCTTCGCAGTTATAATTTTAAGGTAAAAATGTCCATAATTAGAAGAAAATAGAAAAACTGGATGTACTGACATTATATGGGTCAGCAAAGTTGGTAGGATCCAGGCAAGATATTTAAACATGTTTTTGTTTAAATATGTTTTAAATAGGGTTGTAATAAACATAAAATGTTTGATGCATGCAAGCCACTTAGAACAATGCCTGGCTATGTAATTGTTAGCTAATATTACTATTAACACAGCTTTCTCCAGTAGGGATTCCTGGTGGGTTTGGACAAGCTCAAATTGGAAAAAAAAATCTCGTTAGATAATTCCAATACACTGATAGACCACTGAGGTAGGGAACATGACCCCTCCCCCAATGTCAGTCATAAGCAAATAGGGATTCCTGAGCATCAAAGGAGTTCAGAGCATGGACACCACTATGTTACTTCTCATCTCGAACTTCTGACTCTTACACTCTCATATCCTTGCGATAACCTTCTTTGAAGCAGTTGAAGCCATCATCGAGATCTCCCACAGTAAAATATTTGAAATTCTTTATCAAGCACGTCTTTTCCCACCTTAATGACTTTGGAGACATCTATTACATTTCTGGGTGATTTGAAGTATAATACATTACCTAACCTCTGAATCATCTATAAAATGGGAACCAAAATCTTTGAACTGACTGCTTATATCTATTGTTATATGACCAAAGAAGATCATGTATGTAAAAGTCGTTACTTGTGCAAGATATTACCATAATTTTTGTGCATGTTGCTGTTCTATTTTCATTGGTAGTTAGACAACATTTAAACATCTGCCCCAAATCAAAGATATGTTATTATGCAACATTCCAAAATGTTAAGTTGCAAGCATTATGGGAATAAAATTCTCGGTAATCAGGATGTTGGTTGTGATTTCTTAGTTTTAGGATCATAAATTAAATCCTATGTTTAGTCAATCCTTAAATATTGTCTTCATAAGGCTCTGTATATATTCTATTTCTCATTCCCTCCAGATGCACTGGGTAAACAATTTCTTCACTGTTATTCCCCCAGTTTTGATTTATAAGCTGATATTCAACTATCTAATAAACAGCATCTGTATCTTATGCAGAGTTTAGTTTTCAAATTTTTTATGGTGTTCGTATATTCAATGAGTATCTTAAACATCTATTACCATCATGGTGCTGTGGTCCTGAAGGGTGCCCCAGGATATATATTTCCTGTTTTTAATGGATTAACAAACTGCAACTTCCATCAAGACGCCAAATTGGAAGACTTATATAGTGGCTCAAGCTGAACCTTAGAAGTCATTCTGGATTCCTCTGTCTCTTCCAACTGGGAGTAGCTACATACAATCAATCAGCAAGTCTGACACTTTTGTCAGCTAAGTAGTGCTCAAATATGTACCTTCTTTAAGATCATTTGTTCCCCCTTAACTTGGCCCCTGCATGTATTACAAGTTTTATATCACATACCTATTACTTTATTATACTTTAAGTTCTGGGGTACATGTGCAGAACATGAAGTTTTGTTACATAGGTATACACGTGCCATGGTGGTTTGCTGCACCCATCAACCCGTCACCTATATAAGGTATTTCTCCTAATGCTATCCCTCCCCTAATCCCCCACCCCTCAACAGGCCCCGGTCAGGCCCCAGTGTGTGATACTCCCCTCCCTGTGTCCATGTGCTCTCATTGTTCAGCTCCCACTTATGAATGAGAACATGTGATATCTGGTTTTCTTTTGTTAGTTTGCTTAGAATGATGGTTTCCAGCTTCATGCATGTCCCTGCAAAGGACATGAATTCACCCTTTTCTTATGGCTGCATAGTATTCCATGGTGTATATGTGCCACATTTTCTTTATCCAGTCTATCAGTGGTGGACATTTGGTTTGATTCCTTTATGTTATGTTCAAGTCATGAGGAACATATGCTTCAACACACACTATGATTTTCTATATACTCATGGCTTTGCTCATAGTACCAGCTCCACTATTCCTTTTCCAGTTATTATCAGATTATCTCCACCTATCAAGTGATATGTCCCTTCTAAAATCGATCTCAACACAATACACAAACATCAATCATAATACTTCATATTTGCACAGACTACCTATTTGTGACTGTCTCCGTTATTAGACTTTATTGCAGGAATATCTGAATAGCAAGGATAGTATCAGAATTATCTTAGAATCCTTAGCAATATAGTAGTAATTTATTAGAAACAATTTTAATATGATTTCAGTATTCAACTGCCCTAGCACTACTACTTACATAATTCCACTGAATAGCCAGAAAGCAAAATTGTCCACAGCAACAATGGTCACTGAAAGATAGCAAAATTTCACGCAGTAGTGAGATTGCTGGATCAAATGGCAGTTCTATTTTTCAGTTCTTTATGGAATCTCCACACTGTTTTCCATAGCAGCTGTACTAGTCTGCATTCCAACCAGTAGTGTAGAAATGTTCCCTTTCACTGCATCTACACCAACATCATCTATGATTTTTTGATAATGGCTATTTTTGTGGGAGTAAGGTGGTATTTCATTGTGTATTGCATGTTTATAGCAGCATAATTTGCAATTGCAAAAATGTGGAACCAGCCCAAATGCCCATCATTCAATGAGTGGATGAAGAAACTGGTATGTGTGTATTCATGTATATATACGCACATATACATATATACACACACACACCACACACACATATATGGTATATATGTATGCATGTATACCATATATACACCATATATACCATATATGTATGACACAATACTACTCATTCATAAAAAACAATGAATTAATGGCATTTGCAACAACCTGGATGGGATTGGAGACTATTATTCTAAGTGAGGTAACTCAGGAATGAAAAACTAAACATTGTATGTTCTCACTCATGAGTGGGAGCTAAGCTATGAGGATGTGAAAGCATAAGAATGATACAGTGGACTTTGGGGACTCGGGGGCAAAAGGCTGGGAAGTGAGTGAGGAATACAAGACTGCAAATTGGGTTCAGTGTATACTGCTCAGGTGATGGGTGCAACAAAATCTCACAAATCACCACTAAAGAACTCAGTCATGTAACCAAATACCACCTGTTCCCCAAAAACCTATGGAAATAATAAAAAAGAATATGCTTAATGAAGAATTAAAAAGAAACAATAACTGATGCTAAAAGGACCTGTGAGCAAAGAAGTTGGTACACATGAATAATTTCAAACATCTGTAGAAAACACAAAAATAGTGAGTAACATGGGGGTCAAAATCATAATAAACTAAAATACTTGACAACATCCAAGGTGGCAAAGAGTAAGGCACTGATAAGAGTTCACCACTCCAGGATTCTTTTATTATTTGATAGAGACATAATTAGAATTATACTTTGTTAAAATATTAAAGGCAGGTCATAAAGGATATAAGGAGAATGCTTATCTTCTGGACCAGAAAGAGAAATGCAAAATTATAAGAGAAAATGCTACTATTTTAAAGGAAGCTAGAACAGCAACAAAATGAAGAATAGACATAGAGAGGGGATTTTTAAACTTCCTGTTAGATGCTAAGAAACTCCCAGATGTATCAGTGGAAAGTAAGTTCAGCAGTTAGAAAGTATGGGTTTTTAGATTGGGAAAATTCTATACATAATAATTTAATTTGGCCCAACTTTCTGAAAAGCACCAAGTCAATGTTTATCAATCATCTCAAGTTGATTTACCCTTTTTAGCTAAATAGCACTTCTAGACATTTATCCTGAAGTTGCCAGGAATTCAATTAAAGAAATACACACAACCACACATTACATGGACACTCAACACAAACGTATGTACAAAATATGATAGTCATTAAAATTACATCTTAATATTCGATGTCATGAGAATGCTTAATGCTTATGTTATAGTGCCTTGAAAAAAAAAATAAGTTTCTTAAACCCTTTGCCCAATAAGGTGAGCTTTCCTTTTCTGCATAAAAGGATGAAAATACATTATAAAAATGTTAACAGAAGTTATTTCTTGATGTCGGATCATTGGCAATCAACTTTTTTCCCCACAATAAACTTGTGATATTATGATCATGAAAATCTACCATATTGTCAGAGAATCATTGTTATTTTATAAAGTAGAACTCAAAAAGTACACCTCAAACATATTTCATATGGTGTAGAGTTTGGTCAAGGCTAGCACTGTCAAGGTTATTTACATTTTTTGTACATGTCTTATACATGCACATTTCTTTACAATTTTACATGCATGTGCATATGTGTGTGCAAATGCATTTGAATTTTATAAGAATCTTGAAGTAGTTAATATTATCAGCATCCCCTGTTGACTCATAAGGAGACTGAACGTTTGAGAGATTTGCAGTATCTTGGTTTGTAGGACTTTGCCTGGTGCTTTTTAGATTCTGTGTTCACTGTGATAGTTTCTCGAAATATGTACAAAATACTGAAATATGTCCTAAATATGCAGATTTATTTCTATAAGGATACTGAACAGCAATCGTGATGGTCCAGCTTGGCGACTATGTAGATATGCACGCGAGCACCTCAGTCTCAGTTCACACATTCCCACTGCTACAGCAGCACCAAGGGCAAACAGTGTCCAGATGTGAATCCTTAACGAGCTATAACCACAGCCATAAATATCTCTCAAAGATGAGGAACATTCTCATGATGTTGACACTGCAATTTTTTGACAATTTCCCAACACTCTTAAGAAACATTCCCCAATCTCACACGAAAAGTGGGAGTTTTAATTTTCTTGTTCAACTTCTAAAGAGAAATTGGGGAAGATAAAACTGGACACTGGGGAGACCACAACTTCATGCTGTGTGGGACCTCTCAGCTACCTGCAGTAGCCACCATGTCTTGGGTCCTGCTGCCTGTACTCGGGCTCATTGTTCAAACTCAAGGTAAGTACCATTACACCAGCATTTTACATAAAAGTCAAATTATTTGATGAATGTTTAAAGTGCTTTTTTTTTTAAAAAAAAAATGGCATCTGTTTTTATGGTCAAAAGATCACTACTATTTGCATTTTGGTATATTTTCTACCTCTCTCTCTGCAAAAGCAAACTATATATACATATGTATGTGTATCTTTTTGAGTGAAGATATTTTAAACCACTATATGAAACATGCATTCTAAAATTTGTCCTATTTCCTCAAATTGTTATATATTTTAACAAATAAAATGTTATGTCTGCACAGTATTTTCCAAAATAGAGGAACAAAAAGCTACATATTGTTCCATTCATTATGTCTTTTCTCTAGTAAATAAAGTTTTATTAACATCTTCATGAATCACAGCTGTTTAAAAATCTGCACTTTGGGATATTTCCTTGAGAAAAATTCTTAAAAGCAGAATGACAGGGTCAGAATGACTAGTTCTGGAAAGGAAATCCCTTTTGTCTTTGAGATTGATTATTGATAGATGAACCAATTTGATGGCACTCTATACACACCCTACAAGTAATTTTCAAGTCACTGGTTATTGTACTAGTGATCACATAATAAGCATGTTAAAAGTCAAGCTGTAAACCTGCACATTTCCATGTTAAACATATTTGTGCTAAACCCTATATTGAAACAGGTAAAGTACATAGCTGAGGAGTTATCCAAACTCCCCACAAAATTCTCACTTGCCGAAAGGTTGCTGTGCAAAAGCTGCACACACATGGCTGGCTCTAGCTTTCATATTCTTTTACATTTCCTCATTGTCCATCACCAATACTATACCCCAAAAAAGGATCGAGTATTATACTAATAATTATGCAATATATACACATAGCTTACTGAAGTCTTTGCAATTATTCAATCCATATAAACATAAAAGGACAGGCTTATAGTCAACAGTTTGTGATTTGCATAATGATTTAGTAAGGATGTCTCTGGAATTCTATTTCTTATTTAATAACCCTACTAGATCTATTATTTTCTTTTCTGAAACACACCATCCCAGTGACAACACAGAACTAACTTCCTGGCCAAAAATCAAATCCCTGTATTTAAGACAACTTCCTAATCATAGCTTTGCTAGGATGAATGACAGGGAAGAGTTTAAAATAGAATGAGGGCTAAATCATATATAATTCCATTATTAAACCAAAATCAGATGTATTATAATTGCATTATTAAACAAAAGAACATTAATTGACCAACTGAACAACTATGCCTGTGCTGTCTGATGAGAATTGTACCTAAAGTCACACAACATATAATGAAATAGAATTTGATTGAAATAAAAAAATCATCTACACATCTTTTTCCCCTATTCCTCAGAGGCCTCAAAACACTCACTGATACATTTCTAGAAAAGTGAGACTTGTTTTTATTACTATTGTTCTCTCAAAATTCTGCTGAAAAAGTCACTGAAATACTTCTGAATTTGATGATAGTCTACAACACCCATAGTGTCCAAGTAGCCCTACATTTTTAAATATTCCTCCCTATTACTTTAGATAACCCAATAGTTAAAAAATAAAAGCTATTATTTTAGAAGATATTCATTAGGTTGCAGTTAACTAGATAATTTTATACCTCGTAATGTTCTTATGTTTACTCATACACAATCTTATCTGGTAAATTATTCTTCTTTCAAGCTCACAACTTTCTGGAACTTCCATAAAATCTTACCATCATTGTGAATAGTGCATGAAACAATCATGTTCAAACAAACTTGTACTCATTCAACTGCCAAGCAAAATGAACTTTAGCATTACATTTGTTTTGCTTTATGTGTATAAAAACCATGCCAGAAGTTTCTGGGGAAAATGGGAGTGATTGTAAGGTTTTACTTTGTGTTCCACCATATTCACCCATCTACTGCTTCTTGTCCCTATATGATCAGCCTTACTTTCTGCTCCTCTCTCTGACCTATCTGTGCTGGCTTAACACCTCTATTTGTCTTCTAGATCTTATCCCTTCTCGTACAAGGACATTGACCTAAAATTTTCCCTCCTTCCTACTGTATCTATTCCATGTTTTCTATGGAATCATTCCCATCAGCATATAAATTCTCCCAACTAAAATGAATATCCCTTTTCTTTCTCTTCTGCCAATTAACGTCCTAAATTTTCTCTCTCCTGCCGAGTCTGTCCCACAGACCCTGGCTGATGGATGAAATGAGTACTCAGACACAGGTATGCAATGTAAGAGCAGCTAGCTAGAGCTGCCTGGCTCTAGGGGCCAGAGAGCAGCTGTTATGTTTTGCCAGGCCAATTGATTCTGGTTGGCTTGTTGTTCGCACAACTCATCATATTCTGTCTGCCAGAGCAGGTATTGACCGGTCTCTAAAGTTGTTTTAGCTAGCACTGACCGGTCCCATGGGGTCATATGGAAGTCTGCTATGGCCTCAATGAATCCTTTCACAAATGGGCTAGCGGCTCTGTTCTCTAATGCTTTTTCCTATTTCTTTAGAAGTGTTAGAAAGCAGTGGGTTCATGTACCTGTTTGCCTTGTTGATCTTGCATCACTGGGCAGGTCAAGAGTTCCCCTTCTAATTCCACTTGCCTAAGACAGGGTCCCATAACGGTAGTGTATTTTTTCCAATTTATTGGGGGAGGGGGCTCAGGGAAAATATTTGTTTCCTCTGTGGTAGCTTTACCCAGTAATGGTGGGGCTGAGGGAGGAGGAGGAGGTGGTAAGGTAGATAATGGTTCTTCCTTCCTTCCCTTTTAAGGCTTTTCTGTGTAGAGTGGGGACAAAGCAGCCCTGACTAAGGCCCATAACGTTAAAGATGTTACTGGGACCTGTTGCCCTTGTGCATGATGTTAAAATTTCTCCCCACTTGTTCCCAGAGCTCTAGGTTTGGCATGCCTTCTTCTGGGAACCACGGGTTATAGAAAGCAACAGTTTGCATTAGGTCCCTTAATTGTGCCTCCGAGACACAGGCTCCGCTAGCTTTAAGCAGCTGTTTCAATACTTTTATATACTGTTGCTGTTGAGCTGATAACTTTGTCCCATGATGACACCCGAGCTTTAAAATCCCCTCAAACTTTGAAATCCCCACCAGTCACCAATTACTTACTTTGCAGTCTTCACTTTCATTCTCGAGGGTTTCATCACCATCCATTGCAGCATTCTTCATGTGGGGCACCACCTGCTGGGTATGCCCCGCAGATGCTGGCAGATGGATGAAATGAGTATTCAGACATAGTTATGTACTGTAAGAACAACGAGGTGACTGACTGACTGCCTGGCTCTGGTGGTCAGAGAGCAGCCCTGAGAAGCTGGAGCTGCTTGCTTTTATTCAGCACAAGCTCAATGCCGAAAACCTGGAGCAAAAACAACCTGTAGGTAATTAACATTTATTGTTCCCCTTTCAGGGAACTTCAGGTGCACGGATGATCAAAGGTCAGTTCCAGGTCAACATAAGTAGATGAACCTGTTTAAGAGAAATCCCCCTATACTCCCTTGTACCTGCTCCTTGCCCTCTGCCTCAGGGTTATAGAACAGCTACCTTCAGTTATTCTTCCCCGGGGCGCTGCAGAATCTTCTGAACTTTCAGAAGGTTTGCATCCTTTCCCTATAGTTTTTCCCACCACTCTGACCAATCCCCCACATTCACTTTTGCATAACACATCTTCAAAGGTGCTGTGTATACACTTTTTCTCTAGTTAGTCTCACCCTGTTCTCTTCTATCCTACTTCTACTGAGTTTTCATCTCCGGCACTCCACCAAGACTGCTCTTACGGCTTCAAGGATGTTTAATCCAGTGGTCATTTTGGGGGCATCATATTCTCATGTTTTTCAACTTTCTTTCTCCGCCTTCCTCTCTCTTTCCTTTTCTATGGCCTGAAACACACCATTTCATTTGGTGAACTCCTACCTCACACTGGCCTCCTTTACTGGTTCCTCCTCTTCTCCTCAATTTCCTAATGTTGGAATAGCCCAGGGCTCAGTGCTTGATACTCTTTTCTTTTGTAGCAGTGTTCAGTCATTTGGTGATTTATCTAATCTTTAGCTTTAAGTACCATCCACAAGAGGACAACTCCCAACTTTTTGCCTCCACACTAAAATGTACTTTTTTCCAACAAATCCACTTAGATGCTGTTCATGGTGGGCAGGTCTATGCAAACCACCCCAAAGCCCAAGGAAGTTGAGAGGCCAAAGAAAGAGGCTAAAAGATCCAGTTTTTTAGAAAACAAGTCTTAATAAGGGCTTACAAAGAGAAGTCATGTCTGTGTCCTGAGTGGTGACGAGACAACACAGACAGTGGATCCCTATTCCATTACTCTCCAGATCCAGGGCCTTTATACTATAGGGGAGGGGTGGTTCAGAAGGGATGTACAGGACAATTGAGGTATGATAGCATCACAGCTGTTTGACCTAAGGGCAAGATTTATGAAAGTACCTGCTTTTACACAAGGAACAATGGATACACTGGAAATCTTAGAGGGCTCCCAGAACAGGGATTAATCAGAAGCCAGCTTGCCAGATTAGCATCCAAGATGGAGTTGCTTTGGCCTCTACAGATGCCTAGTAGACATCTCAAAACAACATACCCAGAACCTTTCCCACATATCTATTCTTCCTTCACCTTTTCCCAAGTCTGTCAATGGCAATTCTGTTTGCTGAAGGCAAAAATATCGAGTCATCCTTGATTCCTCTCTTTCTCTCATGTTCTATATCCAATCCTTCACCAATTCTATTGATTTCACTTTCAAAATATATCTAGTATCTGACCACACCTCACTGCTTCCACTGATACCACTTTCATCTAAGTCACCACCACCTCTCTCTTAGATTATTGCAGTATCTTCCTAAATGATCTCTCTGATTCTACGCTTGCCTCTTTGCAGGATATTCTCGACAGATCAGACAGGGCAATCTTATTAAACAAAAGTCAGATTATGTTACTTCTCTGCTCTGAACTCTCCAGTGGCCCCCATTTCACACAGAGTAAAAGCTAAATTTTGTAAGAGTCTATCAGGTCTTGCACAATCTATTCATTTCCATAACCAACCTACTTGTATATTCTATTATTCATTCTTCTCATTCCATTCCAGCCAGATCCCTGTGATTTCTTAAATGCACTCTCTGTCCAGGATCTCACATTAAAACCTTATTACTAGCTCTTTCCTCTATCCGGAACTCTTTGTTCCCAAAGAATGATATTGTTCAGTCCCACATCTTCCTGAAGTCTTGGCTTAAAAGTGATCATCTCGATGTGACTATCATTACCTCCCTATTTAAAATTGCAACACTCACCTCTAATCCAGCATTCACAATCTCCTTTACTCTGATATATTTCATCACTACAGCATTTATCATCTTCCAACCTATAAATAATTTAATTATTCATAATGTATGCTTCATATGTATAAATATATGTAATATAATGAATTTTATAAGGGCATGGATCACTATCTATTCTATTATTTCATTTAACCTGACAGCCTCAAACTGTGCTTGGCCTAAAGTCAGCATTCAATACATATTTGTCAAATGAATACTTGAGTTTTAATATAAAAGAAATATCAGAGAAGATAAGTTGCTTACTGTCTAGAAAAGAATGTAATACTTTTACATTATTTTTTCTTCTATGTAAAAAAATCAAAGGTAGTGATTTGACACATCATAGTTAAAATAAGAGTATAATATTGACCCAATGTCTCCATTTTTAAAATGTTTTTGAGTATTAAGAGGTTGAAATTTCACTCAACCTTGTTTTACTATCATTTTGATATTCATTAAAAATATACTGTTGGGATGGGCACGATGGCTCACGCCTGTAATCCCACCACTTTAGGAGGCCGAGGCAGTGGATCACAAGGTCAGGAGTTCGAGACCAGCCTAACCAACATGGTGAAACCCCGTCTCTACTAAAAATACAAAAATTAGCCGGGTGTGGTGGTATGCAGCTGTAATTGCAGCTACTCAGGAGGTTGAGGCAGGAGAATTGCTTGAACCCAGGAGGCAGAGGTTGCAGTGAGCCGAGATCGGGCCACTGCACTCCAGCCTGGGCGACAGAGCGAGACTCTGTCTCAAAACAAACAAACAAAACAAAACAACAACAACACTGTTTGATTTGGGTTTTTTTGTTGTTTTGATTTTTTACTTTATGTATCTTGCAAAGGTTTTTGGCTAAATCACATTGTAATCTACTCTTATAAAGTTTCTCCAAAGACAAATAAGGTAGATAGAACAAGAAGTGAGGAAGGAAAACAGAGATCTTGAGGGCTCTTCCAAAACTGCATGATTAGTGCTAGGGTTGAAACTAGACATTATTAAAATTCATTCTCATTCCAAGCGCATGGCTTTTTCCACTAATGGACTCATATTCTCTTTCAATAAAAGATCATTTACTCATATACTTCTAGATTTCCTGTTTTAGTATGTGATGAATCCTGCTCAGGACAGCATTACAACAGAACTTTGGGAGCTGACTAGGAGGGAATTCTTGCTTTGTGATTTCCTTTCATTTTCTGTATCAGCCAGGTGTAAAATCTCCTGTTTTCCCTAAGATCACTCTGTCATACTGAGTGGAAAACTGTCTCTAAGCACAGATATGTACGTATGAAAATGTGAGCATTCAGAAATAAGACTGACCTTATATGAATGATTGAGTAATTAAAAGAAAAAATAGAAAAAGTATTCCACCATCTTCCTAATAGGATACTAAATAATTTTATATATTTTATCTTATTGAAGTTTTACACTAACCTATACCTTAGATAACAAACTGGTACAAAGCTGAAGTGACTGCTACGAGGTTATTTAGCTAGGGCATAAGACCACGTCTTTTGGCTCCAAGATAATTTATTTTCTATTATTTGTAAACAATGAAAATCTGTCTATGTAATATAATTTCAAGTACATCAAGAAGAACATTGTGTCCATAAACAGTATTTCTCCTTCCTCTCTGAGGCTTTAAAACTCTTCAAAGAGAGGCAAACAAAATCTTTATTTCTTTGAAATCTAAAGTCTTGAGGGAAAATGCTGAGAGAAAAAGCCTCATGGCTTATTGTCACACTGAGGAATAAAATTACGGCTAGTAGAGTCTTTCCTAAAAGTAAAGTATTATATACAAAGGAAAAATTTTATTTTTAGAGTGTATAGTCAGGAGTTGTGCTTCAGAGGGAAAAGGGTATAAAAAAGAAAAAAAAAAAAAGTCTTAGAGGGCATTGAGAGAAAATTTCACGATTTTTAAGAAGACTCTAAAGCAAGAAGGAAATAGATTACTACAGGCAGAATTCTAGGCTCACACAACCCCTGTTCTTAATCCATAACCTGTCCTTTCTAGGCATGGTGGTCCAGTGTTTGCATGCACTGAGAGATCGTCTGAAGAACTGTTTTGTAATCTTCATGTCTTTTCAGAATGGGGGGAGGGAGAGAAAAAAAAAATCCTTGTCATCAAAGCTGAAGCAGGAGAATCAATTTGTTATTCATAATGTTTGCTCTCTACATAGGAATGTAGTCTTCACTGCCCTTTTAGCAACCCAACAAATGAAAACAAAACACAACACGACTAAAACTGAAACCTTTAAATCTTTTATGTGAATGTTATTTCTCTTTCTCTAGCAATAGCCATAAAGCAAACACCTGAATTAACGCTCCATGAAATAGTTTATCCTAAAAAACTTCACATTTTACACAAAAGAGAGACCGAGAACAACCAGACAGAAAAGCATGGCAAAGAGGTAAGCAAGGTGAATGACTGTGGTAGATGTTACAATCATCCAAAGAGGCAATAAAAAGCCTTTTCACTAACAGCAATGATGTTACAGTTACCATCTAATAGTTTCATATTGAAGCCCATGTATACAACTCCCCTTTGTTCAGGAGACAGCTCACACTTTCTCAGAATGCCGCTATAGTTAAGCAGCAGAGTCAACAACATCACTTGATAAGAAAGGATAAAGCTGCTTAGACATTTCTCTCAGTTCGAGAGTGAGGAGAGAAGCCCAGGAAGGTCAGCCATCTTTAACAGATGTTGTTCCTGGCCAGCCTCACCACCACCCCTTTTCTCCAGTGAATTGTCTTTTTCCTCAGCCGTTTTGTCAATAGTGAAGAATTAAATTTTGTATCAGTAGTTAACACAATATTTCTACTATTGATTAAAGATATCAATTATTTGACTATTACATTGTTGCAAGTATTTCCCTCATTTTGTAATTGTTACCTAATTCTTAGTGGGTTGTGAGTTTTTGTTTTTTTTTAAGTGCATTTAGTTTGGTTTTAAAGTAAGAAAAATACACACCTTGTTTTGATTCCCTGGCTGGGGGATCCTGAGACACTATACTGTACATTAGGACAAATGAGAAGTCCCTATCTCACGCATTAAAGCTAGTTTAATCTGTAAGTGTTATTATCACATAATTCTACTTTTTGAAAGTCCATTTTAGTGCATAATGTGTTTTGTCTCACATATTTTGAAAACACCAGAGAACTGATTTTATCCTATATGCATTTGTAATTGTTCTTCTAATACGTACTACATATATCATTATAATTATTTTAGTTATGTTCAGAAATATAAATTGTTTGATGTAATTAAATGTTTTCAGGAAAGGTATGAACCCGAAGTTCAATATCAGATGATCTTAAACGGAGAAGAAATCATTCTCTCCCTACAAAAATCCAAGTAAGTTGTACCTTCCAAAAGTCTAATCACTGGATTAGGTTATGAAATTGGGGAGCAATCTTTTTCAGGCTCCATTTAGTGTGGTTTGACATAGAAGACATGAGGCATTTTGAGCTTTACATGATATTAGTTTGTGCTAAAAAGGCTGATTTCCTAGAAATTATATACGAAGTGTAAAACAAAAGGAATGGCATATGTAAGTGACTTTCTTTCTTGACTTTCCGGGAACTTACTGAACATCTTTTTCTACTCGGATAAACTCAATACTTTGATGACGCTTTCCATTCTTTTATGAGAATGTATGTCCAAGGCTGATTCAAGATTCATGGCCTAGAGATAGATTCCAGGGGATGGGGTTCCTCCTAGTTTTATAGCAGTTAGTAAACTTCTCCCTGAATGCAATGGGCCTATAAGCATATTTGTGACTCAGCACCCTTCAAAGGTTCTGTAGAGGTTGTGTCCTTGGTGCAGGAAATCTCAAAATGACTAATTTGAAGACAGGGAATCTACAGATGAGAAGGAGATGAGGGGACTTCCTCCCTCAGATTTAATAGGAAGAACTAACTCTCTGATTTGCTTCAGTAGCAGAGCTCCAATGTTGGAAGACGATAGTAGGTCAGAACCTTAGCTATTTCTCATTGTAGACACTATCACTGTTTTAGTGCTGAAGTTCAGGAAGTTCTGCCTTTCTTACCACCCAGAGTGGTTCATGCAGCTCTCTGCTCTCTCCAGGCATCTCCTGGGGCCAGACTATACTGAGACACTCTACTCACCCAGAGGAGAGGAAATCACCACGAAACCTGAGAACATGGTAGGGTCTGAATACTTTGTGGGACTCTTTTGAGCTTTAGATGTTATTAGTTTGTGCTAATGTTAACTAAGATCCCCAAAGGACTCAATTATTCTATAAAATTCATAAGTCCAAGAACAACTTCAAAAAATAATCAAAGGACTTGAAAGCAAGGTGCTCATCTGTGACCAATGAGACAACAGTTTGGAAAATCACATTCAGCTTTTAAAACACAGGAGCAGCAGAAGGCTTCCAAGTGTCACATTTTTGGAAGCAACCAAAAGTCCACTTGTCCCTAGACCATTTTATCCATAGGTTAGAAAAATTCTTCTCTATGGGTACTTAAAACCTCATGTCACTATTTACTATTTTCTGGAGATATATGCATTTATCCTGAGGTCAGCAATGAAATATCCATTATTTAATTAATATTTTTATATCTGATTAAATCATTATCCTATAGATAATGCCAGGGCCAAATGTCAGACATTAAGAATCATGGCATATAGTATCAGGAAGAGAATACAACAAATCTCTGTCAAGAGGTTTTCACGTTCCCAAGCTAGGAGAGTTTCTCAGAGCCATCCTACAAGTTACCCTAAACGTGTATTTCTCTATTTAAAAAAAAAAAAAAAAAAAAAGACTTCTGCCACAAAATGGTTCTTTGTTCCCCATGCTCATCAAAACTTATTTCATGAACGTCTGAATTTTTGCTAACACCATCTTCAGCGGACAGTGTCTGATAAATTAATTCATGCTTAATTGTTAATAGCTGATGATACATTAATGAGGAATCTTCTCAAGTCTTCTATGAGAAAATGTTTATGTTGACAAGATCTCTTCCAAACAGGGAGAAAAGACCACAGATGGAATTTCAGACCCTGAGGCAGGTCAATTTATTTCGCACTGGAGTTTTTTCATTACCTTTTTAAGATCACTCCACATAAGTGGCCCCTTAACTTTGCTGACGCGGGCCAGCAGTCATGTCTGAATGCTGTAGACAAGTAATTTTGGGTCTTTGAGGCTGATAAAGGGATTTCACTAATAGATCAATTAAAACAGTGATAAAATCAGTTAGTCTGAGGAGCTCAGGAGTGACAGTGTGAAGTATTGAGGATTCCCCGTCTAGAAAAATAGACGTCTCATTTTACTTATTTGTAATGCACAGTGCCTTTGGGACTCAGGACAGGGAAGCCAAATTCTTGAGCACTGACCCCCAAACCTGAGGACCCACTGGGAGTCCTGTAAATCCCTAGAGTATTGGCCACTTTTCAGAGAAAACAACCACTTTCTCTATGAGCCCACCTAAGTTTAACTTCCCTGGACTCTTCCTTAGTGTAAATTAATGTCAGAAAAATAGCTCAGCCACCAAATATACAGAGCTTCCAGTGAAGCAATTCTGAAAACCTCGGAGGTTCTTGCTGTTTGTGTTTCTGAGAATTACTCTGGTCACAGTCACTACCTGAAGAATTTTTACATATTCAAGACAGTAGCTTTCCTCACAACTGTGATACATGTATTCTCATAGTTCATACATTTTACACACACACACACACACACACACACACACACACACATTTCTGAAGCATAATTTCTTTTTTCCACTCCAGGAACACTGTTACTATAAAGGAAACATCCTAAATGAAAAGAATTCTGTTGCCAGCATTAGTACTTGCGACGGGTTGAGGTAAGAACTACTATCAAAATCATTCAAGATCAAGATGCTTTTTGTTACACAGAACTAAGTGCTACTAGATATTGTCTTCTTACTATTTTGGTAAATTTTTCATTGATGAAATGCTTAATATATGTGGTTAAGGTGAAGAACAAAGTATTACCCTGACAATCATTTCATAATCTGCTGCTCTAGGAGAAGTCAGGCCTAGAATGGAAAAACAGGAATGCTACACTGTGGACCTTGCTGTGGACCTTGATGATGTCTGGGTCCACTTCCGTGTTTGTCCACCCTACTCTCTGAAACAGTTACTTCTTGTTTTCTCTAAAATATTCTTCCCTGCAATTGTCACAGTTGAACTTAATTGTAGAAGTATATGTGTTTCTGTTTACATAGATAATTCTTGCCAATGAGAGAAAGTTTGGAAAGTAAGAAAAAGCACAAATAAGAAAATAACAGGCCAAGCGTAGTGGCTCACACCTGTAATCCCAGCACCTTGGGAGGCCGAGGCAGGCGGATCATGAGGTCAGGAGATTGAGACCATCCTGGCTAACATGGTGAAACCCCGTCTCTACTAAAAAAAATACAAAAAACTAGCCGGGCGAGGCGGCGGGCGCCTGTAGTCCCAGCTACTCGGGAGGCTGAGGCAGGAGAATGGCGTAAACCCAGGAGGCGGAGCTTGCAGTGAGCTGAGATCCGGCCACTGCACTCCTGCCTGGGTTGCAGAGCGAGACTCCGTCTCAAAAAAGAAAGAAAGAAAGAAAGAAAATAACAGGCCAAGCGTGGTGGCTCACACCTGTAATCCCAGCACTTTGGGAGGCCGAGGCGGGTGGATCATGAGGTCAGGAGATCGAGACCATCCTGGCTAACACGGTGAAACGCGTTTCTACTAAAAATACAAAAAAAAAAATGAGCCGGGTGTGGTGGCGGGCACCTGTAGTCCCAGCTACTCAGGAGGCTGAGGCAGAAGAATGACATGAATCTGGAGGCGGAGCCTGCAGTGAGCCAAGATAGCTCCACTGCACTCTAGCCTGGGCGACAGAGCGAGACTCCATCTCAAAACAAAAAAAAAAAAAAAAAAGAAAAAGAAAATAACAACTACCACAAAAGTTGACCTCTAAGTGATCAGTGTTATTAACATTTTGTCATGTTGGCACCCTTATATACACATATAGACAAATGTATCTTTCACAGCATTGAAATAAAAAAATAGAACACATTGTTCTTCCAACATGGCTCATAACACACATGACAAGTTTTTCACATATCATAACATACCTTCAGGAATATAATTTTGAACAGTTATGTTGGATTGTAATATTTTATTATATGGATTCACCTTCTATTTATGAACAAATTATCATACTATTATGATTATAGAAACAGGGATTCTTTAAAGCAACTTCTAATCCCGCGTGTTACTCTGGTTGGCCTGTTGATCATTCATGTTCCCCTCCGGGGTTCTTGCTATCTAAACATTCCCTTACTCCATTTTCCATTATAGTCCCAGGATCTGCCATGAAATATTTGTTAAATGAATCAATAAACTATGGAAAAATATTTACCATGGTGCAAATTCCAAATTCTTTGGGGTTGTTTCATCTTTATAATTCTTGTTCAGAATTCTCTTGGTAAGTAAGCTAGGCTTCATTTTATATCGACAAATAGTAATTCTAACTTACATTACCAAAAGTTAGCTGAAAGGTCTAAGAATGACAAGACTATGTGTGAAGTTGGGATGGAGGGGCAGACATCAATCCATTCTTGGATGCAAATACGACTCTGTGTGTCAGGAATCCTGAAATACAAGTCTCTATATCTCCCAGAGGATACTTCACACATCATCATCAAAGATATCTGATAAAACCTCTGAAGAGCACAGACGAGAAAGAACATGCCATCTTTACATCTAACCAGGAGGAACAAGACCCAGCTAACCACACATGTGGTGTGAGGAGCACTGGCAGGAAACAAGGCCCAATTCGAATCTCTAGATCACTCAAAAGCCCAGAGGTGAATACAATTCCATTACCTCATCGTTTACTTCAATTGTCTCAGCAAAGATAGGCGATATACTACTATTCTTAGAAATGAGTAACATGTGTCAAGTCTATAATTTATTTACTTGTTTTTCTATTTATCTTCTATTTTAGGGGAAAAAGTCTCCTTTTAAGCTTTGGAATCTTTTAGGATAAAGACAGTGACTAACAATGTTCTTTTATTCTTTGTAAAGCGAGAAGACTTTCTTCGGGCACAGAAATACATTGATCTCTATTTAGTGCTGGATAATGCCTTTGTGAGTATGAAACACACAGGCCTCTTGGCCAGTTCAGTCACCTTTTAAGTTTACTTATCGAGCAAAAGCAAGCAATAAACTATTTTAACTAATAATGAGGCATTTGTCCACCTGGGTGTCTTGGCTGTTTACTTGCCTTGCCAGCAACAGTTATTATCTCCTCATCCTCTTTAATATCCATCTGCCATGAACATATTTAGATATTGGCAATACGCTTAACACCAGATAGCTACAGGAAATCAACCAAAAAAGAAAAATAAAAAGAATGCATTATTAAAATATTATAATACTTCATATCTTAATATAAAATTAAATATATTTAATATAAATATTATGTCAATATAAAATCAACACAAAACTCTATATAACTTAGAAATTATATTGATAGATACAGAGGAAAATACTAGAATCTACTTTTCTATCTAGCAAATGTTGCTTTGTAATCAAATTTTAATCACATGATTCCGTTTAAAAACCTTAAAATTGTTAATTTGATTTATTCAACTTAAAATCATAAAATTATAAGAACATTAAAATTTTACATGAATGTCTAACTTTTATCAAAAAACTTTTAACATTTTAAATAGAATTTACCAGAACACAGTCTTACATTATTTAATTATGGAATGCACAGATGTTAATTGTAGTGAAATGCATAATTTTTCTTAAAATGTGAAATCCTGTATGCCATCAGCTTTCCCAGTGTAATTTGCTATTTCATTATACTTTGTGTTTTGTATTTTACAGTATAAGAACTATAATGAGAATCTAACTCTGATAAGAAGCTTTGTGTTTGATGTGATGAACCTACTCAATGTGGTAAGACATTAGTCATGTAAACCTCTTGTTTCTGCATAGAAGCCTGGAACTTCCCTATGATTTCACCAACAAGAAGTTAAAAAGGTCACAAATGCCTTAAGTTAAATAGTTCAGGGAAATTTTAGCAGAACAAGGATCAACATCAAGGTGAAATTATATGCATTGCAACAAAGACAACTTTTAAAATTTTTACTTTCAAAATGGAAATTCATTACTTCCAGTCTGTCACTTTATCCATTACTTGGGGTCAACAAAAGTTCTCAAACACAAAAGGAATCCTGAACATTTGTATGAAGATGAATGCTCTTTCTACAGATTTATAACACCATAGATGTTCAAGTGGCCTTGGTAGGTATGGAAATCTGGTCTGATGGTGATAAGATAAAGGTGGTGCCCAGCGGAAGTACCACGTTTAACAACTTCCTGAGATGGCACAGTTCCAACCTGAAGGAAAAGACCCACGACCATGCTCAGCTCCTCAGGTGAGCACATGCTGGCCAGGTGAATGTAGGCAGAATGGATTGGTATCCCCAAGGTTCCTTAGCAAGTGTTTCAGCTCCGTAATAGTTCCCTGATCAACTGTGAGAGTGCTTGACATTGTACCACTAGCAATTCACCCGTGAGATTATTGGATCAATAATCAGATGATAGAATGAGCTCTTGGATATAAGATATCCATCTGTGGTCATTACAACACGAAGGAATAGAAGTTTTTTTGGGCCTAGTCCATATAAAAAGGCTAGGGCAGTGAGGCAATTCATTAACATAATTAACAAAAGCTAATGGTTACAAAGGCTCAGATTGTGACAGTAGTATCTGTAACTTTCATACAGCGGGATTAGCTTCAACAATCGACGCGTGGGACTGGCAGCTTCGAATTCCTTGTGTTCCCCATCTTCGATTGCTGTTATTGAGGTGTGTAAATTTATAGTAAGCCTCCCTGTGGTTCTGCATCCTCTATGAAGTCCAGCATAATACCTTATATAGAATGAGCAAAATTAACACCTGCTGAATCAATGAATCAAGGTAGAAATGAAACTACTGGTAGGTCATTGCACTGAAGACTCCTTGGATTATGAAACAGAACATCTCCTTACATTAGCCTTGCTAGAGCATGCCATGTCATTCTTTAGTTCATGTTAGAAAATCAGAGCAGGAATATTGGAACAGAAAGGGGATCCAATACCTTCTGTGACCCGGGTTAACACTAGTCATCCCCAGTATCTGTGGCCAGAGAGGCCAGACAAGGAAGAAAGGTGCACGTAGATGTCATGTGGCCAATCACTCCAGTGTCATAGATATCATAGCAATAGGTTTTGGAGACCTCTGATATGGTGCCTATGAGTACTTCCTATGAAGAATGTAATTAATTTAACCGTGATTTACTGGTAACTTAGTATCCATTAGTTCAACAAATATTTATTGAATACAATATATTGTATCCATAGGACCCAACCACTTCGGATGCTCTTTCAACGTTTTGCAATACACGGTGACAGGGAAAGGAGCGAATGGTTCTCTAGTTTTCATCTCTTAAGCCATTTTTAAAGTACTGCACATTGGCAACAATTGAATAAAAACAGAATAAATAAATGTGTCTACTTTTTTTTTTTTTTCCAGGCTAAAAAAAAGAATAATGTGGCTCTTGTAGCAGTGATGTCACATGAGCTGGGCCATGTCCTCGGTATGCCTGACGTTCCATACAACACCAAGTGTCCCTCTGGCAGTTGTGTGATGAATCAGTATCTGAGGTGAGACCTCGTCATCCTAGAAGAAGAGAGATGTTTTCCAAGTCTTAAAGAATTCGGAAGCAGTCTACAGATGTTGAATGGGCATATTTTTTCCCAAGGGTTGTGTATCCCGTTAATTCAACCTCCAGTCTCTTGAGGCACAAATTTTAAAAACTACCAGGGCTCATTCTTTAAGATTTATAAATATGCCAAGATAGAGCTTGCAAGTATGGTGACCTTATAATTTTGACTTAAAATGATTCTAACTTAAAATGAACCCATAGTTTCTAAAAATATTCATCTTATTATGATGATGACAGGATCGTCTTATACTCCTATCATCAATCAACCAATCATCTATTTTTGCCTATTTATGAATTACCTGTGAATGCCAGGCACTTTGCAAAGACTTTGGGATAGAAAAATAAATCAAACATACTTTGTTCTTGAAATGCTCACAAAGAAGAAGAGAAATATTTCCATATAGCCCAGAAGCCTGCAACAACTTCCTTTCATTGATTCCTTATTATTATCTCTTGCCCCTCATTTCTCAATGCAAAATGAGTGGATCATTACAAATGGTGATGGCTGTCACTGCTGTCCTTTAGAACAATACTAAATGGCCACATGGAAATGGAAATCCTTTCAGCTCTATGAATTAGGCTCTAGGAAAAAAATTTCCAAATACCACAGTATGCATGTTCTATCACCTACGACATTTAATATGGTGCAGTCCTAAATGGTTGCCAAATTTGGAATTTCCATTGAGGTCGGTAATACAGTTAGATAAGTCAGAGTCTTGTGTTTCTTTATCTTTATTCTGTGTTTCACACAGAAGGCACCACACTGTATATCATATTATTTGAGTTTTCTTCTGATTACAGTTCAAAATTCCCAAAGGATTTCAGTACATCTTGCCGCACACATTTTGAAAGATACCTTTTATCTCAGAAACCAAAGTGCCTGCTGCAAGCACCTATTCCTACAAATATAATGACAACACCAGTGTGTGGGAACCACCTTCTGGAAGTGGGAGAAGATTGTGATTGTGGCTCTCCTAAGGTATTATTTATTAGATTTTGACTGGGGCAGAAGAATTATGCAGTTTTCTTTATGTTTTCCAATATTCTTTTGGAAATTCTTTCTAAAGACAAACCTTGCATCATAGTAAAAAAAAGATTTGCACTTGTGTTTTAGCTACTGAATTTAGTAATCCTTTGAAAGGCATTTCAAAAACCAGGACATGATTTTGATGTAATTATATGGAGTTAAATGTAAAGAAGTTAATTGTTAACTATAACATGTCACTTATGATCTTTCCAAAACGTGTATTAGTCAGAAATCCCTAAATGACATAATGTCACAGTTAATCATCTGTTGAACAGGAACAATTAGAGATCTAGAAGTAAGTTCTCAGAGGTAGAGTAGGTCTTTTCTCATCAAGCCAGCGTGTAAACCAGGTTGTAAACAAAACAGAGAAGAGGAAAAGAAAAAATAATCACAAAAATCTATAGAAAATGGGCTATTAACATAGAACATCCAGAATAAGCACTATGATTCTGTGAATTTCTATAAATCAGACTCTTTCAAGGCATTTGTGTATTCTAAACAACACTGACCACTAGCAATCCCATTGGCTTCTAAAAGATATTTCTGTTGTCGTAACAAGTTTCTTTTACTTTTAAGACAAAGACTAAGAATTCTTGTTTGAAGAGATTGCACATATCAGATAATCTGAAAATTACTTTCACATACACCATCTCTTCTATTACTCACAAATATACAAAATATTGCCATTGTCCCAATTTAGAGACAAAGTGAGGCTCAGAAAAGTTAACTAGTTTCAAAGATACACAGCTAATCATTGGTGAAGCAGGATGCAGCCCAAGAAGTATCCATTACTTAAGATGGCTCTGTGACAATGAGCATGGTGTCTAAACTCTCTATGCTTCAGTTTATGTATTCAGAAATTTTAGGTGGTTAGATTACATCAGAAGTTTGTGCAGCATAACTTAGTCATTTGTGAAGAATATTGTAAACTTTCTGTTAATTATAAAGAACATGGAATTTTACAAAAGATTTGACATTTTATAATAAATTAGAGTTATGTTTATCTCATTCTTACTTGCTTACATTCCTCTATGGTTTCTTGGGTGGAAGACAGTTGAAGATACTTAAAACCCTAGGTACTTCTGGTTTCAGCAAGTAAACGGTATGTATTTATAGAAAGGAAAGGGGGAAAGAAGAAGGAAGAGGCCAAGAGAGGACCATTGTATACAGAATATGTAACATCTAAAATTCTTGAATTATGTCAGTCAACTCCTGTATTATTTTCATATCTTGTTGATATTTTTCTTCTGTAATTGAATAAAACTAGAGAGTTTGGGCTTAGGAACAACTGAATTTCTAAATAACTGTTTTCTTATCCAAAAACTAGTATATATACTTTATACAGTATTGTTTATTGATTAATCCAATTTCTCATAGATCTGATATGCCAGTTTATTATTCCTAGGTGTATAATTAGGGTTTTTTTTTCTATTTTAAAAACAAGCTTTCTGTCTAGGTATTTCTCCCAGGCATGACACTATTTTAAAGATTGTAACTTGACAATGCATTTTAATGTCAAATCTCTTCATTGTTTTGTCATTACTGTTGTTATTGCAAACTTGTCCTCAAATACCATTGAGATTTGATGGAAATGCATTAAATTTATATTTGACTTTGAAGGGCACTGATCTTTTTACAACATTAAGCATTGTCTTAAAAGACAAGTTGCCTTTAAATTTTCTGAGGAAACTTATATATATAAAGTTCTTCATGGAGTTCCTGCACTTTTGAAAGGCCTTCTAAATTGTTTTCATATTTTTCTTTCTGCTGTATGTTCATTTTTTTTAGTTTGGACATACACATCATACATCTAGACAAAATTTATTTTTGAAAAATTCTTGAATAATTCTATTGCTCACCTTCTAAGGAGTAGTCTTCATTGCTGATGATATTTTGTTTTCTATTTTTCAATGTCCTTAGTCATTGTCACTGGAATTTGCCTATCAGAGTAATTTAGCTTAAAAAGTAAACTTTCATTGCCATCTTGTACCAGAATTCTATCACCTAGTCTATGGGAAGAAAATGTTGAACCACCTTTTTCCATTGTGTGTGTGCTTTGAAGGAATGTACCAATCTCTGCTGCGAAGCCCTAAAGTGTAAACTGAAGCCTGGAACTGATTGTGGAGGAGATGCTCCAGACCATACCAGGTAAGACCTTTTGCCTTCTTTGTTCCAAAATGTTTTCTCACTTTTCTTTCACATTTGAGAAAAACATGCCACTGGGTTCTATGATACACTAAAACACAATGTATTTTATATTTTTCAAATGACTCAATTTTGGAGAGGAAAACTAGCAACCATTATGAACATGACGAAGGACTGTGGACAAACACTCATGAGAAAGTAGCTACTTTGACCTCTGTGAGATTAGGGCTGCTGGAATCTATGCCAAAACCTGTTTAAATTCCTGTTAGAGAACGATGAGTTTAATACCAACCAAAATGAGAAAAGAAAAGTGTATTTAAAAACAGCCTCAGTTGATGAGCTCGTTTTATTCTTGGTTAAAAGCTGATAGTTTTAATTTGCAAGGCTGTCAGAAAATCAATAGCATTTAAGAACATGCTATAAAATTTGACAATTTTACTTCCTTTAAAGTGTTTCAATGAGTCATAATCCAGGTAGTAGTTCTGTGTCTTATACAATTCTATATGACTTGGGCTAGGGAACCCAATTACTTGGAAAATGGTACTTGTTTCAATGAAAAATAACCTCTAAATATAAAAATGGCAACAAGAAAAATCAAAAATAGGGGAAAGACTCAGGATACATTTTCTTTACTCCCCTTTCCCGAATCTTTTCTGGAATAGAAACTGCAGAAAGAGTATAAAGAAAATAATTGACTCAAGCACCATCAATTATCATTTCATTGGGAATGGATCAGCAAGGTCAAAGATAAGGACCAACGCTTGCTTATTTACCAAGCACCATTTAATACAGCCTACATGAATCATGGAATGATTCCACTCTGCAGGAAATTCTGGAAATTGTGCCCAGGCCAGACACATAGCATCGCAAAAGAAAAAGAATCATCCAGGCCGGGCGCGGTGGCTCAAGCCTGTAATCCCAGCACTTTGGGAGGCCGAGACGGGCAGATCACGAGGTCAGGAGATCGAGACCATCCTGGCTAACCCGGTGAAACCCCTTCTCTATTAAAAAATACAAAAAACTAGCCGGGCGAGGTGGCGGGCGCCTGTAGTCCCAGCTACTCGGGAGGCTGAGGCAGGAGAATGGCGTAAACCCGGGAGGCGGAGCTTGCAGTGAGCTGAGATCGCGCCACTGCACCCCAGCCTGGGGACAGAGCGAGTCTCCGTCTCAAAAAAAAAAAAAAAAAAAAAGAATCATCCAGCTATTTAGGGATTTGGAACCCTAGGTGAACATGCCCCTTTCTGTGCAAGATACGCAAATTATACCATGGAAAGAAAATTGGAGGTGGACTCAGGAAACTAAAATTCTAGTCTTTTCTGCTCCAAACTAGCTGTGGGACTTTAAATGCAGTTAAACTAGATTTTTTTTCACTCATAAAATACAGCGAATAATATCGTCTCTTAAATAATATGAATTCTTACTCACATAATTTACATTCTATACATTTTCATTATCATTATTACATAATATTTTATAACTTGTAATAACCCTGGCTTCCAAACTTTATTTTTCCTTTAATCAGAGAGTGAATCCAAAGTCTGCTTCACTGAGATGCTACCTTGCCAGGACAAGAACCAACAACTCTAACTGTCCCAGGAATCTGGTGAATTTTCACCTGTGTATTTAGACATAATGGCCTTTCACTTGTTATTCTGCTTTCTATATTGTTATCAGTACAGGAAACAGGTAAACAGATGTACTTAGAGACGTTGGCTGTTTGTTTAGGCCTAATCTTTCTTTCTTTTTTTTCTTTTTTTTTTTTTAAAGATCATGAATTTGTGACTTAGTTCCGCCCTTTGGAGAACAAAAGAAAGTAGCCTTCCATCAAAGCACCTTAAAATGCACCGCTGAATTATTCAGAGTTAACACTCCAGAATTGTTAAATTACAAGTACTATGCTTTAACGCTTCTTTCATCTTACTAGTATGGTCTATAAAAAAAAATACCACGTGATGGGTGAAGGCTTTGGCAATAGAAAGAAGAATAGAATTCAGGTTTTATGTTATTCCTCTGTGTTCACTTTGCCTTGCTCTTGAACGTGCAGTATTTTTCTATCTCATGCAAGGAATGATTAAATGTAAATAATTTTCATTTTATCATGTATATCCTACACACATCTCCTTCATCATTATATATGAAGTTTATTCTGAGATGTCTACATTGCTTACATTTTAATTGAGGCAGCAAAGAAGGCTTAATGATTTAATGAACCATAATGTCAATAAAAATGCAACTTTTGAGGCTTTTCTGTGTGGTCATTTATGAAACTGAGTATTTTCAAGCTTCTTTGTAGGTTTGTGTTAGGTGTTGAAGCCGCACATCATTGGAAAATCGTCGCTCTGGTAATTTAATAATATTGTCACAGATAGCCAAGCAATGCTATATGGATATGAGAAAAGGAGGTCGTGCCATCTTTTCACGCCCAAAATGGCATGATGTGAGGCCAGTCACACAGGAAGACCAGGCTTCTTCCTGAGGTTTCCTTCTCCAAATAATTTTTAACAATTAATGAAAGTTACCTCAATTTCCATAGATGTCTATGCTGGGCGACTAGAAACTCAGACATATTTTTAAAGATTGGGCTTTGAACCCAAGGGCCTCCTGGGATGCACTGCATGCTGGTGTTGGCTGTCTCCCCCTTTATGGCCACGCTGTCATCGATGGGCTGGCACTGCCAGTGTTTCCTGTGAGGCTGCGTGCCAGGTGTGGGTGTCAGCCCGGCTGTGGCCCCAGGATATGCCTTGCCAGGATCTCCACTGCCCACTGGTCTGATACGAACTTCTAGCCAATTCTTCCAAGGAAAAAGGGCTTCTTAGGGCATCCTTTCCACCCCCAACCCCTGACCTTGTGCTCAGGTAGAGGCTTCCTATAGTAAAACTGACTGAGCTGCAGGGATTAAAATCAGTGGCATGCTGGAGACTTCTAGTACAGGCTTGTGAACGTCAACTGTTAAACTTTAAGGAGTATTGTGAGCTGGTTGCTCAACACAGCCAATACTGAAACCCAACCTATATAAATTCATAATTAAATAAATTCTAGCAAAAGCAAAGGAAATACTCAAAACATATCACTCCCTGTTCTACTACATTTGACTCATCTATGCTGTATGGTTATTTAAGTCTCTGACTGGTCCTACTCTCTGACCAGTGACACCACGTTGCAATGGTGTATGATAGGAGAACTTTAGCACAGAATAGCCAAATGCTACAAATCGAGGTTTGATTTATTGTTTTACTTATTATCTATACTTAAGAAAGTGATGGAGTTTTAATTTAAAAGTAAGTCTTGTTTATAGCAATTAAAATGTGAAAGCATAGAATTTTGAGAGGATATGTTTTCATTGTTTGAAAACTATCATCCAACTCAATAGTCACTCACATTTTTAATGAATGAGTGAAAATCTAATAGATGTCTTTATTCTTTCAATTTTGCTCATTGATGTAAGCAAAAATATCAACCAAAATGTTGGAACTCATTCATTGCTTGCCACCATAGTTTGGCTAAGGCATAATAGTTCAACAGAAACCAATGAAATCATTCTGTTAAAATCAGTTGCCTATTTGGAATTATAGCAATATTGTATTTTTAATTATTATTTGAAAACTGCATGCTACATATTATATCACTGAAATTTAGAATAAACACAGGTACTTATATGTACACATCCTCTTTTTCCCCAAAGAGATAGCTTTTTTCAATCAATAATTATTAATTTTTAAAATTTTTATTTCTATTTTAATAATTTTGGGGGTACAGGTAGTTTTGATTACCTAGATAAGTTATCTAGTGATGATTTCTGAGATTCTGGTGCGCCCATCACCTGAGCAGTGAACATTGTACCCATATATAGTCCTTTATCCCTCACCCTCCTTCCAACATTTCCCCCCAAGTCCCCAAAGTCTATTATATCATTCTTGTGCCTTTGCATCCTTATAGCTTAGCTCACACTTACAAGTGAGAGCACACAATATTTGGTTTTCCATTTCTGGGTTACTTCACTTAAAAGAATGGCCTCCAGCTTCACCCAAATTGCTGAAAAGACATTATTCCTTTTTATGGCTGAGTAGTATTCCAAGGTGTATATATACCAAATTTTCTTTATCCACTCATTGGTTGATGGGCATTTAGGCTAGTTCCAAAAAGGGAATACTTTCATACTCCTGGTGGGAATATAAACTAGTATAACCAGTATGAAAAACAGCTTGGAGATTCCTTAAAGAATTAAAAGTAGGCCAACCAGGAAGTCAGCTTTTAAAAGTTTACCAGCATACCACAGATTACAGAACCTTAAACATAAATTTTTAAAGTTCCATATGTAGCTACCTGCTTAAGGCAGGCACATGAATGTCATCAGAGTGGTCAGAGAATGCAGTTGGATGGATTCTATTAGCTTAGAAATATGATCACCACCCCTTCCCCACCGACTTCCAAGCCAATGAGCAAGTATAGCTGCACAGTGTGGTCCTTCTATCTTTCTTTCAGTGTTTTTCCTTAAAAAAATCCCTGTTTTTTTTGTTTTTGTTTTTGTTTTTTTTTTGAAATTAACTTGATTAGGCTTACTGCAGTCTGTTGAACATGGATTTATAGACATAAATCTCAGAAAAAGGAGTCAGGATTCTGATTATTTCCTGCCTTAAGAGGATACTCTGCCGCGATTGCTTGAGACACTATACAGATATGGGAAGGGAGGAAATAGGGTGAATCCTTTCTAATTCTACCTAATAGCATCCAACCACTGAAATCTGGTGTATATTTTGGAGCAGAAGTGAAACCTGACCCCAACTGCTTTTAGTGTCGAAGATCCAAGCCCTTGCCTAACCCTAAATGTCCTACTCAATAAATTTCAATTTTGAAATGATTTCTCATGTGTCATGAAAAGATCCACTTTTCTTTAAGAAAACAGACTTAGACATTTGGGCAATTTTTAAAGGTTGTGCATAATTAACACATCACCAAATAACTAACTTAAATGAAAAGTTTTCTATTAAATTTAGCATGGATCATAGAATTATTTAGGGAAACATAGTCGTTTCTTTGATAAAAAGGTAAATACTATTTTTGGAAACCTCCAGAGGATTGGTATGCTGGTAGACCAAACATCTGGATGGTTTGCTTTTGATGATTGACAATATGCATACAGTTTAACAGTTAAATGTGATGTGACTTTTAACATTTAGCAATTACTTTTCACAGGCATAATTGTTTCCAGCCAAAGCAGAAATAAAACACTTTAATTATCTGTTCAATGGATAAGTCTTTCAAAGTATTTTCACATCTTTTATCTAGTTTGATTCTTAATGAAATCAATGAGACATATATGATCATAATCGTTATTATGTAAATTTTATAGGGGCAGAATCTGTGGCCAAAGAGGTTGTTACATGATTTATCTAAGGTTCTATAGAAAACTTATGGCAAACAGAGGCCAGGCATAGTGACTCATGCCTGTAATGCCAGCACTTGGAGAGGCGGAGGCGGAAGGATTGCCTGAGCCCAGGAGTTCAAGGCCAGCCTGGGTGACATAGAAAGACCCTATCTCTATAAGAGATTAAAATATTGACTGTGTATGATGGTGAGTACCTGTGGTCCCAGCTACTTGGGAGGCTGAGGTGAGAGGATTATTTGAGTCAGGAATTTGAGGCTGCAGTGAATTTGGAACTGCACTCCAGCCTGGGCAACAGAAAGAGACAGTGTTGAAAGAAAGAAAGAAAGAAAAGAAAGAAAGAAAGAAAAGAAAGACAGAAAGAAAGAAAGAAAGAAAGAAAGAAAGAAAGAAAGAAAGAAAGAAAGAAAGAAAGAAAGAAAGAAAGAAAGAAAAAGAAAGAAAGAAAGAAAAAGAAAGAAAGAAAGAAAAGAAAAGAAAAGAAAACAAAGAAAGGAGGGAGGAAGGGAAGGAAGGAAGGAGAGAAGGAAGGAAGGAAGAAGAAAGAAAGAGAGAGAGAGAAAGGAAGGAAGGAAGGAAGGAAGGAAGGAAGGAAGGAAGGAAGGAAGGAAGGAAGGAAGGAAGGGAAAAAAGAAACCTAGAACACAAATTCAAACAGTCCTAAAGCTAGGAATTCTACCACTTATCTTCCATTCTGATGGAATTATCTCTTGAGGTGGATGAATGCCACATATTAAAGCATTCAGAAGCTGCTTTATTAGTTGATACATATAAGGTGTCATAAATCATAAGGGAACTGAGGATGATGTTAAAAATGAATGTGAGCTTGAAGCACGAATGCCTGCAGATAGTGCTGAGTAATTTGCTTTCTAAAAACACTGACTGCTCCTTGACCAAATTGCCTCACACTAGGAGTTTACTGTTAAAGTAAAAAATATTTAGCCTTATAATTTACATATAAAATTGAAATGTACTTAATTGGAAGAAAATTGGGCCCACACAAGGATAAACAAAATTTCCCATTTTTAGTGATTAAAAAACACATACATTGAGTTTCTATAAACAAACAGATGCACTATATACTGGAAGCTTATTGAACGCATACTGTATACTTCAGTAATGTACTTGTATATTATTAAGTAGCAAGTATAGAATATATCTAAAGAATATTTTTTCTTCCAAACACTTTTTTAAACTTGTATTTTAAGTTCAGGGGTACATGTGCAGGATGTGCAGGTTTGTTACATAGAGAAATGTGTGTCATGGGGGTTTGTTGTACAATTATTTCATCACCCAGGTATTAAGCTCACTACCCACTAGTTGTTTTTACTGATCCTCTCCCTCCTTCTACCCTCCACCCGCCAATGGCTCCACTGTGTTGTTACCCACTATGTGTACACGGGTCTCATCATTTAGCTCCCACTTGTAAGTGAGAACATGACATATTTGGTTTTCTGTTCCTGCATTAGTTTGCTAAGGATAATGGCCTCCAGCTCCATCCATGTCCCTGCAAAGGACATGATATTGTTCTTTTTTATGGCTGCATAGTATTCCCTGGTATATATGTACCAAATTTCATTTATCCATTTTATCATTGATGAACATTTATGTTGGATCCATCTCTTTGCTCTTGTGAATAGTGCTGCAATGAATGTACACATGCATGCATCTTTATAACAGAATGATATACATTCCTTTGGGTACATACCTAGTAATGGGATTGCTGGGTCAAATGGTATTTCTGTCTTTAGGTCTTTGAGGAATTGCTGCACTGCCTTCCACAATGGCTGAACTAATTTACACTCCCACCAACAGAGTATAAATGTTCCTTTTTCACCACAACTTTGCCAGAATCTGTGATTTTTTGACTTTTTGATAGTAGCCATTCTGACTAGTGTGAGATGGTATTTCACTGTGGTTTTGATTTGCATTTCTCTAATGATCAGTGATATTGAGTTTTTTTTCCTATGATTGTTGGCCTCATCTATATCTTCCCTTGAGAGGCGTCTATTCATGTCTTTTGCCTACTTTTTAATGGACTTGTTTTTTTCTTGTAAATTTGCTTAAGTTCCTTATAGATGCTGGCCATTAGACCTTTGTCCAATGCATGGTTTGTAAAAATCTTCTCCCATTCTGTAGGCTGTCTGTTTACTCTGTTGATAGTTTCTTTTGCTGTGCAGAAGCTCTTTAGTTTAATTAGATCCCATTTGTCTATTTTTGCTTTTGTTGCAATTGCTTTTGACTGAAATCTTTTCCTGTGCCTATATCCAGAATGGTAGTGCATAGATTGTCTTCTAGGGCTTTTATAGTTTTGGGTTTTACATTTAAGTCTTTAATCCATATTGAGTTAAATTTTGTATATGGCATAAGGAAGAGGCCCACTTTCAATTTTCTGCATATGGCTAGCCAGTTATCCCAGCACTGGTTATCCCAGCAACATTTATTGAATAGGCAAACCTTTCTCCAATGCCTGTTTTTGTCATGTTTGTCAAAGATGAGATAATTGTAAGTGTGTGGTCTTATTTCTGAGTTCTCCATTCTGTTCCATTGCTCTATGTGTCTGTTCTTATACCAATACCATGCTGTTTCAGTTTATGTAACCCTGTAGTATACTTTGAAGTTGGGTAGCATGATGCCTCCAGCTTTGCATTAGAGAAATGCAAATCAAAACCACAATGAGATACCATTTCACACCAGTCAGAATGGCTACTATTAAAAAGTCAAAAAAATAACAGATTCTGGCATGGTTATTGAGAAAAAGGAACACTTATACTCTGTTGGTGGAAGTATAAATTAGTTCAGGCATTGTGAAAGACAGTGTGGCAATTCAACAAAGACCTAAAATATCATTAGATCCCCCAATCTCATTATTAGGTATGTACCCAAAGGAATCTAAGTCATTCTATTATAAAGATGCATGCATGTGTATGTTCATTGCAACACTATTCACAATAGCAGAGATGGAACCAACATATATGTTCATCCATGATATAATGGATAAACAAAATGTGGTACATATACACCATGGAATACTATGCAGCCATGAAAAAGAACAAGATCCTGTCCTTTGCAGGGTTATGGACAGAGCTGGAAGCCATTATCCTTAGCAAACTAACACAGGAAGAGAAAACCAAATACAGCATGTTCTCACTTATAAGTGGGAGTTAAATGATGAGACACATGTACACATAGAGGGGAACAACACACACTGGGGTCCAATGGAGGGTGGAGGGTGGAAGGAGGGAGAGGATCAGTGAAAACAACTAATGGTAGTGGGCTTAGTACCTGAGTGATGAAATAATCTGTACAACAAACCCCCATGACACAAGTTTACTTACGTAATAAGCTTGCACATCCTGCACATGTGCCCCTGAACTTAAAAGTTAAAAAAATAGAATATATTTACCATGGAATACTACTCACTCATAAAAAATGAAATGATGTTTTTGCAGCAACATGGTTGGAACTGGAGGACACTGTCTTAAGTGAAATAATTCAGAAACAAAAAGCCAAATACCTCATTTTCTCACTTATAAGTGGGAGCTGAATAATGTGTACACATGGGCATACAGTATGGAATGATAGACACTGGAGACTCAGAAGGGTGAGGGGTGTGACAGGGGTAGGTAATCAGAAATTACTTAATGGCCACAATGTACATTCTGGTGATGAATACAATAAGATCCCAGACTTCATCATTAAAAAAAAAAAAAAAAAAAAAAAAAAAAGAGGAAAGATGTTAGGTTTCTTACACAGTCCCAGCATTGTGTTGGGATTTCAGCTCAATGGATCCTAGCACATAGGAATCTCTGTAAGCTCTCATAGTATTAACAACTTGCCAAGAGAAAAATAGATACAAAGTGCTCTAGAGGTCATGTCACGTTTTTAAAATGTGGTTATTATCCTGGTCTAGAAACAAATTGAAAAGGAAATATGTACCCTTAATAATTAGACTAGATGAAAAGACTAATCCAACCAAGCCTTAGACATCACAGAAACCAAGGGATATGTCAGATACATGTGCATATGTGTTTGTGCACACGTGTACATGCATGTGTGTGCTTTTTTGGAGTACTCATTTGGAACAGGGAATGATCATGACACATCCAAAGAAAAGTCTGGGAAGCCAGCTGCCCTAGAATGTCAGTGAGTGAGGATGCTGGATAAGGTCAATGCAGAGTTCAGTCACCCCTGAGGAGACCTAAGAAGAGCACGGATGTTGGCACAGGGCTATGGGAAGGGAGGTGGCAGCACGGATGTTGGCACAGGGCTATGGGAAGGGAGGTGGCAGCACGTGGAAGATTTCACTGATCAAACCAGTTTGCTGTGGATGGCGACAAATGAAGATGCAATGAAGAACTGATGAAGAGTTTGCCGATTAAAGTAGCATTGCAAGGTAGAGGAGGGAACAAAATTAGAACCAAGAAAGGACCTTCATTAAGGAAGTCATGTAGTAGTATACTTTTTGGAAAAGGAAGAAATTAAAATGTGGCCATTTAAAAAGGAAGACAAATATTTTGAGCTTTTACAGAAGTCAAGTTTGAAAGAAACACACAAAAAAAATGTGGATATTTATTGGAGGTGATGGATACCCCAATTACCCTGATTTGATCACTGCATGTTGTATACATGGATCAAAATATCACACAGACCCCCAAAATATGTAAAGTTATGATATATTAATTAAAAAGTAGAAGAAAGTTTAAAAAGAAGACCACTGTATGAAAGACATGGTTTAGAAGATAATTTTGCGGGGCCGAGATTCAGAAAGTCAATACCAAACGAGAAATATCTATGAATAAGAATGCTAGAGAGGACTTTACCTGCTGTGATACACTCAAATGGAGAACAGACGAAAAGTATGGAACAAATGCTGTGTTTTAAGGGAGGTATTCCAAGGTGAACATTTAGAATCTTGTGCCAGATGATATCCCTCAATTGCACTTTCTTCCTGGAGTTTTCTTTAGAATGAGGGTTTGAGAAAAAAGGAAAAGGGTGTCCACAGGCCCATCACCTCACCACTTAGCACATAGCACATACCTTGCCCTCAGCTAGACACCAGAAAAATGAAAGAAAGAAAGAATGAACCAATGCATCATGAGAGAATGGGAGAAGAGGACTGCACACAACATCTTGCTAACTTCGTCCACCCCCAAACCCACCACCATCTAGTAACAACCCTAAATTGGCAGAATGTTTCATTCTGAAATCACATTAACCTATATTGCAGCATCTCCATCTACAAAGGATAGGAGGCAAGAAGAGAGAAACCTGCAAAAAGAAGAGAGAGTCCCCCTACCCATCATGGAGATTTTTTCAAAAATTTAAAAACCCAACACGCTGTTATCTCGGGTATAATAATGGCCCCAGGATACAAGAAAACAGTGAGAAATCAGAGGAAAGGGAACATAACGAGGTTTTCATGGACATCTGGGAAGAAGCTGAGAGGAAGAGTCAAGTCTTGAAAATTCAGTACCGATGGATTAAATTAGCAGAGGCATTTAGGAGAAAAAGGCAAAACTTTTCAAATACTGTGAAGAGAGCCCCTGACTGCCAGGTTGAGCGTGGTCTAGGTTCACTCCCTCTCCCTCTGCGGATGCACCACGCCGATTCCAGAGAGAGTCAGACTTCCTTCTTGCAAATGCATCTTCAATCACAAAAAAACAAAGCAAAGCTAAATAAAGGGCTTTGTGAAAAAATAATTTTACTCTGTCCTCAATAAAAACAAGAAAAAAAATACTGTGATAACACGCAAAACGTAAATAGAGTCGCTTTTCCAGGTTGCAGATCTCTGACCTTAAGACAAGCTCCAGGCCAAAGGACTGGCAAGTCTTTATGTATCATGCCCGCTTCCCTTTCGGCTCCTGCATTTCCAGGTAGGAAACTACATGTTATTACCGATTTCCTAATCTTTCCTCCTCAATTCCTGATACCCTGCATTTTTAAAAATCCTGCTTGTGAACCGTCGGCAAGGCCCTTCCCTATAAGCTTCCAGGAAAACCTCTGACCTCCGTGGATGCTTTCCACCAGGAGCCCACTTAGCAGGTGACAGGGAAGGTGAACCCACTTCTTCAGCCCCACAGGCCTCTGTGCCCACAGAGCAGGGTGGGAGGAGAGCGCCTTCAGGACCAAGGACTTCTTTCCTTTCTTTGCCTTTGCATTTCCTCTGCATTCCTCGTGCATCAGAAGGGCTGTGACTGGTGTACTGTAGGCAGGCACAGTAGGAGATCCCTGAATCCTGGTGTGGATCTGACTCAGAGACAGGCAAAATCTAGGACCTTGTACGCCCTCGTGTGGCCATGATGTTGACAGCAGCAAAGCCCAGGTCTGAATGGCTTTGTGCTGGTCCAGTCCTATGTGAGCACGTGACCGTGGCAGAGAGGAGAAATCCAGCTTCACAGACAGCTTCCACTGGACCTGTCCCCGAACAACAACCTGCCCACAGCCTCTACCCTCAGCCACTATGCATGCCTTTCAGGTCACCTTAACAAAAGCTGAGCTTCTTGGGCTGAAAACTGCATCTCTGGCCAAACCTCATTCATTTAGTTCAGCACAACCAACTCCTCCCTTGTTACCTGTTGAATGAAGAAATAATCAATCTCTGTCTTCCACCCAAATATCTTGGTTCTACTTTTTATTTGGAACTGAATTTGAAATTAAGGGTTTGCAAGGATTCTCTTCCTTATTCATGGCTGATTTGGCCAGTTTTCAGCCTAAGAAGAATCTTGGAAGGATAAAACATCCATGCTCTGGAAACAGTGTCTCTGGGGCACTGTTAACATGCCTCATGCACACGCATATTCCAAGTTGAGTGCCACCAAATGACCCCAGAGAGCTTCCACAGAGATGCACAGAGCTGTCACCTGGAGTCTGTGCAGGGTATGGTTGACCACAGGTTTATTATCTCTACTCAGGAGTGCAAAAGGAAAAGGCCTAATGCTAAGGAAATTCTGGCTTATTGTCCATTGGTATGAAAAGAAAGGGTAAAGGGGAATTAGAGGAATCAGGGGTCCAGGTTAAAGCTTTTGGGGGCAGATCACCGGCTCTAGACTGACATATCTCACAGTCTTTGAGCAGAAACAGACCTCCTGCCCAGACTAGCAGGCCAGGCAGGTAACCTCAGTCCAGCTGGCCAGAAAGATGCCTGCTCAGGCCTATCAGATGGATTTCCAGGTAAGGGATTTTCAGGAGTTTAGGGGTAAAATCTCTGAGTTTCATTACTAGGGAAATAACCGGCAAGATGACAACATCATCTGTTCCTCTGAAGTATCGCAATTAGTCCAACCACAGTGTCTCCTATCCTAGAGTTCACTCAACCTTTTCTATCCCCTTTTACTCAAAGAAAAAGCTACCTTCTCATTACCTTCTGATATGGTTTAGATATTTGTCCTGCCCAAATCTCTTATTGAAATGTAATCCCCAATGTTGGAGGTGAGGCCTGGTGGGAGGTGTTTGGGTCATGGAAGTCGATCCCTCATGGCTTGGTGCTGTCTGTGATAATGAGTGAGTTCTCCTGAGATATGGCTAATAGTGTGGGGCACCTCCCCTCCACCCTCTCTTGCTCCCTCTCTTATCATATGAGATGCCTGTTCCTCCTTCACCTTCCATCATGATTGTAAGCTTCCTGAGGCCTCCCCAGAAGCCAAGTAGATGCTAGCACCATGCTTCCTGTACAGTCTGAAGAACCATTAGCCAATTAAAACTCTTTTCTTTATGAATTACCCAGTCTCAGTTATTTCTCTACAGCAACACAAAGAATGGCCTAGCACACCTTCTACATAATCCCCCTCCCTTCTCCTTAACCTCAGCCTGAAGCCACAGATGCAGGATGGCTTGTTCCTTTGCTTTTTCCTTGATGGTTCTGCTTGCAACTGCAGGCTTGCCTCATTTCCCATATTTAGATAAATCTCTTGGATCATGACTACCCTGCCTACTGTCATTTTTGAGGATTTGAATTCTAGGCACAAGTTCTTTGTCTTATAAACATTTTTCAAATATTCCAGATATGTCACATATATGTACGTACATAGAGCATTTCCTCCCAGGCTGGGGCTTGCCTTTTCACTTTCTTAATGTCATGTTTTCAAGGTTAAAAATGTTCAATTTTGGTGAAATCCAATTTATCTTTTCTCTTTTGTGCTTTATATTTGCTCAGTACTCACACACCTTTTTTTCCTCTTGGTTGATAAGAATTTCTTTTATGTTTTCTTTCATAACTGACATTCTTTTAGATTTCATATTTGGTTATATGATGTATTTCAAACTACATTTCATATATGGTGTCAGGTAAGGTCCAATGCTCATTTATTCCATATATATGGTGAGTTGGTCTAGCGTCATTTACTGGAAAATAATGTATCCTGTTTTTATTGCATTGCCTTGATACATTGGTAAAATAAAAAAGTCATTAAGCATATATGTGAGAATCAATTCGTGGCCTCTCTATTCTGTTCTATTGATTTGTATATTGATCCTGCAACTTGCTAAACTAACTTATTCTAGTAGCTTTTATGTAGGTTCTGAATTTTGACATTGCTTTTTCTTGATATACCTTGTCTACCGGATTGTAAATCCAGGACTCTCCATTGACTTGTCACATTATTTAGACACTGATGACTGTTCCTAATCACATTGTGCAGCCAGCTCAGTTATCAACAACCCAGACTGGATCTGGACTCTACACGTGTGTTCTGTTCTGTATCCTGAAGCTCTCCCCTAATCCTGCCATGTGATGGCCCTCTGGTCCATACTCAATTGCTTCCTCCTTGCACCAGGTTGTTGACCTGAATGTCATTCTCTCTTCTTCATCCTCCAAGTCAGAGGCATCATCTATATTTGCTTAGACAACAGTTTTAGCACAGAAATTCAATTTAGCAAATGAATATTTCAGCGTTTACCCCGGAGGGGGCTATCTCTATGTGGTGGTGCAGGGAGAATCCCTTGTCCTTTGGTAACTGAGCGTTTAAAAGAGTAATACTTTTTTAACTTTAATATTATTTATTCATTCATTTGATTACTTAGGGTACTATTCCTTCCCCAGTGGGTTAAAGAGAGATACAGAAGAAATATTCAATTTGAAGAAGATGGACTTGTGTCTGGGAATTTTACAGCTCAGCTACTCTGAGGACATCTTTTTGACACAGTAGACATAGACTTCATACTACAAAAGAACATTCACCAAAACAGATGTAATAATCTTAGCTAAAATGGAAGGTCCTGGGTTGAATGCAGAGACATGAAAAACTGAATACTAAATTACTTTTTTAAAGGAAAGAAAAATCCAGACAGTATTGAATAGTAAAGTCCTCTCTAAGCATGTGAGCACAGGAAGATAAAAACTTTGGCTGAGGCCGGGTGCACTGGCTCATGCCTGTAATCCCAGCACTTTGGGAGGCTGAAACAGGCAGACCACCTGAGGTCAGAAGTTCTAGATCAGTCTGGCCAACATGGTGAAACCCTGTTTATACTAAAAATACAAAAATTAACTGGATGTGGTGGTGGGTGCCTGTAATCCCAGCTACTCAGGAGGCTAAGGCAGGAGAATCACTTGAACCTGGAAGGCAGAGTTTGCAGTGAGCTAAGACCACAGCACTGCACTCCAGCCTGGGCATCAGTTGAGCAAGACTCCATCTCAGAAAAAAAAATTTAAAAATGTTTGGTTAAATGCTGGGAAATGAACTTTCTCATGGCCTGCTGGGCAACTATCACCAGCTAGAGATTGTTAGTGGTTGTGTTTTCTCTGTGTTTGTTTAGTTTCCCCTATGACCCTAGACCAGGACAACAGGCATCTACTAACTATAGGCTCCGATTACAAAGAACAGAGATAATTCTTTATTTCCCTGCTAATTACTCTAAAAACGCACGTTGAAAGAAAGAGTACCACCTCCTGTATCCATCAGCAAATAGGACCGTGCCTACCACCATCCTTCACTACCCAGGCCCCGCTGCCTCAAAATTCTCCATTGTTGTCATGACCAGCAGGGGCAATGGCACCTTCCAGAGTTAGCCTCTGTGCAAAGAAAGCAGAACTGGGCAGAGAGGCACCTGGCAAACTGGAAAGCATTGGCAGGGATGTGTGACTCACTGGGTACCTTCCAAATAGCATGTGGTTGGTTACCATATTTCAAGTGCTTTCACATTTTAACATATATGAAATTGGGATACTGCTTGTAGTATATATGTATGTATATTTTTTTGCACCTATACGTATTCATATACACATAGAAACACACACACTTTATAAGGTACTATTCCCCTTTTTCATCTCAAAAGGTGTGATGAAATAGATGCTGTCTATTCCATGTCTATTCCAGCATGCTATCTGTGAATGGAGGAACTGTACTCATTACCATGGCTGTTCCAATATGTTAATAATACTAACTGAATGAGTCTGTATTTTTAGGTGTTGGTAGCTTGCTTTTCTGCATTAGGAAAGCTTGCGGCTTTCTTCTCTTTTATTAGACAATTGTGACACCTGCTGTCAGAAACAAAGAACTTACCCTCTTCTCAAAAGCAGGCCTTTTCTATGGAAAAGAAACACTGCTAGGACATGAAAACTTCTGGGGGAAGATGAGCAAATAAGTTATTTTTTTTTTCTGACTATTTAAAGTCTAGTACTAAGCAGCCTGTTTAAAGTCCAGTATTAAACAGGAAGCATTTTTCATTGAAACATTCTAAACAGCCCCAAACCTGTCTCTCTACCTCCCCGTCCCTGGCTTTTTCCCTGAGGATGTGGTGGTGAGCCATTGAGAGACCAATAGTTGGACTAATATTTGCAGGCATCTATCCAACCTTTGGGCAGGTAGATAGCACTCTTTTCTAGTTTCTAGCTACCTACATATGTTTGCCTCTCATTTTTTTGGAAATATGACTTTATTAAGGTATAATTTATACACAATAAAATGCAGTTCCTTTAAGGGCATACTTCAATGAATTTTAACAAATGTAACAGCTTCTGCAATCACAATATAAAACATTTCCATTACCCATTCCTTTATGGCCCTTCCTTGTCAGTCCCAACTTCACCCGGGGTCCCAGGCAATCACTGATCGGCTATCACTATAAATTAAGTTTGTCTTTTCTAGTGTCAAGCAAAAGGAATCATCCAGAATGCATGTTTTGTGTCCAGCATCTTTCACTCAGTGTAATGTTTAACAGGTTCATTTATTGTTCCAGTTACTATTGCTGCATAACTAGTCACCTCAAACTCAGTGGCAGGGAACAATCATTTGAGCATGCTCATTGATCCCTGTAGGTCAGACTTTCATCAGGCCACAATAGGGACAGCTCAATGATACATAGGGCCTCAGCTGGGAATACAGGCAGACTAAGGGCGAGTAAATGCTTGGGGGCCAGAGTAATGGGGGTGATTTCACTCATGTGCCTAAGGACTGATGCTGATTACTGGTAGAGACCTCAAAGGCATGCCTGGGCTGGAACACTTTTATGTGGTCTTCTCACAGCTTCATGGTCTCAGAATAGCAAGACTCATTACCTGGTAGATCAGGATTCCAGGCAGAAGCCATTTGGCCTTTTCTGACATAGACATGGAGGTTACGTAGCTTTGGTTGTGTTATGTTGCTTTTAAGTACATGATCATGGACAGTGTAGATTTAAGGGAAGGCCCAAAAAATTTGACAAAGGACCTGTGGATATATATTAAAACTGCCACCGTATTTAATTGCAAGGGAATCATTTTTAAAAATCATTTTTAATGATGTTTTAAGAAATCATTTTTTAACTGTTCAAGGGTAGTTAGGCAGTTTCCAGTTTTTGGCTATTACAAATGTAACTGTAATGAACATTTATGTACAAGTCTTTGTGTGGGCATATATTTTCATTTCTCAGAGTAAATACCAAGAGTAAAATTTCTAGACCATATGGCAATATATATTTAACTTTATAAGAAACTGACAAAATGTTTTCTAGAATGATGTCACTTTACATCCCCGACAGCCATATGTGAGAATTCAAGTTACTTTACATTTTCAACAACAGTAGTATTGTCAGTTTTTTCAAATTTTAGTCACTCAGTTGTATACATAATGTTATCTCATTGTAATTTTAACTTTCATTTCCTTAATGACTTACATCATTGAGCACAGTTTTCAATGCTGATTGGCACAAATGTGTTGCAATCATTTGCATGTCTTTAATGAGTTCTTTGTCCTATTATTGAATGATTGCAGTTCTTTATATATTCCGGATATATTAGATATCCACACTACAGAAATATCATTCCCAGGCTATTGTTTTTCCCTGTTCATTTTCTTAATGTTATGTTTCCAAGAAGTTTTTGATGAAGTCCAAATAATTTTTTTCTGTTGTGTCTTAGTTTCTCTGTGCTAAGAAATCTTTGCTTCTCTTTGGTTGCTAAGATTTTCTCCTATATTTTCTTCCAGAATTGTATTGTTTTAGTTCTTACCTTAGATTTCTGAGGCATTTCCAGTTAATTTTTATGCATGATATTAGATATGGTTTAATGTTCACATTTCAATACATATAACCAGTAGTTCTGGCACCATTAGTTGAAAAAAGTATCCTTCCCTCATTGAATTAATTGCCTTTGTACATTTGCAAAAGTAATTAGCGAGCATAGACATGAGAGTCCATTTCTGTCCTCCTTATTCTGTTCCATTGATCTGTATGTCAGCGCTTTGGATGCTTTGGCTTTGCTGAACTAATTTATTAGTTTCAATTGCATTTTTTAGACTCTTTAGGATTTTCTACATACAATATCATGTTGTCTGCAAATAAAGAGATTTTTACTTCCTTCTTTCTATTGAATACACATTTTATTATTTTACTTATTGTATCACAATGTTAGGTACTCTAGAAAAATATTTAGTAGAATTGTTGAGAATGAATATCCTTGTCTTGTATTTGATCTTGTGGGGGAAACATTCACTCACTCACTCACTCACTATAAAGCAAGCTTTCTCAATCCATACGGATGACGTTGACATATGGAGCTAGATAATTCTTCATTGTGCAGGCGGCTGTCTTGTGTATTATACGATATTTTGCAGCACTTCAGGCTTCTACTCACTAAACACAAGGGGAACGTCATCCCCCACCCTAACTGTGACAAGCAAACCTGTCTCCAAACATTTTCAAAAGTTCTCTAGGGGCAAAAATCACTACCAGCTGAGCAACATTGCTATGAAGTGTGATTTTAACTGTAGGTTTTATGGAGATGCACCTTATTAGGTTAAGAAATTTCTCCTCCATTTCTAGTTTGCTGAGAACTTTTATAACCAATGGGTGTAGAGCTTTATCAAATGATTTAAATTGTTATAGTAAGTCATTTGATTTTGAAGCGGGATTGCTGTCTGGGGTAAATATCCAAAATTCATCGTCTCACACCAGGGAAATCAAGGATGTGGACACACAAGAAGTGAGTTTAAGAGCAGAGGTTTAGTAGGCGAAAGAAAGAGAAGAGCTCTCTCTTTTACAGAGAGAAAGGGGTTCTTGAGCGGGTCTTCTGGTTCTGTGGTGAAATGCATGGGGTTTTATAGATGGGCTTGAGGAGGCAGTGTCTGATTTGCATAGAGCCCAAAAGATTGGTTGAGCCAGGGGTGCCATTCACATAGTGCGAAGAAGCTGACCATCCTACCCTAATCTTTTATTATAAAGATGGGGTCTCTACATGGCCATTACTATGTTGCCTGCCTCTTTTTTTTTGTTTTTTGGCGGAGTCTCTCCTTTGGCCTAGGCTGGAGTGTGGTGGTGTGATCTTGGTTCACTGCAACCTCAGCCTCCCAGATTGAATTGATTCTCCTGCCTCAGCCTCCCTGGTAGCTGGGATTACAGGCGCTTGCCACTACGCCCAGCCAATTTTTGTATTTTTAGTAGAGACCGGGTATCACCACATAGGCCAGGCTGGTCTCGAACTCCTGACCTCAGATGATCCACCTGCCTGAGCCTCCCAAAGTGCTGGGATTACAGGCGTCAGCCACCGTGCCCAGCCTTCCTGTCTTTTTACTGTACACGTGGCAACAAAGAAAACAGAAGAGGGAACCTCCATTTTGAACATGCCTGCCCCCAGGTAGCCTTTTCCTATTGGCACAGTTGCCGGCAGTCACGTGTACAAGCTTCCAACTTGCTTATTTTTGTCTGCAGCTCAATTTTACAGGCTGCTCTTTGTTAGAAAAGAAATTATTTGGAGGAGAAGATGCGGTTTGGTTTTTGGCCTCAGAAATAACACCACACATCTACAAGCATCTGATCTTTGACAAACCTGATAAAAACAAGAAATGGGGAAAGGATTCCCTATTTTATAAATGGTGTTGGGAAAACTGGCTAGCCGTATGCAGAAAGCTGAAACAGGATCCCTTTCTTACACCTTACTCAAAAATTAACTCAAGATGGATTAAAGACTTAAACTTAAGACTTAAAACCATAAAAACCCTAGAAGATAACCTAGGCAATACCATTCAGGACATAGGCAAGGGCAAAGACTTCCTGACTGAAACACCAAAAGCAATGGCAACAGAAGCCAGCGTTGACAAATGGGATCTAATTAAACAAAAGAGCTTCTGCACAGCAAAAGAAACTATCATCAGAGTGAACAGGAAACCTACAGAATGAGAGAACATTTTTGCAATCTATCCATCTGACAAAAGGCTAATATCCAAAATCTACAAAGAACTTAAACACATTTACAAGAAAAAAACAACACCATCAAAAAGTGGGCGAAGGACGTAAACAGACACTTCTCAAAAGAAGACATTTATGCAGCCAACAAACATATGAAAAAAAGTTCATCATCACTGGTCATTAGAGAAATGCAAATCAAAACCACAATGAGATACCATCTCACGTCAGTTAGAATGGCTGTCATTAAAAGTCAGGAAACAACAGATGCTGGAGAGGATGTAGAAAAATAGGAATGCTTTTACACTGTTGGTGGGAGTGTAAATTAGTTCAACCATTGTGGAAGACATTGTGGCGATTCCTCAAGGATCTAGAACCAGAAATACCATTTGACCCAGCAGTCCCATTACTAGGTATATACCCAAAGGATTATAAATCATTCTACTATAAAGACACATGCACACATATGTTTACTGCGGCACTGTTCACAATAGCAAAGACTTGGAACCAACCCAAATGCCCATGAGTGATAGACTGGATAAAGAAAATGTGGCACATATACACCATGGAATACTATGCAGCCATAAAAAGAATGAGTTTATATTCTTTACAGGGACATGCATGAAGCTAGAAACTATCATTCTCAGCATCGTACACCAGGGCCTGTGGCAGGCTGTGGGCCTGGGGGAATGATAACATTAAGAGAAATACCTAATGTAGATGACAGGTTGATGGGTGCAGCAAACCACCATGGCACGTGTATACCTATGAAACAAACCTGCATGTTCTGTACATGTACCCCAGAACTTAAAGTATAATAAAAGAAGATATTATTTGAGGGCTGCTTTTTATTAAAAGGAAAACCTTACCAAGAATTCTGACCCTTCCTATCTGCCTAAATAATATTTCTAGCTCCTGTATCAGTTTCTCTTTCATAATGATGAAACGTAGGGGTTGATTTTTGAATGTTATCCCAAACTTGTATTACTAGGATAAACTCCACCTGATCATGTTATATTATTCGTTCATATATTGCTATTTTTCATTTATTTATATGTTTAACTATTTTCTTTGAACGATTTTCTTTCTAAGCCAACTATTTTTAAAAAATGTTTTTGTATGGCTTTGGCAATAGGTTAATTCTGATCCCAAAATGTAATTGTGAACATTTTCCTTCATGCTCAAAAGTTTAGAATGTAGAATTCTTAAGATGCTGGAATGAATTTCACCAAGGAAGTTATCTGGGTCTTGAGTTTGCATTGTGGGAAGATTTAAAACTACAAATTTCATTTTTCTAGTGGCTATATCTATTCAGATTTTCTATATCTTGTTTAATTTGTTTTAACAACTTGAATCTCTTAAGGAATTTTCCCATTTCATGTAGATTTTAAATATTCATTAGCATAAAGTCATGCTGATCATAATCTCAAACACTTACTCAACGGTGTTGCTGTTCAATCACCAGTATTGTTTCCACCAAATCTGTGGTCTGTACATGAGGGTTTGTGAAAATTCATTTCACAAAACAACACAGAAGCATGGCAGAGAAGGTAGGAAAGTTCAACAGGAAATGCTGACATCCATGCACATCAATTCATAGAAAAATTTCAGAAAGAACACAGCCACATAGAAAATGAATGTGAATGTATTTTCCAAAAGCTCTGCCCTAACAGAAAAAAAAAAAGCAGGTATTCATCATTATACAAAACTTCAATATATAGTTATTGATCATAAAAGTCAGTGAGTTCTTAGGAACTACTTCTGTTCCTACCATAATCTGTCTCTGTAGTATACTTTTTCACATGTCCAATTTTTCTATTTAGTTTTTACCCCTCTGTTTTAAATGGTCAGTGTTATTTTTTACAATTTGCTATGCTACGTATTTCATTATTACATCATTTCCAGTACTGAAGGTGTAAATTGTGTAAAGACTTTTAGAAAGCTTTTATGTCTAAAATCTATCTAATCCATACAAACATAAAAAAAATTTTCTCCATATTCCACAGAACTATAAAAGATCATAAAACCTATATTAACAAGAAAAATAGGTTAAAGTAGCACCAGGTAAAGATCTTAAAATTCTCTTTTCTAGTAAATCCCATAGATCAACTAGTTTTAGAGTGAATTAATTCTCCCTGCATGGTAAAACCCATTCACATGTGGCCTGTGTGTGTACACATGTAGAAAACAAATAAAAAAAAATCCACTATTTTTCCTAAAAAAAGTGACTATATTGTTTTATGTTTCTGCTTTAGTTTCACCTGGGAAATTAAAAGAAGCTTCACAGAATTAGAGAATCAAAATAGTTTGTTGTAAATTAGGAGGAAACATTCATTTGATTGACCTAAAATGCTCTCTCGGTAATTTTACTCTTCAGATAAAGTGCTTTTTCTCAGGGCATACAGTTGAAGTCAGATTTCATTATTAGAAAAAGAGCATTTTAGAGCTAGAAAAGAACTTCAATATCGAACAACCTTAATGGATTTAGAGCTAATTTTAGAAAAAGGTATATTTAGAACACATATTGATTCCTAGTACTGATTAAGTTCGTGTTTCTTCAGAAGTATATATTGCGTTACCACTCTATTTTCCTATTCCCTAAATGATACTTCTAACTGCTTTGAATCATAAGTCTTGGCAAGAAATAGATACTTGGTATTTTTTTTTAAGTTATTTACTTTTAATAGAGTTACTGTGATATCCTGAAAAACAATTGGATTTTTAGGACATAGACTCAGGAATCCTTATTCTGCCACTTACTATCTGTGTGAATTTCAAAAGGAAAATTAGTTTACTTATCTATAAAATTACCACCCCATCCTCCCATTTTAAAGATGAGGACATAGGATATGCAAGCCCTGGATAAAGCATGGTTATGTTTTACCATCTTTGAAAGGTTTAATAGAGATTGCTTAGCAGTGTGAGACACAGTAAGCATTCAGCAGATGGAAGGTAATATTAGTAACCATCAATAATAGAAATGGTTGTTGTCTTTGTTCAATCTCAGATGTAATGTCACAGTTCTGCTGATTTTCTACTGCACCATTATCTCCCTGACCTAAACCGGTAGCCCAGGGCACATGAGCACCTTCTTTAAGTCCACTTTTTGGGGCCTACATTCTTCTGTGTCCCATGTACTGACACAGTCCTTTACACACTTTAACAAAGAAGGGTGTCCCAGTGTCTAGGCAAAGAAGTCTCAGAAGCTTTATTATGAGGTTGGATATTCTAAGAGACAAACTTGGCTTTTTTAACAAAAAAAATACAGCATTAAGTTACACAGTAGTTCAAACAAATTATTTTATCTTTGTTTCTTGCTTTGTCTTTTCTAAATGCTCTTCTATTTACGTGTGTGTATGTGTTTGCACATGCACATATCTGCATGTACGTGTGCAGTGCTCTGTTACTTTTACTATTTGAGAGGGCTTCTATACACCTTCTTTCTTCAAATTTCCATTTCAGTTCTTAAGAGCTCTTGATAGTAAAATGTAATGCAGTAAACCTCTGGGGACAACAGATACTTTGAGCCGGAAGTGTGTCCTTAAGAAAATGATTCCTCCTTCTCTCCACCTGCCTTCTTGTAATATAATAGTGAGTTTTAACTGCAGTTGTATAATTGGTAGAAAATCTATTTTAGAAGGAATATGATTTGTTTATGCTCCATGTTTATTTCCTTGGAGTTTAATCTACTTAGCATTACTCTTTTGTTGGTGGGCCAAATCCTGGCCCAGAATCTGGTCGCCCTAAATGAATACTATTGAAAAATTTTCTCTTCAGTTGTTCAAATATCTCCCCAAATTTAAAATGCTTACAAAAATGCAAAATAACACTAACATAAAAAAAAAAAATCGCTGAAGCCAGAGGTTGATATACATTTTCTGTAAAGGCCAGATAGTATGTACATATTTTATATCTCACAGACCATATGGTTTCTCTTGCAACAACGTTGCCATTGTATCATGAAAGCAGCCACAGACAAGTAGACATGGCTATGTTTCAATAAAACTTTATTTATAAAACTTGTGCTCTATATATTGCAGTATCCTTTCCCCTGGCTTAAGAAATGCAATGGCTGTCATTTTGTTTCTTAATTTTGGAGAAAATCATGCAGCAGTTTTCCAAATCACTGAGAAAATCTTCCAAAATGCCTTGAAAATCATCACATTTAATATCCTATGTTAAATACAGTTTGGGTACCCTTTCTCCAGCAAAAGAAAACTCCAGGAATAAAATCTCTGAGCCTGAAGGATAAAAATAAAATATATCAGTGGGAGAAAAAACTAAATTAAGATGACATCAGGCACAATAACAACCATTTTCTTCTTTCCCCATTCTAATCCATTATTCCAGATATCCTTATCATTCCAAAAAAAAAAAAAAAAAAAAAGGTTGAACAATTTTATGTCTGTATTTAAAATCTTTAGCAGCTATTGCCATCAGGATAAATTATCTTTTTACCCTAGCAAACTGACTTCTTCATGATCCATCTCCTCTTCCCCAAACCCATTAACCGATTCCATTGCTAAACACATCTCCATTGAGCTCCCAGTTCCAGGAATGTGTCAGAGTTTATATGTGCATTGACTTCATCTATATTGTTTTCAAGCATTTTCATTTCAATTCATAACAATACTGTACTAGAGAGTACTTGTGGGCAAATGTCATCTTCCCATTAACATCTAACTTTTTCTTTAATTTTTTTTTTTTTTTTTTTTTTTTTTTTTTTTTTTTGAGACGGAGTCTCGCTCTGTCGCGAGTGCAGTGGCGCGATCTCGGCTCACTGCAACCTCCATCTTTTGGATTCAAGTGATTCTCCTGCCTCAGCCTCTCGAGTAACTGGGACGACCGGCACGTACCACCATGCCCTGCTAATTTTTGTATTTTTAGTAGAGACCGGGTTTCACCATGCTGGCCAGGATGGTCTCACTCTCTTGACTTTGTGATTCACCCGCCTCGGCCTCCCAGAGTGCAGGGATTACAGGCGTGAGCCACAGCGACTGGCTTTTTTTTTTTTTTTTTAATCTTCTTAGAAGACTATTCAATTGCTACAAGCAAGTATTACTCAGGCGAAGCAACAGAGAAGGTCCAGCAAGGATTTTGGTGGAAGCCAATGCTGGAGGGCCTTAAACCATAACAACAAACAAAATAAAGCAAAAGAAACAAAAGAGAACAAAGAAAACAAAAACCTACCTCCTGACTTCATAGGGAGAGAGTGAGAATAGTTTTTTTGTGAATTCTCCTTAATAATTAGGGATCCATAAGCATGATTTTTTAAAGAAGAAATTTGATGAAAGAAAATTCAAAAATTCTTAGATTTCTGAGGATAACCACTGGCATGAGCAGACAGCAGCACCAGCAACAAGGCACAGAGGAAGGCAGAGGCTCCAAATATGCCCTTGACCTTTGTATCATTTGCGGTTAGAATTTGAAAATGGGAGAGACTGGTTTCCTTAATTTTAAACCTTGTGCAGGTGGTGGTTGCCTTGAGAAGCAAAAACGTTTTTCTAAAGACTATCATTGATAAAGGGTTTCTCTGTGATGCACGGAAGTGAGAGTTAGAATAGTGGAAACCCAGTAAATTAATTGTCTAAGAGACTTGGGCTAGGACAAAGCTCCCCCATTTGCTGGTTTTCCTAGAGCGGGTGAATTTTTCTCTTGAGCCTCAGTTTTCTCACTAGTAAAATGGCTAAACAATAACTAACATATATTAGTCATTAGAAAATGACTGAGACTGACAAAGGGAACGCTCAGGATATCAGTTATATTTCATGGTTAGCTAGAGGGGTTGATTTCAAACCTGCCTCAAGTGCACGCTTTCCAATCGAAGGAGGGCATTCTGGGTGCCAAATACACTCCTTCACTTTCTCTTCCCAGGGGACAATCTTAGCAGCAGGGAGCTTCTGGCACAAATTTGAGGGCCACACTCAGCCTCTGACCCATGATTAATGGAAACCTGCTGGTACAGGCACACAGAGGTCAAGCTGTGCCCAAAGGAACAACTGTGGGTGAAAGTGATCTGACAGAGTTTGAATGAGCAGACTGTAGAGATGCTATCACATTCATTTCTCCTTTCAAGACAACAAAACAAAACAGAACAAAGCGATTATGGATGTTCAGGTAGTTACAACTACCACTATGGCCTTGGCTCTGGTGTTCGATGGCTTATGAATAGCTCTTGATCCCGGATAACTCTGGAGCTTTTCAGCAGCCTTGGGCTAACTGTAGAGACCCAGAGCAGCATATATTCTTAGGAAAATAAAGGTTACAGTGGTAATTGTTTTTTAGTCATATCAAACCCATAATATTTATCATCTATTCTATAAACTGAGTGTGGCAATAAAGCTATGATAAATCAATTAACTTCTTAAACTACTAGTTACTGAGTCCCAACAATGTGCATGGTCTGCTGTTTTCAGACCCTGCAGAAGACACATGAATGTTAGCCATGGTTTCTGTCTTCAAAGAGCCTACACATATTATAGAAAAAAATATGAGAATGTGACCTATGATTCCTGGCATTGCAAATGTTCAGAAGCAGGAATAGGCAGAGGACTTGCAAATTAAGATTTATTGCTTTATTAAGGTCTAAACAAACAAACTAACTGAACACCTCACACCTCACTACAACTAGTCCACAATAATGAGGAAAGAAAAGATTGAAGACTCAAACACCCTCAAACACCAACAGAGAGACTGTAGAGCAGAGGGAGGCAGAGTATTAGGAGACAGGGAGGGGTAACAGAGGTTTCCTGGAGAATGTGATATTACATGTGTAGGTTTGGGGAAAGTGATGGGCATGGGACAGGGAGCCCTTCACGCCGGAGGATGATTTATCATATTGTCAAATTGGAGGAGAAAGGGGACATGGAATCAAAAATATGATTAGGCTGCAAAAGGCTTTACAGGTGCCCTCGGAGGTCTGCTCAGTCAACCTTGAAAACTATCTTCCAGCACAATCTGTAGGAAGATGAAAGCAAAGACAGCTGCATGGGAGAATTCACACAGACATGCCATAAAAGGAGCAGGAACATCAAGAACTGAGCAGACCAAACAACCAATTGATCGTTGGCCAAAAGTAACATCTCTACTTTTTCTTAGTTGATGATTTTAAAACATTTTCCAAACAGTGACTGGGCATGATAACTTATGTCTCCTCATACTTAAGCATTTATGAGAGTAGAAAATTTTCTTCAGAAAGCCAGAAGAATCATCTGGAGTCTTGGTTATTTATTAATAATACTCAGTTATTGGAAAGAGAATGTAAGCTATTGTAAGAAATGCAAGAAAATGTAATATAAGGACAATATCCTTAAAATGGTCAATTTACACTAAAAGTATTTATTGAGAGGCTACTATATGTGAGGAACTATACTAGACATTAAAGGCATAGCACAGAACAACAGATGAAATTCTATGTTGCATTGTAGTACAGAGGGATAGATGAAAATATACACAAATAAAGTCTTCATGGAGCAGGTGCTAAGAACTGCTATGATGAGACACCAAGCAGGGAGAGGGATGCATGTTTAGATGCATGTGTGTTGGGGGAGTGAAATCTAAAGTAGAGTGGAAAGTGCTGATATTTTCTGAAAAGTGGGAAGGTCTTACTGCAAAGGTGACATTTAAAGAAAGGACTAAAAGAGGTAAGGGATAGAGCCAGGAGGAAGGAGCCCTGGGATGACAACATGCTAGCATTTGACAGCAAGAACACAGCATGTTACACACAGCAAGAAGGGCAGAGAAGGTGAGCAGGGGATGGGTAAGGGATAAGGTCCATGAACAACAAGGCCCCAAAGCAAGTGGGGACTTGAAGATCATTGCAAGGAATTTAGCTTCTACTCACCTACTCACAGTGGGGTGGGAAGCTATTGGAGGATTTTCAACAAAGAATGGCATAGTATTGTGTCCATTTTAAAAGGAATTATGGGAGAGAAGCAAGGACAAAAGTGATGACACTGCCAATAAAGAGGCTATTGCAGAAATCCTAGTGAGAGATGATTATGGATTAGCTGAGTGGGGGCAGTGCAGATGAGAAGTGGTTAGATTTGGAGTATTTTCTGAAGGATGGGACCACAGGATTTCCTGACAGATTATAAGGTGTGAGAGGAAGCAAGGTGTCAGTGGTGACTTCAGCATCTTTGGCTTGAGTAGGTTCGTTGACAGCATTGCCATTTACCTGAGGTGAGAAAGACAAATGGAGAAAGAACTTGGAGGATGAAGATCATGACGTTGGTTTTTGTATATATTAAATTTGAAATGCCTACTAGAGACCAAAATGAAGAGATGATAGATAGATAATTGAAGTCAAGGAAATATTTCTGGGTTCTATGAATTTGACAATCAACCACCCAGCTATAGTTTTAAAGACATGCAGTTTATTGAGATTCTCCAAAAGAATAAGTGTAGATAGAAAGGAGAATAAGCAAAAGGAGTGAGCTTTGGGGCTCTTCCCATGTTTAAGTGTCTGGAGCCTGGGGAGAAAGTGAGCAGCTAATGAGAAAGAAAACCTGAGCTGAAAGTCAGATAAAGAAAGTGTATCCAAACAGCAGATGATCAATAACAAATCAAACTTGAATGAGAGGTCAAATGAAGTCAGGACTGCTGAGAACAGGCCACTGAATGTAAAATCTGGGGATTCTTGCTGACCTTGATAAGTAGTTTCAGCAGAGTAATGAGGGCAGAAACCTGTGGGGTGGCCTAAAGAGCAAATGATGAGAAGAACTAGTGACAATGATTATAGACAACTCTTGGAGGGGATTTTGTTATAAAGAGATCAGAAAACTGTAGGTAGCTGGATGAAGATGTGAGATCAAGAGAGTTACCGTAAGTTTTTAAAGATGAAGGAAATTGCGACTTGTTTATATGCTCATGGAAATGCTCCAGGACAGAGTGGGAAAAGGATGCAAGAGGGGGTGAGTTGCAGCTGTCAATTGAGAAAAATGACTAGACAAGTCTCGATCGTTTTCAGGAGGTTTATTTGCCAAAATTAAGGGCATGCACCCATGACACAGCCTCAAGAGGTCCTGCAGACATGTGCCCAAGGTGGTTGGGGCACAGCTTGGTTTTATACATTTTAGGGAGACGTGAGACATCAATCAATATATGTAAGAAGTACATTGGTTCCATCCAGAAAGGCAGGGAAAACTCGAAGCAGGGAGGGGGCTTCCAGGTCACAGGTAGGTAAGAGACAAATGTATGAATTCTTTGAGTTTCTGATAAGCCTTTCCAAAGGAGGCAATCAGAATATGCATCTATGTCAATGAGCAGAGGGATGACTTTGAATAGAATGGAAGGCAGGTTTGTCCAGAGCAGTTCCCAGTTTGACTTTTCCCTTAGCTTGATATTTTGGGGTCCCAAGATTTTCCCTTCATATTGCCATAATGTCCTTCCATAGGGAAGAAGAGTGAGAGTCTAATGCAGAAGTGGATGTATCAGCCTTTGATAGAAGCATGACTCATTCATTCTCAGTAACTGTAAGACAGAGGATCTGAGCACAGACAGGTGGGTAGATGTGGTAGTGGGGGTTTGTAGAAACGCTTTTCTGATTGTCTCTTTGTTTCAGTAAATTGGAAGCAAGGTAATTAGCTATTAGAGATGAAGGGAGAGCCATTGGAGGATTGAGGAGTGAGGCGAAGCTGTGACTGAGTTTTGGAAGAAGATGAAACTTATGAATAGAAGCATGAATGCCATCACCTTGGGCCCAGTTATTCAACAGGGGAAAAAAATCTAATTATACTGCCTTCTATACCCTGTCACCACTTGGCTTTAAGCCTGTGTTATTAAAACCATTTTGACCTTACTGAATTTAGGGAAATTCTTAAAGCTGTTATGAAAGAGTCAGATGGAAAGTGAGAAAAACATCAATCTTTTCACAAAATTGAGAGTTATACATGTGTTATGCACTATTCATTAATTACCTTGTTTAATGTACACAGTGATCCTGTATAGAATGCTAGGATCACTGTGTAAATTAAACAAGATCATTAATGGAAATATCAAGTAGTTTGTTCAATGTCGCTAGCTAAATAATACGATTACCATAATTAAGAGGTAAAATTGTTATACACTCTGTTTACTCTGGGCCTGCCACCACCCAGGAATAACCTTGTCCCTTTGGGCAGCAGAGTGAGTCAAATTTTTTTATTCTTGTTGCATTTATTATTTGACGTTTACTATATATAAATTAATAACTTTGTGGTTGGAAATGGAAAATACGATAGTGATAAAATGAACCCAGTTTTTTATTATTATGGTAAGTTAAAATCTATACTTACAATGAAGAAGGTCTAAGAGAAGAAAAAAAATCAGTAAAGAGATGCAAACATTTGAACAATAGAGCGATGGAAACATAGCATTTTGTCGTTAAAACAATCTACGGGATCAAGCATAACTATCCCAATTTATAAATAAGGTGCAGGGGCCCCAGAAATAACTGAAGTTTGCTGAATTAGTTAGAGAAGAATACAGAGCTTCTGATTTAGAATCTGGTATTCTTTTCAGAATACTAAAACATAATTACTGAGCTGAAAAGAGCTTCTGAATCTATGAAGAAAATTACAAATTCTCCTGGAATAACATGTCTTTGGAGAACTTTATGATATTTATTGTAAAGTCAGATAGAAAATGTTGATTTTTATTCCAGTAATTCTATATGAACCTTCTTTTGCCATTACAATTATAATCTAAATAAGATACTTTTATTCATTCTCTTCAGTCTCTCCATTCACTTGAATGCATTGCAGCTTTTCTTCATGTTTCTTTTTACAACGGTGGCACAAGGGTAAGCATTTTGGGTCCACAAAGTGGGCACCTTTCCATTTCTGACACAGAATATATTCTTTATCAACTGCCAGTCTTCCCAGGCCTCCATTATTGTGAATTCAGTCTTTTAAGTCCTGAAGAAGGTTGAAGAAATTGCTCTCCAAGTTGCTAGCTGGGAGTGGGAGTGGGAATGAGGGCACTAGAGAGAGAAAGAGACTTAGGGTAAGCCTGAAGGAGTATCTGGGTTGTGAGAGCAATCAAAAGGAGAAAAAGGCAAGTTGTGTGCAGAGCTGTGAGGCCTCCAAGACAAGTACTCCTGGTTGACTGTTTTCTAAAGAGCTGATGCCAGTGGCAATAAGGAATGAACGGAAGAATCTACAGCCTAAAAAAACAAAACAAAACAAAACTCCTCAAGGAAACCTAGATGGGACTCAATCAGAGCACCTGCTGTGAGAGGTTACTTCACTAATTTACAGCAGAGAATTAAGAAGAGAACAGCGCGTTCTCATATTTGTTTAATCTTCTCTAAAATCTGCCTTCATTTGGCATTTGGACTCCACAGAGTTCCTTTGATATTGAAATGCTTCAGGGTTCATTTTTTTAAAGCTTTGTATACTTTAATAATATCATTAATTTAAATATAGAAAGCTGTGACCTGAGATGAGAATCTATTATGGGCTAGTTATAAAATCTTCATTTTTTTTTTTTCCTATCCCATACCAATGACCTGGTAGAGTTTAGAATTGAGGGATCACATTCCTCTAGTTGGAAAAACTGATCATAGTGTGATTGTGAGAAGGAATAAAGCTTCTCCTCTCCCAGATCAAAAAAGAAAGGCCTCACTATATAATAAAAATAACACAGCGCTAGGCAGAAATTTTGTTTTCATCTCTGCTTTCCACTTATTATGTTGTTTGAATAAATTACAAAAACTTTTCTGTGAATTTCCTTAAAGTTCTTGGTTGTTTCACCTGGGGTAATCATAGATAATGTCATATGTAATATTTCAGATACACTAGAAAGTTGGCTTGACCATAAGTTGCTAAAAGACATCAGACAAATGCCTTAAAACCTTATCTTTTAATATGACACTATAAATAACTAAGATTCCATGACTGGTATTTTAAAAATTGACGTATTTCATTTTCCACAATCTTAACTCTATAGAGGCAAGTTCAACATATTTCCCATCACCCAACATAAAATGTTCTTTTCAATGGTCACTGAATAAAGCTGACAATTTCCACTTGATGCATGAATGAATGTTTGTTTGGTGAAGGGTCAGATACACTTGGTAGGCCCACTGGCCCTCAACTGTCTCTTCTATTGACCTGAAAGAGTCTTAGAAATTCTACCAGTAAAGATGATAATTTGGGTTAAAGCTGTTTCAAGGACAGGTTCAAAATTTCTGGAAAGAAAATATGTAAGGATCTAATCAGAAAATAATTATTTTGCAAATTAATTTAGTAATTCATTTAACAAATTTATATTGAATGCAATGTCTATATGCAAGACCTTGTTAGGTTTGTGGTACTAGAGTAAGCAAAGCAACTGCACCTTTTACTTTATGGAGCTTTGGTTTTCTGGAGGAGACAAATATTCAAATATTTAGACTAACAAGTGTAGCACACACCAACATAAATTTTCAGAAGTAAAAGAATCTTGTTTCACAGAGAAATGTGGCCTAGACTTAGGCATTAGGGAAGACTTTCTTGAGATAGTGAACGTTGAACTGAGAACTGAAAAAGGAGAAATTAATTTGGCCACAAGGAGGAGAGGACAGGACTACAGATAAACAAGTAAATGTGTCTAGAGGCCCTTTAATGGGAGAAAGCATTGCATATTGGAATAAAGAGGGGAAGCCAGAAAACCTGGAGCTCAGAGAGCAGAAGAGAGAAAAAAATAGTAGCAGATACAATTGGACCAATAAAAGTAATAATACCAAAAATCTACATTTATATAGCTCTTAGAAAATCAACACTTATCTATCTATTGACATATGGGAGGCATTGTTTTCAGTGATTTACATAAATCACTTCATTGAATCCTCACAACAATTGCTACAAGTTAGGTAACATTGCTATTCTCATTTCGGGAGATAAAAGAAAACTGAAGCAGAGAGAGAGATCAGATATTGCCCAGGGTTTACAGGTAGGAAGTGTAAGTGCTGGAAATTAAACCCAGGTGGTGTGGTTCTTAGTGTGTACTTTTATTTACTGTACTCTACAACCTCCACATCATTAGAATCTAAAATAATCATAGTTTACTCTCTTTATTTTTGAAGTAGAGTTTTAATAGGCAAGAGAAAGAGAAAGGAATACAGCTCTCTCTCTCCAGTGAGAGAGAGGGGAGTTCCGAGAGGATAAAGGCCCATAGTTTGCTTTTATTGGGTGTTTGCTATGTACCAGGTACCTTTCCAACTTTGCAAATGTATATTATACATTCATTCAATAAAAATCTATTGCCCATCTACAGTTCTAGGCAATAAAGATACGTGGTAAACAAAACAGACCCAATTTTTATTCTCACAGAGCTACATTTTAAGGAGAGGAGTCTGGCTATGAAAAATAAGTAAACAAACAAGTAAATGTATAGCATTTTAGATGGTGACTAATACAAGGCACAAAAGGGCTTAGAGGTGCCAGGGCATGAGTGGGCAGGTCTACTTTGCATAGGGTGCTTAGAGAAGATTCACAGAATGATGCATTTTAATAGAGACCTGAAAGGAGAGGAAAGGATAGATATGTGACTGAGAGGGTTACATTCCAGGAAGAAGGAACACTGAGCAAAGACCCCTGAAGCAGAATGTGTTTGGCATGTTCAATAGATGCCAAAGATACTTGGCAATAGGCTCAGAGTGAGGGAGGGGGAGAGTAGTAAGATATGAAGCCAGAGAACATCAGGCTAGACCATGTAGATCCTGGAAGCTATCAGAACTTTGCCTAATACTCTGAAAATGGAAGTTATTGAAAAGTTTGGACAGAAGGAATCACATAAAGTGATGTATGTTAATAAGACAATTCTAGGTGATTGGTGGATAATACATTGTGAGGGACCAAGAGAAAAACAGTAAGACTAATTAAGAGTTTAGCTTCAATAAACTAAGCTAGAGATGATAATGTCTAGATTATCCAAGAATCAGTTTAAGTAGCAGTAAATGTGGTAAGATATGGTCAAGAGCCTTGATGCCTTTTCAGGATAGTGGCAACTGGATTTGCTAAAGGATGGGATGCAAAGGGTGAAGAAAAGAGACGAATCAAAGATGACACCTGAGTAACTGAAAGAATGGAGTTGCAATATCCTAAGATAGGAAAGACTGTGGAAACACCAGGTTTGGAGGGGGAGAGCAAGAATCCGGCTTTGTACTTATGCTTGAGAAATCCATTAGTCTTTCAAGTGAAGATGCTGAAAAGAGAGTTCCTTCTATGAGTCTGAAATTCAGAAAAGATTAGGTTAGACAAATAAATTTGGCAGCCATGATATTATAGATAACATTGAAGACCAAAAGATTGAATGGGGAACCGCCTCATGAGTATATAGAGAAGAGGAAATTCTCAAGAATGAAGCCATGGGAATCTTTAGCGTTTACACACCGCACAGAGAAAGAGGACCAACAAAGGAGACTAAGAAGATGCAGAGAATCAGTATGGAGGAAATCCATGGTGCACCAGGGACTCAATTCCTTTTAAAAAATTAGAATAATCGACTGTGTTCAATGCTGCTAAAGGATCAAGTGAGTGAGGATTCACAGTTGATCACTGAATTAAGCAAGGTACAGATCATTTGTAACGTTGCCTTGTTGAGAAAAGGGTAAAAAGTCTAACAGGACTAATCTGAAGAACAAATAAGGAGAAAGGAACTGGAAACAAACTGTAGACTTTTTATTTATTTTATTTATTTATTTATTTTAGAAATTTTACTGTTAGAATCCAAGAATGGGTGGTAACTGAAAGGAGAGTGATGTAAAAGAATAAATATTTTTCAGAGGATAGAAAAAATGATATTATATATATATATATGAAATGAGATGATAGAGTAGAGATGGGGAACAATTGCTGGAGTGATGACATTGAGGGGACAGGAAGGAATAGAATCCTGCATATTAATGGGAAATAGATCCTAGAAGCGTGAACAGTGCATGCATAAAAATAGGAAGGAATGAGTCTATATGGGCACACATTGTAAGGTAGATGTCATAATGAGAGAAAGGGAGAGTTCCTATAATGGTTTATTTTTTCCCAGCGAAATAGAAAAGCAAGATGGTCAGATGAGAGTGATGAAGAGAAGATTTAGAGATTTAGGGAAAGAAGAAAGGGTGTACAATGTTAAGAGAAGTGGGGAGTGAATTAACTAGGGAATAAAATGTGGCTTGTCAGTACGGATTCATTTAATATTCACGTCATTCCTATCAGATTTATATTATTGTGCCCATTTTATAGATGAGAAAACAGAAGTATAGAAATGTTTCATACCTTAACCAAAGCCACAGAGTTGATAAGTGTCAGGGAATTTAAGTCAAGTGAGTCTTTTTTCTAACACCAGTGAAAAACTATTGAAACATTTTTTAACAGGCATGTGACATGGTCAGGTTTACCTATTAAAAATATCACACTTGTGGCCATGCACGGTGACTCATACCTGTAATTCCAGCATTTTGGGAAGCTGAGGCAGGTGGATCACGTGAGGTCAGGAGTTTGAGACCAGCCTGGTCAACATGGTGAAACCCCATCTTTACTAAAAATACAAAAATTAGCTCGGTGTGGTGGCACACACTTGTAGTCTCAGCTACTCAGAAAGCTGAGGCAGGAGAATTGCTTGAACCCAGGAGGCAGAGGTTGCAGTGAGCCGAGATTGCACCACTGCACTCTAGCCTGGGTGAGAGAGTGAGACTGCATCTCAAAAATAATAAAATAAATAAATAATCATGCTTGTTGCAATGTAACCAAAGAATGTCTTGGACTAGAATGGAGGCAAAAAAATTTAGTGGTGGACTGATTATAAGGGATGTCAATGATGATACTGACTTTCAGAATTGCAATGCTAAAGGGATGATGGCACTGCTGGCCAAGACAAAGGACAAATTCGGGGGGAAATGTATTTTAAGTCTTGTACATATTGATTTTACAGGGACTTTGATCCTTCCCTTGAAGACGTTAAGTAGAAACTTCGTTGTAAAGATCTGTTGCCCAAATGGCTAAAAATATAAAATGTGAGGCATAGCATAGCAATAATTAAACCATAACTGAAGATGAGATGGCTTTGGAACAAGCATAATTGGAAGAAAAGAGGGTACTGAATAAATACCTCAAGGAACTCAAAAATTAAATGCTACATAGAAGAGGATATGCCTACAAGTTGCCACTGAACCAGGAAGAAGTTAAGAAGGCTATTGTGGCAAGGGAGCTAAATAGAATAGTTCAAGGGGAAGGATGTGGTCAACAGTGCCAAAAATTGTTAAGAGGGCAAATGAGATGAGAAACAAAATATCTCTTGGATATAGAAATCGTAAAATCACTGGAGATATTGGCCATTTCAGTAGAATAATAAAGGCAGATGCTAGAACTGGGATGTGGTAGGATAAGTTGGAGGTAAGAAAATTGCAAGAAGTCCAGATAATACTGTGTAAGAAATTTAGCTGTAAAGGAAATGGGAAGAAAGGTGATAGTAGGGGTATATGAGATATAGAACAGAAAGAATTTTTCAAAAAGGAGAGACTTTTGACTTGACTTAAAACGGTACCCCCATTTTAAGCCAATGGACTCTGATTTCTTTGACTCCTTTCCAAGGTTGCTTATATTTTCCCAATTTGTAAATATCAGTGTCATTTTCCCCACCTGCAAAGTGGGGATTATATTTTATAATGTTGCTATACTTGGCTGTTAACTGGGAGCAAATGAAATGTATGAGAACAATTCTGTTTTTCAATCACAATGGATGAATGTTAATGTCAGATGGATTTTTCCCCTTATGTTTCCTTGTAGAAAAGGTTATCCTTGGAGTAGAGGGTCTAAATATCAAAAGGAAGCTTCCAATTTGACATAGATTGGTTCAGTTTTTGGAAATATTAGAGAGATATAGATGCAAGCAAGACATAGAATCTCAAATGAAGATAAAAAGATTATATTGGCCATGAGATAACTCTGCTAACGTAACAAGAGAACACAGACATACAGATAGAATTGTCTAGGCCTTTTGCACATTTGTCCATTAGTATTATCCTTTTTGTATTTATTTGAAAGAGTTCTATATTATAAGGACACTTACTCCCACCTTTTAATTATTTATTGCATACATTTCTGGAGTTTGGATATTTTAATTTTAATATGTGATTTATGCCATATAAATTTTCAGTATTTCTCATTTATTTTAACAAATGTTCCTTTATAGTTTTTATATGGCACAATCTGTATAGCAAGAACTTAAGCGTCTTCAACCAGAGCATATATAAATATTTTTCAACATTTTTTTCTAAGACATTTTTTATTTTTTCCCACTTTTGAAATTTTCAGATATCTGATATCAAATTTATATTAGACATGAAGTAGGAATCTATGTCCAGCCAACCTTCACCACCACCACCTTGGTCGTCGTCTTTAATTAGAACATGGTGTTCAACCTCCAGGTTTTAGCCTCAAGCACCTCGCATGTTGTGTAACTCCCTCAAGGAACATTTCCTTGTGCTGGATCAAAACTGCCCACCTATCTGTGAGGTGCTTCATCCCTGCAGTGGAAGCAAGGAGGAAGAAAGGTGAACACCTTTTCTCAAGCACTTGTGCTCTCCTCTGCCAGAATCACTCAGAATGCTTCCCGGGTGTATATTCTTGATGATTTTACTCATTCTTCAGGTTAAAGGTAAGTCTCGCTCCTTTTATCAGGACTTTCTTATTATGCTATGAGGTAATGTTAGTCACAAACTTTAAATTGTAAGTGATAAAGACATTAACTATGCATTGGTGATTTTGCCGAGAGCTTCGACCAGATTATGGCTAATCATGAGAGTCCATGCATCTGTGTAATGCTATATCACTCTTGAACACTCTGACCCACAGTAAGGAGGAGAAGGGAGTGGACAAGTACTGCATATCTGCAGCATGGCAGACACTGTGCTGGCCATTAGCTGTTTTGTATGTTAAAGAGTTTAAAATTCGAAATTAATATCCCCACTTTACAAGATAAAGAAAATGAGATGAGTATTTACAGATCAGAGAGATTAGATATGCTACTCGCGACCACACAACCAATAAATTGGTAAAGCCTAGATTCAAATCAGAGCATATTCCAAAAAGCCCCTGCCCTCTCCTCTTTATTGCTCTTTAAGTACCACACCTTAATTAAGCAGGGCTCACCTCACAGATGACTATTAAGGTCATGAATAGAAGATTATGATTAGCACTGATTCAGGACCAAAATTCTTTAACAGGTAGAGGCCTTATACTTAACTATGGAAGGTAAGACTTTAAATGCAAACATCCCTGGAAGACCAAATTCAGTAATTTACATTGAAACAGGCCAACAGTGCAGGCTTTGACATGAGACAAAATCCAGAGGTTGGCATGAGGATAATAAAATGACAACTGCAGGTGGGGCATGGTGGCTCATGCCTGTAATCCCAGCACTTTGGGAGGCTGAGGCGGGCGGATCACCTGAGGTCAGGAGTTTGAGACTAGCCTGGCCAACATGGTGAAACCCCGTCTCTACTAAAAATACAAAAATTAGCCAGTCATGGTGGCGTGTGCTTGTAATCCCAGCTACTCGGGAGGCTGAGGTGGAGGAATCACTTGAACTGGAAAGGAGGATGTTACAGTGAGCTGAGATCGCAACACTGCACTCCAGCCTGGGCGACAGAGTGAGACTATCTCAAAAAAAAAATAAATCAATAAAATAAAAAATAAAATTACAGCTGCAGAACATGGCAAAAATATGGAGGAAATGGAGGGACACTGATTTATTTGGGTCCTTTCCAAGTTTCCTCATATTCTCCTGATTTGTAAATATCAGTGTCAATTTCCTTGCCAGCAAAGTGGGAATAATATTTCATAGTGTTGCTGTCCATGGCTGCTAATTGGGGGCAAATGAACTGTATTATAACAATTCTGTTTTTCAGCCGCTGTGGATGAATGTTAATGTCAGACGGATTTTTGCCCTATGTTTCCTTGTAGAAAAGATCATCCTTGGAGTAGAGGGTCAACAACTGGTTCATCCTAAAAAGCTTCCTCCGATACAGAAGCGAGATATTGGACACACCCATCATGATGACATAGAGGTACAGGTTTTGATTTAGTAAATAAGACTCATTGCTTTCACAGGCATGTAGACAGTTGTCTCTGGCTCCAACCAAAAGCAAATAGGGAGAGAGGAGTTTCAATGTTTCTAAGGACTCCCATTCAGCATACAGTATGTGCTTAGGAATAAGCCACCTCTCACTGGGTTAGAAAACAAAAAGGAGTAAAGCTCAGGTTTAGGGGATACCATTCTAAATTTTCCAGTTTATGGAGTTCCACCAACGGCTTTTCAGGCTGACTTATAACAACCTCATTTGTTCTGAGCCAGTGCCTGGCAAATGTCATCTTGAGCATTTTGCTTTCCCAGAGGTCTGGTATGCAGGTTTTTGTTTATAGAGTCTACAGCAAAGATGTACAACTTTCAGAGGAACTCAAAGACCTGCTTGGTCTGTTGCCTAGAAGGGTATTTATTCAGACGTTAAAAATTAAATAAAAATAGGTGAAATATTACTTTCAAAAGTAACGAATGCTTATCATAGAAAATAGGGAATATATATAAGTGGGAACAAGCTTGAAAATTAGGATGTTTTTAATTTCCACTGTTATAAAAGACATTAGATGAATGTCCTTAGATATTTTTCATTAGGCACTTGATTTTTAAGCCTTAGGTTTTAATTTGGCTCATGGAGAATATTGACAGGCACTTTGTCCAAATGTGCTATGGAAGTCCCAACCCTTCCCAGTGAGTTTCTTCTGTCCACCATTAGAACAGCCAGTTTTTCACGTTCTCACTTGTTAGGTTTCTCAGTCATACGTTAGATACATTTTGATTTTCTAAACAGTCCCATTGAGATCTCTTTCCTATGACTTGAGATGATTAAAATAAAAAAGCAACTCTTCATCTCCTCCCCTTTGGAAGTAATATGTAACTATTTTTCTTCAACAATTCTCTTTGAAAGATTTCTCTCTTAATATCCAACTCTTTTCTCACTGTCTCAGACTTTGTCTTGGCTGAAGATTGGTACTCAGCTAAGGGGGCTTTCACCAGTTGTCTAACACCCATTGTGCATATACTGGTGGGCTCTTCTCATAACTACTGTCTTAAGACTTAATCAAGACTGATGTTAAAAATCTCATCATGGCTGGGTGCAGTGGCTCACGCCTGTAACCCCAGCACTTTGGGAGGCCAAGGCAGCCAGATCACTCAAGGCCAGGAGTTCTAGACCAGCCTGGCCAACATGGTGAAACCCCATCTCTACTAAAATTACAAAAATTAGCCAGGCATGGTGGCGTGCACCTCTAATCCCAGCTACTCCAGAGGCTGAAGTGGCAGAATTGCTTGAACCCAGGAGGCAGAGGTTGCAGTGAGCTGAGATCATGCCACTGTGCTCCAGCCTGGGCATCAGAGCAAGACTCTCTCAAAAAAATAAAATAAAATAAAATAAAATAAAATAAAATAAAATAAAAATATCACTATGAATATGCCAGATAAGCTTGGATAAGGGCAAGAAATATAAACAATGAAACTAAAGCTTCTTGTAGTACCAGAATGTGCTCAAACAGACAAAACAAAATTCAAACCACATTGAAGGGGTCTTGTCAAAAGAATTCAGAAGCCAACAGAAAGAGCTCCCAATGCCCAAAGCTGGGATAATTTGAAGAACAAAATAAGTAACAGTTTTGTATTATAACATGAAGTATAAATAAATATCATGAGCCCATACTGATCTAAATAAATAATTGAATAAATTATAATAAATAAATGTAAAAAATGGACAATTCTCCTGGGAGAAGAATCAAATAATTTATGTAGATGCTGTCCTCTCCAAGAGGTGGAACCTAAATCCCCACCTGTTAAGTGTGGGCTGTAGGTGGTGACTTCCTTCCAGGGAGTACAATATTGAAGGGGGGAAAGAGTAATTTTAAAGAGAAAGATGGCAACACCACCTCAGCCACGTAATCAACTTTAACACTTGTTAAGTCCTGTGGCTAGCAGGGTGTAATAAAATGGCATTTTCTATTGTGGTTCTCACCTCAAAATCCATAACATCAGTCTAAGCATGAGAAAAACATCAGAACAAAAACAAATTGTAAGACATCCTACAGAATGCTTGACAGACACTCCCCATAAAGGTCCAGATAATAAAAAATAAAAAAATAAAAACTTGAGAAACTGTGAGACTTGAGGAGGCTAAGGAGACATGACAACTAAATGTAGTGTGGGATCTGGGATCAGATCCTGAAAGACTTAAAGTACATTAGGGAAAAACTATGAAAATCTGAGTAACTATACACTTTAATTAATAATATTATATGAATCTGGGCTCTCATTCGTTGTGACAAATAGACTATAGTAATGTCAGATGTTAACGAACAGGGAAACCTGAGTGCAGAGTATGTGGAACTCTACGCTGTCTTTCCAACTTTTCTGTAAACCTAAAATGATTCCAAAATAAAAATTAAAAACCACATTCTTATTAAAAACAATATTAATGACACAATTTAAAATATATTAACAATATCGACAATATTAACAATAATCTTTTAATATTTGTTAATATAAAATCCACATTTCAATTTCCAAAAAGTTCCATTACACCCATATATGCATGTACACATACACACAGACACACACACATACACACCTCTACACACACAACTCATCATGTTGCAAAATGTGACCAAACGCTTTCTATCTGATTAAGAACCTAGCCTAGTTTCTTGGCCCCCCACCTGGGAATTCTGTGTCTTTATGATAAAGCTGTAATTTTATTGTTCAACTTGCAGTCAAAACAGCCTTAACTTATGCACACTTAACATTGAGCAAATACAAAACTCTTCTTCCCAACCTCATAGCTGCCCCTCTTCAGATCTTCCTTGCTATAGTAGCATAGCTCTACAAGTTGAACAAATCAGAAATCTGGGCTTAGTCTTGACTACTCTCTCTTACACCATCTCTAACTATCACTGAGCCTTGTAGATTCTCAGGACATAGGCATGGGCAAGGGCTTCATGTCTAAAACACCAAAAGCAATGGCAACAAAAGCCAAAATTGACAAATGAGATCTAATTAAACTAAAGAGCTTCTGCACAGCAAAAGAAACTATTATCAGAGTGAACAGGCAACCTACAGAATGGGAAAAAATTTTTACAATCCACTCATCTGACAAAGGGCTAATATCCAGAACCTACAAAGAACTCAAACAAATTTACAAGAAAAAAACAAACAACCCCATCAGAAAGTGGGCAAAGGATATGAACAGACACTTCTCAAAAGAAGACATTCACACAGCCGACAGACACATGAAAAAATGCTCATCATCACTCGCCATCAGAGAAATGCAAATCAAAATCACAATGAGATCCCATCTCATACCAGTTAGAATGGCAATCATTAAAAAGTCAGGAAACAACAGGTGCTGGAGAGGATGTGGAGAAATAGGAGCACTTTTACACTGTTGGTGGGACTGTAAACTAGTTCAACCATTGTGGAAAACAGTGTGGCGATTCCTCAAGGATCTAGAACTAGAAATACCATTTGACCCAGCCATCCCATTACTGGGTATATACCCAAAGGATTATAAATCATGCTGCTATAAAGACACATGCACATGTATGTTTGTTGCAGCACTGTTCACAATAGCAAAGACTTGGAATCAACCCAAATGTCCATCTGTGACAGACTGGATTAAGAAAATGTGGCACATATACGCCATGGAATACTATGCAGCCGTAAAAAGGGATGAGTTCGTGTCCTTTGTAGGGACATGGATGCAGCTGGAAACCATCATTCTCAGCAAACTACCGCAAGAACAGAAAACCAAACACCGCATGTTCTCACTCATAGGTGGGAATTGAACAATGAGATCACTTGGACACAGGAAGGGGAACATCACACACCAGGGCCTATTGTGGGGAGGGGGGAGGGAGGAGGGATAGCATTAGGAGATATATCTAATGTAAATGACGAGTTAATGGGTGCAGCACACCAACATGGCACATGTATACATATGTAACAAACCTGCACATTGTGCACAGGTACCCTAGGACTTAAAGTATAATAAAAAAAATAGCATGTAAATGTCTTTTAAAGTTATCTACTCCTTACTCCTCTGCTCAAATCACCTGCATTCATCAATAGCCTTAAATGGTTTTCCTGGCTACAGTACTGAGTTTTGCTAATCCATTATCTATAATAAGTAAAGTACTAAAACACCATGCTTGCTACCACATGTTTCTGCCTAGATATTTAGCTTCTCTTTGTCCTTAGGATAAGGCCCAAATCCTTGACTTACTAGGTTGTGCATGATTTACTCCTTCCCACCTTGTCATTTTCATTTCTATTCCATTTGATTTTCCAGCAATGTTGATCCTCTCTTTGTTCTTCAAATGTGTCATGTTCCTTCCTGGCTCAGGGCCTCGGCATGTGCTGTTCCCTGCCTCCAACTTCTTGCAATATCCCTGGCACAGTACTCGCGCCTCTCCTATGATAATGCTCATTACACTCCACTATGTGTGCTTGGTTATCCAGTGTTTTTCTCTGCCAGGCAGGGGCTTCCATGAGGACAGAGACCTCCACCTTCTACACCATTGTATTTTCCATATTACTGTGCCTGAAATAGCAGGCATTGAATAAATGAGTGAACAGTCATCTCAAAGAAATGTGCAACACGTATGACCAACAACTGTGAATCTTAAATTATAGAGAATTTTTATGAAGCATGAAGAAATAAAATACCACAAAAGAAAATGGTGAAAGAACATGAATCAGAATCCATTTGAAAACTACAAATAACTCAATAAATAAAGGAAAAATATTGATGTGAATGATCATCCAGGAAAACAATTTATCACAATAAGTTATCAATTCATTGTCTGAAATATTCATATTAATCATAATAGCTATTACTGGTAAGAAGGCGAGGAAACAGAAACTGCTATAAATTGATGGTGAAGTTCTAAATATGTCCACTTCCTTTCTTTATGATAGTTTGGCAATATTTATCAAAAGCTTTACATTTTTTTTTTCATGTCATTGAAAACGCAGCTCTGCCCAACTACAAGGAATACCCCAAACCAAATTTCTCATAGTAAATATAGATTAAATAAATGAAGTTTCACTCACATTGTGCTTAGCTGCCTAAAGACATATACTGTGAAAAATTTATTAAAATAGGAAATAGCCATGATTTATCATTGAGTGGAAAGTAGACGAAAAAACAGTATGTATAAAATTTGTTTTAAAAATGCGTGAACAGGATATCTGTGTATAGGGCTGCTGCATGGACGTATGGCAAATGGTGTATCCTTGGATGAGGAGAGAATCTGCATTTTCCATTGTATTGTATTTTATGACTAGAAACTACATATAATATGCTATATTATATTATTAATTATAATTATATTAAACTATAATATGCTATATTATAATATAAATAGCTATAATATAAATATGACTAATAATATAAACTATAAAATATAAATAATACAAAATATAAAAGAATAAATACAACTAAATATATTTATATTTTATTCTAATATAAATGTAACTAGAAGAAATCAGTTCTAAAATATAACTAGAAGGAGGTTTGTAAAATCTTCCTTCTAGTATTAGTTCTCTTTCAATTCATCTTTATCAGTATTTTGCCTTTTGGCTGAAAGGACTGCTGAGTGGATTGGAGATAGGGAACGTCCACCCAAAGCACTGCTTGCTCAATACACACTAAATGAGCCCATGTTGAAGTCACGTGATACCTCTTGTTTTTCAGGAAACGTATGAAGAAGAATTGTTGTATGAAATAAAACTAAATAGAAAAACCTTAGTCCTTCATCTTCTAAGATCCAGGTAAGTTCTACTGTGATTCCAGTACCTTATAGATTTTAGTAACTACAGTATCCCAATTTTCGTAAAAACTGCCAGTGAAGTGGATTCCTTAAGTCATTGTTATTTGTATGTAATCTGAATTTTTCCTCTTCAAATGAAAGCTCTTCATGTGTAAGCCAATCACATCTCAAAAGCTGAAAGACAATCATAGATGCCGCTCTTCTTCTCCCATTCCTAAATAACTCCCTACTTTGGATACTCAGAATTTTTTGAACTCCATATAGTCACTCTAAGAACAGGGTTAATACATCACTGTGTTGGGAATCAGTGGAACAAAAGAAATTCGAAAAACATGGCTTTTAAAGTGACTTCCAAGTTGTGCAAACTAGATATCAAACCAAGTTCCACTGCAGAGTAAACTACGAACTGTAGAGCATTTGCTTCGTCAAGACATTTTGTGTAGCCAAATACTGTAATTGCAATGCCTATAACTTTCTTCAATGGCGTTCTTCAAAATAATCTCTCCTGTTGCTGCTGTTTAATTTTCATTGTTTCTCCATTGGCCCATTTCTACACATAATAGCTCTGTCTCAGGGTCCCAAATATTAAAAGGATGAGGAGCTGTCAAATGCTAAGCAGAAAGAAAGAGTGACACTGTTGGGGAATTGAGACTCTGGTCTATTAGTAAAAATAACAACACACAGACACACAGACACACACACGTGCAGAATAATAAACTTAATTCCGTAACTATACTGATAATATATTTAGACTGCATATTTTTACCTTCTCAGCATGAAAGAAGCTAACATTTATTGAGAGATTTCTCTTTCCCTAAGTTGCTTTTTAATTCCTGAAAAATGTGTATGAGACAGATACTGTTTAATTTGCACTTTACTGAGGAAGAATCATAGGTACACTGAAAAGATAACTTGTCCGGGGTCACAATACTCATGAGCACACGATGACGCAGATGGTCTGACTGAGGAGTTTCAAGTTGCTTTCACAATTCCCCCAGGCTGCCTAGGCCTCTGAGTCAATTTCATTGTACTAGCCATTGCTCGATCCTGCTGATCAGCCTGGCATGGCCTGTTACTGGGTTGCACACACACAGAGCAGTTTAATCTAATTTCAACGTGTGTAACAGGCAACACGGCCTCATTCCCTCAGTTCTACAAAGTAAATGAATTTAGTGCATACCACAGAGCCTCCAAACCTGTGAATATTACGTAATTGGATGTTTTCATAACACAGTAACAAACAGAAACTGATCTTATTTAGATTTCTATTTGTCTTTTTCTCCATGACCACACTTTTCAACGTTTCCCCTCTAAGTTTCATTCAGCTTGGTTTTGATAATAATACATACTTATTTTATAAACTCATGTTGAGAAATAGTGATGAATTTTTCTGTGACAACAATGTCAAATCAGATTGTATATTCATTCCGTGGAAACATTGATTGGGTCAACTTTCTGTTCGCTGTAATAAATCTATTAATAGATGAAGAGTTTTATTTGTATGTGTATATGACTCATCAGAAATATTAATTTAGAATCTGCTATACAACCAAGCAATTTATCATACAATTTATATTTGCTCTTTCAAAACAACTACAAAATAATTATATTCTGTTTACCTGTCGCATCTAGTTAATGTTCCCAAAAAGTTTACTATGATAAAATTTTAACACACAGGGCAGAATTGAAAAAATCCATATACCCACTAACATATACATATACCCATAGACCCATTAAGGTACACATACATACACATATTCATTCATATTTTACTATTTATGTTTTATATCATCTTCCTCCTCTATCCATTCATCCATCGATCAATTCATCTTCCATGTTATTTTTATGCATTTCAAATTATATTATGGACATCAGTTTACTTTCCTCTCAATACATGAACAAACTTAGCATTCAAGTTTAGTATTTGTTTTTGGTTTGTTTGATTGTTTTGAGATACAGCCTCACTCTGTCACCCAGGCTGGAGTGCAGTGGCATAATAATGGCTCACTGTAGCCTTGCTCTCAACCTCCTGGGCTCAGGTGATCCTCCCACCTCATCCTCCCAAGTAGCTGCAACTACAGGCCTATGCCACCACACCCAGCTAATTGTATTTTTGCAGAGATGGCATTTCACCATGTTATCCAGACTGGACTGAAACTCTTTGGTTCAAGCAATCCTCCTGCCTTGGCCTCCCAAAGTGCTAGGATTACAGGCGTGCGCCACTGCACCCAGCCTAATATATATGTTTACAATTAATTTTTTATTTGTGTAACATTTTCATAAAATGAAATACATAAATCTTAAATGTGCATCTACATATTTGTTGAATTTTATGTATGTATGTATGCATGCATATATTCATTTATTATAATTTGACAAACTATGATTGTATATATTTATGTGGCCAAAGTGATGTTATGATCATGAATACAATGTGAAATAATTAAATCAACTAATTAATATATCTATCACCTCAAATACTTATTTTTTTGTCGTGAAAACACTTGAAATTTACTCAATAAGATTTTGTATCGTAAAACACACTATTATTAAGTAAACTCACCATGCTATGCAATGGATCTCAATAAAACACAAACTAACTTATTCATCCCATGTAACTTGGGCTTTGTACCCTTTGACCATCATCTCCCCCTTTTTCCTACAGCTCCAGTCACTGGTAGCCACCATTTTTCTCTGCTTCTATGAGTTCAATTTTTCTAGATTCCACATATCAATGAGATTATGCAGTATTTGTCTTCCTTTGCCTGGCTTTTTTCATTTGGCATAATGTTCTCCAATTCCATACATGTTGTCATAAATGACAGAATTTTCTTCTATTTTAAGGCTGAACATCATTCCATTGTGTATCTTTACCATATTCTCTTTATCTGTTCATCTGCTGATGGACGCCTAGGTTGATTCCATAATTTGGCTATTGTGAATAGTGTTGCAATGAACATGGGGAGGAGACATCTTTTCCACATAGTGATTCCAAATCTTTTACATAAACACCCAGAAGTGGAATTGCTGGGTCCATCCATTGAGTTCTGGCAAATGCCCATACCTATAAAACTCCTATAAAAATACAGAACTATCACTCAGAAAAGTTCCTCAAGCTTCTTGTTAGCCACCTCCTCTCAAAATCTGTCCTTGGAAGTTTTTTCGCCATGGATTACTTTTGTCCATTCTGGAAAGTTTTAAAACGAGAATCATACTACATGTACTCTTTTGTGTTAAGACTTTTAAAATTTAGCATACTGATACTGAGATTCATTCATGTTGCTGCATTTATCAGAAGTTTACTGTCTTTATTTTCTGGTAGTATTCTGTTGAATAAACATAATGCAGTTCATTCATCCATTCTCCTATTGATAGACATGTGGGCTGTTTTCAGTGTTTGGCTATCATTAGTAAAAATTGTATGAGCATTCATGCACAGCCTTTTTATAAACATATGTTTTCATTTCTCTTTGGTGAACACCAAGGAGTGATACTTCTGTGTCACAGGATATGTATATGTTTAGTTTCATAGAAATCTGACAGATTCTTTTCCAAGGCATTTGTAAAATTTTAGTAACTACCAGCAACGTATGAGAATACTAGCTGCTGTATATATTCTTCATCATTTTATATTGTCACTTTAAAAAATTTTAGCTATAGTAGTTGGTTACTTGTAATATTTAACTTTTATTAAATATTCTGTTTCCTGTTGAAAATTCATGTATGTGCTTATTTTATCATTTTTGTATCTTTTTTACCTTTAAATATTTACCCATTTTTATTGGGTTATTTGTACTGCTATTATTGAGTTCGAGGAGATTTTTTTTTTCTTGCTCTGTCATCCAGGCTAGAGTAGAATGGCGCGATCTTGGCTCACTGCAACCTCTGCCTCCTGGACTCAAGTGATTCTGGCACCTCAGCCTCCCCAGTAGCTGGGACAACAGGCATCCGCCACAATGTCCGGCAAATTTTTTGTATTTTAGTAGAGATGGGGTTTCACGGTGTTGGCCAGTCTGCTCTTAAACTCCTGAGCTCAGGCGATTCACCCGCCTTGGCCTCGCATAGTGATAGGATTACAGGCATGAGCCACCATATAATTTGGAGACTAGCCCTTAGTCAAATATAGTTCTTGTTATGTTTTGTTCCTGTCTGTGACCTTTTAATTCATTTTTTAAAAATTGTGTCTTTAAACAAGTAAAAATTTATAATTTTAAATAAATTTCAATTTATCAATTTCTTTATGGTCATCACTTTCTAGGACCTAAGAAACATTGCCTAACTGCAAATCACAAAGATATTGTATGTTTGCTTCTAAGCTCTTCATAATTTTAGCTTTTAGTTTTGGTCTGTTATGACCTTAAATTTGTGTATGTGCATATATGTGTGAGTGTGTGTGTGTGTGTGTGTGTGTGTGTATGTGTGGGTGTGATTTGCTGGAGAAGTCAATATTCTTGTTTTTCCATATTTACAGCCAATTATTCCAGTCCATTTTGATGAATTGTCTTTCTGGTGCTATTGGATTACTTTGGCACCTTTGGCCAAAATCAAAAGACTGTTTATCAGCTCTCTATTCTATCTTATTGATCTATGTACAGTCTGTAAGTCACGGCCAAACTACCTTGATTACTGCAGTTTTTTAGTATACCTTAAAGGCACAATGTGTAACTCTTCTAATCAGAATTGTTTATTTATTCTAGGTCCTTTGCATTTCTCTACAAAATTTAGAATCACCTTGGCAATTTCTATTAAAAGGCCTGCTGGAATTTTATTGAATTTCATTTTAGCTTATTGAATCTATAGATAAGTTTGGAGAGAACTAATATCTCAATAGTGCTGAGTATTCACATTATAACTCGTCTTCTTTAATGTTGATCAACATGTTTTAAAGTTTACAATGTGGAGCTCTCACCCGTCTTGTTAAATTTATTTCCATATATTTACTAGTTGTGGTGGTTATATAAGCACAATTGTTTTTATTATTTCATTTTTCTATGATTTGCATCTATAATATAAAAGCAAAATGGATTATTTTATTTAGGCTTTGGATTTGAGAAGCATTAGTAAATGAATTTATTGATTGTTTTATAGAGCACTTAGAAATCTTCTAGGAAATTTACCATCTTGTCATCTGAAAATACTGATAGTTTTATCTTCCTCTCTGATTATTATTTATTTTATTTCTATACTTTATTTTATGACAGTGGCTAGGACCTTCATTACAATTTTACTAGAAGGAGTGAGGGCAACCTTACACTTTTCCTGATCTTAAAGGGAAAGTATTCAGTATTAAATGATTAATATGACAGTACCGGTAGATTTGCCATTTATTTATCAGATTAAGAAAGTTCCTTGAAAAGTTTGCTGCAAGTATTCTGTCTGAATCCATTGAAATGTCCATATGGCAGTGTACACTGATTTTTGATCATTATACATTATATATTATTTCACAATAAATTATTGTATTTAATTTGTCAATATCTTAAGGGTTTTTGAAATTATGTTACTGATGGCTATTCCCAAAAAAACTAAAATTTTAGTTTTTATGATAGATTTATCAAATTTTGATAATAGATTATGTTGGGCTCCTGAGTTGGGAAATATTTTCTCCTATATTTTCTAAAAGATGTTATTTACATTCAAAGCATTTGATAGAATTTGCAAGTGAAACTGCATGTGCCTTGAGCATATTTTTGTGTATGTGTAGGAAAGAGGTTTTATAACAAATTTAATTTATTGATAAGGGGTTATTCAAAGTTTCTATTCTATCATGCATCAGTTTTAAATTACAGTTTTCAAGAAAAATGTCTATTTCAGTTAAGTTGCCCCATATTTGGCATAAAGTGTTTTATAATATTATAATTATTTTAAAAAGTAATTATTTAGTGATAACTCTTTTTTTAATTTCTAACATTGGTAATTTGGGTTTTTCTTCTTATATTACCAATCTAAAAGGGACTATCAATTGTCGACCTTTTATTTAGTTAGTTATTTTTATTTTTTGTTTTTGAGACAGAGTCCTACTGTGTTTCCCAGGCTGGAGTGCATTGGTGCAATCACGGCTATTGCAGCCTCAACCTCCCAGTCTGTAGGCATCCTCCCACCTCATCCTCCTGAGTAGCTGAGACTATAGGCATGTGTCACCATGCCTGGTTTGTTTTTTAAAACCCTTTATGTAAAGATGGGTTTTCACCATATTGCCCAGGCTGGTCTCGAACTCCAGGGCTCAAGCAATTCTCCTGCCTTGGCCTCCCAAAGTGCCAGGATTATGAGAGTGAGCCATGATGCCTGGCCCGATCTTTTCTTTAGCTTTGTGAATAACTGTAATTGGTTGTCTATTTATTTCACTGATCTCTTTTATCATTTGTATTATTTTCTTTTTTCTTCTTATTGGGTGTTTATTTTTCTCTGGTTATAGAAATGTTTAATATTTTCTAAGTATTTAAAATATTGAAGTCATAGCATTTCTCTCAAGTCTTCATTTAGATACATCTCAAAAGTCTTGATTTTTTTATTATCATTCATTTCAAAATATCTTCTTATTTCTTCTGGGATTTCTTCTTTGAGTCATGAATCATTTTGGAGTATGTTATTTAATTGCCAATGTTTGGATTCGTTTGATTTTTTAAAACGTATCTTTGGGCCAATCATTTGTGTATTTTGCAGTTTGTTATCTGATATTAACACAGCTATTCCAGCCTTCTTATGTTTATTATATAAATAAGATACTATTCTTTTATTCATTTCCTTTCAACATATCTGTGTCTTTACATTTAAAATGTGTCTTTTGTAAGATGGAAATTAGTTTGGTCCTGATTTTTAATGCATTCTAATAATCTCTGATTTTCAATAGGAATGTTAATATTAACATTGAACGTTAATGTTATTCTTTTTGTTTGTTTGTTTGTTTGCTTGTTTTTGTTTGTTTTTTGGTTTTTCTTGAGACAGAGTCTCACTCTGTCACCCTGGCTGGAGTGCAGTGGCGCAATCTCGGCTCACTGCACTTGGTTCCCAGAGGGAACCTCTGCCTCCCAGGTTCAAGCGATTCTCCTGCCTCAGCCTCCCGAGTAGCTGGGACTACAGGCACGTGCCACCACGCCTGGCTAATTTTTTTTTTTTTTTTTTTTTTTTTTTTTTTTTTGTATTTTCAGTAGAGACGGGGTTTCACCATGTTAGCCAGGATGGTCTCGATCTCCTGACCTCATGATCCGCCCACCTGGGCCTCCCAAAGTGCTGGGATTACAGGTGTGAGCCATCATGTCTGGCCTATTCTTTTTTAGTAGGTTAATATTTAATGTTAATGTTACCATTCCTATTAACATTACATTAAATGTTATGATTTGTATGGCTGGAATTATTTCATTTCTGTTTATCTCCTCTGTTAGTATCCTTTTCCCTTTGATCTTTGGCTTACTTTATTTTTCACTTTCCCTACTGGCTTCTTATTAACCTGTTAAATTTGTAACAATGACTCTCTACATTAGATTTAATTTTCATTTTAGAAATTGCAGCATATATTTACAATTAATTATTATTTACAGTTAATACCATGCCATTATACATAAAATGTAAAAACATTGCAATATGTTCACTTACAGATACTACTTATTTGTGCAAAGTTGCCATATACATATATTTATATAGATTATTAATCACATGATGTATAACTATAATTTTGACTTTAAACATTTATATGTATCTTATGTGAAAATATGTTTTAGTTTATTCATTTATTTATCATTTCTTCTCTCTCCCTTTTGTTAGAGGTTCAGTTTTTCATGTGTTACAGTTTCATTCAAACTAAAGAACTTTTACCAATTTTTGTAGTATAGATCTGTGGCAAAAATTTACTTCAATTTTCTTTTATCTGCAAGTCTATTTTGTCTTCCTTCTTGAAGGCTATTTTTGGTGCAGTTTGCTGCATATAAATTCTGGGTTCACCAATTTTCTTTTTCTTTTTCTTTTTTTTTGCGACAGAGTCTTGCTCTGTCACCCAGGCTGGAGTGCAGTGGTGCGATCTTGGCTCACTGCAAGCTCCATCTCCCGGGTTCAGGCCATTCTCCTGCCTCAGCCTCCTGAGTAGCTGGGACTACAGGCACCCGCCACCATGCCAACTAATTGTTTGTATTTTTAGTGGAGACGGGGTTTCACCATGTTAGCCAGGATGGTCTTGATCTCCTGACTCATGATCCACCCGTCTCGGCCTCCCAAAGTGCTGAGATTACAGGGGTGAGCCACTGCACCTGGTCCATTTTCTGTATTTTTTAAGAAAAGATGATGACTGATGATGTTCTCCTCTCTTCTGGCTCACATGGTCTCTAATGCAATGTTAATAGTCTATAAATTTCTGTTCCCCAGTCGTATAAATTTCCCCAGAAAGACGTGTTGTCTTTCTCTTGCTGGTTTCAAGATTTTGTCTTTATCTCTGATACACTGCAATCTGACAGTGATGTGCAAAGGAGTGACTTTCTTCATATAAATGCTGCTTGATGTTTGCTGAACTTCTTGAAATTACAATTCATGTCTTTCTCCAAATTGGGTTCATTTTTTGCTACTACTTTTCCATTTTTTTCTATTATACCCTTTCTCCACTTTCTAGCACTCCACTTATCAGTATGTTAGTCCTTTGATATAATCTACTTGACTCTGAAGCTCTACTTTTTTTCTGTCTCTTTTTCAGATTACATAATTTCTATTGAACTCTCATTGAGTTTGTCAGCTCTTTCTTTATCAGTTTTGTTCTCATTTAAAGGATATCAACTAAAACTTTTATCTAGGTAGATTTTAGTTATAACATTTTAAATTTGTTTTTTAAAAATATAACTTCCATTTATCTGCCACAGTTCTACATTTTTGCATGCTTTGCAAATAACTTTCTCTTACTTTGCTGAGCATAGTTATAGTAGCTGCTTTAAAAGTCTTATCTATAATTTCAAGTTCTAGATTAACTTGAGATAAGTCTCTGCTGATCATCTTTTCTCTTGACAATAGTTCAATGTTTTATGTTTCTTCATTGTGTAAATTTGAATTATGAACTGAACAATTTGAATATTATGTGAAACGGACTCTGAATTCTGTTATGTTCTGCTGAAGAGTTCTCATATTTTCATTGTATTTGGAGATTAACTTTGTTGGGCTTAAACTGCAAATTCTGTCTTCTGGGTGGCAGCTCAAATTTTAGCTCAGTTGTTTTATTCTTAGTATGGCTACTTTTAGTCTATCCCTCAGAAGTCATAGTTCAGGGAAAATTCTGAATTTCAAACTGAGTTTGTTTACAGAACTGAGGATTCTCCCCACTCTCTCATTTTTTTTCCATGATTACTGTGTACATTTCTGTTACTGTCATTACTCTAAACTCTGTTATATGACTTTTCAAATCAGAACAACTGTGGTTTTCTAGCCGAGTTTTATCCATCCTCTATAAGGCAGACTTCAGCCTGACCTCAGGCTAAATGCTGTAAAACTGGAAACTTCATCTCATGCTGTGCCTTCTTCCCTGTGCCTCCTTCCCTTTCCTGGAGGATGCTGTTTTTGCTCCATACCTAGACCCTTTAGGTACTTTCTTTTTGTATGTTATCCAGAACTAAATAACTATATACAGAATGTCTGTCTGATAGTAGCTTATTCCGCCATAGCAGTAGTGAAATGCTATATTTAGTTCATTTTGAACATTAGTTCAGCATTTTTTTGACCACTCCTAGTATTCCAAATACTACCTTAGAAACCAGGAGACACAAATAAATAAAAATGAAAAAGTCCCTTTCCTAAGGTAGTTCATAGGTAACCTTGAAGACTGACATGAAATATACCAGGGGTGAACAAATGATAATTGGCACAACAAATTGGACATATTTTCTATGTATGCATACCCCTTAATCTAAGAGTAATGTTTAAAATTTGGAATATCTGGAGTATAAACAGCAGCAACAATAACAACAAATAAAATCAGACAAAGAACATGTAATAGCAGCCATGTATGTGGCCCACATAGCCTTGAATGTGTATTTTTTAAAATCTTTATTATTTTTATTTTATTTTTATTTATTTTTGAGACGGAGTCTCACTTGGTTGCCAGGCTGGAATGCAGTGGTGCGATCTCGGCTCACTGCAACCTCCGACTCCCTGGTTCAAGTGATTGATTCTCCTGCCTCAGCCTCGCCAGTAGCTGGTATTAAAGGCCTGCACCACGCCCACATAATTTTTGTATTTGTAGTAGAGACCAGGTGTCACCATGTTGGCCAGGATGGTCTCAATCACCTGACCTCACGATCCACCCACCTCAGCCTCCCGGCCGCTTCAAATGCTTATTATCTTCACCTGTACAGCAAAGGTTTGGTGACCTCTAAAATACATAATGAAAATGTGGCAGACATGAAAATGAACATCTTTGGAAGTGTGAAATATACCTTAGGAAGGGATCTCAAAATCTGCTTGATGGCGTCAGGAAGTATGTTTTGCACTGAGTTTAGAAGAACTTCTACAAGTTTCTTACGTTCAAATTGGGATCAAGAAGTGCCCATGGATAGTCCAAAAAGATGTTAAAGAAAAAATTATTCAGTGACAGTTGTTAAAGCACCATAAGGCAGGCTTTATTCAGGCCCATCACTATAGATACAGAGACAACTGCAATGGTAAGGTCTTGCCATGGGGTAGAGAGATTGGGCTCAGTTCCAAATACAGCATGGCTGGTGTAAATTTGTTATAATTAATACATATTGCATTTACCTAAATATGTAGCTGTTAGGTTACTATATATTAAGACATATTCACCACATATATCTTATGATGTGATGAATATAAGACATTTTCATCACATATATTAATGCATGTATTTTGCATTAATTTTGGTCTCAGGTTTTTACTTAGATAACATTTTCGCCAAGCTTTTAAAAAAATACTGCTTTGCTAAAACTGCCAGAATCTATTTTCTAGTTTTTCTACAGTCTTTATGAACCATGATATTTAGTTAGAAAGGCTTTTCATATGAGTGGGCTTGATTTTGCTTTACCATTTTTAGCAGAAGAGGATCTTGCTGAGATGTGGAAGCAAACTGGACACTTCTCCATCACATTATTGGTTTTATCTGTCAGATTTTTAGAGTGAACAAGTCTCACCACCTGTCTGCCCTCTTTTTCAGGGAGTTCCTAGGCTCCAATTACAGTGAAACATTCTACTCCATGAAAGGAGAGGCGTTCACCAGGCATCTTCAGATCATGGTATCTTATGGAACTTTCCTGTGTCTCTTCTCTAAAAGTAGTATTTCCTGGTGTGATTTTGAAACCCTCTTCTATCTGTACAAGCTGCTCCAGAAAGTACTACTTCAGAAATAAGTTCTGAATTGATTACTCTCACTGAAAAATTGTAGTATAAAAATACGATTGTGTGGACCCTAACCTCTTACTGCGTAACAAGCAAATCATTGACTGCTAATATATCTTTTCTTTTCCTAAACTGATTTCCATACACTCAATATGGTGTTAAGTCTGGGAGAGGGTAAAGCAGGACACCAAAAATATAAGGCACCTTATGAGGCTGTGATCAAGCTACATGGATAAAATCTGAAGCTATGAAACAAGTTTAAAATCTCCATTCATTGATCCTTTTGTGATTCTCACCTCTTTACCCAGTTTTTCTGATGCACCAATATTGAGGTCTTTTCTTCAATCCTCAAATGACTTTTTGTTCATTTACTATTAATATAATTCCATTAATTTTAATAAAATCTAGATATAGATTTTATTTTTATACCCTCATTGCTTTTTTGCAAAACAGGTCCTCTGTAACCTTCCAAGAACATTACTTTTACCAAAACTATACATTTAAAAAAGTATTTCCTCCATTTAAAGCAACAGTCAACTTTTTTTTTTTTTGAGATGGAGTGTCATTTTTTTTTTTCGAGATGGAGTCTCACTCTTTGACCAGGCTGGAGTGCAGTGGCACAATCTTAACTCACTGCAACCTTCATCTCCCGGGTTCAAGCGATTCTCCTGCCTCAGCCTCCCGGGACTGCAGGCACATGCCACCACGCCCGATTAATTTTTGTATTTTTAGTAGAGGTGGGGTTTCACCATGTTGGCCAGGATGGTCTCGATCTCTTGGCCTTGGGATCTGCCCGCCTTGACATCCCAAAGTGCTGGAATTACAGGCATGAGCCACTGTGCCCAGCTGCAACTTCCAGCTTCTATGAGAGCTAAGTCTTTATGCAATCTTCAAAATAGGACAAGAGGAAAACTGGGTAACATTCTTTGATGCAGGGGGTGGGTTATTTGTGAGAGTGTGAGGTCACTGGAAGACCATAGAAAGTGTCATCCATAGGTAGGATTTGAACACATAGAAATGATGGGAAAAATAATTATCTGATTGGACTACCACGGGCAGAGCATCAAGGAAGGAGTAAAAAAGACACCAACTTGATTGAAACAGGCCAGAGAGAAAGGCGTTAGGGGAACTGGTTGGAGAGGGAGACCTAGTTTTCATGATCATCAAGCATTTGTCTTGATTTCATTGGCAACTGGGAAAAATTATAGTATTATCACAGAAGGGTTAGTTTGATAAAAATTATAGGGTGGATTAAGAAGTTATATTTCTAAGGAAAATGGTCACAATTCTAAAACTACTATCATCATTAATACACTATAAAATTTGTAGAGGAAGAATCTATACTTTGCTTTACACAAAATAATCACATAATTAAGGTAAAAGGCCTCTGAAGCAGGCTCAAATGTTTCCAAATGAAAGAATTTAATGAATGAACAAATATCAATGCAATTTGTCAAAAAAATATTGATACATTCTGAACAGAAAATATTTAAATATTAATATCTATATAATATCAATATTTACATATATAGTAATAGAGTCTTCTTCTATTTTAGGATCACTGTTTTTACCAAGGATCCATAGTACATGAATATGATTCAGCTGCCAGTATCAGTACGTGTAATGGTCTAAGGTAAGGCAGAATATCTTTCGTTTTCCTTTATGAGTTTTCCTATGGATTTTCAAAGAAATTAACTTTGTTGATTTTCTTTTATCACTCCTGGTATATAGAAAAATGAATAAGAAAAAAGTTGCTGTGCACTTTTAGCAGTTTCAGCTCTAGCCTATAATTTAAGTTTTGACAAACAGATGTCTAATGCATAGTCCTGAACAAGACATGCTTTGCAGTATATGAATAAGGGATTCATATTTGGAAGATTACTGAAAATCATTTAGTCTGGCCTCCCATTTGATCAGGATACTGACTGAAACTAGAAACTTTCTCCTGAATATTTCATTTGCTAGTGGTAAAATTGAGTCCAAAACCCAGGTCTTTTGAATGCTAGTTTTGTGAATTCCCATTATGCCATGAGGCTTGACTCATTTAGCTTTTTACTAAATCAAGCTGTGTTTGCAGCCTCTTGAAAGTAAAAATTCAGAAGTAAGGCCTATAGTTCTCTATAGATCATAGGCTCATGGACAAGGAAGGATGATGTGGAGAGGTAAAGAGTAGAACAAGGAAGTTTTGTCTTTAATTATGGGAAATTTACTTGACTAGTTATTAGTATTTTCAAGAATGAGAACCCCTTTAATGACACAATTGCCACATATTAGTATTTTTACTTTCATATATTTACTTTTACATATATTCCACGTCATGATAGACATAGAAACTCACATAATTTTTGCACTAAGTCTTAAGACTTGACAGCGGTCCACAACCACCAGTGGGACTTGCTACCCTACCTGTACTCAAAGCAGATATTAGACTGTGCAACTTCTGAAAATCTAGTAAGGTGACTCTTAGAAAAAAGTATTGATTCAGTCAAAGGCCACGTATCATCACATTTCCTTACCACTGAAAGCACCTTCCTACATGTTCATGAGGCGCTGGCTTTGTAGTTTCTCTCTCTTGAAAAGACAAAGTCATTGCAGTGGTAGAGTAATTATAGACCTTGAATATACATTGTGTTCCCAATTTCTACAGGGGATTCTTCAGAGTAAATGACCAAAGATACCTCATTGAACCAGTGAAATACTCAGATGAGGGAGAACATTTGGTGTTCAAATATAACCCGAGGGTGCCATATGTTGCCAATTATTCCTGTACAGAGCTTAATCTTACCAGGAAAACTGTTCCAGGTGATACTGAATCTGAAGGAGACCCCAAAATGAAAGTGAGTATTATTAAGTCATCTTTACCCCAAATGAAACACCTTTTATTTTCTTGATGATGTCTAGAGAGAAAGCATGAGTCTAGCTAGTGAAATGTATGTGTTACTCTGAGTCTGGCACTTTATCTGATATTTGAAATTGGAAAACTTTTGTTTCAGTTATCTATGTAAAAAGTTTATTTCATAGAGTAAATCTCAGTTTGTTTCATGAGTTTCAACAAAGGATGATTCTACAATCCTACGTATACATTGATAGCACTGGGGCTATGAGTAGTTGGAAATAATGGAATTTTCAATGTCCTAAAACATAATCTAGAGATATTGTCTTTCCTTGTCTTCCCTGACATTTTTTTGCAGAGGTATTGATGGCAAGCTATGTTCTGCCCTTTTTATCATCCAAATATTTTCATGGTTAAGGACAATTAAGGATAAAACAAGTTCAGTTTTCGGTGGGATGGTTGTATAAACGTAGTCCTTGGTACTTTAGGCTTTTCTACACAACTAATCTGTATCTCCTTAAATTCCCAGTGGATGTTAGCCTGTAAACTACATTGTTGTTTTTCTTTTTCATATGTCCTTGATTCATATAGTGTCTGAAACATACTATATGCCTAATGGATGTTTCTTGATTGAATAAATCAACAAATAAATGATTACTTCATCCATAGAAAAATGATTTAGCCAAATCTTTGAACAATTTACCTCTGCTTTGTCCTCAGAGAATGTGCACATACCTCAGTGCATGCACACTGAAAACTGAACACTTAGAAGAATCTCCTGGTATTGGTGTTTTATAGACATAAAAGATCTGGTATTGGTGTTTTATAGACATAAAAGATCAGCCAGGCATGGTGGCTCATGCCTCATGCCTATAATCACAACACTTTGGGAGGTTGAGGCAGGCGGATTATTTGAGGTCAGAGTTTGAGACCAGCCTGGCCAACATGGTGAAACCCCGTGTCTACTAAAAATACAAAAAATTGGCCAGGCGCGGTGGCTCAAGCCTGTAATCCCAGCACTTTGGGAGGCCGAGACGGGCGGATCACAAGGTCAGGAGATCGAGACCATCCTCGCTAATATGGTGAAACCCCGTCTCTACTAAAAAATACAAAAAACTAGCCGGGCGAGGTGGCGGGCGCCTGTAGTCCCAGCTACTTGGGAGGCTGAGGCAGGAGAATGGCGTAAACCCGGGGGGCGGAGCTTGCAGTGAGCTGAGATCCGGCCACTGCACTCCAGCCCGGGCGACAGAGCCAGACTCCGTCTCAAAAAAAAAAAAAAAAAAAAAAAAAAAATACAAAAAATTTGCCGGCCAGTAGTGGCGTGTGCCTATAATCCCAGTTACTTGGGAGGCTAAGCCAGAAGAATGGCTTGAATTCAAGAGGTGGAGGCCGCGGTGAGCTAAGATCTTGCCACTGCACTCCAGTCTGGGTAACAGAGTGAGACCCTGTCTCAAAAGAAAAATAAATAAATATATAAAAATAAAAAATAAAAGATCTATAATTAGCAAAATTTATACATGTTTCCTTGGAATTGAGACTACTGAAAATTAGAAAGTTGGGAGGCAGGGGAAGGAGTACAAGAAATGCAGTCAGTCCTAATACTCCATCCTATGTTTTAACTGTCAGGTACGTGCTTACTAATGAAGCATTGACTCAGTAAATGAAGAAAACAAAACCTAAATGTTAAAGTATGAGTTTATGATTCTTTACAACTCTTATTTGACCTGAAAGCCTAAACAAAGCATTAGGAAAAAGAGCTAATCCATGCTGGACTAATACCAAATGATGGGTTGATAGGTGCTGCAAACCACAATGGCACACATTTACTTACGTAACAAACCCACACATCCTGCACATGTAGCCTGGAAATTAAAAAATAAAATAAATTTTTTAAAAAAAGAAAAGATAAAAAGAACAAATAGGAAATACTACAATCCAATATATAGGACCCCATGTTTAATCATATAGTAGATTTCATTTAGATAAATTTATATAATTTTTATATATTCATGTGCCTCCCCATTTTGTATCAATAATATTAACATTTCTTATCTTGAAAATATTAGAATTTTTTTCCATCTTAAAGGGTTAAGATAAAAAGTGTTAAATATACTTCAACTGGATTTTCCCTAAATTTACAGGCTATCCATAATGAAAAGTACATTGAATTGTTCGTTGTTGCTGATGATACTGTGGTAAGTTTTCAGCTGAACTTACCTCTCTTTATTCTTCCTTGTAGAACTTGTAGTTATTCTAGCATAGAGAAAAAGGCATTCTAATCAGAGTTCCATTCTAGGCTCAAAGTCCTATTTTTAGTTTTCCAAAACAGATGTACATAAGAGACTATGGGGTCCTTTGCCACAATAGCAGACTGACCCAAAGTAGAACACTTGCCCCCATTAAGAACGTATGGAAATGCTGAATGACATACAAAATATTGAAAATATTTTAGCAACCTATTGTTAAGCTCAAAAGAAAAAGTGGAAAATCTACAAGTACTAAAAATGAAGAAGAAAATCTCTGTCAGAACAGTAAGTAAAATTTAAAGGCTTGGTGATCCCGATGTATAGAATGCAAAAACAGGCAATTAAGAAATTAAACCCCTGAGAAGCAAAATACTGAAATTTGGAAATGAGACCTCTGCATCATTCTCAGACTCATAAAGGGCTGCCTGTCTCAGAAAAGGGAACTAGAAACACTCCACAGAAACTGCAAGAAATAAAGGAAATTTTCTGTCTGCCTGTAGTCAGGAGCAGGTAAAATGTTACACATGGGAAAACAAATCTCCTGTTTGTGTTGTGCACAGATGTGGGACATGATATTATATATTTCTTCAGATACAGCATTGCCAAGCAAACTTTTTAATATAAAAGCTTACTAGAGACCTGCTAAACTGCTGGAGGTCAAGTCAAAAATATCCTAAAATGACTCTTTAATAATCTAAGATAGAATGAACTACATAAGGAAGCCAACCAACTCAAAGAAAAGGAAAATAAGCTCTCCAGGATCTGTAAATCATCCAATGATATTTCAGACTATGCTGTAACATTAAATTATATGTTTTAACTTATTAAAGATGTAAAGATGAATAAAAATGATGTTAAAATAACTAGAAAAGACTGGAAAACAAGGCAGGCATACTTGAAAAACTACCTGTTTTAACATTTATAAAAGGAAAAAGTATATACCCTTGGAAAAATTAAACAGAAGATTAGATGCATGTGAAGAAATAATTAGTGAATTGGAGAATGGAGGAGTTACAGAAACAACCATTTCTCCAGAGAAATAATAAGTTGGAAACTGTAAAAGAGAACATAAGAGACATTAATTCAGAATATGAAGTTTATAAAGAGTGAGTGGGAATGACTGGATGACAGATGACAAATGAGAGGCAATTCTTGAGAATCTTCCAGAAGGAAAGGAATAAACAAATCCGATAACATTGTAGAAAAATTTCTGAATATCAAAGACAAAGAAAAAACCTTTTAAAATCAACTATAAGAGATAGATTGACTCTAAGTAAATCACAAACAGAGCATACCTTTTAAACAACAGAAGACATAGTTTCTAGAAAAATACGTTCAAACAGCTAATGCAAAATGTTGTAAAATTTAAATTGAGTACTAAAATATCAGGCAAGGATAACAGGTTGGGAGAAAGAAATCATACTTAAAATGTTCTATGGAATTTTAGATTAGGAATGCAAAGGTAATCACAATTTTACACTTGGTAAGTAAAGTATGGGTGTTAAAATTTTAATTGTAATCACTATTAACCTAGCAATTAGAATGTAAATATCCCGAAAGAGTAGATGGGGATAGATGGATTTGAACATTAAAAAAAAAAAAAAGACCAATCCAACAGAAAGCCTCAAAGAAAATACACACATGCACACATATGCCAACAGTCATGCACCGCATAACAATGTTTTGGTCAATAGACCACATATATGAAAGTGGTCCCATTAGATGATAATGAAAAATTCCTATACTAGTGACATCAAAGCCATCATAAAATTATAGCACAATGTTTCACTCATGTGTCTATGGTGATGCTGGTGTAAACAAACCTACCACATTGCCAGTTATATGAAAGTATAGCACATACAATTATGTACAGTACACAATACTTGATAATAAAAAACAACTATGTTGCTGGTTTATGTATTCACTATGTTATACTTTTTATTGTTATTTTATAGTGTATTCTTATTGATATATTTTAAAAGTTAACTGTAAAAGAGCCTCAGGTGGGTCCTTCAGGAGGCATTCCAGGAGAAAGCATTGTTATCATAGGAGATGGCAGCTATGTGTATGTAATTGCCCCTAAAGACCTTCCAGGGGGACAAGTTATGGAGGTGGAAGACAATGATATTAGTGATCCTGATTTTGTGTAGGTTTAGGCTAATATGTGTGGTTTTTGTCTTAGTTTTTAACAAAAATTTAAAAAGTAAAAAATAAATAAAAATTAGAAAAAAGATTACAGGATATAGATATAAAGAAAAAATATTTTTGTACAGCTGTACAACGTGTTTGTATTTTAAACCATTGTCTAAAAAGTCAAAAGTTCAAAAATTTTTAGTTTATAAAGTGAAAAAGTTACAGTAAGCCAAGCTTAATTTATTATTAAAGAAATAAAATTATACTTGTATAAATATAGTGGAGCCAAGTGTACAGTGTTTATAAAGTTCACCGTGAGGTACAGTAACGTCCTAGGCCTTTACATTTATTCACTGATTCATTCATTGATTCACTCTGAGAAACCTTCAGTCCTGTAAGCTCCATTCATAGTAAGTTCCCTAGGAGGCATACCAGTTTTTTACTTTTTATTTTTTGTCATTTATAACTTTTTTTGGCACTTCTTCTAAGTTTACATATACAAAAAACATTATGTTACAATTGCCTACAATATTCAGTATAGTAACCTGCTCTACAGGTTTGCAGCCTAGGAGCAGTAGGCTATACCATATGGTATACATGTGTAGTAGGTAATAACATCCAGGTTTGTGTAAGTATGCTTTATGATGTTTGCACAATGATGAAATCACCCAAGAATCCATTTCTCAGAATATATTCTCATTGTTAAGCAATGTATGACTATATTACATATATACATACATACATACAGAATTGTAAATACAAAAACAAAATAATATGTGAAAGTAATTCCAAATGTGTCAGAAATTAGAGTAAATATAACAATTACATCTGCCTGTTAGAAGTTAGAAAGTCTTGACCAGGCGTGGTGGCTCATGCCTGTAATCCCAGCACTTTGGGAGGCCAAGGCGGGTGGATCATCTGAGGTCAGGAGTTCAAGACCAGCCTGACTAACACAGTGAAACCCCGTCTCTACTAAAAATATGAAAATTAGCCGGGCGAGGTGGCACGTGCCTGTAATCCCAGGTTCTCAGGTGGTTAAGGCAGGAGAATTGCTTGAATCCGGGAGGTGGAGGTTGCAGTGAGCCAAGATCACGCCACTGCACTCCAGACTGGGTGACAGAGCGAGACTCCCTCCATCTCCCAAAAAACAAAGCAAAACAACAACAAAAAAAGAAGTTAGAAGCTCAAACTGTATATAAAAAAAAGGATATTATGATATTCATAAGAAACATAGCTAAACTTCTCAGAAACTTGAAAAATCTCATTAAATAAGATAAAGTAGTTCTTTCCCCCCAAAAAGATATCTTATTATTTTAATAGTATGTAAAGGATAATTTATGATTTAAAAAGTTATTTGAGATAAATTGGAAAATTAATTAGAAAAAGAGCACCAGAAGGACATAAAATATGAAAACACCTAACAACAAAGTTTAAAAAGATAACAAAAATGTAACAGGTTTGCCAGAGAAAGTAGGGTATTTTTTAGCTCTTCTCTATCAGAAAATTTTAAGTCCAGAGGAATAGCTTCAGCAAAAATTGATAAGATTTGAACTACATAAATGTAAGTTGGATCTAACCAATTGATATATTACCTTGCATTTTTTTAAAAAAGAATATGTATATTTTTCATGTACAGATAACATATTTGAAAAAATTAACAGGGAATCTGGCCACAAAGAAAATAAACAGAAATAGCAAAGAGATATCATAAGATCACTTTTTTCTTTTTTACCACAACCAAATTAGAAGTTATAACAAAAATTGTTTAATTAGACCATTAAAAGACCATTGGTTGGGAAACTTAAAGTAAAATATATTTCCAAATATTAATTGTCTAAAAAATTAAATCTGAAATTATGGACTATTTATAACTGACAAAAAAAAAAAAACACTAAAGTAAAATTTACTCGATACAGGTAGCATGCCAGTATTTAGACATTTGTCAATTTAAACAGTTTTATTAAGAAAAAAGAAAGAAAATAAAGAGGCTAAGAGTCCAACTAGAGAGATTTGAAAACAGAACAGTATAAATCCAAGGAAGATAGAAAGAGGAAAGTAATTTAACAATGACAAAAATCAATAAAACCACAAGGCGAAACAAAAGACAAAAAAATGTCCAATGGAGTAGTTCAACAGAGCCAAGTACTAGTTCTCTGAAAACATTAATGAAATAGTCAAGTTTCTGACAATGCCGATTAAAAAAAATAATAATCTATGTAAAGTTAGAAAATAAAACACAATTATAAATAAAATTAAGGTTACACATCATTAAAAATATATGAAGAACTATGTACCAATAAATTTATAAACAGAAGTATGTAGTTAAATGTTATCAAGCTGACTCAACAATAAATAGAAAATCCCAAAATGATTTACAAGTTTGAAAAATTACGTAAGGAGTCTATAACCTATTAACAAATAAAAACACCAGACTCAGACTAGTTTGATGACAAGTTTTACCAAAGTTTGTTGTAATAAATAACCTTATCTTTTACAAACTGTTCCACAGAATAGGAAAAGAGGAAAAAATCCTGCATTTTAGATGGTTAGTCTAATCTTTGTATTATTTATCTACCACTGTGTCATAAACTAATCAAAACCTGGTGGGTAATCAATGACTCATGCAGCTGCAATAATCTATTGACTCCACTGGCTGGCTAGTCTAAGATGGCCACAGTCATTTGCCTGGTACGTGGTATTGGGTTTCAGCTGGCCATGTCTCTCCAGCAGCCTAGCTGGTTGTGCTTTCTTGCATCATAGCTGGGCATCGAAGCATCAAAAGAGAGGAGAGGCTCCAGGTGCAAGAGCTTTTCAAGCTTCTGTTTGTACATGTTTACATGTCTCACCCAAAGTAAGTCATATGTCCAAGCCTAGAATCAACGTTGGAGGAAACTTATAAAAAGATATAGATACCAGTAAGAGTGATTCCTTGAGTTATTACAATAACAATCTATGACAACTGATAATATTGGTAACACATCTAGACATGATCTTATAAGAAAGTAAAATTACAAGCTAAATTCACTTATAAATGCAACTTCAAATGTCCAAAAAATATTTGCAAGCCCAAGCCAAGATATATCCATACAAAGTTTACATGAGAGTGATGGTTTTCTCCAGTGATGTGAATATTGCTTTGCTTTGACATGAATAGATTTTTTGAAAGTAACAATCTCAAATGTATGTACTATATATGTATGTATATAGTAGGTGTGTGTGTATGTATACACACACATATAATTCAGCACTCATTCATCATAAACCTCTTGGGATATAAAAAGTGGAAGAAAATAAAGAATATTTACCAAACTCCTATTCAGTATCAACATTAAACTTATTAATAAAATGTTGGCAGTTTTCCTCCAAAATTGGGAATAAGGAACATTTGCTCATTGTCACCAGATTTCTTTCAACATTTTTACTGAAATTCCCAGCCAATGTAATAAGAAAAAAAAAGGTAAGACCCATTTTAATTGAAAAGATATAACATTTTTACACATTAAAAATAGAAGAAACTGGTTTACCTACTAAAAAAATTTTAAATAGAAATTGTAAGTTCTAAGCACTAAACAGATAGGCTTACATTGTCATGTTGTTGAGAAATTTTAAAAAGAGTGCTAAGAGACACTGCTCTTAATAATAATATATGTGTTATCAAAGAGTAAGGACAGGTTATTAAAAGTTTTACTCAGATACTAGGAGAAGGGTTGCTTGGTGTTATTTTAGTTGCATTAAACTGGGCTTTACATGTATAGCTCTTGCATGTGCTGCTTTAATACTGTCTTGAAATATTTAAGGGTTTCTTTATTTAGATAATTTCCTATGGTAAATCATCCATTTTCATTTGACAAATAGTTAATGTGCATTCATTATGCTAGGTCCTGAGAATTAATGATATATATGATAGCCAAATAAAAAGGGCAGCAGAGGTCAGGGGCGGTGGCTCATCCTTGTAATCCCAGCACTTTGGGAAGCCAAAGTGGGAGGATTGTTTGAGACCAGGAGTTTGAGACCAGCCTGGGCAACAGAGCGAGACCCCATCACTCCAAAAAAAAAAGAAAAGAAAAGAAAGAAAAAAATAGCTGGGTGTGGTGGTGTGTACCTGTGAATACAACTACACGGGAGGCTGAGACAGGAGGATCAAATGAGCCCAGGAGGTCAAGGCTGCAATGAGTCATGTTCACGCCAATGCACTCCAGCCTGGATGATAGAGCAAGACCTTGTCTCGAGGAACAACAACAATATAAAGGGCAAGAAAGCAAGAGGAGGGTAGAAAATGTGAGCATTCCAATCAAATAAAATAAGGAAACCAAAGGCAGTCTTTGGAAACATGTTGAGAAGTTTACATATCTTGAAGATAGTGTGGAATTCTCAGCAGGGAAGTTAAGTGAGGATATGGATGATACACTGACAGCTAGCAAGTTGAAAAAGAAGAGCAGAACACAAATGTCTGAATCCTGGGAAACACCAACCACTAAATAAAGATTTGACAATAAAAGTGCAAAGCTCATACCTAACCATTCCTCCTCCCTCTCCTCTGGTTGAAAATCACTGATTGATAAAGTACCTAATCTTTGTGATCCCTAAAATAGCCTCAGAATCTCTCTCCACAGTGAATTTTAGGCAGTGACTTTTGGGTAATTCTTATCTATCAAGCAATCAGTGGAAATCCTGTTGGGAAACATGTTTGTCATCCAGTATTTAAAAGGATAATGGGAACGCACAATAAAATAGCAGGAGTGTACGGGGTAATAGAAACCAAGAAGTTAAGAAATTTGTTGAAATTGAAAATGGTCAACATTACATGTGGACAAGATGACCAGAAAGGAAAATATATTCACAATTTATTTGATAATTAGGAGAATATTTGTGGGTTTTAAAAAATAGTTTCAATGGAATAGTGGCAGTTATAATCAGAGTGTAGTAGGTTGAGTAGGTGGGAGATGAAAATTGAAGAATGCTATATCTTAGCAGTATTTTGATATTTAACGTAACAGGAGAGCAATGGGATGGTAACAAGTAGATACTTGTAAGATTCAGGAAAGACAGGTTAATTTCTTATTTTTATTATGAAAGAAGTTTGACCATTTGCATTTATCCCTACAGTACACCTTACGTTATTATTAAGTACATTTGATCAAGTCTAAATTGATAATTGATACAAGATCCCAATGGTACAAAAAGGGAATGCAGTTAAAAAGAGAGAACAAAAGTCAGAATAGACGGGACATGAAAGTCTGGTTTGCCCTCATAGCTGTTTCCTGGAGAGAAGGGGTAGCTACACTTTCCTGTCCCTGTTCAGCATATCTCCAGCTCCAGTGGGTTTTTTTATTATATATTCTTTATTTTGTGAACACCAAGGACACAGAAGGGTTAATAAAGTTGCTGTTCTTTGCCATATATTGATTGCTTTGTAGCTTTAATAGGTTTGTTTCATCTATGTGATTAAAAAATGGACTCTAAAGAACACTAATCAGTTGGTTTAATAAATTAATATAATGTAGTATAATGTAATGTGAAAACGAAACAAAGTTAGAAAGAAAAACTTGAAGTAATACTAAACCTAAGCATGTCTTTAGGAGGGCTGTATTTAGTTATTTTATATCAAAAACTTATTTAAGTTGTCTGGTGTTTAGCTGAATGAAAGGAGTTCTCTTTCTTCATTAGGCCAATGATTTTTTTTCTTTGTAATAGCTGATGATGAATGAAGTATTTTGTTGAGCTTTTATGCAACTCCTATTATTAATGAATATTAATATGATATTTATATTTCCAGTATCGCAGGAATAGTCATCCTCACAATAAACTAAGGAACCGAATTTGGGGAATGGTCAATTTTGTCAACATGGTAAGGTTTGATATAGTTTTTGAATCAAACCAATAATATGAATGCAAAGAACCTTTCAGCATAGATCTCTGCTGGACTATTGTAGTCACCTGATATTAAGGAAGTACAAAGCACAAAGATTCACCAAGTAGACTCATAACAAAAATCCACAGGAAAAAATAATAACAACAAACCACAGCTCTGAATTTTCAATTTTCGATGTAAATGGCATTTAATATTGAAATAAGTTTCAAAACTTGGTCTCTAACCACAAAATTTATGAAGCAATGTACAAAGAATATGAAAATCAATCACTGTAAACCAAATCGCACTACTTTAAATCACTGCTCTGTGAAGTTGTATAATGAAAAGTCTTTTAAGCTATAATTTGTTGTCCATGGTTTGGCATAGAAAGTGGAGTAAGTATTTCAGTAAAATATATTAAAATGCTTAATTTGTCTAAATTAGAATGAGGTATATAACCCTTTAAAAAAACAAATTGTGAATTGCAACACATTTTTTTTTTTCTTTTTTGCTGACTCATTCTGAGACACCTCAGCCCTATTACTAGGATAAAGAGACCCCATAGGAAAAAGCAGTACGGAAGGCCCCTCTAGGCCAGTGGTTACTAATTCACCAGTTGAGGGACATTTAATCTGCTTGTAGTTTTTGGCTATTGTAAATACAATGGCTTTAAACATTTGTGTATAGTTGTATGTGCAATTATAAAATCTCATTTTTCTTTGGTAAGTAACGAAGAAGTAGAAATACTGGGTCATATGGAAAGTGTATGCTTCCTTACAGTAATATATTCTTTGAAAGAAAGTTACTATGCACAGCTCACACTTAAGAAGTGTAAATTACGCTCTTCCTCCTTGACAATGGAGCATCTACATAAATTGCTTGAAATTTTTCTATGCAAGAGATTTATCTCTTTTCTTCCATTAACATGTATTTAATAATTTATTTATATCAGTGGATATTTATTTTGTACTTTGAGTTACAACCTAACACTACTTTATCTTGTTGCTCAAATTGTTTCACTTTCGTCCATTGGGCAATATTTCAGCTGGTCTATGTGTCCCTTTGGCATACCCTCATCAGTGTGTGTGTGTGTGTGTGTGTGTGTGTGTGTGTGTGTGTGTGTGGTATTTATAGTGTTGGATTCTCTGAACTTCTTGGATCTGTGATTTGCTGTTTTATATTATTTTTAAAAATTATTGACCATGATCTCTTCAAATATTTCTTCTGCCTTCTTATCTCTCTTCTCTTTGTCGTGTTTCTATTATACAAATATTAGATCTTGTGATTTTCCCACAGCTTTGGACCTTCCCCTATGTGGTTTTCTTTTTTTTTTTTTTTTTTTTTTTTTTTTTGAGACGGAGTCTCGCTCTGTCGCCCAGGTTGGAGTGCAGTGGCCGGATCTCAGCTCACTGCAAGCTCCGCCTCCTGGGTTCACGCCATTCTCCTGCCTCAGCCTCCCAAGTAGCTGGGACTACAGGCGCCCGCCACGTCGCCCGGCTAGTTTTTTGTATTTTTAGTAGAGACGGGGTTTCACCATGTTAGCCAGGATGGTCTCGATCTCCTGACCTCGTGATCCGCCCGTCTCGGCCTCCCAAAGTGCTGGGATTACAGGCTTGAGCCACCGCGCCCGGCCCCCTATGTGGTTTTCACTCTTAACTCTTTGTGTTTCCATTTGGCTAATTTTTGTTGGGCCTACAGTATTCTTTCCTCACCCTTGTCTAGCCTACTGATGTATTCATCAATGGTATTCTTTGTGTCTACCACTATATATGTACTCTGCTATTTTCATCCACTCTCTTTTATAGTTTCCACCTCTCTGCTGAAATTCCCTCATCTTTTCAAGCTTGTTTTTCAATATATTCATTTTTTTATTACTACATAACAAGTTACCACAAACCTAGCACCTTAGAACAACACTCATTAACAATCTCACAATTTTTGTAGGCAGGAATCTGGGTACAGCATAACTGGGTTCTCTGCTCAGGATCTCAGAATGAGGAAATCGGGCCTGGGGATCTCAGCTTGTTGTTGTTGGTAGAATTTAGTTCATGCAGTTGCAGGATTGAAGTCCTCAAATTCTTGCTGGCTGTCTGCTGGGGCCATCTCAGTTACTGGGGGCCCTGACAATTTCTTACCACACAGTGCTCTCTTGGACCCTTTCACAACATGTCAGGTTTCTTCTTTGGGCCACCAGGAGAAATGCTGCTGCTTCAAATTACTAGACTTGTTTTCAAAGATTAAATTAGGTCTACCCACAGTAAGTTCACTGTTATTCAACTCAGAATCCTCTGATTTGGGTACCTTAATTGCATCTGAAAAGCTGTAAGCTCCCTTTATCTTTGTGCTGTATCATAACCTAAATATACTAGTGAAATTCATCATACTCACAGTGCTGCCCGCATTGAAAGGGAGGTCATTCCACAGTGTGTTAGTGTCCAGGAACAGGAATCCTTGGGGGCCATCTTAGAATTCTGCAAACCACATCCATCTTTTCCATTAGAGCCTTCAACATATTATTGATAACTAATTTAAATTTCCCGTCAGACAATTTCAGCATGTGGGTCATCTATGAGTTTAGTTTTGTCAGCTCTTTTCTCTCCAACAGTGGGTTGTCTTTTCATGCTCTTTTATATGTTCTTTAATGTTTTATTGGATGGTAGACAGTATGCATAGTAGAGTCTAAGAAAATAGTATTTATGCCTGAAATGGTGCACTTCTTCTTTTGCTAGGTCGTTAACATGTGGAAGTCGATTAATCTGGTCAGAAATTGAGCTGGTTTTGCTGTTGCTACTGCTACCTGCAGTGAACTATCAACTGCGTATTCATCTAGTGTTACTTTGTGCATACGATGGGTCCTGCATTGTTGGAGAGCTTTTCCCCTTATTTCTGTTCCATTCTCAACTTTAGGCTTTGAGAGCCAGCACCTCCCTTCACATTCTCACCCCTTCTTCAATAGTGGCCTGTTGTTTGCTCCTCAGTGCCTTCTAGCCTAGTTATGGGGCCCAGAGCACTTTCTATTATCCTGATTTAACCTCAGTCTTAGGGAAGCTCTGTCCATGGGTCATTGGCTGAGTATTTCTCAGTGTTCATTTTCCTCTCCATTGGTAGGAGATCCCGAATGGTCTGGGTTCAGGACAGTTTCCCACCTCTCCTCCAGGAGTAGAAGGCTATTTTTGTTTTGATTTGCTTTGTTTTGTTTTCCTTTTCTTCAGCTGTAATAAATTTTAATTTGGGTTCTGGGGGGAAAATTTGCTATAGCTCCCTTGGCAGCTTAAGGCTTGTGTTCCTTGGGGAAAGAGTTCGGTAAATTTTATAATTTTTTGCAAAGCAGCAATTCTCCCCTTCTTCAGGCCCGCACCACTGAGGGAGGCCATCTTGAAACTCCCTCTCTGTCCCCCACTGTGGTTATCGGCATCCACGGAGGCCCATGGAGATCAATCTGTGTGCGGACCTGAGATCCCTGTGTCTGGATCTCCATGGGGCTCTGCATTCTCCTTCTATCCCATACTTGGCCTTAAGCAATTCATTAATGATATTTGGTCAATTATTTCTACCCATTAATAAGTGCCCAACATCTTTCTTTCTCATTATCTGCCACAAGGGAGGTGCTCTGGCACCATCTCTCCTTGAAGGAGACTGTCTTTGCTTAAGGTTCAGGCACACTTGGCCCTATTGCCTCAGTTCTCTGGTGGACTCAGAAAAAATTATATGATTTTGTAGTTTCTCTGGCTTGTCCTTTTTGTCAGGGTAGAGGCAACATTCTTTCTAACTTCATACATTGTAGGCAGAAGCAGAACTTCTCCCAACTATTTCAATTTATGTCTGTGGAAATTGAAAATTTTCCCCATGCCTTTTTGTAAGAGGGAGGAAGGAACAGTATGGAGTGCAATGATTACATCTCATAATTACTTCTGTTTTCTTCCATTCCTTTTATCTTGTAATTATGTCTTTTATCACTTCCCTGGCATTGACCCCAACTCAAGACTAAAACTCTCTCCTTGGTTTCTAATCTTCAAATAAACATACATATAAAACCATTGCATATTACTGAACTTTTACTGAAGATTTGCAGTTTAGATTTGGAGATTACATAGCACATTATAAAACAAACAATTTAAGGTAACAAAGTCTAAAAGCCCGTGTGCCTGGCCATTGTATCCCTTCTTACTGACCCTTTATTATCCTTCACAGAGCCCATACTCATATTATTTCACTGGGTCCTTTCTTATTTTGACTTTATGTCTTCACCCCTTTCAACTTAGAGATTCCATAGTTATTTCCCTACTATAAAGAGCAGTTCAAGTCTCCACAACCTTCCATATGTGTGTATCCAAAACTATCCAAGAATTTAGCAAATAAAGCATGGCTTTTATTTTATAAGATTTGTTCTTATGAGAAGAAAATATAATCAGAATGACAAATAATATTTCCGTTTGCACTTGTGCATAGTCTTGCAAATATAAAGCCCACTTACGAATAAAGAGGCTCTGAAAATCCCAGGTTAAAATAATTATTGCTATGTAGTACTTAATTTCTAAAGTTTACCACACATTAAGATTAGGGTCAAGAGCCTGGTGTGGTGGCTCATGCTTGTAATCCCAACACTTTGGAAGATCAAGGCAGGAGAATCACTGAGCCCAGGAGTTCAAGACTAGACTGGGCAACAAAGTGAGACATCATCCCAACAAAAAAAAAAAATAGAAGAAAGGAAAGGAAGGGAAAGGAAAGGAAAGGAAAGGAAAGGAAAGGAAAGGAAAGGAAAGGAAAGGAAAGGAAAGGAAGGAAAGAAAGAAAGAAAAGACAGTCAGGTGCAGTGGTGTGTGCCTGTAGTTCCAACTACTCAGGAAACTGAGGTGGGAGGATCCTTTGAGCCCAGGATTTCAACTTTGCAATGAGCTATGATTGCACCACTACACTCCAGACTGGGTGACAGAGTGGGACCCTATCTCAAAAACAAACAAACAAAAAATTCAGGGCCAAGAGGAATAAGGATGCATATCACAGGCTTTGTGGATTTGAGGTCAGAGTTTAACTAGATGTCTAACTTCAGGAGAGTTTAAAAGGCATCTAATTCTCATGATTATGAACTGACCTTTTGGCCTCTATTGACACATGGAATTGAGTATATTCATATCTGTAGATTAAGAAAAGTAGAATATTAACACAAGTTTATTGTTACAGGAATGATATAAGTATTACCCTTCTTATTGACTAGTTACATTGCCTAGTAACGTTGTATGAATGATCGTTCCATTTCTGTTCATTCAGCGTTGATACTTTATCATTCACTGTCTTTCAACCTACTTGTACTGACTGTTGTGGAATATAAAACTGATACAACACATAGTCCTTTCTCTCAAAATTCCCATAACAATTGCATAAACTCCAACTTCTTTTGTCCTGGCATAAAAGTACCTATCACCCAGGTGTTTACAGAGCAGGTAGAAATAGGTGTGAGGTGTATAGGCTACAACTATTTCTGCCTGCTTAGAGCAATCCCTAGTAACATTTCTCAGATTTTAAAAAAAAGGTAGTTACAGAAATCAAACATAAAGATCGAACACAGCAGGTAAGTTTTTGAAAACCAATACCAACTTTCTAACCTGTCACAGAACGAACCCTTGGCTTAAAGTATAAAGGTGAATAAGGAGCAGTCACACCACCTGCCACTGTTAGTAAACTTATGCTTTTAGACCAGTTCTAAACTCAGAACTTTAATAAATTCTTCCAGCACATCTTGAGACAGTGCCTGTAAGACTTATGATCGTTTGAGGAGGCATATCTTTCTGATTAAATTTCACTGTTGCCCAGAAAATTCACCAGGTATTCTGGGCAATGCACTCTGTCCCATTTTGATATATCTGTTTGTAACATGAGGCTTGCACTGTTTACTTATATACCTCACAAGTTCAAATTATTGTTTTGGGGAAAATGTAAAGGAATATAATAATATTGCAGAATCTTTCCAGCAACCTGACTTTGTGAAAAATGGTTTCTTCTTTGAACAGATTTATAAAACCTTAAACATCCATGTGACGTTGGTTGGCATTGAAATATGGACACATGAAGATAAAATAGAACTACATTCAAATATAGAAACTACTTTATTGCGTTTTTCATCTTGGCAAGAAAGGATTCTTAAAACAAGGAAGGATTTTGATCATGTTGTATTACTCAGGTTGGTGATTGCTCTATTTTCTTGCATACCGTTGGTGGATTATTACAAAAGAAAACAAAAAAAATTAACAGAAAAAAAATTGCTTAAGCAGTTGACTTTTGGGTAGTATATAGGGACAAAATGTTGTTTGTACCTATACAGAAAATTTCTAAGCGAGGCACAGTGGCTTATACCTTTAATCCCAACATTTTAGGAGACCAAAGTGGAAGGATTGTTTTAGCCTAGGAGTTCAAGACCAGCCCCAGGCACCATAGCAAGACCCTATCTGTACAAAAAATTTAAAAATTAGCTGATCATGGGGGCATGCACCTGTGGTCCTAGCTACTTGGGAGGCTGAGGCTGGAGGATCTCTTGAATCCAGGAGGTTAAGGATAACATGAGCTGTGGTTGTGTCACTGCACTGCAGCCTGAGTGACAGAATGAGACCTTGCCTCAATAAATAAATAAATAGAAAGTTTTCAAGTGGGCTATTTGATGTTCTTTCTAATATTAATACTAGAAAAGAAAAAATCTGATATATTAATATTCTTGGTAGACTTAAAAATGCCATTAGGTGAACAAAGTGCCTTTAGAATCCATTTACATTTTTTATCAACATCCAGTGCTAACTCATCTCACCCTCCCATGTTGTACCATTCCAATATTCTACCAAAATCTGCCTTTTTTGGAAAGCACCTCACTCTCTGAACATTTCCCCTCATCAAAATCTGCCTGCCTGGTGACCAACCCTTCAATACCATCTTCTCTACTCTACAATTGAATAGACAACTAATCTGATAAGTGAAACCTGTCAGAGCTTTAATACTCCTAAGTAAAAGCGTGACTTTGTCTAGACTACTCAATCTTTAATTTCTTTAAAAAGGGGACTATTTTTATCATTTTTGTTATTCAAGATACCTAGCACAGTACTTAGCCCAGAAGAAAAGGATAAGTAATTATGGAACTGAATGTAATACAACCTAATATTTAGTACAGTCCTGTTATCCTAAAGAATGCTAAATTGTGGAAGAAGTCCTTTAGAGTGACGCCATCTTTTAGCATCTCTTCTCATGCCCTTAAAGCTACTGTATTAGAATAGTGCCCACTTTTCCTACTTTATATACCCATAATATCGGTATTTCTCCTAAGGTCTGCAAATCCAGCCTGCTAATCTTCTATTATTATTTAGATGTTGACTTTCCGTCTGAACTCAAAAACCTGAAGCTTCCGATACCTGTAGTTGGAAGTCAGATTCCATCCTTTGGCAGATTAATGAGATTGAATCAGACCTCCAAAATAATGTAATTCCTATTTTTTATATCTGGGATGGCCCATAGCATCTATCTCCAGAGGCATAGTTGTGCCTGGCTTGTACTTGAATATTCATGCATTAGCATGCCTCAAAATCATGGGGAATGAAGCGTAGTAAAACATCGCCATAAACTTCAGAGTGGGCAAGATTAACTCTTTTGCCCTCTCCTTATACATGTATTTTTAAATACTTAATAAATAAACCCAAAAATATTTGAATGGGTGTAAGTAGAAAACTTTTAACTACGTTAGAACATCTCCTATTCTAACCAGTAGCTTCTCATATCAATAGGATGTCTGCAAGTAAGGAGATGGGGTGAAATGCTACTAAATAGCCAATTGAGCATCATATTTGGGACTTCTTATGTGTTAAGTTTCTTGGGTATCTGTCCTTCTGTATTCACTTAGATGTAGAAGTGACAAGACAGTATATACAGCATTAACATGTGTTACTTGATTTCAAGCGACCATGAGAGAACATTCAAGATTATTCTTGTCCTGGTGCTTCCCCTCTATATATGTGGTTTTCTCAATATCCCCAGAGTTTAAAAAGACCAGAATTCTGTCTTTCCAAGAAGCATAGTCAAATATTGATGCCTGAAATGTAGGAAGAGAAACATTTCAGTAATAAAGAAAAAAATGGAGTGTATCTTAATCAAAACAGGTCTAGACTGAAAGGGGTCATCTAGTCTGACCACCTTTTTCGTCTTTGAGTTCTGTTACATTCCAGGTGTGACCCTTTAGCACTTAATGGCTCTTTTTAAAGTGGTCCAACTCTAAATAGTATCCCTGAAATCAAATCAAATTTGGATTCCTATAACGTAAATATCTACATTTGTCTTTTCAAGTAATCCAAGAACAGTTCTCATTTTACCTGACAACTCATTTAAGTGTTTTATTGTAGCTATCAAACCATACCTGAGTTTCTATGGTTGATTAAAAGTCTTAACATTTTTCAACTGTAGCTAATCAATCATGGTGTTAAGTCCATTCACTGTGTTACTTTGTTTTTCCTTCCAAGCACTTTTAAATTTCATTAATTAATTAATTTCTGGTCTTGTAAGTGGTTTTAGCCAAGGCTGAGGGCAGAGTAGACAGAGTCAAGTAAAATGGGATTTCGATTTTATTTTTTGATGTGTATTTTTTTGTTTTTGTTTTATACTTTTCTACAATTTCAGTTTAAGATTGCACTGTGTTTTGTTTTTTATGGTTGGTTGTTTTTTTGTTTTTTTTAAATTGAGATGGAGCCTCGTTCTGTGTCCTGGAGAGCAGTGGCACAATCTCAGTTCACTCCAAACTCCGCCTCTTGCGTTCAGGCGATTCTCCTGCCTCAGCCTCCCGAGTACCTGGGACTACAGGTGTGCACCATCATGCCCAGCTAATTTTTGTATTTTTAGTAGAGATGGGGTTTCACCATGTTGGCCAGGATGGTCTTGATCTCTTGACCTCGTGAATCCACCTGCCTCAGCCTCCCAAATGCACTGGCTTTTTTAATGCCTTGAATATCCCACAGGTTAAAGATGAGCTCAATATCAACTAAGGTCAGCCTCAATTCCAAAACTCCAGAAATAAGAAGGCATTTTCACATGCAAAAGCATTGGCATTGTTGGGGTTCACTGCAATTTGATCTTTGTGTTAATTAAACTACTAACTCAGGTTGAAGAGTATATTTGCATCTTTTTCATAGTGGGAAGTGGATCTACACACATGTGCAAGGAATTTCTTATCCAGCGGGTATGTGCCTGCCCTATTATTCGACCAGTATCATTAAGGTGGGCTGTGTTTTATTTATATTACTTAATAATGTTTGAATAAAATTTTTGTAATGTCATGGGTTCCATGGAAAGAAATTCTGTGTTCATTTTGTCATATATACTCACTACGATATGTCATGAATAGACTGTTATGTTTTCTTCATTAAATGAATAAAAAATGTTTCGTTAAAAAATTATAAATGTTGAAGGCAAACTCACTTTGTTCAGAGTTTAAACGGATGGTATACCACAGATCAGCATGCAATGATTAGTAAAGCTCTTTTGCATATGAAATATAGCCACTTACAAGGACAAATAATGTACACACAAGTTGATGGCTCATTTGGCAAGTGAGGATAATTGTTCTTGTGCTGATAATAAGGTACATAAACCACTTCATATATCGTATCAAGACAACCTGTCAATTCACTTTTAGAAAGCATAAGACCTAAAAACTGTTGACTCCTTTTTTTATGTGATCCTTTCCAAAGTCTCTAAGCTTCTAGTAAATGTTGTCCAAGTAACCCCATCTGAGAGATTCTTGAAAACACAAAGGTTTCTATTTATTTCCTTTATGTTGCTGCCTAGTTGTTGCTATACTTTGTCTGTTATTAAGATCAAAGACCTCAAAGCTAGCACTTATTTAAATGACCACATGACTTATTTATTACATAGTTATTTTGTGCTTATAACTTTTCCTATGGTATTTTAGTAACATAAGTTTTGGATCATAGAGTCAATTTCATCTGATATATGCTGTTAGATTATGCTACTTAGACTATGATATATGCTACTTAGATTATGATATTATAATCACTCCAGGACACATTTTAAACTTTATGTGAGTAAGATGAGATGACCAAATTAGGTATGTTTTATTAGCTTTATAGTAATCTGATAGCTCACCTCTTTTTGGAAATTAATTTTGTATTAACATAGAAATTAAAGCATACAATAGAACTATGAGCCAAGTTAACCAATTCTTCCATGGATTTGATATATCTGACATTTAAGTTTTTCTCATAATAGAAACTTCCTCTTTAAGATTGTATAGCATTGTTGTGCAATGGGAGACTATAAGCTGAAAACAAGAACCTCACGTTTCCGTTTGCATAGAATTTGGATATCTAGTACAAAGAAGACAATCAATATTATTTATTATATTGTGTAGGATATTTATCTTAGTTCATTCTAGCTGCTGTAATGAAATATCACAAATGAACACGTAAGAAACAATAGAAATCTATTTCTCGGAGGCTAAGAATCCAAGATTAAGTCCTTAGCAGATTCAGAGTCTGATTAAAGCCTCTCTGTCTCATAGTTGACAACTTCTTGCTGTGTTCTGACCTGGTAGAAGGGGCAGGAATCTCACTCAAGCCTCTTTTATAAGGGCATTAATCCCACTTATGAGGGCTCTGCCCCCAAGACTTAATCACCTTCCAAAGACTTCACCTCCTAGTGTCATCACCTTGAAGTTAGTTTTATACCTTCAACATATGAATTTTGAAGAGGTAAAAATCATAATAATGTTAGTTAACAGTTTTTAACTATTTATAAGAATGAGCTTCTATAAATCTAACAATGACTATCACCATGCCACAAAGAAAGAATTTCAAAATGTTAGAGCTAGAGATATTTAAAAAGTCACTTTCTTGGGCTTCTTATATAATTAAGGAAACTGAGGTACAGGGCAGAGAGGTAACTGAGTCCATGTCTTTTTAAATAAGTACCAGTTAACTAGGAGCCAGAAGCCAGGCCTTTCAACCACTAGTTTGAAGCACTATGTACACAGTGTGCTATCTTTCAAAAATTTCTAATGCAATTTTTTTTTTTCATCAGGATCTTTTGCCTGACGCAAACATAATTGCAAACAGAATGGCACATCAACTGGGGCATAACCTTGGGATGCAGCATGATGAGTTCCCATGCACCTGTCCTTCAGGAAAATGCGTGATGGACAGTGATGGAAGGTGAGGTTCGAACAACACACAGAATACACTTAAACAATTCAGAAGTGGGCTGGGAGTGGTGGCTCATGCCTGTAATCCTAGCACTTTGGGAGGCCGAGGTGGGTGGATCACCTGAGGTCGGGAGTTCGAGACCAGCCTGGCCAAGATGGAGAAACCCCATCTCTACTAAAAATACAAAATTAGCCGGGCTGGTGGTGCATGCCTGTAATCCCAGCCACTTGGGAGGAGAATTGCTTGAATTCGGCAGATGGAGGTTGCAGTGAGCCAAGATCATGACACTGCACTCCAGCCTGGGATACAAGAGCAAAACTCCATCTCCAAAAAAAAAAAAAAGGAAAAAAGAAAAAAGAAAAAGGAAAGAAAGAAAGAAAGAAAAAGAAAGAAAGAAAGAAAGAAAGAAAGAAAGAAAGAAAGAAAGAAAGAAAGAAAGAAAGAAAGAAAGGAAGGAAGGAAGGAAGGAAGGAAGGAAGGACGGAAGGAGGACGAAGGAAGAGGAAAGGAAAGAAGAAAGAAGAAAGAAGAAAGAAAGAAAGAAAGAAAGAAAGAAAGAAAGAAAGAAAGAAAGAAAGGAAGAAAGAAAGAAAGAAAAGATGTATTTCAAAAGTGGATTTTGAGTCAAAACCCACTATTGTAGGATTTGTTGTAAAGCTATGGAATTTCCTAAAATGTCTATTACATAACTAGCATGGGAGTTTCCTTTCTGGGGCTAAATCTTGCCAACTGATAGTGTCTCTCTCTAGTGATATCATGAGAGAAATCCCAAAACTCTTTCTGGGCACATTGCAAAAGTACACCATGAACAATTAGTACCAATCACTACCACGGCAATTAGGGGAGAAATAGACTCTGCATGCTTTGTTTTGTCATCTTTTCTATAAGCTATAATGTCTTCCTTCACATCTTTATTCAAATGTTATTCCCACCAATGTTTTCCCTGGCCACCTGATCTAGATCACACACATATCCTGGCATTTCACTTCCCACTCCTTTTGTTTTTTGTCTTCTCCTTAGTACTTATTACTATCTAGCATATTCTCTGTTTCACACATTCAGCTTATTTATAACTTTACTCTTCTGCTGAAATATAAGCTAGTCCCACAAGGTCAGAGGGTTTTGTCTGTTTGGGTCACTGTTATATCACCACTCTACTAGAAAAGTCCCAAACACATATTAAATACTCCATAAATAGTTACAGAATAAAAGCATGTCCAGCATTCCCCACTGTACTGTAAATTGCCAGGCAGTCAGGTGCTAAGTCTCGCACATCTTTGAATCCCTTCAGAGCAGGTATACGTAAAGCATTGTATATAGTAAGAAAAGTTTCTTGGTGATCAATGCTTCCACACTTTGATTAAATGAAGTAAAGTGGCTAACACAGCCAAATGAGATGACTGGCATAGAATAAGAACTCAGTAATTAATATTTAGTTTACATTATTATTTACATAATTAGTAATATTTTACAGAGTTCTACCATCTCAGTCTAGTGTAATCAAGACTCTAAAGTCCTACTGTATTTAATTATTATGTCAATAATAATGTTAAGGAAGTCAAAAGAAAAGGAAGATGGAAGGGAGATAAATTTCAAGTTAAGAAATATATCACATTCCTATGGATATGTACATTATTAAACCAACCGCTTGTCTTAACAAATTTATAGAGAACCACTTTGTGCCAGGCACTGTGTTAACTAATGTTTATTTTTTAAAATCGCACATGATATAATTATTGGTTTGAGATGCTTGTAATCTAGTAGAGATGATAAACAAGTATATAGGTTATTTGAAGAGGACCAAACTAAAGAGGATTTGGAAGCAGTAAACATACACAATCAGTCTATAATGTGGGCTTCAGGAAGGATTTGCTAGAGGATCTATAGCCAAGATATTTTCACTAAAATAGCATATGTTCACTGTGTTTTGAGAAGATATTTTCTATAATAAAGAACCCAATTACTTCCCTGCTCTAACAGTAAACATTTACATTTGCTCTTTCTAAATGCTTTATACAATGCTTATAGCTGTTGCACCACTATGCATTGATAGGATTAATCTTTATTTTTACTTCATTCTGTCTCTAGCATTCCTGCACTGAAATTCAGTAAATGCAGCCAAAACCAATACCACAAGTACCTGAAGGATTATAAGCCAACATGCATGCTCAACATTCCATTTCCTTGCAATTTCGATGATTTCCAATTTTGTGGAAACAAGAAGTTGGATGAGGGTGAAGAGTGTGACTGTGGCCCTCCTCAGGTATTTACAAACGATGCTATCTTTAAATTGCAAAATTTATGATCAGGTAGAACCTAGGTAGGGATGTGGCCATTAATCAAACCAACCATGGTGTTCCTTGTAAAGCTTTTAAAATTTTTGCTTTCCATTTTTATTTTTATTTTTTAACAAATTATTGGTTCAGCCTCATTCCAAGACTTCTTATCGAGTCATGAAACATGTGTAATGACCTTGTTGGAGATCAGCAGCATCACCTTTTCTTGTTTATATACAATTGGTTCTGCTTGTGACAAGGGCCCATAAGTTATTGTCCTTAAGTCTGATGTCTCATGCAGAGTCTGCTCTACAAAATCTCTTACTCAATCAAGTTTTATTTATTAACTTATGAGGCTAGCCTGTATCACAGTTAGATAGTTCCTGTTATTGGAAAACTCTTAATAGAGCACAAACGTTCTAATGTTTCATGTATTTATCATAGTTGTGGTCTCTGGAGCATTTGGGGAAAGCCCTTGAGGCAAATTTTAAAGTAATTCTTAATATGCTTTTCCCCATCATAGAAGCTATTTCTTTCAAGAGCTTATCACATAGGTATGTGTTCTACACAACTGCCTCTCAAATTAATAAATGCAGATGAATCACCAGGGGACGTTGTTAAAATGTGGACTCAGATTCAATAAGTATGGAGTGGTTCTGAGATTCTGCACACCTACCTAGCTGCAAGGTTACAGTGATGTTGCTGGCCCAAGGACCACAATTTTAGTAATGACAGTCTAGATAATGCACAATACCAGGAGGTCTAGTAGGACAGCAGTTAGAGACTGCATAATCAGACTGGGGACAGTGACCTGTCCAAAGGTTATAAGAATGTCTTCAAATGTCTCAGGTTAAACATAAAGAGGCTCTTAAGTTTGGAAACTGATCCTCCTGTCCATATGCATTCTTTGGAATGGTTCCATGGATTCATTCTAATACATGAGGTACCTTATCTGGCCACACTCCATTTTCTTGAGGTTTTAATTTTGTTTGAGAAAATAGGGCACAGGTTACCATTTTGATGCTATTTAATGATACATTAAAAAATAAAAGTCAGCCTGAAATTATGAGCAGCTTGAGCAAAACGTAAAATGAGATCTTCAGCAGTTGAATTGTCTCACATCATACTTCAGTACAGGAAGGTAGTAAGGCCCTTCAAGGAAATGGAGATCCTTAGGATAATTGAAGATTGTAAATGTTGGACTCTCTAATTCTGTCAGTGAGAATCCATTATCTGTAGTGTATCAAACAGCACAAGAGAAGGAGAAATAGTAGAAGTCCCAAACACCAGTTCTAAATAGTAATCTGTATGTATGTACCACAGCTAACAATCATGCATTAGCATTTAAGTGTAACAGATTACACAGAAGCACAACTAATTAACTCTTCAAACAGGAGTCAAAGCACATATCGACTTCTCATATTTCTTTTGTGGTTATTGCCAGGAGTGTACTAATCCTTGCTGTGATGCACACACATGTGTATTGAAGCCAGGATTTACTTGTGCAGAAGGAGAATGCTGTGAATCTTGTCAGGTAAGGTCGTGTCCCAGGAGAAGGTTTTTGTTTGTTTGTTTGTTTTGTTTTGTTTTGTTTCAGTTTAAGAATATGTAGGATCTAAGAGTTTTCTAACCACTGGACAACCCTGCACTACTGATTCCAGAATGAAGCTAGGCTTGCAAGTACCCAACAGAGATTCTTGTGAGATGCTCCAACATCTGAGCAGTGGGCTGTGCTATGGCCTGGGGAGTGGAGAAACATCAAGTAGCAGTTGGAGTTTTAGGAGGGAAGTCACATGACCAGTTCTATTCTTGCTCCTTTGTAAATAATCACCAATCTGTTTAACCTCAGCTGGGAGGATGGTTGAAATCCCAAGGGTGAGCTAAAAGGGAAAGCGGTTATATCAGGATTGGAAAGTGGTAGTGGCTAGTAAGTGGAGAAACGTTCCTGAGGAAGACAACCAGAAACCCCAGTGGCTCTGTCCGAGGGTTTATTGACACTTCTTTCACCCAACTTTATTGTGAACTCACAAAGAAAACAAACATATCTTATGCATCTTCAAATTCATCCAGACCCCAGCATAATTAAATTCATATTGAATGGCTGGATGAGAGAATATCTCTATGCACTTCCCTCCAGCAGTGAAAGCAAGGGTATTTTTCTCCACTTCATATGCAGGAATCTGATTTATTAGGACTGGAGATTTCCTCATTATAGGCAGGGGTTCCCAGTTTGAGGTGGGTAGGGATAGGCAGGGCATGTACTGGATCCCTTGGAACAAAGAAAAGACAAGATAAATGAGAATACCTGCCCATTTCTTCATTTGATGTACATCCCAACTCTCCCTAAGGCTATTCTAATACCAAATTTCAAAAACATCATTTTGTCGTTCCTAAAATTACATGAGTGCCAACACATTTACAGATGAGAATGATTCTTGGTGGAATGCAGAAGGAAGCTATGATCCATCCTTAAAACGTTTTTTAGATAAATGGGTCAACTTTCTGTCTACTTACTAAACCTTACCTACCTAAATGTATCTAGGATTTAGTCTCTTTGTATTTCCTCAACAGATAAAAAAAGCAGGGTCCATATGCAGACCAGCAGAAGATGAATGTGATTTTCCTGAGATGTGCACTGGCCACTCGCCTGCATGTCCTAAGGACCAGTTCAGAGTCAATGGATTTCCTTGCAAGAACTCAGAAGGCTACTGCTTCATGGGGAAATGTCCCACTCGTGGGGATCAGTGCTCTGAACTATTTGATGATGGTGAGAGATAATCACAGTGAGGGATTCACATAGATGATGGCCTCTATTTCTCTGTTATTGCCCTGTAGGAATTGGGTCAAGATCAGAGATAATGTCATTTGTGGCATTATTCCAAGATAATGCTTAGCATTTCTCTGTATATTACCTGTCATATTTGTTGATCTTAAGTCTAATATTAACTATCTCAGTATATGAGTTATGTATATTTGTTACTGTTTTATATCTCCAGCCTAAAATATTCTCCTGAGGCAATAGGATAGTTTTTAAATAATGTATTCCATTCTACTTCACTATGACATGATTCTGAAAGTTTAATTACATTAGAAAAATAAGGTCTTTTATGATTCATGGTAGTCATGCTTTTGTTTTACTTTTATACCATTTTTTACCCCAGAGGCAATAGAGAGTCATGATATCTGCTACAAGATGAATACAAAAGGAAATAAATTTGGGTACTGCAAAAACAAGGAAAACAAATTTCTTCCCTGTGAGGAAAAGTAAGTGCCCCGTGGAAAAAAAGTAATTTGCCTTTTTACAGCACTTTGTCAAAATCAGAATGGCTCCTGTCCCCAGAGCTGTTAACCTCTTTTTACTGAGATCGGGAGAAGAGGGAAATAAGGAAATCTTGGAGTCCTGATTAAAATTATGCTAATTCAAATTACTAATAAAAAAATTCCCCTGTAAACTTAAGCCAGTATTGATTTGTGAGGTTCACAGGGAAATCCAAAAGAAATACAATCATTTTACATTTTATACAGACTCATCTCAGTTCTCAGGGCCAAGACTTTGCTCAGTGGTTTTCTCTGCCCGTTCCAGCCTCCTTAACTTGGTGAGAAACCTGGATCTAGAAAAAGAGTGAATGGGAGGCTTCATTGCCAGCCTAGTCTCAAAAGTTGTATTTCTAGTTCCAAGTTTGAATGTTCTCCCTTTTCTTCAGAGATGTCAGATGTGGAAAGATCTACTGCACTGGAGGGGAGCTTTCCTATCTCCTTGGAGAAGACAAGACCTATCACCTTAAGGATCCCCAGCAGAATGCTACTGTCATATGCAAAACCATTTTTTTATACCGTGATTCTACAGACATTGGCCTGGTGGCGTCAGGAACAAAATGCGGAGATGGAATGGTAAGACAAAAGCCTTTTGTTTTATTAAAATGTCTTAGTTCAATCCTTTAAAAACATTATTGGATACTGTAATTGGTTCCAAAGAGGCCTAGATATGGAAAAGGAAAAAATATTGACAAGTATTTTTTAATGAGGAGCAGAGTGGCAATAACACTTAATAAATATCCATTTTGCCTAATTTTAGTCATGCTAAATGACACATAATTGTTACAAATGTGCTTAATTAGTAACTTACTATGGATATCTAATGAAATTATAGACATGGATTTTTCTAATTAATGTGACTATAAAATAGCCTCACATCTTCATTTATTTTATTCATTCAATCATATTTACTAGCCATATACTATGGTGCCACTGACTGTACAATAAAGATAAGCATACATGAGAATTTCACACAGTAAAAATTAAATGATTACAGTTCAACAAATTCCTTTCTTAGTGGTGTGACCAATGTACATTGATGTCTAAAGGAAAAGTGGCTGACTTTGCTTAGAGAAGATGAAATGGCATCTTCAATGAGTAACAACATTTCAGCTTTGACTTGAACATTTTAACACACAGGAAACGGGAGAAGACATTTTAGCAAAAAATGCCTACACAATATGCAAAGGTACAAAGTGTATGGCATAATTCAGATAACCATCAATTTCAGAGTGGCTTGACCTTTGGATTAAATGGCAAAATATGCAATTGAAGAGAAGACAGAATGGGACCGAATTGGAAAGAGTTTTTTATGGCAAGATGACAATATTAGAATGTATACTCTAAAGAATAGCTGGCTCATAAAGAATATATGGAAAACACATGATATTTTACCCCTAAAATCAGCTATTTGAAATTGAGTAGTTTCTCTATGTGATATGTCTTCCTCTCTCTCTCTACACTATCACCAAAAATATTACAGTGATATTTGTATAGTGTGATAGAGAAATAAATTGGAAAACCAAAGTTCAGAATGTAAAAAAAAAACTAGAACTAAATATTTAATAGAGACTTATGTTTTGAGTCTATATATTTAACTATACTACTTCCAGTTAAAATGATTAAATGAATATCAACATGCTAAGAAATCTATGTTTGTGAAGATTAAGGTACGTATGCTAACCACAAGCTAAAAAATTCAAAGGTATTCAGCAAGACAAAGTGTGAAGCCTCAGGTTGATGAAAATACCAAAAGATTTGCTATTCACCTCAGATATGAAAAACCAGCCTGAAATACAAAGTGTTTCCTTCTTTAAGAGTGGCAAGGACTGAAGAAAGGGGCTGATAGAAAGGCAGTTGTGAAGAAATCCACCTCCATCTCCTAAGTACACTGTGACCATGTACTCTGCATAGAGAGCTTATTCCTGCAAGAGAAGGCTTAGAGCAGAAGTACATCCATCACAGCGGTGCCAGTTCTTCAGCCAAATTCTAAGGAGGAAATTCATGCATAGTTAATGCTGGTCTAGTAGGTATCACAACGATGTGAGTGGAAAAAAAAAATCTTCATTTTGGCATTGATATGCTATTTTTAGACTATGAGTTATGGGACCTTATTCGAATCTGTTGTTTTAGCAGAGCTTCTCTAAAACCAAAGGACAAGAAAAGGAGTAGGCTAACGAGACAGAAAACATTTTGGTAATAATTGTCCCACTCCAACCAAACAGCAGTGAAAAATTCAGTGGTCTGACTCCTTCTACATCAGCAAGGATCCAGTGGGAAGCCTAGTCTTCCATTTTCTTCCAGCTCTAACAGATGCCCTGGCTCCAGATAGGGTTTCAGTGGAGGCTTATGGGGAGTCAGGACATTCACCACAGCTCAGTGGTGATGAATTCTTCCAGCCCCACAGTGTCATGAAAGTATGTGAGGAGGCTGGGTTTCCACCCCAGCTGGCATGAGTGAGGCGGTGATTCTGCTAAAACAACAGGTTTGAATAAGATCCCATAGGTCATAGTCCCCAAAGTATCCAGAATACAAGTGAGTCACTCTTCATACAAAGAACCAGGGAAATCTCAATTGAAATGACAAAAGACAATCTCTAGATGCAACAACAAGGTGGCACATATGTTGGAATTACCTGAAAGGAATTTAAAGCTGCCTTTATAAAAATGCTTCAGTGAACAAATATGCACACACTTGAAATAAATGGAAAAATAGAAGATCTCAGCAAAATAACAAACTTCCAGCAAAGATGTATACAATATAAGTAAGAGCCAAATGGAAATTTTAGAACTGAAAAATTACAATATGGGAATAAAAAAATTCAGTGAATGAGTTCAACAGAAGAATGGAGGGAATCGAAGAAATCATTCTTTCAATGAATTTAAAGAAAAAATAAAAATTATTCAATCTCAATTGCCATTTCAAGTAAAGGTGAACATAAGGTAGAACTGGAGCAAAGATGACTCTTGTTATGTTTTAGCAAATAGACTGGTAGCATTTTGCCCCTGCTCTAGAGATTTGTGGAACTGTGAACTGAAGAGAGATGATTTAGGGTATCTGGTGGAAGAAATTTCTAAGCAGCAAAGCATTCAAGAGGTGACTTGGGTGCTGTTAAAGGCATTCAGTTTTATAAGGGAAGCAGAGCATAAAAGTTTGGAAAATTTGCAGCCTGACAATGTGATAGAAAAAAAAAAAAACATTTTCTGAGGAGAAATTGAAGCTGGCTGCAGAAATCTGCATAAGTAATGAGGAGCCAAATGTTAATACCAAAGACAACAGGGAAAATGTCTCCAGAGCATGTCAGAGGTCTTCATGGCAGCCCCTTCTATCACAGACCCAGAGACCTAGGAGAAAACAGTTTCATGGGCCAGGCTCAGGGTCCCCGTGTTGTATGCTGTGCACAGTCTAGGGACTTGGTGACCTGCGTCCCAGCCACTCCAGCTGTGACTAAAAGGTGCCATGGTACAGCTTGGGCTGTTGCTTCAGAGGGTGGAAGCCCCAGGCCTTGGCAGCCTCCACGTGGTGTTGAGCCTGCAGGTGCACAGAAGTCAAGAATTGAGGTTTGGGAACCTTGGCCTAGATTTCAGAATGTTTGGAAATGCCTGGCTGCCCAGGCAAAAGTTTGCTGCAGGAGTGGGGCCCTTATGGAGAATCTCTGCTAGGGCAGTGTGGATGGGAAATGTAGGGTCAGATCCCCCACACACAGTCCTTGCTGGGGCACTGCCTAGTGGAGCTGTAAGAAAAGGGCCCGGCCCCTGTCCTCCAGACCCCAGAATCCTAGATCTACCCACAGTTTGCACTGTGCGCCTGGAAAAGCTGCAAACACTCAACTCCAGCCCATGGAAGCAGCCGGGAAGGAGGCTGTACCCTGTAAAACCACAGAGGCAGAGCTGCTCAAGACTCTGGGAATCCACCTCTTGCATCAGTGTGACCTGGATGTGAGACATGGAATCAAAGGGGATCATTTTGGAGCTTTAAGATTTGACTGCCCTGCTGAATTCAGACTTGCATGGGGCCTATTAGCCCTTTTGTTTTGGCCAATTTCTTCCATTTGGAATGGCTGTATTTATCCAATGCCTGTACCCCCATTGTATCCAGGAAGTAAATAACTTGCTTTTGATTTTACAGGCTTGTAGGTGGAAGGGACTTGCCTTGTATTGAACGAGACTTTGGACTGTGGACTTTTGAGTTAATGCTGAAATGAGTTAAGTCTCTGGGGGACTGTTGGGAAGGCATGATTGGTTTTAAAATGTGAGGACATGAGATTTGGGAGCAGCCAGGGATAGAATGATGTGGTTTGACTGTGTCTCCACCCAAATCTCATCTTGAATTCCCACACTTTGTGGGAGGGACCCACTGGCAGGTAAGTGAATCATGAGAGCAGGTCTTTCCCATGCTGTTCTCCTGACAGTAAGTCTCATGAGATCCGATGGTTATTATAAGGTTGAGTTTTCCTGCACAAGTTCTCTCTTTGCCTGCTGCCATCCATGTAAGACGTGACTTACTCCTCCTCGCTTTTCACCAAGATTATGAGACTTCCCCAGCCACGTGGAACTGTAAGTTCAATTAAACATCTTTCTTTTGTAAATTTCCCAGTCTCGCGTATGTCTTTATCAGCAGCATGAAAACGAGCTAATACAATGTTAAAAAATTTCCTCCTTTATCAAGAAAAAGTTTTTGAATGAAATTTTAAAAGATATTAAATCTATATTAAAACGTGTAATTTGAGATCAAAGAGCATTGCCTTCAAAGTACAAAATGTGATTACTGGTTTATATGTAATGTGGGCGGTAAACCACTGAATGGATATTACAAAAAAAATCAATAAGTTAGATGCTAAACTTCTTAACACAATAAGATAAAAGAATTTTAAAAATCAAAGAAAATAAATACAAGCAGGAAATAGATTGCTAAAAAATTCATCACAGATTTAATATGAAATCTAAATTTAAAAAAACAGAAGACAGGTGAAAATATAATTAATGAAATAATCACAATGTGTCCCTGATCTGAAGAATGTATGAAAAAATTCACTTAGTACCAGGAAAAATTTACAGAAAGAGATGAGTGCTTTTACTTACCCTCATGCCTTGAATGTCAAAAATAAAGAATATATGCCATAAGTACAAAGGAGAAAAGGTCATTAACTTGTTACAGAAAGAAATATCAGGTTACCATAATACTTGTCTACAACAAGTATCCAGAAGACAATGGAGCAACATCTACAGAGCTTTGGGGAACATAATTGTTGAGACCCTAAAACTATATTTACAGCCAAGTTATTATTCAGACAGAAAAGCAATAGAATGACACTCTCACACATATTATAACTAATAAAATATATAGTAATATATAGACTCCACCTGTTTTTTGAAAAGACAAATAGTTCAAAATGTATTCCAGTCAACAGAGAAATAAATTTAAATTTAGAAGGTAAAATAAGGAGATAGGATATTAAAGAAATGATTGCAAGCAACAAAATCTATAAGACTTTTGAGTAAATTCTAGTTATTAATTATAATATATTACAGCGATGTAAAAAGTCTCAGGAATAATAAATAATTTTGACAATGTAGAATCTGGTTTACTCAATCAAAAACTTGAACTGAGAGAAAAAGAAAAGAAGTAAAAACATGATAAATTTCTTATCTTACAGAAGGAGGAATTAATGGTGATTTTTTCTTGAAAATGATAGAATTATTTAGATTCAAATATATTAATGTTAACCAAATTAACCTTTAGAAATTAGCATATATAGCTTTCAAATTAGAGAAAACAAGAGCTGAATAAAAGTGATAAATATAGTAAAAGGTAAGCTACAATGTCTAATGTTGGAAATCAAGTAATTAAAATGAAAGGAGTAAGAGTATATATATCACTTATTCCAATAAATATGGATGCATTAAGTTCTCCCTATAGAAAATGTAAATATAATATGGATATATTAAGTTCTCCCTATAGAAAATATAAATATAATCTTTGAATTGGAGGCAATAAATGTTTAATTATAAATAAAATTAAAAATAACAGTTAAAAATTAAATAAATGAGTAAGGATGAACCAGGCAAAGACCAAAAATAACAAAACCAATAATATTTTGGTGATCAAATTTACCAAGAGAAAGGAAAATTTAAAGCAAAAATATCAAACACAAATAAGATTAATTGATATTAATAAAATGCTCAACCATCAACTGTGGTATAATAAACATACATTGTTAAACAAAATCAAAAGAAAAACTTCATTGAAACAAAAGAAACTGTTGCAATTACAGTTGTAGAATCTTTGACAGATTAATGTTGAAATAATTACTCAGAACATAAACATTTTAATGAGTTTAAAATATTTGCTTGCATGTATAGTACACTCCTCAAACATTTATAGAGGATTTCTCTATCCATAGAAGACACTACATGGGGAATTTTACAATAGGAAAAATTACATAACTTATAATTAAATCACGTAAATTGAAAATTTTCATATGTAAATTACATGCAAAATCATGTGCTTCACATGCATTACATGAAATTACAATTTCACATTAAGTCATTTTAATTCATGCTTGATTACTTTATTTCTAGGTGTGCAACAATGGTGAATGTCTAAACATGGAAAAGGTCTATAACTCAACCAATTGCCCCTCTCAGTGCCATGAAAATCCTGTAAGATATGACTGCTTTTAAAATTAATGTCTTATCAGTCATGTATTTACTTTATTCCTCAGCCTGTATGTGCATGTATATGAATGTATATATGTATGTTTGCTGCTTTCTAAGTCAAATATATATTTGGGATTCATTTTTTCATGTGTTATCAACAAAATTGATCCAAGGAGCTAAACCACATATTATTATACACAGATATAGCCAGTGTTACAAGTAAAGCTTTCATTATGGTACTGGTTACCTAGAAATTCAGTGATTAATGTATGTATAAAGTTTAAATCCAATGTTTAAAGTTGAATCTATTACAATATGTCTTATAGTTAAATTACACCAATGTCAAGTTAAGCTTTTGAGAAAATTGGCAAACATTGTATATTTTTTCACTTAATAAACACTAATACCAGCAATTACTAACAGTTTGTGCCTAATATCACTCATATGCTGGGTTAATCAGTAACACTTATATAGTAATATACACACACACACACATATCACACATACACACACATATATATAGTAGGTTACCATATTTATCATACATATCATATATTTATCTGGAAAGATAAATCATGCTCTCGTTCATTTGCCTTTGAATTTGTCAGTATCATTCTCTTATTCAAAGGCCATTTTCAAAGATAGTTGCTTCTTGTATTTTGTTTACTTATTTTTCTGCATCATTGATTTTGTTAGGTAGTTTAATTAACTAATAAAAAGTTTGTGCTTGTGCTTGTGTGCATGTATGTTTGATGTAGAGGTAGTACTAAAGTAAGTGAGTTTCAGAACACAACTTATATCAGTCATTTGAGAAAATATCGTTGACTGCTCTTCCAGATGGATGACCATGGACTCCACTGCCAGTGTGAGGAAGGACAGGCACCTGTAGCCTGGGAAGAAACCTTAAATGTTACCAGTGAGCATCCTAAAACAAAATCTTTCATATATCAAAAGCCTACCCAGCGAAAAAAGTTGTTTTTCTTATTTTTCAAGTCTGCTACTTATTTGTTGCGTTTTGATATGGATTTGTATGGTCTTCATATTATTTTGCATGAATACCCAAATTGATTTTACTGCAATTCCCTTTTAGAGCCAGTGTAGTCTCTTCTAGCTCAATTAGATTTTCTTAGGTCTTCCACAAACCCTCAACACACAAGGGCTTTTCTGTAGTTAATAACTGACAACCAAATCTCTTCCTGATGATTGTGGTTCCCTTAAATATAATGGAATACTGGGTGGAGTGTCAGTTGCAAATACAAATGATAATTTATATAATGTTTGGGCTTTTTACTTTACATAAAAATAATTGAAAGGAGAATCAAAGTCCTATAGAAAGGCATAAGGAGCATTGTAACAGCTCCATTAAATGTTAATATTCCACTGTTTTACAACTGATACCCTGGCTGAAGTCCGTGTTTTTTCATGTTGCAGATGTTGTCATCTTGGTTGTTGTGCTTGTCCTGGTTATTGTCGGTATCGGAGTTCTCATACTATTAATTCGTTACCAAAAATGTATCAAGTTGAAGCAAGTTCAGAGGTACATACGCATTTTCTATGTGTTGAAGGGAATTGTTACTGAGAATATATAAGCTTTGTAGTTACAGAGGATATTCGATGGGGGGAAGTATAAGCTTCTTACTGAAGATGGGGTAAGAATAGTAGTAACTCAAGCTTTTATGTACTTGCTCCTATCCAGAGGCTAATATCAATGATTCCCAAACTTCGTGCACGTTGAAATCACCAATGGATCTTTCAAAAAATACCGATGTGGGTTGAAGACATTGTGATTTGTCATTGGGTTTAACTTGAGCATCAGTATTTTAAAAATCTTGTAGATGATTTAATTTTAGCCATAAGTACATACCATAGTTTGTTTATCCCATAGTTTCTGATTCTTCCCACATCAAGAATCAGAAAGCTGACATCACTGAAGACTGTATAGTATTAAGTTGATAATTAGCCAATATAAAAAGCATTATTTCAATATATCTAACATTGTAACGAAATGGAAACTTTTGAAATATAAAAATTGCTAAAGCTTACTCATGAAGAAATAAATAACCTGAATAGCCCTGTATCTAATAAATTAGTGTTCAATTTTCTTCTTGACAGCCCACCTATAGAAACCCTGGGAGTGGAGAATAAAGGATACTTTGGTGATGAGCAGCAAATGAGGACTGAGCCAATCCTGCCAGAAATTCGTTTCCTAAATGTAAGAAACTTCCATTTGCAACAGTTAGTTAATTGATTTTTTTAAGTAGCTGTGTGTGTTTAAAATGGAACCCATCCTAAGCTAAGTGACGTGGGAGGTGCAGAGGAGCAATTTAACATGGTTCCACATATACGTGAAGCTTTGAATCTACATGTAGGGAAAAAAAAGAGGACAGGATTCAAAACAAATATGGAACAATAACCAAGATACTATAGCAGAGCAGAATATGTTGGTTGAATAAAATATTAATTTGTGCACTATTGTAAAAATTTACAAGCATAAACCACAGTATGGGCCATAAAGCAAGTCTTAACAAACTTGAAAGAATTGAGCCGGGCACAGTGGCTTACGCCTGTAATCCCAAAACTTTTGAAGGTCGAGATGGGCAGATCACCTGAATTTGAGACGAGCCTGGCTAACATGGTGAAACCCCGTATCTACTAAAAATATAAAGAAAAAAGAAACAAGAAAGAAAAGAATTGTAGCCACATAAAATATATTCTCAGAATTAAATTACAATAGAAATAAGTAAAGGAAAGATACTGCTAATTAGAAAAATTCTCAGTTGAAAATTAGATAACAAATTCTAAGGAACTCAGATTTCAAAAGAATAATCAAAAGGGAAATTAGAAAGTATTTTAACATGGATGAAAATTAAATACCACGTACCAAAACATGTGGGTGTAGTAAAATCAGCAAAGGAAAATTTATACCGCCTATCTGCTTATGTTTGAAAAGAAGAAAAGTAAAAGATCAATGACCTCAGCTTTTACTTTAAGAAACTAGAAAAGTAAAGAAAATGAAGCCCAATATATACAGAGGAAAAGAAAAAGTAAGTATCTGATTGGTCACTAACGAAATAGAAAACAGAAAAATAACAGAGAAAATGTATTTTGAGAAGATTAATAAATTTTATAATCCTCCAGCCAGTCTAACTAGTTAGTACGTATTATTAACATCAAGAATCAGAAAGGCAACGTCAATGAAGATACTATAAACATTAAGTTGATAATTAGAAAATATTATGAAAAACCTTATTTTAATAGATTTGACAGTGCAATGAAATGGAAATTTTTGAAAGATAAAAATTACTAAAGCTTACTCATGAAGAAACAGATAACCTGAATAACCCTGTATCTAATAAGTTAAATTTGTAGTAAAAACCTTTCCACAAACAAAAAAAATTTGACCCTTGTGACTCTACTGGTGAATTCTATTTAAAAATTCATGAAGACATAACACCAATTCTACATAAACTTTTCCAGATAATTGGAAAGAAGGGGGAAATTTCCAATTTATTTTATGAGGCCAATATTTCTCTGACAACTACTTATGAAAGTCATTACAAGAAGGAAGCACTACTAACTAATACACTAACAAATATAGGTGCACGAATTATTATTAGATTTTAGCCAATTGAATCTCATGATAAATGATAATACATCATGATCATATATAAAGGATAATAAATCATTATCAAGTGTTACTGCAATAATGCAAAGAAACTTTAACATTCAAAAAAGCAATGAGGCTAATTTACTGTATTATCAGGGAAGGTGTAAAATCATATGATCATATCAATAGATTCAGATAAATTATTTGAAAAAATTCTATCTATTCCTGAGAAAATTCAGTAAACTAGAAATGTAAGCAATATATGAAGATCTAAGAAAAATGTTGAAAATCCCACAGAAGTCCCTGCAAATCACAGCTTGTTCAATAATTGTAGCAACAGCTATAATTTCCAATACATTTCACTCACTCAAAAAACTGTTAGAATGGTGATCATTAAAAAGTAAGGAAACAACAGATGCTGGAGAGGATGGAGAGAAATAGGAATGCTTTTACACTGTTGGTGGCTGTATAAATTAGTTCAACCATTGTGGAAGACAGTGTGGCAATTCCTCAAGGATCTAGAACTAGAAATACCATTTGACCCAGCAATCCCATTACTGGATATATACCCAAAGGATTATAAATCATTCTACTATGAAGACACATGCACATGTATGTTTATTGTGGCACTATTCACAATAGCAAAGACTTGGAACCACCACAAATGGCTGTCAATGATAGACTTGATAAAGAAAATGTGGCACATATATACCATGGAATACTATGCAGCCATAAAAAAGGATGAGTTCATGTCCTTTGCAGGGACATGGATGAAGCTGGAAGCCATCATTCTCAGCAAACTATCACAAGAACAGAAAACCTAACACTGCACATTCTCACTCATAAGTGGGGGGTGAACAGTGAGAACACATGGACCCAGGGAGGGGGCCATCACACACTGGGGCCTGTCAGGGGATGGGGGACAAGGGGAGGGATAGCATTAGGAGAAATACCTAATGTAGGTGATAGGTTGATGGGTACAGCAAACCACCATGCCACGTGTATACCTGTGTAATAAACCTGCATGTTCTGCAGGTGTACCCCAGAACTTCAAGTATAAAAATAACATAACATTAAATAAACAAACAAACAAACAAACAGAGTGGCCAGGCACAGTGGTTCACAGCTATAATTCTAGCACTTTGAGAGGCTAAGGCAAGAGGGTAATTTGAGGCAAGGAGTTCTAGACCAGGCTGGGTAATATGGCAAGCCTTTGTCTATATAAAAAAAGAAAAAAATAGCCAAGCATAATGGTGCACACCTGTAGTCCCTAGCTAGATGGGAGACTGAGGCACCGAAAACCTCTGGAGCCCAGGATTTCCAGACTGCAGTGAGCTATGATCATGCCACTGCATTCCAGCCTGGGCTACAGAGTGATACCCTGTCTCAAAAAAACCAATAACAACAATGATCAAGACAAAACCTGTAAGCAAAGATTAAGAAACTACAAAGGCATTAGCTTTAAAAAAAAAAAAAATTAGCTAATGAAGAAAGCATCATTCTTGATAAGATTATCTCTTTAAAATGATGAAACTGCACATTAGTATTTAAGTCACGAAGAAGGGATCAAAAGGCCCCAGTTTTAAGGTTAATAATTAACTGACTGTCGGTAGATGCAAGTGCCAATAAAAATATAATGTTGCCAGTATTTTTAAATCAGGGTGTTTTTGGTTGGTGGGGTGGTCTGGTCTGGTTATACAGTTCCAGAGGTTTTGAATGCTTTGCCATGGCTTTAGGCATGCCAAAAGCTTTGTGATTTTTACTGCACAATGTTGCAGAGCATGTCCCCACTCTATGCCCCAGAACACATATGTGACATTTTAGTGGAAATGCCTCTGCTGAATTTCACTGGAGTATGGAGATAGTGAATGTTTCTCTGGTTATATATGTTTGTTAGTTATCATTTTTATCCATTTTTACTCTTTATTATGCCAGCTGTGACTCCAAGAAGGTAAAATTGAGTCTTAATTGTCCATTAGAATGAACAAAAAAAAAGTGTATGATTTTTTTTTAAGTTTACACTGAGATTTTCAGGAATGAAACCACATGATGCTAATATAATTCTCATTCATTTGTCTTGAGGTTTAAATGAGAAGTTGTATGTAAATATACCTAGCACAGTGATGGGTATATACTTGGCACTTAATATGTGTTATTTTAATCTACTATGCCTCATGTGCTGCTAAAGTTACTTCCCTAATTACATTTTCCTTAAATTAATACGTTAAAACAGGTGAACTTCCAGAGAGAGGAGTCAGGAAAGGTAGGCTGAGTACTGGTCAGTAATGAATAACCATAGAGCCTAGGACATATTTGTTACGATTCTTGATTCTAAGCTTCCTTTAAGGGCTTTTGGTTTTTTGGTTAAATGAGGGGCACCCAGAAGAGAAGAAGAATAAATATCTGCTGAATATGTGAATAAATTCAATTTACTGCTGATAGCATATACACCATGATATTAACACAGATAGCAGAGCTGGATCCTCAAACATCACATTTAGGGTTTTTATATTTTTTGGCATGAAATATTATAAACAATAATGATTTAACTGATGCTTATTTGACACAGTTACCCACTAAAGACCAGTCCTCAGCAAAACTGGGGTTTGGGAGAAGTCTATCTTTGACGTCTTTTACCTGTTATGTTAATGATGCTTGTTTTTTGTTTGTTGTTACTCTCCCTGCTCTGGCATCCAGGGCCTCTCCCAGATCCTGCTTCCACTGAACCATGCTTTCTAGTTGTATTAATATCTACTGGGGAGTTAACAGAACACACTTTAAAGAGGGAAACTTCATTTAGGAATTTTTAAATTTTGATAGGAAATCGCGGAGTTTCTCAAAGACATTCAAGGCCCAAAAGAATGTGGCTGGTTGGGGAATTTCAGGCATATAATCAATTAGCGATAGTAAGATTTGGTGGCTAACAGACCTGCCTCATCATATTCATATCACAACGTATAAATCCCCACTCTTCTTATATGTAAATTTGTCTTATAGAGAGGTCCTGAAATAGACTCATGTGTTGTAGGATAACAACCTAGGCAAGAATATGAGGTCTGGGTCTTTTAGTATTTGTATACTTACTAGGAATTACAGAGTAATAGTATCTCTTTTCACTAGCAGAGAACTCCAGAATCCTTGGAAAGCCTGTCCACCAGTTTTTCAAGTCCCCACTACATCACACTGGTATGTCCCCCTCCCCTTCCTCTTGGCAGCAGCCTATGTCCTTTCCAATACTAATTTTCATGAAACCTAATCATTTGTTGGTTCCTTGAAAAGGACCAATAATATAACATGGATAGCTCTCTGATTGGAGGTAGAAATGGGACACCCTGACACTCTGGCATAGAGACCTACTTCTTAACAGGGTGGGGGTTAGGGTGAGGAGGGGGAAGTGAGTCAGGTAAGTCCCGGGGCAGACTCAGTTTTTGTTTAAAATGTTGGCATTTTGTTTATCTTGATACATTCATTTTCTTGCAAGTTAATTTTGATATTTTAAACAAACACTTTAGCACACAATTTATCTTAATTACTGAATTAGTTTTCTCCCCTTAAATTCTGCCACTGAGACCAATGCCTCACTCACCTCACTCTAGTCCTGGCCCCTGTTCTGAAAGGTAAAACACAGCAATGGTTTTCAGTGAGTCAGAGGCTCTCCCCTGGAACCCTTAGTTAGCCGAGGCAGTATAATCCCTGCATCTTTATTTATAAGGGAGAAACAAAATACTAGCACATATTAGCATACACATGCATTAGAGACTGAGTCAAAACACACACACACACACACTCATAAAATAGAACCACTACAGGATTTCTAGGGATTGCCCAAATGACTAGAATCTCTATCTCTACATCCTCAAGGTTATTCAGTAGAGCACTTCTTACTCAGAACTGGGTGCTGAATGCACACAGATTTTCAACTCTGTATTTTTAAAAGCAGCCATTCTCGTTAAGCTTTCTTTATGGACGACTACAATGCTGTGATTAGTTGATTAGTTTATAATCTGTGGTTGCACACGATCCTCGATCACACGAAAGGATTACAGAAAGTGGCAGACAGCCAGGGGAGTTGTATGAATGAATTCTTCCTTGAACCCACGCAGTCCATGTTTAAAATCAATTTTACTGAGATTCCAATAGAGATGTTATCGGAATGAAAGTGCTAATACTTAAAAAGTGTTTGCAAATCTCTTACCTAATGTATTCTAGGGAAGATTCACAAGTTTTACAATCAATAATGGTTTCTGATACAGCTTTGCTTAACCAGCACTATCTACTCTCCTTTCCCCCAGTCCCATAGGAATTTACAAACTGTCTTAAGCAATTTACAAACAGTCTTGGATTTTTCAAGGAGCAAGCAGAGGTGGTCTGCGTGTGTACGTACTCATGTGTATGTGTGCACATGCATGTCCGTGTGTGGATGTGCATGCGTGTAACATCTGGTGCAGCTCCTAATACAACATAATTTATTTATTATAGAAACCTGCAAGGGAAGATTCAAGAGGAATTGCAGATCCCAATCAAAGTGCCAAGTGGTAGGTTACCCTGACAGATAGTACCTCCCGTTTTTATTTTTCAAATGCTGGCATAGTTATGTGTTCTTTACCTACTCATTGATTCACTGGGGACATCCTCTGTACTTATCAACAGATTAAGAAGGTTAGAATTTTTTTTTTTGCTGATATGCTTAAATTTCTAATATATAATTCTGCTAAGGATGTTTTAATCCAAAACTTTCAAACCGGACCAACGGAGCAATCTAGAATTCAACAGTGCCAGAGTCTCAATACAGGTTAGGAATAATGAAGGCAGCACTATTCTTTCAGACTTTTGTTGGTCAGAGTATACATACCCACAGATTTTCTTCAAGTATGTTAAAGGGCTTTAGTAATGTTGGAAATCACAGAAAAGAAACAGTTTCCTTCATGACTGCTTTTCTAAATTTTTTATTTATCGAATCAATAAATGGGAGGGCTGACTTCACATTCGACTTAGTGTGTCTATATTAGAAAATTTATTAAAAAATTGTGATTTATGTCAAAGGGAAAGAAAATGAGCATGGCTTGAGCACATTTTGAGTTTGTTTTCATTTCTTCCTCCTTCATTTTTGCTGAGTTTTTACAGTGCAGTAGGCACTGGATTAGTGTGAAGGTTCTTCCACAGAGCATTCTTATGAGGAATCTTGCTTAATACAGACCTACCGCCCCCCTCCACTGAAAAGCAGGGTATTTTCTAATGATCCTTTCACTCCACAATGACAAACCTGTCCCACAGACAGTAGAGAGTGAAGACACTCCTTAGTGCCAGCAAACTGTTTGGCATCCCATAATGGAAAACAAAATTATCTTCTTTCTTTCATAATAGGCCTATTTATTTTATAACTGCTTAATTAGCAATGGCTAGGGAGATCTATAAAAGCTTGAATAAATGTAGGACTACGGAATCCGGAAAGGTTATTCTAATTAGTAGATATAAATGAGTAGTGGAAATACATGGTTCACATATTTCATAGTAAACAACTTATCTTTAACCATCTGTTTCTATTTAGAGCTTGAAGTTGGATATCCAAAATGGCCGCGCAAGCCTGGGCTTGGGATTCTGGATGCAAGATCTTTACAACCTTACCTAGATATCTGCTACTCAAATTTTTGGTAGTTTTTCAAATGTCCTCTATCCTGACAGAAAATGTTTAAGAGAAGCACCTTCTTCCTGTTAATATTTACCTGTAGAATTCACACCCTCTATCATAAACATATGCCGCAGAAAAAAATTTCTCGTGGTCTTTCAAATGCTCTTTACTGCAATATAAAAATTTGTACCCTTGCCGTAGTATTTTCCTACAAAATGTTACTCTAGTTTCTTTTAAGAGTCCAAACTTTGAGGATGATAACTTACAGTTGAGGAAGAAAACATTGCATATATAAAGTTACTTCTTTGGAAATGTAAAAGTACTTTTTAAAACTTGAAATCATCAGCACTAACTCTGGTTTAAATGAAATTCCTGCAGAAATGCCAAAGAAGGCAGGGCAGAGTGGCATGGAGTCTACTAGGCAATTAAAAGTGAAAGAGGCAGAAGAATAGTGGACAGAACTGCAGGATAGTCCTTAAAATAATGGTGGTAGGAAAGGAAAACACATAATGCTCCTGGCAATTCTAAATTCCTAGGTTTACCTCTCTAGAATTCCTTAAGAAGCTGACAGAGAAATCAGAAGGTTACAAGAATTTCAGAAAAGGTACTCCAAGTGAAGACATACTCAAAACTCCTACGAAGGGTTTCTAAGGTCTTTATCATGTGCTACTTGACAACGTGCCATTTCTGTGCTGTCTCCACCCCCTCCCTGTCCGTTTGTTATGGGATGGGGGGTTACCCTGGGAATGATTTCAGCTGCTGCTTACACAGATGCCTCTCAAGGTGTTCTTTTGTGTCCTCTATTTTCTTCTTGTGAACTGTTAAAGCTACATGCAATATTTTTTTTTCCATTTACTGAAATAAAGTTTTCAAGTGCTAAATAAAAATGTTCTGACTCGATGAAATAAATAAAGGCTACAACGGAAGGAAGAAAGACTGTTGTCCTTGTTGACATTTTTGTTGCTCTGCTGACTTGTCTTTCTCCTGGAGCGGAGCCTGCCTTTAGCACAGCACAGCAGTGACTCAGCACTGGATACCACAGGAGCTTTCCTTCGGCGCCTGTTGTTCTAATCAAAGCTGCCACTTTAAGAACGGGTGTCGACAAATGTGTGCTTAAAGCCAAGGAAACTAATTTAAACGTTTTATGTAAATTTGAGGGGAAAAAAACCCCAGAAACTCCACATCTGATATATGCTTTCCTCATTAAAGCAAACAATAAGCCTCTGATGTCCAAAATTACGGAACAGCCACATCTTCCTATTCTCCTGAACGCTGCATATGTGGATGAACAAAGCACATTTTGATGATATCGTATTTCCTTTATAAAAGGATCACCTTTCTGATTCATTATTTTTGTATTGTCTCCATATCTCTTTCAGACAAAATCCTCCCTCCATTACTTCTGTCTTGGGCTCCATATTTAACTAACTGCTACTTTCTGGTGATTTTTTTTTCAAAGTTCTTCTCTCTCCAATAATAAACATCTCTTGTACCCACCCATTCTCCCAACTCGTTGCTTCCTGTTCAGATCTCTTTAGATTTCTAATTTGCTTCCCTTTCCTTTCAACAACCTCAGAAGCCTCTGACAGTTAAGCCCCTTTTCAATTTTAGGTCACATTCTCCAAGTTTTGTCCATATGTAGACCCCAAGCCTTAGGACTTTCTATTCCTTTTAAATGCTGTTAGGAAGCCTCTCCTTCCAATGTCTACAGAGCAGAATCAAACATCACAGCTCCTCGTTACTTGTTGACCCCTTGTCAGCCCAGTTCTGCCATGGCCGTGGAGCCAGTTACTGGCCCTGATTTCCCGGGAATGGACATCGGGAGTCCCCACCCCATACATGGACATAGCTGGCACTTGCCCAAACTCAACTTGAGTTTGTTGTATTTGAAGATGACGTGTTTTAGGGTATAGGGTTGTCCTTGCAGTTGGGTCATGTCCCCTCTGCTCTGAACAGACACAGATTTATCTGGAAGCAAATTATCTTGCCCTTTAGAGCTCATAATACATACTGTCCTTTTCAACACCATTTTTCTAATTGTATATTTAAATTTTTAATGGTCTTCCATGGACTGGATTTGGGTTGGGAAGGAGAAATCCAAATGATTTATAAGCAAAAATACTAAAACTTATGGAAAACAAATAGGACAAAGATGTGACTTGGCTATCCTGGGACTGGAGGTGCAGCTGAGGTGAGGAGTGGACTAGCCATGGATGGAATTAGGGTCGCAGCTGGGGGGCCATTCTGAGAATGAGAGAAGCATGGAAAGGTTGTCAAGCTCTCCACTCACCCATGTGACATGCACGGGAGTGGGTACCCGAGAAAGCACCGCGGAGAGTAAAATCCAAGAGAGGACTGAAAGCTGATGGGCTTCGATTACACTCCCAACCCACACACAGATCAGTGGCCTGAGGGCTGAAGTTTTACAGGTCCCTGGGGTTTAAGCAAAACCTCTGTCCAAATTACTGACCACTATAACATGCCGACACTAGGGCAACCCAAAGGAAAACAAGATAAAATATAAACATGAGAATTAAAACCTGAGCAGAGATGTCCGTGGCTGTACACTTCAAGCAGAGATGTCCGTGGCTGTACACTTCAGGAAGGGAGTTAAGGGAGAGGATGCGGGAAATCGGTTGTGCAGTTTAAGTCCAGTTCAGCCACTTTTTAAAACACTCAAAACAATAGATCGTAATCCATACTTGCTATATGATATTATCAAAATGCTGCTGTACCAAGGAATCTTCATGCGCATATTTACATCAGTTCTGCCAGAAATACACCAATGACGACACAAAACAAAAACTTCACCGACGGATGACCTGTCATCAGCACGCCCAATACACCAGCAATCATTCCCAAATATCAAACATCTCCCCATAGCTATTCTGCCTTTTTCTCAAAGCATCTGTCCTGCCGGATGATTCTAGAATTCAGAAACTCACATCGCATGTGCTAAAATTAGGAAGTCATATTCCAAGAAAGATATTAACTTCCTTATGTGTGGGCAATTGTCTGTGTACCTGACAATCCATCAGTGACATTCATGGAAGAGCCACTAGGTGGCCACATAGCTAACGAAATTCTTGTTAGCTGGAAAACTGCTGCAGGCTGCTGCTGTCCCTTTTCCAGAGAGCACTAGGCCCTCAAAATCAGGACTTTTAGTAAATATCTTAAGGAATTTGACCAATTCCATTCTTGATGATTACAGATGGAAATCTGGGTGAATTGTTTCAAACACCGCTTTCGTCTCTGGCAGAGCTGTGGATGGAAACAGACAAACAGGGACCATATCCCTAAACAAAAGGGGAATTGGGCTCCCAGCTAGAAAACTTGGAATGGAGATTTTAGACTGAATGGATAAATCTTCTTTACTCTCAGTCGTGAAGTCCAATCTTCTTGACATTGGCATTTGGATAGACCCAAAGAAAACTCAGGCTCCTGAAAACTACTGCGAGTGGGTGTCTAGTTTTTGTTGTTGTTGTTTAATTATATATTATCCGTTCATTTTGTTTGAAGGCCATTACATTAACTTGGCTGACTGCTGCCATGGAAACCTGAAGCACTCCCACCTCCTGGGGGATGTATAATGGATGGTGAATGTCAGAAGCCTGCATCCTGTGTTACTTATTTGACATTGTGGTGCACTGTTGATGACAATTGATGTCCTCTACTAATCATCACCATTGAGTGAGAAATATTGATTAGATTCCTAGGCTTTTTGAGAAGCTTCCTGATCATTTTCTAACTGAAGGTCAGGCTTTTAGGAAACTCAAGAGCTGATGTATAGGGAAGTGAGGGTCTTTTGGGTTGGACAGAATCCATTAACATCTGTTTCCAGGAAAAGTTATAATTGTGAGACATATGTAATGGGTATTGATTGCTAAGGAAAGAAGATACATATAACTTTAAACCTTAGAAGTCTCCAAGGACAGAAAAATGGAAAAGGGGGGTCTTTGGGATTGCAGGAATGCTGTCGGGGAGGAAATTATATCAGAGCTGTCTTAGAGGATCTTAGATAAATAAATTCAAAAGCCAAAGTCTCTTGCTCAAGGATACCAGAGGTATACTACTACAGTAGCTAAAACAAACATAGCATTTTGTGAGTGGACACTATTTGTCAGACATTATTCTAAGCACTTCATATGTATTATTTCATTTAACTTAAAACAATGAGTTAAATACTATTACTATTTTCATTTTACAGCTTAGAAAATTGATATCAAAAAATCAAATAATTTGCCAAAAGAGATAGCCGATTAAGTAGCATGTTCACAATTCTAAGCCAGTAAGTCTACCTCCAAAGAGTATGCTTTTAATCATTATTATGCTGCTGATACAAATACAACATAGACAGGAAAAACGCACAGCCCTCATCCCCAAAATTCAGAACTGTGTAAATATCTCACTCCCATTCTCTTCTTCCATCTACGGTCCACCATACTTCCCAACCACAGTAACAATGGTGCGTGAGTTAACGTATCAGGTGGGAAGAGCAAAGCTAGGCAGCTGTCACCTCCCAGTTCAGCCAGAGCATAGCTGAGATGCTGTTGTCCAAGAAAGAACTGTATTTGGGGATGGACCAAAACTTAAACACCCTTTGCAGCTCTCACTGGTCACTTCCTAGCAGGGACTTTGTGATCCTTGAATCTTTCCCTTGTGTTATAATGACCTCAATTTCTGGATGATCCTTTCTTAATAGAATAGACCTCTACCTGGGTAGTGCTTTAATTCAGCTTAGTGTGTTTGGGCAAGCTGTCTGTTGCTGTCTCTGCCATCACTGTGCATAATAGGGAAGACAGTGGGCCAGGGGATGGCAGAGACCAATCAAGAGATAGAGCCCTCTGGTAAAGCTTCCTTCCTTGCTTTAATTAAATGAAGAATGCACCAGATGAGGGTCACTTGGAACACATAGGGAAAGGTAGAGCACCCACAAAGCATCTTCCAGACCCCAGGCACCTGCAAGATGCTATTACATGTCCATGAAATGCACAAGGTCCATGGAAAGGATTCTTTTACAAATGAGGAGGCTGGGGATAAGAGGTCCTCAAACACACAGCCAAGAAATGGCAAAACAGGAATCACAGGCCTTAGACCACCAAAAACGGTAAGTCACTCCAGTTTTAAGAGTGACAACAGCATCACAATTGGCCACTGGATGACCTCAGAGTTCAATCCTGCTAAAAGCAGCTTAGGATTGAGACCATCCTGCCCAACATAGTGAAATCCCATCTCTACTAAAACACAAAAAATTAGCCGGGTGTGGTGGCATGCACCTGTAGTCCCAGCTACTCGGGAGACTGAGGCAGGGGAATCCCTTGAACCCAGGAGGCAGAGGTTGCAGTGAGCCGAGACTGCACCACTGCACTCCAGCCTGGTGACAGAGCCAGACTCTGTCTCAAAAAAAAAAAAAAAAAAAAAAAGAAAAGAAAAGAAAAGAAAAAAGTAGCTTTGATGTTGAAAGTGGCTCGTAGCAGAGATCAGTTAGTGGACCCTCCCCAATCCTAGCCAAAAGGAGCACAGTATCCATTTCATTTTCACATCTTCAGGTTCTTCAAAGTCATGCCTAAAGTGAGGAAAGAATGAAAAGATCTACTGTCATTCTAACAGGATTCAAAGAGAGGAACCACTGGATGGAAAAATGTGAATTATTTTAGACAAAGCCTGTAGCATTTAAAATACTCCTCCCATAATTAATCTATTCATTTCTCTCACATTATCAGTATAAGTGCCTTGACATCAAAGTGTATTTCAATAAGCCACAGATGGGAAAATAATAGTTGGAGTGACCTCCTGAGCTTCTAGGTTGTTCTACCCTCTCCCTTAAAGACCTGGTTCAGGGGCGTGCCTCCTCAGGTTCACCAGTGAAAGCAGCTGGAGAGTAATCTGATCTTCTCTGAAATGTCCCTCATGCTGTCTCTGAAGAAGGACATTTCCCAAGTTTAAGCTATCATTGCCTACTGTAGTCTTTTGTCTGGCTGAAGGAAGGAAGAAATAATCTCCTAAGTAGCACATTGTGCAAATCTGATGCCTCAATCTTGAGGCACTGGCAAGCAATTCAGAAGAGAAATAAATCAATTCATTCCATCTCGTTAATGCTGTCATGTCTAACAGGTTTCTGTGCTGAAAATATCACCAGCTGGACACTGTGACACTTAATATTGCACCTTCAGAAATGAATTATCAGGCACAAGCACAGTCTGATGTCATTCTCCTGCCCTGGTTCACTTGAATCTTCAAGAGAAAGAACACTCAGGCTCAGAAGGAACAATATTAAAATGGCAGAACCACATGACGTCACCTCCCGCATCACAAAACAGGCAAAGTTATTACCCTCTTCACTAGGATCCCTCTTAGACTCCTCTAAATAGAAACAATAACAACAAAAAAGCAGAGGCAGTGATCAAGCAGGCTTACAGATTTCAGAGGAAAAAAACTTACAAAAATAAACCACAAATATGAACTGATACCATGTAGGTTCTGTTTACTTATCCATTAATTTCTTTGTTCAACATGTACCATCGCATACTGGCTGTGTTAGAGGTATTATTCTAGGGACATGAAGATATGCAGGTGTACACAGCCCTGCCCTAAGAAAACCAAGCTTCGTGAGCAAGCAAAACAGGCTTCTAAATGGGTGGTCATAAATTATGTGATGTCTGTATGAAAACATCTTATGTATTCTCTGAATATATATGCCTACTATGTACCCACAAAAATTAAAAGATTAAAAATAAAATGCATTGCCACATGTACATGAAAAATGAAATTCTGGAAAAAGTTAGAAAAACAAATTAATGTGATACATGGCACCAAAGAGGAAGGCAGTAAGTGAAAATGCCCAGGGGAACGAAAAGAAGCCTTTTAATGCCTGCTGGAATAGAGAAGGCTTCAGAGAGGTAACTTTTAATCAAGGTCTTAACAAAAGTACAAAGGTTTGCCAAGCAGAGAATTAGCATTCCAGGGAGAAGCAGTGAGTCTAAGCATTCCTGAGTTTGGTGGGTCTGATCACAGAAAGTAGGTTAGTGTAGTTGTATCATAAGGTATATAGGAAAGCATGGTATGAGAGTACATTAAAGATAGGCTACACTGGATATTCTATGATGTGGTTATCTGTTGTTGTTTGAGACAAGGTCTTGCTACATTGCCCAGGCTGAAGAGCAGGAGCACAATCTCAGCTCACTGCAAACTCTGCCTCCTGGGTTCAAGTAATTCTCTTGCCTCAGTCTCCCGAGTAGCTGGGACTACAGACGTGTGCCACCACACCCAGCTCATTTTTTAATTTTTTGTAGAGACAGAGTTTTGCCATGTTGGCCAGACTAGTCTCGAACTCCTGGCCTCAAGTGATATGCCTGCTTCAGCCTCCCAAAGTGCTGGAATTACAGGCATGAGCCACTGTGCCTGGCCTGCTGTGGATATCTTAAAGGCAATTGACTTGGTAAAATAACTTAAATGAAAGTAACAAGGTAAAATTTGTGTTTTAAGGGGGGAAAAGTCATGATTTGGAAGGTTGGATGAGAGACGGGTACTGTACTGTCCAAGTTAGAAGATATAAAACCTCAGAGAGACCGTGGTGGTAGAAACATAGATTAAAGGAGGGCTACAAGAAGTTCTTTTTTGATTGGGTAAGGGAACAGGGATGAGGTCACGGGCAGAGTTGATGCTGTCTTCTATGTTTCTGATTTGTGTAGATGAAGTTTTATTGGTTCCTTAACCAAGAAAAGAAAGTAAGAGAGAAGCAGGTTAGATTGGAGATGACAATGGAGCTTAAGTTTGATGCATTTTTAACTTTCTTATGTAAATAAATATAGTGAATTAATATGATAAAAAGTATACTGGTAAGTTTATGTAATCAAATTGGGGTAACTGGGATGTGTATCACTTTAAACATTTATCTTTTTTATGTGAGGAACTCTCAAATTATTTTTTTCCAGCTACTTTGAAATATACAATTGATGAATGTTAAGTGTAGACACCCTACTCATGTATGCTGAAAATATGTACATGTATATCAACCAAAAAATCTAAAAAAAAAGTATACTGAGAAGTAGTCAGATAAGTTTTCATAAAAAAATTACTTAAAAATGTGCATTCAATTTTACCCAGTTATTGTGCTAACAGTTGACTATCTAGAACCTTGGACTAGGAGCAGAGGGTATGTAGTACAGGGTAGGTTTATCAAATATTGTTTTAGATTTAAAAGCAACTTGTTCCTTTTAGAAGTTTTGAAAACAAAGCCCAGTGAAGTTAAACAACTAGTGGAAAATAAACAAGATATGGATAATTGTGCAAACAGGACCCAACTCTCCTAGCTTCTTATGTAGTACATGGTCCCTGCCCATCTGCAGACTCATTGGTGAGATAAAGACTATTAGGCTATTCCAAAAATTCTCTACAAACCCCAAAGACTTTATAGTTCTCCCGAGTAAGCCCCTCTGTAACTTTCACTCTAAGCCCCAATAAAGGCCTCTCAAGGGAAAAGTTAAGGTCCCCTCAAGCAAGAAAGTCATTCTATTTGAAAAGACAAAATGACAATTTTATGCTATTCTACCCAACACAATCTTCCTTGTTTCCCCGTCTTGAAACACTAAGTCCACTGCAAATGTTTAATATCTTTTATATCTTCCACGTCTCTACTTAAATTTCTGAACATATCGAATATTATTTTAATGAGTGTTCTGAGCCTAGTTCTGCTAAATCAAATATCTGTGTCTGTTCTAGGTTAATTTTAAGTTTTCTTTTCATGTAAGACCCCGAATTTGGCTTTACCTTTTGCTATGAGTAAAAGCTCCCTGAGGTCTTGCCAGAAGCAGATGCTGCCATACTTTCTGTACAGTCCGTGGAACTGTAAGAAAGTTATAACTCTTTTTTTTTTTTTTTGAGAAGGAGTCTCGCTCTGTTGCCCGTGCTGGAGTGTAGTGGCACAATCTCGGCTCACTGCAACCTCTGCCTCCCCGGTTCAAGCAATTCTCCCGCCTCAGCCTCCTAAGTAGCTGGGATTACAGGTGCCACCACACCAGGCTAATTTTTGTATTTTTAGTAGAGATGGGGTTTCACTATGTTGACCAGGCTGGTCTCAAACTCCTGACCTCAAGTGATCTGCCTGCCTGTGCCTCCCAAAGTGCTGGGATTATAAAACTCTTTTCTTTATAAATTATCCTGTCTTGGGTATTTCTTTATGGCAGTGTGAGAATGAACTAATACATACTGTGAAATACAGCTGCCTTACTCTACTTGGATCCATAGCTCCTTCTCTTTACCTCAGGGAATCCGCTGGGCTCTGCTTGGGTTCCCCTTTCTGTGTGCCGCAGCCTGAAAACTCTGAAGGCAGTGAATTTGGGGAACCAAATAGTTCAGATCCTTCATTTCCAGTCTCTCAGGATTCATCATCCTTCATTGTTGGATGGCTTGTGCCTTAAACTGTTGTTTTCATACTGTTTGCCCTTCAAGTTTTTACAGTTGTTCCAGATAAGAAGATAAATCTGGTCCTTGTTTCTCTAGTTAATGCCTGGTTGGATACAAGTAAAGAGTGAAGTTGAATTGTAGCTTCCCTAGCTGGCAAAATAGTGAACAAGAAAGCTAAAGAAATATACCTGGTACAAAACATCAGAAAGTTCTGAAAAGTTCTGGAATTTTTTTTAACTTTTCAATGGATTGCTGTTATGATAAGAAAGTAAAGGTTATTCTCAGAGTCCAGAAACAATGAGAAACATAAATCCAGAAATGTAAGCTAAATACAAACCACTTTAATCACAACCTCAATGTGTCATCTCACAATAAGGTTCCTGTGAACATGAGATTGTTTTAGAAAATCACAGAAAGGAACTGGAACTAAGTCATCCAGAACAAGGGTCAGTAGAAAAAGTAAACAACAATGTTAAGACTCACAAATATGGCCAGATGTGGTGGCTCACACCTGTAATCCCAGCAGTTTGGGAGGCCCAGGCAGATGGATCATCTGAGATCAGGAGTTTCAGACCAGCCTGACCAACATGGTGAAACCCCATCTCTACTAAAAATACAAAAGTTAGCTGGGCGTGGTGGTGCTTGCCTGTAGTCCCAGTTACTCAGGAGGCAGAAGGATTGCTTGAGCCTGCAGGTGGAGGTTGCAGTGAGCCAAGTTCGCACCATTGCACTCCGGCCTGGGTGACAACAGTGAAACTCCATAAAAAAAAAAAAAGCCTCTCAGATATAATCAATTTTGGGATAGACTCAAAATATAAAATAAGTACATTCATTGTATTTAAAAAGTTATGGGATGACCAGAAAAAATAGAAATAGTAAATAAAAGTAGTCTGTTTAATGTAAAACACATAACATAGTTGAAATGTAAAATGCAGTCGATGTGTTGAACAGTATTTTGAACATAAACAAAGAGACAATTAGTTAGTTTTATGACAATTCTAAAGAAGTTATTCCAAAACACAGTATATAGTTGAAAATAAATATAGTTGAAAAATAAAAGACTAGGAAAGATGTCAAAGAAAGTGAAAAGATGTAACATATCTAACTGAAGTGATGATACAATGGATTGACATTATTCAAGTAATGATGGATATATATGTTCCAGTAACGTTAAAAAGAAAGAGATGAAAAAGAAAAGAAAAAATGTTTTCAAAACTAGAGCATGTCGGTTTCCAGGTAAAAATACTCTTCTTAAAAGTCATAGTAAAATTTCAATCATAGGGTTTAAAGTGAAGAATCCAATACCTCCAAGAGAAAATACAGGTTATAAAAAAGGAATTACAAATAGGATGGCATTATATTTCTTAATGCAACTTGGGAAGTTAGAAGAAAATGGAGCAAAGGCTTCAAGAGTTGAAGGAAAATGCTCATCAGACTGCACTTTCTTTGTTGCAAGACAGCATATAATTCCTAAAACCAACAAAGGTACAAATGGAAATAGAAGTAACTTACTTAGAAATACAGAGGTAGCTGGTAGTGGGAATAGGAAAGTATGGATTATCTAGTATATAACAAATGAGCATCAGAAGTGGTAACATATGGGGCAGAAGCTCCTGTATTTCATTATAAATCTTTGGATATTATTTGATATTTTAAACTACATGTACATTTTATGAAAAAAATATTTTCAAAGAAGATAAGGTAGCTGTCCATCACAAGATACAGTGAGCTATTAAGACATTCGACTTCTGGTTCATACAAATGAGTAAATAACTTAGACAATTTTGCTAAAATCTTAATAATTTTATTTTCTGATTGAAATACCAAGAGATGCAATTTTTTTGGTCTTCAATGTATAAAGATCAAAATATCTAATATTATATCTCATATATATATTGGTGCTTATGGATATGTAGATAGATAGATAGATAGATAGATAGATAGATAGATAGATAGATAATATAGATATAGATTTTTTTAAAATTTCAAGTTGACTTCCCCATTGGAGAATTCATACAGGGTAGGATGAGGGGGGATGTCTACAAGGTTGACATAGAAGTCCAGGGAGGACCAGGACTGTCCCTTTGTCATCTCTACTTAGTGCCAGAAGGACAACATGAAATTGTGACTGAGAGAAAAGTTGAGGCTGAGCCAGAGAGGCATGTGCCAAGTGGGCCCTTAAAACTGCAATAGAGGAAGCGTCAAGGGTCCACATATTGAGATCAACTGGAATTGGAGAGCTAGGCAATTTGGTGAGAACTGGCTGAAATGAGGGAAGTAAATAAGAAGTGGCCTGGAATAATTCCAGACATGAGAGCCAATGTCTACCACTAGGCTTGTACAAATTCTCCACATATGTTTGCATAAGTGAGTTCTTCCATTTAAAAAGGATGGGACAAAAAAAATGACTTTAGTCTGTCATATGATGGGAGGCCTCAAATTTAAAACCAATACATATATACCCAAACACCCAAACACACAAAGGATTGAATTTTGAAATTCAATCCATGGCCTCTATGAGCCCTCCAAATAGATGAAATAGATGAGATTACCAGCCTGCAAGTGATCAGGACAAAGCTCTTTGTTGTGTTGATGAGACAACATCATTGGATGACAGCATCACTAGTATCTGACTCACTTGACAAAATATCTGCATCCTGCCTTTGACTAAAAAGCCTAGCACTGAGGGTTCATTTCTTCTAGGTAATGGGCACACTTCTTTGCTTTAAGGAGCACTGTTAAGATAGGAGTGTTAAAATCAAGGCTTTAACAAGAACACAAGGATTTTTAAAAGAGATTTACTATTTTAATTAGAACCAATGATTCGAATGGTTGCATTACATTGCAGTACTTAGAATATGAGAATGCAATTTTCCTTTAGTCATTAAGATAATAATTTTTATGTGTGTATTCAGAGGCTGTGCATATGTATAAGAGGAGTGGAAGATGGTTTTTAGAATAGTTATGCCGCAAGAAAAATTTAAAACTTCACTAAGCTAGTGATATTAATACTTGCATTCATTTGTTAAAATCTTTCCCTTTTTCACAGTCAAATTTCCTACTTATACATGTGAAATGTATAGTTTTTCCACCATTACAAGAGGTGCAAAGTTTCTCCTTGCGAAAGTTGCATTTTGTCAAGACATTAGAAATAAAAGAAACACAAGTGGTGTTTAATTTTAGTTTAGTTTTTTTTTTTTTTAAGAAAGTCAATGATAGCCACAGAAATATTAGGATTTCTAATAGGTCCTCAGAGTATGATTGAAAAGGTCATGTCAAGACAGGGTCAGCAGTACACTTTGGCATTAAGTGAGTTTGAATTGGCTTAGGAGATGGGATCATATTTACCTGAAAGGAAGCAGAAAAGATACTCTAAATCATTTTTGTCCTCAGGAACTTATACCAGCTTAGGAAGAAGGACTAATATGTACAAGAAAACAATCCCATGGTAAGTGGCACACATTAACCTTAAACAAACTAGGTGCACAGGGCGATCTAGCCCTATATGTGAGTTTGTGTGTTTGAACCTGAAGGCCATCGTGAAATACTATTTTCCAGGCTCTAAACATGGGTCATTGTGGGAAATGGAAAATGAAAGAGGCAGAGATGTCAAATTTCTTTTTACAAAGTTGCATGATTTACTAGTTAAAATCAATGGGGACTACCTGTAGTAATCTACAAATAAATAATTATTTTTAAGATAGAAACATGAGACACCTGACTTGCCATCCTCATTCTTAGAGCAGCAAATGGCTCATCTGAGATCTTAGAACAGATGCAGAACCATAACACAGGCTCTCCTTCCATAACAAGGGCATCACATACTCTTCCTCTAACACAGAATGTGGATCATGAAGGGCATTGCCAACCCCACTGCCCACCACTCCTATAAGTAAAAAATCAACTTGGAGTTTTCAAAACAGCTGTGTATCATTGGAGAGGATGCACTTAGGATGAAGATACCTGATGAAGCCTACTTAAATGTGTCTTCTGTATTGAATATTAAGCGCCAGAGTAAAATCCTAGTTTAAAGAAAAAGTTGGAAGAACACTATACTAAGTAGGAAGCTCTCTATATCCAATTGTGGGGAAATTTTTGGCTTGTTTTATTTTCTCAGCTTTTCATCACTTGATTGTGAATGAGAATAGCCATTTCTCCTGCTATAATACTGTGCTATGCAGTAAGCACTCATTTACAGAACATGGTACTAGATCTGCTGTATATATATCTCAAAGCATTGGTTCTTGCTTTGGTGATCTCTCCCTTCAATTCACTTTACATAAAAAGTCTCAAAGTAATTGTAATTCCTGTTCATGACATTCTAACATCCTTACCAGTGAGAGAACATATGCCATATATAGAAATTGTAACAGTTGTTCTTCCCCATGTTAAATGTACGAACACATGGAAATTGAGATACACAGAAAGTAGCTTCAAGCAAGGATACTTATTGTCATTGTCTGTGTCATTCATTAGAAGTTCTATGGGGGTAAAATAGCCATAGCCAGATAGTTGTTTTTATTTATACATAACTAAATTTTATAAAATTTAGCTTTCAAAGGCTACTAAGCCATCAACAAATATTTAATTGTCACCTACTATGTGTTCAGCCCTCAGAAATACTTCTACATATACATGATAAGTTTTGTTAATGTTAAAATAATGAGGTTTATCAATTTGGAAAAGAGAACTTTATTTCTCATAAAGGGTTGCAGCCTACAGGGTGACCATTCTGACAGACTGGGAAGCATAGCCTCTGGTCAGAAGCCAAAAACAGACACCTCAAGGGAGGGGCAAAGGGAATAGGAATTTATGCTGAGCGGGGTGGCCAAATATATATAGTTGGTAAGCTGTGGTAGCCATGTATGTTTTTGAAAAGAGAAATGTGTGCATGCACAGTTGAGTTTCATGTCCCTTCACGAGTATAAATGGCTGCAAGTGCATGACCCCAGGGCGCAGTTTTCAGCCCTCTAATGGCAAAAGGTGAAGCAGAGAACATGAAAACCCTCATTACACATTCTTTGTAGACTGGCCAGAGCCACTCCATGGTTGGTGGACTCTTATCAAAAGGAATGTGGTTGGTTGTTTTGTTGAAACTGCAAAAGAGTGGACCAGTGTCCAACAGTTGGTTGACACTATTGGTAGAGTCTTTTGAAAGAGTTGGTTTCTGTTTTTCCCTTAGGGAAGAAAGCTTAATAGCAGTTTGCAAAGGAAGGGGTATAACGAGGCACATCTAACCTTCCATCTCATCATGCCTGAGAATTCAGTTTTCAAGGTTTCTCTGAGGTCCCCTTGGCCAAGAAGGGATCTGTTCAGTCAGTTGGGAGGCTTAGAATTTCATTGTTATTTCTCATGATAAAAAAGATAAGCAGTTTTTATGCTTCTATTTGGATTTTGAAAATAAGATCTACCTATAAATAATACAAAGTATGTCATTCAAAGCTGGATGTTAGTGCACAATATATAAAGTGTTATATAATGTGAATATCCCAGGTCTCCCTACACTGTGACTTCAAAATAGAGGTAGAGGAGTGAAATCATTAAAACTGCAGGCTCTGCAGTGAAACCACCCAAGTTAGACTTCTCAGTTCTGACACATACTAGGTGGCATGTTCCTGGGCCATTATTAAACCTTTCACTGCCTCCCCATAAGCTTCACTGGTAGGTATTATTCTCTCATTTAAATTTCCTCAATTTATAATAGTTCTGGGAGTCCTACAGGGATTCTCACATATATCCAACAAATCACAGAATTGGCTGCAGTCATGCAAGTTTATGCTGTTTGTCCACCCAGGCTCAAGCTTGCTCCTTTCTGCTGTCTCATCCCAGCACTGTGCACACCCCTTCTCCAGATCATTCAAAACTTTCAATCATCAGGATGCCTCCTAGGTGATTCTCAGATTCACTTTACAACCGTTTTTCATCCTCAAGAATGCTGTGGACGACAGCAATGAGCATTTCCTTTCTGTGGCTTCCTTTGGAGTTTGTCCAACAGGAGACACAATAGGCTGCAGTTTGGAAAGGAAAGACTGGGATTGGGCTTTGCATTCTCCCAACTCCTTGTGCACAGGGCTATGGCTTGGGAAGTTGCTGTGCTACTCTATTAAAGTGCACAACACTTGTCAAGTGGCCTTGTCCCTAACAGCAACTCCCCCACACCTTTCTCTTCCAGCAACAGTTCACTCCCTTTGCCCTTTAGGGTGAGGGTGGTAAGGGCTAGCGCCTTGTCCCTAACAGCAACTCCCCCACACCTTTCTCTTCCAGCAACAGTTCACTCCCTTTGCCCTTTAGGGTGAGGGTGGTAAGGGCTAGCGCCTTGTCCCTAACAGCAACTCCCCCACACCTTTCTCTTCCAGCAACAGTTCACTCCCTTTGCCCTTTAGGGTGAGGGTGGTAAGGGCTAGCTGCTGTTGATAGTGTTGGGGTTCTTCATCATCCTTTTTGATTTTCCTGAAACTCTAAGTATACCGTTTTGCAAAATGGGACATCATCCTCTTCCTGCTACTCCTCTCATTCACACTTATCAATTATCCCCCATTCAAGTGCAGCACTTGTGACCTACCTGGACTCTGAATGTCACAATGTCACAATGTCAAATTTCTGCTGCGTTTCATGCCAAGGGGATGCTCCATATAATTGCAAGGTGTCACATGCAATTATATGGAGCCCAAAGCAGATAAGCTTATATCCAGATAAGTCAAGTAGTTACGCCAAATCTCATAAAACTCAATTCCCTATAATCTTAGAAAAGAGGCAAAAAAAATAAAAATGAGGAATCAAGTTATTTTTTCCATCCTCTATCCTCTTCATAAACCCTGCTCATGATCACAACATTCCTCCCAGGCATAAAACAAAAATTGCATTGCCTGCCTCTGGATACAAAGAGGCTCGGCTGATGGGAGCATGAGTTGGGAAGGCTTGGCTTACAGAGCATTAGCTTATCCAAGCAGAACGTTCTCAGTTCCAATAATAGAAGCCAGGAGGAGTAAGAAACATAATTACAAAGGTTGGACAAATCAGAAAAGATAGACAAGATGAAATTGACCTTGACAAATAAAAAGGATTAAGAAGTTTAGAGAGTATTTCAGGGAAAGGTAACATTTGTGCAAAGATAATGAGGTAGGACATTAATACATTGAGGGGAGTGGGGTTTAGGGAGCAATGGAAGATGAAGTCAGATGGGTAGAGAAAGCCACTCGAAGGTGGATCTTGAAAGTTACATAGAAGTATTTACATTTGATGTAATCAGCAAAAGGAAGACATTGAAGGTATAAAATCAACCTGAAGAGACAAGTGACAGGCCACTGGAAGGAATTCTGTTGTAGTAGTTTTGGTTAATTAATGAGATCTTGGAGCCCTGGTAGTGCTATCTTCAAAATCGCCCTTTTAAACTTTCTGGACAATGTAGAAACCAGTAGAAGCCAAGCTCATTCTTTCATAATGGCAGCTGTGGAAATCTTTAAATCTTTAGTTAAGAGAGCCTTACAAAGAATTATGGCACTTTGCTAAAGCTCTGCTCAGTAGAAGAGAGATGACAGATAAATAAGCCTTCAACACAGCTCTGCACTTGGAAATTGCAAAGCTGACAAAATGTTCAGAAACTCACCCAGAAGTAGTTTCCATATAAGAAAGTTTCCTTAATTCCTATTTCTTGAAAAGTGAGTAGATAATAATTCTTTAGGCCCAGGCTACCTCTGTGATGGCACATGGTTTAAAATGTAGTCTAAAAGAAGCAATAATGTAGAAAAAGGGCAAAGGGATGAAAAGGATCAGAAATGGCTACAAAGTTCCTCTGACAAAGACTCCAATAAGATTACAGGTCATAAAGTGGTCTATACTTTCTGATTATCTAAATTTTCTGCATATGATACTTTCTTTTTCCCTTATGGACAACTGTAAGAAATACAAAATCTTTGGAGGAAAATGGAAAGCTAGCATATTTAGAATATTTTTTAAAAAGGTTATGTGATATTCTGTGCATTTCCTTATTTAGTAACAACTTTATTAAGTCTATGGGTGTTTAGTAGTTTGCTCAAAATCACACAAAAAGATTTTAAACTAGGACACTCAGTCTTCATAACCAATACCTTTCACATGTTACTTGCCTGGTATAACTAACAGAAATCATTTATTTGAATATATATGTGGTCAGCCCAATTGATCTGTTTTACTCTAAGAATTTTCAACAGTCATACTGCTGAGCTAAGTCTCTCTGAATTAAATCAAGCCTATAGCTAAAGGAGATGCCCTCTACAGTCCTTTCCTCTTTTCTAACTGGTTTTACTCATTGTTTTGTTCATTCACTGTGTGTGTTTGAAGGAAGATAAGCTTTGATATCATTTATTCATCCATACTTTCATATATTTCAGCACCTCTTATATGGAGGGCATCAGTGAGAACCAAAATAAAAACTACAATCCCTCACTTGAGAAGTTTAAAATAAAGTGAGTGGACAATTGCGATCTTCTAAAGTTGTATATTCGATAGTGAATATTGTATGTTGAAAGTAACCTTGCAGAATGTGTCATGTCAAATGTAATAAATTGTATATTCTGATGAAGGAATGGAATGCCAGATTTAAGGAACTGAAATGTATCTGGGCGCTGGACAGTCATTTTATATTTTTGAGGAGAAAGGACATTTTAATATTCCTTGAATATGTGTAGTTTCTAAATACAATATGTATGTAGCATGAAAATACCGAATTTAGAATGGAAAGATACCTTTACAATTATGTTGTTCTATCCTCTTATTTGACAAGGAGGACATGCAAGCTCAGATAGGTGAAAATTACTTACCTGGATCTGATAGGGCCTGAATTCTACATTTTCTAAATTTAAACTTCCTGGTAGATTGTCATTGAACTGAATGTCTGTTAACTCCCAAATCAGTACTTCCTCAGATCTTTGTGACCCAATATTGTTTCTTTATCTTATTTGCCAAATAAATAATAGTTTAAGCAAAATGCTATGTGCTGGGTGTAAGGAGAAAAGTGACACACAGTCCCTGACCTAGAAAAATCTCCTTAATGTGGGAGAGGGTAAAATGCAAAGCAATACATGTGTTAATCCATTTGGATTCACAGGGGTATTAGGAGAGAATAATAAATATATTGTGGCATCTTAATTATCCATTATGCTTATTAAAATGCACGAGTGTTATATAAAACATTCCAAATGAAATGCTATCAAATTCGTATGACATTGTTGTAAAACCCTCAAGATATTGAATAGCTTCATTAATGACACTGTTAGAAAAATACTGCTGCATTGCAGGCAATATTCCCATTTGGAATAAACTCATTTGCACTTTTCTCCTCAGTGATGGAGCCACTGCTTTACTATCAGCCAGTGCTCCAGAAACTCCTTAAGCTAAACCCACATTTGGGAAATAATAGAGAAAGGTTTTTTGACTCCTCTAAAACCTTCTAAATCTTCCATAGCAGTTGGTCCATTTGCTGAGCTGCAGAACTCACGCTTTCATAAAGGAATTTTACTTCACAGATTCAAAGAGTGGTTCAGGGTAGTAATGGTCATTGGACCATTTTTCTCGTTTTTCAGGTGTAGAAACTGACACTCAGAGAAACTGGATGACTTGCTAGCTAGCTGCCAGATGAAACTAGATTCCTAAATACCTAGCACCTGTCTGGTGTTACTTCTGCTACAACATATTATCTGGATACCTGTCTTACTCTGTTTTGTGCTGCTATGATAGAATATCTGGGACTGGGTAATTTATTAACAAAAGAAGTTTATTTGGATAACAGTTCTGGAGGTTGGGAATTCCAAAATCAGGCAGCCCACCTGGTGAGGGTTTCTTGCCACTTCAACTCATGGTAGAAAGAGGGGATGGATGGGGAAGAGAAGGGGAATGTGTAAAGAGACCAAACACAAGAAAGAACAATCTGGTTTCTGCTAACTAATCCAATCTTGCAAGAGGGAGAACTCGCTTCCCTAGATGGTATTAATCTACTCATAAGGGATCCATCCCTGTGACCCAACCACCTCCCACTAAGCTCCACCTCCCAACACTGCCATATTGGGAATCAAATTTCAACATGAGCTTTGGCAGGAACAAGCCACATCTGACCCACAGCAATATCTTCTCCAATGTAATTTTTCCATTATCAGTAAACTCATAGTGACCCATTATGGCATGAGGTTCAAAATGTGTTCTATCTATTCATTAAACACTATTATGAGTCCACATGGATATTTATTCCAAGCAGGGAGCTCGAATGAGAAAAAATGACACAAACAGGGTTTTCTCTTTGTGGCACCTCTACTGGGATGGGCCACCTTAGTCTGTTTCTTGTATTGAACATGATCTCCTCTAGTGATTTATATAGAAAACCTTATGGAAACTGCAAGAGAGAAATTCTGCTGGGTACTTTGCCTAAGTTATCTCATTCAGCCCTCACAAATCATGACGAGTGTGTATGTGGTGTGTGAGAAACTTTGGTTTCTCTGAATCTAAATTCGTGCTGCTTACACTGTACCAGGTTACTCGTTGAAATCTCCAACTCTGCCCTGAAATTAAGCAAAAGCAATATTTGTTTTCGTATAGTGTAAATATATGTGTGTATTTCAGGCTTTCAAATTAACAGAACCATGTTTGAATGGATACGACATTTTGTATTTCCCAACTGTTCCATAATTTTTTGTTTGATCAATGAGAAAATCTTTATAAGTGACTTTGCAAGTCATAGTGTTTTGTTTTGTTTTGTTTTGTTTTGTTTTTTTGGCAAGGAGTAGAGTGGCCTGAACAGAACTGACTTTGTCATTCTATGGCCTCAGAGGCAGGGATGAATTACAACTTTTAAAGTTTCCTGGGTTTTGTCCATGTCCTAGGTTGGTAAACCCATCCATCTCAGCTCCAGAATTGTTGTAGACTCCTCAGGGCCACTGGGAGCTATTGTCTAAAATACCAGGTCTCGGCCAGATGTGGTGGCTCCTGCCTGTAATCCCAGCACTTTGGGAGGCTTGGGCAAGCAGATTGCTTGAGCCCAGGAGTTTGAGACCAGTCTGGGCAACATAGCAAACCTCGTATCTATAAATAAATAAATAAATAAATAAATAAATAAATAAATAAATAATAAGCTGAGCATGGTGGCTCTTGCCTGTGATGTCATATATTCAGGAGACTGAGGTGGGAGGATCGTTTGAAACTGGGAGTTTGAAGCTGCAGTGAGTTGACATTGCGTCACTGTCCTCCAGTCTGGGTGATAGAATGAGACCCTGTCTAAAAAAAGTGAAATAAAAATAAATAAAGTACTAGGCGTCTCTTTTACAGAGCAAAGTGAAAAGCATTACCAAGATTGATGTGAAAGTCACAGACACTGATGTTTGTGATTTGTGGAAGACTCATTATCACATTGAAATGTCAATGCCTCCATGCAACCTAATGAACGCTTGGCCTTAAGTCACCCAGTATTATGTAATGTAATAAAAATCTACTGGGGCTCAGCGGGGTAGGTGCTAGTGTCATGGTGTTACAACACTTCTGTACAGTGGCCAACACAATGACTGCTTTCATATTCATTTCCTTAGGCTTCATTGATTATGTTGTGTGACTATGCATAAACACGGCATAAATGTTAGTCTGATTTACACTGCAGTGACCTCTAGCAAGCAGCACCAATTTCCTTACAACTCCAGTCTTGCAGTTCCCAAAACTCAATATTTGGGAATGGTACACATAAGCAAAGCCAAGGTGCTAATAGGTGTATCTAAAATATAGGCGTTTACTCATTTAACCCCAGCTACAGAAATAAATAGTCAGTGGAAACTCAGTTAGACTGTGAGCAGAATAAGAACAAGAAATGAAATCCCAACAAAGGAATTTTACCAGCAGATATGAGAGAGTTGCAGGAAGAAGTTCTTCTGTAAAATATTGTGGTTAAAATCTATGAGGCTACAGTTAAAGTTTAAGCCAGGTGCTGAAAGAACCATAGATTTGCTCCTAGCTCTACTCTGATTCTTTGAAAATATTGGACATAAAATTTGAACTCAAGTGCCTATTTTCACATCTGTAGTTTGAAGCATATATCTATCAATTCTAGTGACAACATGTTTTGGTCATATTTACCACACTTAGATCACAGCATTATCTAATTCATAGATGACACTAAGGTTAGGTCTCTTGAATAAATTAGGGTTTGGTCTTCTTATTGCCTGTGGTGCTCACACATAATTAAAAGGCAGCATAGAATGGTGGTTAAGTGCATAGGTTGGACCCAGAAAACTTGTATCTGACTCTTCACTACACTACTTATACATGTAAACCCGGTTAAGTTCCATAACCATTCTGTGCCTCACTTTCATCAAGGGTACGTTGTAATAATGGTACCTACATCATAAGATTGTTATAATAATTAGCTGAGTAAATATAAGTAAAGCAATTAGGGCAGAGCCTGGCATAGAGAAAACACAAGTACATGTTATTAAATTTGACCTTGTTAAAAGGATCTTTATTAACTCTATGATTTCCTGTTTATTCCCTTCTTGACAATATTCTATTAAAATAATTTATGAATACTGAAATTGCCCAGTGAAGAGCAGGGGAAAGTGAAGGTAAAGATCCACAATCAAGGAGCAAGAATAAACATTTTACACATCCCCAGATCTCCCAAGTTGCTCTCATGTCCTAGAATACAAACCAATCAATGCATTTCAAGGAGGCTCCTTTGTAAAACACAATGCATTACTCATTAGCTTAGGAATCTGGAAATAGAATGCATTTTCTCACAACTGCAAAAAGGAACAGAAGGGCAGGTATGCTACTTAATTTCCTTGTTTGAATTCAGTATTACAGTGTGCAGCATTTTTTACTAGAAGAACCTAGGCATAACATGTTTATCATAAGCTTTCGCTTTGAGGCCTTTAATTTGCCCACACTCCCTCCCCTTGAGTTCCCATTGCATTTCCACTAGGGAAGCAACTTTCTGATCCTATAGCCTACACATAGCTTAGAGGTTTGTCTGTCTTACTTTCACATTCCACTGAGCAAAGGAAATTGTTTCCAAAAGAATAAGGCAATAAATTTCCTATTTTTGCCTTTAAAATGCATAGGTAATCTGCTTAGAATGATCTCTCTTTGAATACATAAGTTTGAAACATCTTAGGGTATCGTGATTATGAGCTAATTCCTGCTCCATTCTTCCAGGCTGGACTATAGCTCTTAGGTCTATCCTGTAAAGACTCAGCTCTGAGCCAATTTAGATTAAATCAAAGGATACCATAAGAAAACTGGTAGCCACCCTTGGATAGGGTCAAGAACTGGTCATGCTTCAACCAGCCCATGGTTTGTTCTGCAGTGATTCATAGACATCTGCTTGTCAATGAGTTGCAATCTTGCATTAACCTCTACCATGAGTTTCTAGACCACATACCTGGGCTTCTGCCTGTTTCCTGAATTGCACTCCATTTGTAATCCAGTTTCCTGATAGCATTGGAAATTGGAACTGAAATAGAGAGGACTCTGACATACAACTTTACTCCCATTGTTATTTGCTTTGGGGACTGGACCACTTTTCTCTATTTCATATGTTGGTTTTTATTTTGTTCAAAACCACATGGACTACCTGGAACTATGACATTGATTTCTATTTACCAGTCATATCTCCACTATATCGAAGTTCTTTCTTCTGCACCACTCTTTAGATCAGACTCCTCTGTAAACTGACAGCTCAAATCAAGAAATAATTAATGCTACTTGTGGATACTCTCATTCTTATTTAAGCTCTCAGAGATAGCACCACATTTGGGTTTGTTAGTTCTGGCCTGGCTTATGTCTACTCACTCATGTCCTCATTGAGCAGCTACAGATGGTTAGTTCATCATGACCCACAGAAGGGCCTAATGCGATCCTACTTCATTAAAAATTAGAATCACGTACTCACAGACACACACACACACACACATGCACATACACAAAAACAATATTCCCATAGTTACTCACAATAGAAATACATGTACACATGCACAAAAATGTCATTGCAGGATTATTTTTTATTTCAAATCATTTAACAACAATGTAAAAATAAATCATGGGATATTCATACAATAGAGTACTACACAATAATAAATAAACATAATTTATCAATATATGCAACATTATAGATAAATTTTGTAGGCATAACTGAGCAGAAAAAGCCAAACACAAAAGGATATATTCTCAGTGGTTGTGTCTATATAAAGGGCAAAAACAGACAAAACTAAGTGGCTATAGTGACTACCTCTGGGAAACAGAAGAGAAGACACAGAGAACAAGAGTTAGGAAGTAAACATGAGTAAATCACAAACTCCATCTTCTAGGAGCTAGCAGCCCTGCAGAGAAGAGGAAAATGTACATAGAGGTTTATGAAATTGGAAGTAGCACCTTAGGGGGCAGCAAGCAGAGAGCCTTTCCTTTGACTCCTAAGGCTCCCTAGAGATCTGGAAGGCTTTTATTTTATGATAGAGTTTATATTACAGTGAGTCCTGGAAATTGTCATCCAGCTGCTATAACTTGACAAAAGAAGAACTTGAGGCATCCCAGGATGTAGATAATGTTTCATTGCAGTCTCTCAGTAAAAAGACAGACATTTCACATTCAATATCTGTGCACTTTTCTGACTATGTATTCTAATTATAACATTATTAAAGATAAAAATATGACCTCCTGCAGTTAAGGTTCCTGCTATTTAATTTTGGGGCTACAGACTTATAAATAGTACCTAACCTTCCCCTTGGTTATTTATCCACCCTCATTCTACCAATATTATTCTGTGGGCAGATGATGCCAAAGTCTATAGCTGTAGCCCTGAGATCCCTACCCTGCTGTCAAGCACACTTGCTACACGGGACCACTTGAACACTTCCTCAACTTTGACAGTGTGTCCACAATACGATTATTTTTTCCTCTACAATCTGTTGAGTCCATTCTCTCTTCGCCTCCCTGATAATTATCATTGTTTTTGCCACCTCACGCCTTTTCCTGGACAATTGTAGCTACCACCTAATTGGTCTTCACAAAAATTTGTATCCATCATAACTGTGACTCCTTCAAGAGCATAAACATGTTGACACCATTCTTTTGCTTCTAAGTGTTAATGTCTCCCAATTGCTAATTGAATGAAATCAAAGCCCCTGGGCCTGGCCTTCATAGCTGGTTTCAAGCTATCTCACTTAGGCCTTTTGCTGCTCTACTTCTCATATCTGATTCATATAACTAGACTGATTTTCTCAACATTTGCTGCATCTAGTCTTACTAATCATATTTTGTTTCTTTTATTCATAATTGGCTCTCTGCCATAGATTTGCATCCTCCTATCTTCAGAGACCTAATTCTACGTATCCCACAATGTCTAATTCAAATGTTACCTCTTCGATAAAAGTTTTTTTCCTCATTCCTACCAGGTGCAATTTCTCCCTCCTTTCAAGGACCATCACCACTTTATTTTTATATCTTTTATATGTGTTTATCAATGTTTCCCTTTTATCAAGGGCCTAATTTCAAAAAAAATACTAAATGTAGAATGAGAAAGCAGTAGTTTGAATCCTACCTTTGTTGCTTACTAAGTGTGTGATTTGAGGCAAGTCATTTACCTTCAATTTTTTCTTTTTTTTTTTTTTTTGAGACGGAGTCTTGCTCAACTGTTGCCCAGGCTGGAATGCAGTGGTGTGATCTCAGCTCACTGCAAACTCTGCCTCTTGGGTTCAAGCAATTCTCCTGCCTTGACCTCCCGAGCAGCTGGGACTATAGGCATGCGCCACCATGCCTGGCTAATTTTTGTACTTTTAGTAGAGACGGGGTTTCACCATGCTGGCCAGGCTGGTCTCGAAATCCTGACTTTATGATCCGCCCAGCTCGGCCTCCCAAAGTACTAACATTACAGGTGTGAGCCACTGTGCCTGGCCTTTTATATTATGTCAAAATATGGAAGATGGCTGCAAATTTTCTGGACTTACTACAACATAAACTCCATCCTAAAATGAAAGCCTTCCAGATCACAACAGAGCCTTGGGAGTCAACAAAAAGACTTTCTGCTAGGTGCCCTCTAAGGCTTCTCCCTGTTTCATAAATCTCTGTGTACATTTTCCTATCCTCTGCAATGTTACAAGCCCCTAGAGGATGGAGTTTGTGATTTACTCACGTTAAGTCCCTTAACATAAGCACCATGCCTTGTACACAGTTAGTGCACTAGAAATGTGTGTTCTTTAAGTAAATCATGCAAAAGAATCATATAATGAGAGGGTGGTATTTTACATAAAGAATTAGACAAGTCTAGAACTTACTGGGAATGACCGAAGAAGTTGTATTCACTGATAACATCAGGATTTAAATCCAGGTGTCATGTCTTAGAGGCTAAGACTCGAATAACTTGATGGTTCGTCTAATCATAAATAAAACAGTGAAAGGAACTCCAGTGATCATCTAGTTCAAGCACGTCGTTTTATAGGGGCATTCCTCCAACTGCTGAAATGCTTTTCCTACTTAATATACCCAGAAAAAGCTGCAGCAAGAAGCCAGGTTTCCTCTTTTCTCTAGAGATCTCTTCAGCTTGTCACTCTGCTTACCTTTGGCAGCCCTGTTGCTAGGCAACCATGAGCTCTTTCTACCACTTAAGTTTTTTTTTTTTTTTTTTTTTTTTATTATACTTTAAGTTCTAGGGTACATGTGCATAACGTGCAGGTTTGTTACATATGTATACTTGTGCCATGTTGGTGTGCTGCACCTCTCAACTCGTCAGCACCCATCAAGTCATCATTTATATCAGGTATAACTCCCCAATGCAATTCCTCCCCCCTCCCCCCTCCCCATGATAGGCCCCAGTGTGTGATGTTCCCCTTCCCGAGTCCAAGTGATCTCATTGTTCAGTTCCCACCTATGAGTGAGAACATGCGGTGTTTGGTTTTCTCTTCTTGTGATAGTTTGCTAAGAATGATGGTTTCCAGCTGCATCCATGTCCCTACAAAGGACGCAAACTCATCCTTTTTTATGGCTGCATAGTATTCCATGGTGTATATGTGCCACATTTTCTTAATCCAGTCTGTCACAGATGGACATTTGGGTTGATTCCAAGTCTTTGCTATTGTGAATAGTGCCGCAATAAACATACGTGTGCATGTGTCTTTGTAGTAGAATAATTTATAATCCTTTGGGTATATACCCAGTAGTGGGATGGCTGGGTCATATGGTACATCTAGTTTTAGATCCTTGAGGAATTGCCATACTGTTTTCCATAATGGTTGAACTAGTTTACAATCCCACCAACAGTGTAAAAGTGTTCCTATTTCTCCACATCCTCTCCAACACCTGTTGTTTCCTGATTTTTTAATGATTGCCATTCTAACTGGTGTGAGATGGTATCTCATTGTGGTTTTGATTTGCATTTCTCTGATGGCGAGTGATGATGAGCATTTTTTCATGTGTCTGTTGGCTGTATGAATGTCTTCTTTTGAGAAATGTCCGTTCATATCCTTTGCCCACTTTTTGATGGGGTTGTTTGTTTTTTTTCTTGTATATTTGTTTGAGTTCTACCACTTAAGTTTTAAGTGCATTTTACGAAATTTCTCTGCTTGATATACTTGAATGATGTTAGAGTTTACTAGTGAGAAAGAACAAGCCTGAAAACAGCCAGCTTGTGAGCTTAGGGAAGTTAACTCAGTCCGGTTCCTCTAACTGGACAATGAGATTATCTTACTTGATGTGAATAATGAATAGGGGATTGGTATTACAGCATCAAGCATCCCGACTCCACACCAGCTCTGGGCATGTGGATGAAAGTGCTTGCATCTTTTTTTTTTCCCTGAAAATTACATGTTTTGGTTGTTTGTTTTAACAAGGTTTTCACTTGGAAACTTCCACGTTTAATCTGATTTTTATAGCAACTGCATATAGTAGAGGCCTTTTTCTTGTGCCTGATTTATAATCTTTCCCTGGAAATTGCCCTGAGGATCCCTCTGGCCCACCGCTGAACTCTGGTACTCTTGGTTTCTCTGGTTCCTTCAATAGGGGAGAAAATGGGAATTAAAACTGACTTCTTTAACTGGTTTCAGCCTTGCTATTCATATTTCTCTGCAATGCAGCACAGCATTCTCTCCCAAGCACAGCGAGTTCTAACTCTGGCAATGTTTTCATCATTTATAATATATTTTAATATCAGGACTCAGTTTACACGTTTGGGAGGATTCAGTTAGCTGTTTCTCAAAGGCTTGGATATAATGAGACGTTTGTAGCCCGTTGCTCTCCTGGCCATTATTTTGTCTCATAAGCCAACTCTGAACCCAGTTTACTTCACGAAAATTGACAACAGTGGTTTTATTTTTAGCTCTTGAGCCAACTCTGCAATGATAAACCAATCAGTTATTTCAAAGGTGATCCAAGAGCTAGGAATTATTATTCCAAAATATTTGAAAGTTGCCAAGGGCCATACAAACTTTATTAAATCATTTATAATAAAACATGTTAGAATTAAAACTTACAATAATTTACTTTTATATATCACTTTTCAGAATATAAAATACCTTATCTTGATGCTTACAATGACCTTTTGGGATAGGCAAAGCTCTCTGAAGGTAGGTATTAGCTCCAATTTATACATTTGAGAAGCTGAGACTCAGGGAAGTAACATGACTTGTTCAGGAACATTCTGTGGAGGAGTTAGGACTTTAACCCAAGATGTTCAGTTCCTAACTCACCACTCTATTACTAATGATACTCTTTGCAAAATATCAGAAGATTATACGTATTGAGCTACTTATCCCATACCTTGCGTAATAGAAAGTAATGATAATTCTAATCAATGCTAATACTAAACATTGTGAATACATTTGGAATTCAAGTTCTATGACACACATGCTATTATTTTCCACATTTTATTGATAAAGAAATTCAGGCAAAATCAAGTTACATAACTTGCCAAATATCACACATTTAAGAGAAAGATGAGGCTTCAAATCGAGGCCAGTTAGTGAGTCCTGAGCACCGCTATAACAAATATAAGGCAGCTAGCTGCAGAGAAGGGGCAGTGGTGACCAAGCAAGTTCACAGGTTCATTTGAGGACCCATCTTGGGACCTCATGTTCATTAACACAGTATTCACTTGCTATAAGCTTCAAGCAAATAACTGGTTGGTTTATGACTATGCAGCTGAAGAATATTAGACTCAAGTACTGTGGGTCTAAGAACACAGCTGAATCTCATGGGTTCAGGGTCATAGAGATGGCTCCTCCCTAAGTTATTGATTGAGACACCTGCCTTTGACCCTGCTCTAAATCATTCCTATATCTTTATTTTTTTCCCCTGGGATATAACTTAAATAAAATCTGATAGGTAGGATGATCTTATGTCTCCATTTTCCCAGGTCCTTACCGTTTTACTTCTGTTGTTCCAGAGTAATTATTGACAATAGCCCCTTTCACTCTCAAAGTCTTCCCAGTTTGGGTAGTAGATTATATGGTAAGAAACCCATAGTTTCCAAACTATCGAAATTTCAGTTGAGTGGAAAACCTCACATTTTGTTGTATAATTGACTTGAATAGGGATAGTTAATAGCTATTTTGCCTTGATTACATTGAACTTAGTTCAGTCTCACGTCTTTCATCTCCAAGATGGAGGTACCAATATAAATCTTGCATACTTTTTACGAGGATTACATTAGACACAAGCATTGGCTCCCTGTGAATTTGTTCCCATTATTCGCTTCCAGTATCCTTTATTTAACACTTAACTGAGGACTGACAGTTGTTCTTTTCTGTATATGCCGGTTGTCTTTTAAAATAGGTAAGCCCCTCAGTGGTCATGATCCAACGTCAAATCATTGTAAGTCCCAATCACTTGATATGCTTCCTTGTAGTTGCTTTTTGTGTAATAAATGTTTGCAGATAGTAGATTTCTCTATGAATTGATCTTATTGAAATATTTAAGCATTTCTAGTATACAATAGTTTCATGGAATCAATGTTAATGTCAGAAAGTCATCCAACCACAGATCTTACTCTCTTGGGTAAGCAAGTTCATCCTGGTGGATACAAGGCTTCTTTTATGCTACTAGGGTATTCCTTAGCAAAAAACTGCAAGAATGCGTTACGTGTCATGGTGCATTGCAGCTAGAAGTCTTCCCTTCTTTCTGATCCTTATATCAATGTTTGTTTTCTTCGTTTTGTACATGATAAAAGTTCATCCTTTATTAAGGTACTAAACAGTATATCAGTGGCTTTAAAGTGATTTAGGCTCTCTGCAAGAATTTCCAAGTTCCTTAAAGAAGCACTGCATTGTATCTTAAGAGTTACCACACGGTTTGGCTACAGAGAAAGTCAGTTCCAAGTTAAAATTTATATGAAGATACGTTTGCAGGGGTCTTTGCAGCCTTCAGGACTGATCTGCATAGGATCTGTATAACATGCAGTTGAGAGGGAGAGTAAGACACAATGGCTGGCCTGAAACACACACACCAGAGCCATTCTAGAAGAATCTGACCTTGCTAGAAAGGCCAGCAGCAGAGATGACCAGGGAGGTCCCAGCACAGTGAAACTGGCCTCAGTTAAGGTATTCCAAGTGGTCAGTGTTGAGGAACAGAATGAGGTAGTGAGAGCATAGTATGGAAAAATCCAAGGACGAGGGAGTAGCATTCCTGGCAATCAGAGAAACTGTTGCTATGAGTCCAGGAAATCTCCTCATTGAGAACTTTAGGCCTACCCTCTTTAGGGATTAGGAATTATACTTCCTCCATAAACATTCATCACATTTTATAGCAATTTCTTGTTAATTATCTGTCACCTCACTAGACTGTAAACTATGCGAAGGTAAGGGGATCTCAGCCTTATCCTGCGCTAATCCAGTACCCAGCAGGCACACTGTAGCTGTTCAATAAATAATTGTTACATAAACAAATGAACCAACAAGCTACACAAACAGCAGTATCTTAGCCATGAGTCTAGGTAGAACACTAAAGCAAAGCTTCATAAGGGAACTAATTAATCAGGCAAGTACCAGGTTGAAATTGTGGGTGTGATATGGACTCACCTCCATGGACAATACCCAAGGTCAACCTGGCAGAGACTCCATGGGACCACTGAAATTCAGGGCATAGCATATGGCTTAATCCCAAGTCTAACCAAAGAGAAGACACTACCATTGATATCCCCTGTTCTTGTTTTGCTTAGAGAACACAAGTATGATGCTAATAGGTCAAGCCTTGGGGAGTCACAAAAGGCTCTGGGGTATTTGTCCTTGCATTAGGTCATTTTAAGCAGACGCTTCTGGCAGATTCTGTAAAATCTACGTATTGGTTTTATTTTTATAGTAATTTGATGGAAAGCTGGGTATTGATTTTTAGAGTAAAAGCAAAAAAAAAAAAAAAAAAAAAAAAAAAAAACTTGGAAAGGGTTTGATTCTTTCCATTAACTTCATTAGGACTATAACAAATCAGTCATCTATTAAGACTACAGCATTTGTATAGAGAAGACAGAGTCCCACATTAAAATTGTTTTGTCCCAATCTCTGTCTCTCACTAAACAAACACAGTATGTTGCTTAACTATTCTTCTAAAGATTTTTTTTACTTGGGCAGGACGTGGTGGCAGCGCCTGTGGTCTCAGCTACTCAAAAGGCAGAGGTGGGAGGAACCCTTAAGCCTGGAAGATCGAGGCTGCAGTGAGCTATGCTCACACCACTGCACTCCAGCTTGAGCAACAGAGTGAGAACTTGTCTCAAGTAAATAAACCAATAAAAATAAAGAGATTGGGCCGGGCGCGGTGGCTCAAGCCTGTAATCCCAGCACTTTGGGAGGCCGAGACGGGCAGATCACGAGGTCAGGAGATCGAGACCATCCTGGCTAACACGGTGAAACCCCGTCTCTACTAAAAAATACAAAAAACTAGCCGGGCGAGGTGGCGGGCGCCTGTAGTCCCAGCTACTCGGGAGGCTGAGGCAGGAGAATGGCGTAAACCCGGGAGGCGGAGCTTGCAGTGAGCTGAGATCCGGCCACTGCACTCCAGCCTGGGTGACAGAGCAAGACTCTGTCTCAAAAAAAAAAAAAAAGAGATTAACAAAATAATAATCTAGAAAGACAAAAAAGCGCTTATGTATTTTTTGAGACAGGGTCTCACTCTGTCACCTGGACTAGAGTGCTGTGGCATGATCACAGCTCACTGCAACCTCGACCTCCTGGGCTCAAGCAATACTCCCAACTCAGCCTTCTGAGTAGCTGGGACTATAGGTGTGCATGACCATGCCAAGCTAATTTTTGCATTTTTAGTAGAGATGGAGTTTCACCATGTTGTCCAGGTTTGTCTTGTGCCCCTGGGCTCAAATGATCCATCCACCTCAGCCTCCCAAAGTGCTGAGATTATAGACATGAACCACTATGCCTGGCCAATATCTTCATTTTTCATGTAAATAATTTCACTTTAAAAAGATCATTTGCTTATTTGCTTTGAGGTAAATTAAAGACTTCAGGAAATATAAAAAATACTCAATATACATTTGAATCTATTAACACATCTTCATTTTCTATTTGAAAAAATTTTTAAAAACACTACGAGGTAGTTTTTAAGGATACTTCAGGCTGAGCTATGAGTCACTCTGGGATAAGTACAGTTCAAGGTGAAGCTGAGGCATGGTCAGATCAAAACCAATGGAATGAACATTAATATATTTAGCTCTGTATCCTAGGGCTTAGGCAAGAATTTGAAGTAGAGAATGTGCTCTGAAAGCGGATGAAACAACAGATGAAAAATGTTTAAAGTGAACAAATTAAATAATCTTGAAGGATGTGTCTGTTAATCAGCTAACCAGTGATATCAAATAATGCCCAAATAGGCTGAGGCATTTGACTTACATTGTATGTAGTGATAACATACAATCAGGTCAAACCTGTGGTTCCTGGCATGAGTTTCCATAGTTTGAATGGATGGCACAGCTCAGAAAAGACAAGTGACAGGAACGATGTCTAGATTCTAATAGTGCTGAGCCACAGCTGAGGTTAAATCTCTTATCTCACCATGAAAATGAAAAGTTGAGCAGGAAGACAAGATAAAGAGGAACAAAGAGGCCTACACCTCAGAGGCAAAGGTGAAGGCTGTAGCCCTGTGGCTTTCAGATGCTCGCGGCTCATGAGAGCTGAAGCAGATCAATGACAACAAATCTAATTCATGACCTATGCTGTCACTGAACTTCTTTCTGTTCTGATGGGGATTGGCTACAAACTGGGAGAGAAGTTAGGGCGCAGTGAGGGCTTCAGTATCCCATGGCAGCAATAAGTGGGGAGTCACAAAAGGCACTGGGGTATTTGTCCTTGCATTAGGTCATTTTAAACAGACGCTTCTGGTGGATTCTGTAAAATCTACGTATTGGCTTTATTTTTATTGTAATTTGACAGATAGAGAGTAATACTAAAAAATTCCTGCTAAGTGCAACATTTTCTTTCTCACCACCTAGGATGAATGAACCTTATCTAGAGTAAAGGAGAGATGGTAAAGAAGATGCCAGAGAGGGCGGGTCTATGTACCTGCCTGTCATCCCTACAACTGCTCTGTGATCTAGATTTCATTTCTCCCAGTTTTACAAGGAAACTAAAGCTCATAGAAATTAAATAATTTATAAAAATGTACAATACAGGAAGAGACAGAGATAGGTATCAAAGGTAGATCTTTTTCAATCTTATGGTACTTTCAGCTAACTTAAGACTCTGAGAATCTAAGTCTATGAACTGCAACAAAAACAAAAGACACTGTCTGCCCTTCTTTTTTAGACTGGGCTGTCCTCACCTGTTAGCTATTAAGAAATGTGATCATTTTCAGGCCCTTACTCTGGAGTCTGACTCCAGTCATCATCCCTACTAACCAATTTTCAGATGCATATTGTGCTAGGTTCTGAGAGAGACTGAAAACTTTTAACTCCTAAATCTTGACCTCATAGGGTTTATAATCTAATTGGCAACACAAGATAAATATTGTAAATAGGTCACCATATTAGTCCAGAAGCAGGACAGAAGAAAAAATGTAAGCAGTCAAAAATGTGAACTCAGACTAATAGGAACTGCTTTAACTAGAAGAGATGAGATATTATTATGACCTAAAGGATTCACGGGACTAGAAAGAGAGGTAATGGCAAAAACATTCCTATACCGGAGAAGATTGAGTAAGGTGCTAATGGTTAACTATAGGAGATTTTTTTTCTTTTTTCTTTTTTTTTTTTTTTTTTTTGAGATAAAGTCTTACTCTGTCACTGAGACTGGAGTGCAGTGGCGCGATCCGGGCTCACTGCATACTCTGCCTCCTGGGTTCACACCATTCTCCTGCCTCAGCCTTCTGAGTAGCTGGGACTACAGGTGCCTGCCATAGCGCCCAGCTAATTTTTTGTATTTTTAGTAGAGACAGGGTTTCACTGTGTTAGCCAGAATGGTCTCGATCTCCTGACCTCGTGATCTGCCCGCCTCGGCCTCCCAAAGTGAGCTATAGGAGATTTTAAATTCACGGATCCTTCCAATGCTGCTCAAATTCTTTAGCTGTATTCATCCTTTTTATTCCCACATGCATAGATTTCTATTCCCCTCTCCAACACTAACTCCCAGTTTACCAAAGACAGATGGTTAAGGAGGTGTAATCCATGGGAAATAGATGTTTCTGAAGTCACAAGGTTTAGTACATATAGTAGAGCATCAGTCTATAGTTCTCCTTGCTCTTTTATATTTTTCAAGAATTGATATCTTTTTAGTATGCAAATAGAGGTATTATGAGTCAGCAAAAAGAAAATAAAGTTTTTGTTATAAGTCAAATTGATTATTAGTATTGTTGTATGTTTTGAAAGGAAATAAATGGCATTCACTTCTTTAATCTATCCATATGCTATATGTATATCACCGAAAAGTCTTTAGAATCAAGAGTTAGCTCCAACACTGTACTACATAGATTTATACACACAAGGGTTAAAGTATTAAAAACTATCTTAAAGCTACATGGAAAGCAAACAGCCAATGAAACACTCTTTTGATGAGGTAATGCTACTTGCTTAAGCTTCATTGGTTGAGTCTAAAATTTCTGTTTCCAGGGGTTGGAGGACAAGTTTCTCTGCAACCAGAAAGAACTGGATAGTCTCCAATTGCTTATATAAGATATTTTATGATCACTCAGTAAAAGCAAGTCCCTTCTTGACTTGCCAATAGCCTAGAATTATTTCCAAGCAAACTCATACATAAACTAGCCTGCAGGGATTTCTGCTTGTTCCAAGAGAAAATCTACATAAGAGATTAAGAAGTGCAGAGTAAAATTCTAAGTAATTATATTTGTGTACTATGTTGGAAAGAATATTAAACTATAAGCTAACACACCTCATTCCTAATCCAAGCTCTGATACAATCATCTTGGCAACTTTGTGCTTCTACTTACAACTTCTAGGATTTAAGTTCATCTTGTTTTTGTTTTTCAAAATTCTTATTTCTTGCTGAAAAATGATGATAATTGTGGCAGTCCTACCTATTCCACAGAATTTTTGCATGCAAGGTCATCCAATGAAATATCGAATATGCAAGGGCTCTGAAAGATATCACATCTACCTCAACTTCTATGGTTTCCTATAATTTTAGGGACAGATGACATTATGACCCCTTTTTGAGGTAACATTAGTACCCTTTATAAGCAAACACAGAAATCCTCTTGCTAGATGTGATATTTCCATATGTTAAAAGAAAAAAACAAAACAAAACAAAACAAAACAAAAAAACAGGAACTGAGAAGGCAGTCTGCCTTAATATTAGGGAGGAAGATACAGGTTTTCTTGAGGTAGAGTTCTATCCAAGCCAAACTGTCTTGAGACTTAATTATCTAATTAGAATAGCTCTCTTAACTTTGTGGAGTATAGTTAGGCTGCTTGTCCCATTGGGAGTTTCCAATCCTATCTTCAAGCCCACGAGACTTTGAAGAAAGTATCCCACTACTCATTGCAATGTCTAGCCATCTAAGTACACAATCCACTGCATAGGCACATCTATAGCTTCAAGTCTGTTGCTATCTTGGCAAGAAAAAAAAATGCAACAGATTTATTTTCTAGGAGAGAGTTCTAGTTATAGATCTTAACATATTTAAAAGCAAAATTCTTGATATTCTTTCTACCCAACTCTAGCCTTCCCAAATCCCCACCTCTCTCATCTCAGTAAATGGCAATCCCATCCTTCCTGTTGCTTAGGCAAAACATCTTGGAGTCACCTTTATTTCTCCTCTTTTTCTCCACCCAACCTTGATTCTATCAGCAAATACAGGGGACCTACTTTTGAAATCCACTCACAATCCAGCCTCTTCCACTCATAATCACCACTGTGATTATCACTCTGGTGGAAACTGCTGCCATTTTTCCCCCTGGATTATTGCAAAAACTTCCTAATTACTCTCCCTGCTTATGTCCATCTCATACAGTCTATTGTTCAAAAAGCAACTTGAGTAATTCTCCTAAACAGTTAATGAGCAATGTCAGCTCTCTGCTCCAGAACTTCAGAGGTCCCATCTCACTCAACGTGAAAGTCAGAGGCCTTACACTGACCTGGCCCCAACACTACCTCTCTACTCCTCTTCTACTACTGCCCTCTTCTGTTCCTGGAATACAGCAAGCATTGGCATCCGCCCTCTGCACCTTTGCACTGCGTGTTTCCTCTGTCTCAGAAGACTGTCTTCCAGCAAATTTTCTCTTGCTCTCTCTTCAGCTTTATTCTCAATTATAACCTTTTCAAAGGCATTCTTAATCTACTCTCATTGCAATGGTTAATTTTGTGTGGCAACTTGACTGGGTTAAGGGATGCCTAGGTAGTTGATGAAACATTATTTCTGGTTGTGTCTATTTCCAGAAGAGGAAATTTGACTCAGTATACCCAGTAAAGAAGATCCCTCCTCACCAAGGTAGGTGGGCATCATGAAATTCATGGAGAGACAAGATGGAACAAAAAGGTGGAGGAAGGGAAAATTCACTCTCTGTCTCCTCCCTCCTTCCCTTCCTCCCTCCCTTCCTTCCTCCTTCTCTCTCTCTCACACACGCAAACACACACTTCTTGAGCTGGAGCATCTATCTTCTCCTGCCCTCAGAAATTTTAGTTCTTGGTCTCTGCATCTTCAGATTCCAGGACTTACACTAGCACAACCCTAGCACCCCCTCCAAACACACACCCTGTTCTTAAGACTTTAGACTCAGGCTAGGAGTCACACCAGGGGCTCCCCTCATTATCAGTCCTTCAGACTCAGGGTGGGAATCACACCATGGGCTCCCCTCATTATCAGACCTTCAGACTCAGGGTGGGAATCACACAATGGGATCCCCTCATTCTCAGGCCTTCAGACTCAGGGGACTCAGGGTGGGAATCACACCATGGGCTCCCCTGGTTCTCAGGCCTTCAGACTTGGACTGAATTACACCACCAGCTTTCCTTGTTCTCCAGCTTACAGATGGCAAGTCATGGGTCATCATCTTCATAAATGCATGAACTGATTTGTATAATTAATCTCCTCATACATATTTTGTTTTTATACAGAACCTTGACTATTAAACCCATACAAAATTACATCTTCTACACACATGCTTTCTCTTCTACATTGCTATATTTCTCTCTACAGTTCTTGTCACTGTCTAACAGATTTTAGGTTGTCTTGTTTATTGTCATCCTTTCGCACAACAACATAAGCTCCATGAGGACAAGGATTTCATCATTTTTCTTCTATATTCACAGCGCCTAGCAGTAGGTGCTGAAAAATATTTAAATATAGTACCCAGGAAAGGTACTGTATTCATGTCTTACTTGAAGTAGTCATAAAATATTTAATACTTAAGGAAAAACCAAGTGTTATTAGGAATTCTTAAAATTGATCCTAAAAATATTGTAATTTATATGTTCCCAGAGGAGGTATTCAGTCAGTGTCAGTATCATTGGACTAAGTGGATAGCTGCTGAAGGACATTCTATTGATTGGAGAAACAGGAAAAAGTAATGTACAAATGAATGCTTAGAATTACTCAGACACTGGGCGATTTTCTTTCTTTAGCATTTTGATCTAATTTCAAGAATCTCAGTGATGAATAATTATTTAGATGTACCTATTCTTATGCATTCATTATAAAATCAGTCCTTTCTGTTTATGTATAAACACATGTGTACCAATAAGATACTGAAATATCATCTATCATCCTGACTACAGACAGTGAAATTCTGATACACGAGTAAGTTACTCTCTAAGCCCAAGTTAACCAGTTATTCAGGCAGGTTGAGAATTCATCTTAGATAGAAAGAATTTTTAAAATGATCTAGAAGAATCAGTATGTCTCTGAGAACCTTACTGATGTGCAGAGGGAGTACCTTCATAAGAAACAATATGGCATATATTAAAGAAAATATTATTCTGATACTTGTTAAAAGGATACAAAAGATTTTAATCAGGGCTATTACCATAGATATCAACACCATTAGAGGAGAGAGATGACCTCTGAATACAAAACAGACCTTTAAGGATTTATAGCCAAAGAATGGAGTGAGGGAATCAGTGGATAGAAAATTACAGGCTGGGTACAGGGGCTCATGCCTGTAATCACAGCACTTTGGGAGCCAAAGCAGGCAGATGGCTTGAGGCCAGGAGTTCAAGACCAGCCTGGCCAACATTGCAAAACCCCGTCTCTACTAAATATGCAAAAATTAGGCAGGCGTGATTGTGCACATCTGTAATCCCAGCTACTCGGGAGGCTGAGGCAGGAGAATCACTGGAACTCAGGAGGCTGAGGTTGCAGTGAGCTGAGACAGCACAGCTGCACTATAGCCTGGGTGAAAATCTGTCGAAAGAAAAGAAAAGAAAGTAAAAGAAAGAAAGAAAGAAAGAAAGAAAGAAAGAAAGAAAGAAAGAAAGAAAGAAAGAAAAGAAAAGAAAAGAAAAGAAAAGAAAAGAAAAGAAAAGAAAAGAAAAGAAAAGAAAAGAAAAGAAAAGAAAAGAAAAGAAAAGAAAAGAAAAGAAAGAAAAGAAAGGGAAAGAAAAGAAAAGAAAGGAGGGAGGGAGGGAGGGAGGAACGAAGGAACAAAAGAAGGAAGGAAGGAAGGAAGGAAGGAAGGAAGGAAGGAAGGAAGGAAGGAAGGAAGGAAGGAAGGAAGGAAGGAAAGGAGAGAGAGAGAAACAAAGAAAGGAAGGAAGGAAGGAAGGAAGGAAGGAAGGAAGGAAGGAAGGAAGGAAGGAAGGAAGGAAGGAAGGAAGGAAGGAAGGAAGGAAGGATTCCTAGGAGGTGACAGCTAGGACTATAGCCTGGGTGACACAGTGAAAATCTGTCTCAAAAGAAAAAGAAAAGAAGAAAGGAAGAAAAGAAAATTACTAGGAGGTAACAGCTAGGATCCAGGGTAGTGGGATTCTTGCTAAACTGACTTAACAAGATTCTTACTGAAGGTAAGCCAAGTATATATGCACCAAAGGCTGAGAATGAGAAATCTGATGAGTTATCGAGGCTGATCGGATATCAAGGTTGGAGAGATTCTTGCTGAAGTGACTTAGTAGGATTCTGATTAAAATTGCACTGAGCAGGCCTAAAATAAAACCCAAGAATGAGGCTTAGTCTTAAAGGCGACTCAGAGGAGCCCGGCTAATGTCTGGTCAAGGAGAGAATCTTTATTACACGAAAGATCATTATCAAGAGCCCTTCTGAAGTTCATTTGTCTCCAAATATCATAAATAAGACTCGGCCATTATTTAATTCAACAGTTTGCATCCACTGACCTTGCTGTAGGCACTGTGCTTAATATAGAAGAAATAAATTCAAATATAATGCAATTTTGACCTGAGAATTCCCACTCTAGTGGAGAGACCAAAGTGTGAATTAATCATCACAATGTAATACAGCATGTGCTTTAATAGAGGGTAAAGAACATATTATGAAACACAAGGAGGAAAGGGAATTGATGTTGAAGAGAAGAGAAAAATACAGGGGTCATGGAAGTCTTCACAGCAGTTGATTCTTTTGCTTTGGGTCTTAATGGAAGGGTAGGAGTTTACAGATCAGAAAAATAAAATTGAGGAATATCGTTCAAGGAAAAAGTAACAACACTTATATAGGTTCAGAAATACAAAACAAATATGATAGCTCATTGAGAGATGCAAGAAGAGGCTGGACCCAGATGGGGTGCCTGAAGAAGAATGGAAATGAGTAAGGCAGGTAGTCACCTGGATCCAGATTGTGATGGACACTGTACTCTAATTGCGTCCTTGGGTTTGACCCTAGAGGAGGAACAGAGGAGTGGAAGTCAGATTTATAGTTTAGAAAGATTTCTCTGACACAAGTGGAAGAGGGAGACTGACGTAGAAACAGACCAAATAAAAAAGACTACTTTGTTGGTTTCTAGAGTCTAGGAGAAAAATAATGAGGGTTTCAAGGAAGGCTAATGAGGTTGCAAAGGCAATGACAAATTTAGAGGGGACAGATTTTCATTAGAAATCCAATGTTAATTATAAGGTAAGACTTCTGAGTGCTCATGAAGATAGTGGTAGTATTAATACATATAAAGAGTATAGAAAAATGAAATAAAATAAAAACATGTTGCCTGTGGGATATATAGAGAGATTTGTTTCTAATATGTTGAATTTAAGGTGCTCAAGTGACCTCCAAGTCTAGATGTCTGGGATACAGATCTGTGTGTGGGTTTGTGACGCAGGTGGAGGTAGAAGGTGAGACAGGAACTTGCAAATCACTATAATAGAAACAGGAGTTTGAGCCACTAGAGATGGAGAGCGTACACCGGAAGAACACTGTGTGAGAAGATAATAAAAAAATGGAACCCAGGTGCACTCATGCATAAGAAAAACCATTGTGTGTTCAATTAAAAAGAAAAGGCTTATGTTACATAACCCCAACTGTTCCTTAGGAGGATGAATTATGTTAATAAGAAAAGCCCTGTTTGGAGAACACATTGATAGGTTTAGATAAGTAAATATGAGAGATGCAAATCTGCTAAATTACTCTGCAATTGAGAACAAGAGAATTGAAGTTCTTTAGACAAAAATAGAGACAAAAGAACACAACAGGAAGGCTAGATGCTTAGGGAAATCAGAAAGCGAGACTCTGGCAGGAACTTTAGAAAAAATATATTTCGGCAGGGCGCAGTGGCTCACGCCTGTAATCCAAACACTTTAGGAGGCCGAGGCGGGCAGATCACGAGGTCACCAGCTTGAGCCATCCTGGCTAACACAGTGAAACCCCGTCTCTACTAAAAATACAAAAAAAAAAAAAAAAATTAGCTGGGTGTGGTGGTGGGTACCTGTAATCCCAGCTACTCAGGAGGCTGAGGCAGGAGAATAGCGTGAACTCAGGAGGCAGAGCTTGCAGTGAGCTAAATAGCCACTGCACTCCAGTCCGAGCAACAGAGCAAGACTCCATTTCAAAAAAAAAAAAAAAAAAAAAAAAAAAAAAAAAATGAAGTTCTATGTTGTGATTTACACTCTTCCCAAATGAAAACTTCAGTAATTCCATGGTTTACTGATGTCTTTACACCTGTGGATTCTTTGGCCTGGGATTGTGTGGAGGGGGTCAGTTCTCTAACAGCTATTGATTTCCACTTTTGGCTACTTAGTACAATTAAAAGACTATGTTTATAAGATAAGATAGAGGAAGCCATGAGAGACTAGGCAGCAATAACTGACACACAAAAAATTGTGAGGAGGACTTCCTACTTCCCCCAGGGGCAAGAAGGTTCCTGTTGACCTATGTGCTACACAGTATAGATAGACATAAATGATACATGCCAATAAAACACATCTAATAAATTAGCTAGCTAGCTAGCTAAATGATCTTAGGCAAGTTTCCAATATTTACCCATATATTGACTCACTTACATATGCCTCTTATTCTTATAGCAATTTCAAATTCAAAATGATAGCCTCATTGACATGCATAGCATGCCATAGCATGTTTGTCTATATATTTAACCTCCTTTCTATCAATACATTCCCTACCACGTGTATATGCAAAATGTTGCTTCACTGTACATCCCCAAAAATACAGGAACAGTATATGTATTGCTTTTTGTTTTTTTTAAGCTACATATTGGTGTAGTGGTGGCCAGGTGTGGTGGCTCACGCCTGTAATCCTAGCACTTTGGGATGCCAAGGTGGGTGGATTACTTGAAGTCAGGAGTTCAAGACCAACCTGGCCAACATGGTGAAACCCCATCTCTACTAAAAATACAAAAGTTAGCCAGGCGTGGTGGCACACACCTGTAATTCCAGCTACTCAGGAGGCTGAGGCAGGAGAATTGTTTGAGCCTGGGAGATGGAGGTTGCACTGAGCTGAGATCGTTCCACTGCACTCCAGCCTGGCCAACACAGCAAGACTCTGTCTCAAAAAAAAAAAAAAAAAAAAAAAAAAAAAAAAAAAAACTACATATTAATCTCTGGTTTTAGAAAAAGATATTTTTTTTTAATTTTATGAGGTTTCGTGTTAGGCAAATCATGCAAAGCAGATACAAAATGCTTAAAAATATTTCCATAATGCAAAAACATAAATCAGAAGGCTTTTTTATGAAAATCAATGCAGCCAAGCAAACCTTATGTGTATTCTGCAGGCAGCTGCTGTCAAGTTTCCATGTTGCCCTATGGGTCTCAGAGGACGCCCTTATTCTTGCTGCAGATACTGCAGAAATGTGGGTGTGGTTTCCAATACAGAAGCTAACTGTCTATGAATATTCATAGACACACTCTAGCTAAAACCTTCTAAGGGTTTTCTGGGAACAGTTAAAATAGCAACAGTAAATTTTAATCTAGCCAGATAAAACAGATAAGGAAGGATGCTGAGTTATTTGAAAATGAATATATATAGCACCCCACTCCCAAAGCCTGTTCAACACAGAGCCAGTTTCCTCCAAATCAGTCCCCTCTGAGTTATGAGGGCATGTTACTTGAAACAAATTGGTAAGGAACAAGAAGCACAATTCACAGAAGCTACAAAACAATAGGATCCAATGGTTTCTTAAGACAGTGTCTATAATTGGATATTTCTGAATCCCTAGGAAAAGTTCCAAAACTCAGCCTCAAACTTTCCTTACATAGTATTGATTTTTTACAAAATTGTGCACTTAAGCATCGTTTTCCCAATCATGAACTGATCTTTGCACAAAATGTGAAAAATACAAAGTTGTATAAAGAAAGCCAAAATACATTTAATTCCTCAATCCAAAAATTATAAATGCTATAAACCTAGAGACAACTATTTTACCTCACATAAATCTTTTTGTGCAAATTTATCTATGTATCTATTTACCATCCATCTAACCTATCTATACGTATATATACATACATATCACATAAATCTCTTTATACAAATTTATCCATATATCCATCTATCTACCATCCATCTAACCTATCTATACACATATACACATACACACAATATTTTTAAATGGATATTTTATATATTTAAAGACAGTGGTAGTTTATCTATATACTGTTTGATAGCTCTCTTTTCAGGTTATATCAAGGTCACTTTGCTAAATTTTTACAAATGATCTAAAATCCCACATTATGGATATGCTATCATGCATGTAAATAAACTTTAATTGTTGGATATTTAGTAATTTTTATTTTTTGCTATCATAAATAAGAATATAATAAATATTATTGTACATAAGTCTTTATGGGCATTTCTGATTATTTCCTATAAATAAATTTCTTGATTAGAATTAGCCTGATAAACTTCTACAAAATTTTAGAAAATGTATAGAAATTTTTGCTCATAAATGAACATTTCTTATTTCCCCTTATAGTCACAACTAAGATAATAAGTATGATCACAATAGCAAAAAATCTTAATCTGCATTATTGGATTTCTAACAAAGTGGAACATTCCCATACGATTATTTATTTCTTTTTCTATCATTCAGTAATGGTCATATTATATCCTTGATCATGGTCTTTAATAGTGCAAAAATTAATTTTTATAGTATTTAGTTATTTCACTCTCTATTTCTACCTTTATCAAATATAGTTTTAGCAAAATGTAAATTTTTGTTAAATGAATTGGAAAGCTTTTGATCTTATTTTCTTTTAACCTGGCATAATTAGTTACGGACATTAAATCTTGGAAATTCAAAATAAAAATAGACTTGGAATTACTAGTTGGGGCAACAGTATTCTTCAGATGTAATTTTTTGGCCGAAAAATAAATCTCATTTTTGCATATCCATGATCAATTCCTATCTTCTATTTCTTCTTAAATCAAATGAAGTCATAACGTTTTCTAGAAATTATGTTTATTCTGTCAAGATTTCAGGTGAAATAAAATTTATTGGCAGAGTAGTCTACATATGTTTTTTATTAAATATATATTTTTTTATTAGTCACATATCCTTTTTATTTATAACGTTGTGGGGATTTTTTCCTCTATCTTTTCTTAAAATAGATGATAAAAGTTTAGTTAATTAGTACTTTATTTTCTGGGGAGTTATCATTTTAATTTATAAGTGATCTTTGTATTCCCACTTAAAGTTTTTGCCCTGAAACCCTCTAGCTCTAACTAATGCTAGGTATACTTTGCTTTAGTATTTTATAAATTTTTGGTCCAAAATATTGTCTCCGACAAGTTACTGATAATAATTCCATTTCACCTTATTTTGGAAGAGTATTATTGAACAACAGAATTGTTCTTTACTTTTTGTCCAGTCTATAATCAGGCTATTTATCTTGGTTAAATGTTTCATAAAAACTCATGTTGGGTCTTTTATTACATTTTATTACACCTTTTTTTTTTTTTTCTATTTTGCTGTTTGAGCTAAGATTTCTTATTGGATTTTGCTTTTCTCCAATAATCTGGAGAACTTACAACCATTTCGCATTTTATGTATGTATGACTAACTCAAACTTTTCAAACTCCATTGGAAATTTATGTTTCTAATAATAAGTGCTAGAAATGGGAAAATATTAACTGACTTCTATTTTAAAAGATAAGGTGGGTTATTTTTTGTTTTGTTTTGTTTTGTTTAGGTTTGGTTTTCTGAAACGGAGTCTCGTTCTGTCACCAGGCTGGAGTGCAGTGGCCTGATCTTGGCTCAGTGCAACCTCTGCCTCCAGGGTTCAAGCGATTTTTCTGCTTCAGCCTCCCAAGTAGCTGGGACTACAGGGACACACCACCATAAACTTCCTACGCTATTATGCTTTGGGTGCTATTTTCCCAGATACACCTATGATATTTTTGAATTAGTTGTTTGTTTGACTTTCTTTTTGTCACTAGGTTTTAATTTCCTAAATTTACCTGATTATCACAATCACATTGGGCTTTGGTTGCAATTCTGAATGTTTTGGTTCCATCCAAACCTACCCAAGCAGACTCTCTAGGAGTAGGCCTGGGAATTAATATTGTCAGCATGTACTTGAGGTATGCCTTTGAGCTTGTTTCTTTCTAAGAGCTGTGAGTTTACATTCAACATTTTTAGACTTTGCATTCAACTTTTTTTACCCAGGGGACCTGTTTGATCTGCAAACTAGCGAGTATCATTCAAGAGTCTTTTCTTTTCTCTTTTTTCTTTTTTTTTTTTGAGACAGAGTCTCGCTCGGTCACCCAGGCTGGAGTGCAGTGGCCAGATCTCAGCTCATTGCAAGCTCCGCCTCCCGGGTTTACGCCTTTCTCCTGCCTCAGCCTCCCGAGTAGCTGGGACTACAGGCACCCTCCACCTCGTCCGGGTTATTTTTTGTATTTTTAGTAGAGATGGGGTTTCACCATGTTAGCCAGGATGGTCTTGATCTCCTCCCCTCATGACCTGCCTGCCTCGGCCTCCCAAAGTGCTGGGATTACAGGCATGAGAAGAGTCTTTCTATATTATCTATATATGTATTATTACTGTTCTGTTTGTGGGGTTTTTTTTTCCTTTTTTATTAAGAATGCCAATTACGTGTAGATTACCTCCAGTTTTTATATGGAAACTTTCACCTTTTAGCCATTTGAATGCTTTTGCTTTTAATGGTGAGAGTTTTTGTCTATCAAGGTTCCATTTAGTAATCTGGATTTCTGCCATTGTGATATGTTCTCCTGAATATGATGCAGATTCTTAGCTCCTACTGTTCTTGTTGGTTTATTTACAACTTTTTAAAATAATTTCATGTCAATTTTACTGAGACGTGTTTTACTTTCATCTTTCTTTATTATATGTCCTGTTTGCTATGGTTATTCAATCTCAAAAATGTGTTCTTTCCTTAAGGGCACAGAATTGTTGTAGAATCATTCAACTCTGAGATTTTGTTTGTTTTGATTTGACTGGGCTTTATTTCTTTACTCCCAAGTGAAAGTGAGTAAAGGTCTATCCAAATGATTTTCTCTATAACAAGGTGGGTGAGACCTCCTGGGTTGTTCTTAGTTTACCTGACTACTGCTTTTTATTTTTAATTCAGGGCCTCCTAATTAAATGCAGTGTTTTTCTTACTAACATGCTTATAAATCACTAGGAATCTTCTTAAAAAAACAGATTCTGATTGAGTAGCAATGGGTGGAGTCTGAGGTTCTTCATTTGCAATCAGCTCTCAGATATTACTGATGCTGTAGCCCTGAGACCCACAGTTTCAGTAACAAGGTCCGTAACAAGATAGATAGTAACTAACTATCTCTTAGTGCTTTGGACTTATAGATATGAAATGGAATCAACTGATAGGGTTTCAGTCTTCTGTAAAACCTTCCATTAACTGTGACACTTGCTTCTCCAAATTTGGGGGCATGTAAGGGATACAGGTTGTATGCAAGTTGTTTTGTTTTTTATTTTTTATTTTTTTATTTCCATAGGTTTTGAGGGAATAGATAGTGTTTGCTTACATGAGTAAGTTCTTTAGTGGTGATTTGTGAGATTTTGGTGCATCCATCACCCAAGCAGTGCACACTGAACCCAATTTGTAGTCTTTTATCTCTCATCCCCTTCCCACCCTTTCCTCCTGAATCCTCAAAGTCCATTGTATCCTTATGTTTTTGCATCCTCATAGCTTAGCTCCCACTTATATTGAGAATATATGATGTTTGGTTTTCCATTCCTGAGTTACTTCACTTAGCATAATAGTCTCCAGTTTCATCCAGGTTGCTGTGAATGCCATTCATTCATTCCTTTTTATGGCTGAGTAGTATTCCTTTGCAGATATAGATATAGATACAGATACAGATATAGATATAGATATAGATATAGATATAGATATAGATACACACACACGCATCTACCATGTTGTCTTTATCCACTCATTGATTGGTGTGTATTTGGGCTGGTTCCACTTGTTGAAATTGCAAATTATGTTGCAATAAACATGTGTGTGCAAGTATCTTTTTCATATAATGACTACTTTTCCTCTTTGCCATCCTCTCTTCCCACTTGTAGGTGCTACATGAACACAGTGGCCTCATGGTGACTTTGAGCCTACAAGTATGTACACTGTCACGCCTCTGATCTGCCTCAGCCACAGGCTTCCATTGCTCCAGATAAGATACTGAGGGTGAAGTCTACTGTGGTCTCCTCTGTATATTTCCTGTAACAGAACACTCTCAAGAGTGAATAGTGCATGTCAGCCCTGCCTTCCTTTAAACCCAAGTACTTTTGTACTCTATCCTGCAGATTTCTTAACTTTTCATGACTATGGATCACTCCTATTTCTTATCAAAGCGTTGATGATGATTTTTCCTCATTATATTTTGTTGATCATTTCATTAAGGTACTGTGAAGAAGGTGGAAAAAATGGAGGGAGAGCCATTTAGAGAAATACATGAAGTTTTCTGCTCATGTTGCCATCTCATCCAGAAGTCTTACAAACTCCTGTTTGTATTATTTGTATGTTTGTGTGTGTTTTCTGTTTCCCACATAAAAATAACCCTATTAGCTTTATGGTTATATAAGTAACTTCTTTATTGTATGTTTTTCAGATAGTACAAAAATGTATAATAATAAAAAGGAACTAAAATTGTCCTTGCTATGGTCTACATATGTGTCCCTCCAAAACTCATATTGAAACAATCTCCAAGGCAACAGTATTAAGAGATGGGACCTTTAGGAGCCGGTTAATTAATGAGAAAGAAGCTCTCATGGATGGGGAGTAGGCCCTTAATAAAAGCCTTGAGGGAATGGGTTCCCCTTTTCCACTTTTCTGCCGTGTGAAGAGACACACATCCTGTTTTGTGCTTCCGCCTTCAGCCTGCACGTGGAGCACTAAGCTAAGTATATTATATGCCTTATCTCATTTTAACCTCATCATAGCCCTGTGAGGTAGGAACTTCATTATTTCAGTTTTGTAAAGCAGGGAACTGAGGTGCAAAAAGCACAGTAGATTGGCCGAGGTCATTGAGCGTGGTAATTGGGCAAAGGCCAAGTATGAAAGGCCATATGTTCAAAGTCAGACAGAATTTCCTCCTGAAAGCCATGAGGAGATACAGAAGGATTTTTACCAATACAGTGAAATGATCTTATCTGAATTTTATAAAGCTAGACCTGGGGTTAGGAACTGAGGAAGAAAGGTGGAGCCATGGGCAGAGGAAAGGAAAACAGAGTCATTTAGAAAGCTTTAGATGAGATCTAAGGGTGAATACTGAATCAGAACGTATGCATCTGGTGAGAAGGGAATTGATTTGAGAGAGAAAAGCAAACTATAGTGGACCATCAAAGGGCAATTCAAGAGTTAAAGTACTGAACCAAAACAGATATTAAAGATGCTTTATTATTGTATATCCCCCAAAGGATGATGGGAACCTGCGCAATTATACAGAATTTATACTATGATAAATATTGACTTGGCAATCTGGAAAATCTGATTAGTGATTAATAGCCCAAGTTATTTTAAACTCATGGGTCATGGTCATTAAGAAAGGAGAAAATTGTCTCTCTTGTTGCATTATACTTTAATTCCAACTGAGAAGAATCATTTAGCAGCCTTTGTTATGCTGTTTATAAATATCTTTTGAAAAATCGGATAGCATCAACACAGTGTCCTTCTGACACTGCATGACACCGCGTTCAGCTGCTACCAAACAGGACAGAGTCCTACAGTCCCAAACCAGGACCCAGAGTTTCTAGGGATGAAGGCCCAGTTCCTGTCTTCACTTCTTGGTTCATGCCTTTAAGAGGGTGGGTTGGGGGAAGATTACAAAAAAAAAAAAATCACTTGGTTATCAGCTCCAGAACAAGTTTCCCTCAATTTCTCTCTTTTATGTCCACAAAAATTGGTCAAGGACAATTCACTAACATCATGGTTTTCCTCCTAAAAGGACAATAAAAGCAGTAGCTACTTACAATTTTCCAGGGAAAATAGGACCAGAGAAGTGTGAGAACAATAGCCCAGTTTGCCTGTCTCTAGGGTACCTTTCCCTACACACACAAAATGAGCAACACTGTAGGGGTTCAGGCCATGAAATAGAATGATTCAGTATTTTGCGCAAAGTCCACCTGGAAATTAAGTTCCTGCTAAGTCCGGTTCTTTTTAATTATAACCTGTAAAAAAATTATTGCATATGTTAAATTTTCATAAATCATGTCCAAAATAAGGCTTCATGTTTGGGAGCCTGGATGACATTTTAAGAAATACAAAATAAGCCTATTCCAAGGTAGGAAAAGTGATCAGAATTGATGCAGATTGCCTTGGCATATTTCCTAAATCTAAAAAAAAGCAAGAAGTTATAAATTTATAATATACATAAAAAGGACATCCTGTAGAGTTTTTAATTTTACATATTTTATTCATTTTTAGAGATGGGGTCTCACTGTGTTGCCCAGGCTGGCCTCGAAATCCTGGGCTCCAGTGATCCTCCCACCACAACCTCTCAAGTACCTGGGACTACAGATATGCACCACCTCACTCAGCGAGGGTGTTTTTGTTTGTTTGTTTTTTGTGGTTTTGTTTTTTTTTTCTCTTGAAAATGGTATTAGGGACGGAATGCTTTTCTCCTATCCTCAAATTTATATGTTGAATCCCTAACTTGCAATGTGATGGTATTTGGATACAATACTAATATTTAGTAGATGAGGCCCTTATGATGGAATTAGCACTCTGATAAGAGGAAATAAAAGATTACTTGCTGTCTTTCCCCCCACATACGGAGCAAGAAGACGTTATGAGAGTACAGAACAAGAAGAGGTTATGAGAGTACACAGCAAGATGGCAGCCCCCTGAGAGCCAAGAGGCCTCAGAATGAAATCTGCCTTGCTGACACCTCAAACTTGGACTTCTCAGCTTCCAGAACTGTGAAAAATAAAGTTCTGCTGTGGAAACCACTCACTCTGGACAGCCCAAGCCAATAAAGACCAATGGTAACTACTTCTCTGAATTCTAACACTACAGGTTACTTTTCCTTGGTTTAGAATTTTACATAAGTCGACTTACACTGTATGTATTCATTAGGTTTGTTTTATATAAACATAATGAGAAATTCATTCATATTTACCAGAATAAGGAAATGATTTTTCTTTTTCCTTGTTTCTTGAGAATTTATTTTCCTTGTTTGTTGTTGTTGTTGTTGTTGTTATTGTTGTTGTCTCGTTGGCTTGTTGTTGTTGTTTTAATGTGAATAGTATTGGCATTACTCAAATGTTTATCTCCAGATGGAGAAAATATCATTTGATCCCCACTCCCCACCAACATTTTTCTACTAATATGAAAGAAAACATTGGTTGATTTTCAAACATTAGCTTACTCTGATATTCCTGGAATAAGACCAGTTTATTCAAGATGTATTCTTTTTTTTAAAATATATTTTGCTGGATTCACTAAGTTTAAATGTTATTAGAATTATTGTATCTATATCCCTGAGAAATATTGGTTTATAATGTCCTTATCAAGTTTGGGTATGAAAGTTATATTGGCCTCATAAAAACAGTTGGGGAGTATTCCCTGTGTTTCTATATTTTGAAAGAATTTTTTAATATTGGTATTATTCTTTTCCTTAAGTATTGAAAGAATACTGGCAAAGTTATATGAGTATGTTTTGGTTTGTTGTTATTTTGTGTATATGGAAGGTATTTAGCAACAGATTCAATTTCTTTACTAAATATTAGGCTAGAGATTTTTTCCCTATTACTTTCAGTTTATGTTATTTTTTTCTTAAGCAATTTATCTATTTCATCCAAATAGTCAAATTTACTGGCAGAAAGTTATTTCTAACACCCTGTTACCACTTTAAATGTGTATAGGAGATGTGGTAATACTCATTCTTACTACTGGTAACTTACGTTTCCTCTCTCTTCTTTCATTTTTCCTTTTCTTTCTTCCATACTTTCTTCCTTTCTTCCTTTTTACCCTTTCTTCCTTTCTGTTAATTGCCCTTTCTAGGTATTTATCAGTGTTATTAATTTTTAAAAGAATCAGTTTATAACTTTGTTGCTTTTTACTATTGTACTCTAATTTTATTTATTTCTGCTTTTAACTTTACTATTTTTCTTCTGTTTTATTTAGTTTAGCTTTGTGAGTACTTTGCTTTCTTTCCTTCCTAATATAGATACGTAACACTAAAAATTTGCCTCTGAGCCTTAGCTGAGTTCCACAATTTGCTTTTTTAAAAGGTTATATCTTTGCTGAAACTGAATTAAAAATATTCTATAATTTTGGTTGTAACTTCTTTGGTCTACAAATAATTAGAAATGCATTGTTAAATTTCTAAGTTTGGAGATTTTATTTATTTTTCAATTTTTTTCTTTCTTTCTTTTTGACAGAGTTCTCTCTGTCACCCAGGCTGGAGTACAATGGCACACTCTTGGCTCACTACAGCCTCTGCCTCCTGGGTTCAAGCAATTCTCATGCCTCAGCCTTCTGAGTAGCTGGGATTATGGACATTCACCGCCATGCCCAGCTAATTTTTGTATTTTTGGGAGAGACGGGGTTTCGCCACGTTGGCCAGGTTCGTCTCGAACCCCTGGCCTCAAGTGATCCACCCACCTCGGCTTTCCAAAGTGCTGGGATTACAGGCATGACCCACTGTGCCTGGCCCAATTTTTATTTTATTTTTTATTTTTTTAGACACATCCTGTCACCCAGGCTGGAGTGCAGTGGTATAACCATGGCTCACTGCAGCCTCAGTTTCCTATGCTCAAGTGATCTTCCCACCTCAGCCTCACAGACTCAAAGGATTTTAAGTTATTTTTAATTATTTATTTCTAGCTTGATTTCCCTGAAGATCAAACCTCATCCTCTGAATATTAATCCTTTGATATTTTTTAAAGCTTTCTTTATGGTTCAGCACATGAAACAGTTCAGCACACTAAAACAGTAAATGTTTTAGTAAATGTTTTCTGTGTACTTGAAAATAATGTGAATTTTGAATCAGTAGCATTTCTATACACCCATAACGCCCAAGCTGAGAGCAAAACCAAGAACATAACCCCATTCGTAATAGCCACAAAATGAATGAAATACCTAGGAACTCAGCTAACCAGAAAGGTGAAATATCTCCACAATAACAGTACAAAACATTGCTGGAAGAAATCAGAGATGATATGAACAAATTGGAAAAACATTTCACACTCCTGGATAGGAAGAATCAATATTTTCATAATAGCTATACTATCCAAAGCAACTTACAGACTCAATGCTATTCCTATCAAAATATTCTTTTTGAGAACAAAATATTCTAAAATTTATGTGGAACCAAAAAAGAACCCGAATAGCCAAAGTAATCCTAAGCATAAACAACAAAGCTGGAGGCATCATACTACCAGACTTCAATGTATCCTGCAAGCCTACAGTTACCAAAACAGCATGATACTGGTACAAAAACAGACACATCAACCAATTGGTACAGTCAAAGAATACAGAAATAAAGTGGCACGCATACAACCATCTGATCTTCAAAACAAAGTCGACAATGAGGAAAAGACCCCCTATTCAATACATAGTGCCATGATAGCTGGCTAGCCGTATGCAGAAGATTGAAAATGGGCCCCTTCTTTCATCATATAAAAAAATTAACTCAAGATGTATTAAGGATTTAAATGTAAGATCTGAAACTATAAAAACACTAGAAGAACACCTGGGTCATACTTTCTGAACATAGGCCTTGGCAGATAGTTCATGAAGTCTCCAAAAGCAACAAAACAAAAATAGACAACCGTGTAGCAACAAAACAAAAGTTGCCACAAAAACAAAAATAGCAAGGTGGGATCTAATTAAACTAAGAGCTTCTGCACATCAAAAGAAACTGTCAAAAGAGTAAACAAACAGCATACAGAGTGGGAGAAAATATTTGCAAAGTATGCATCCAACAAAGGTCTAATATCCAGAATTTATAAGGAACTTAAACAAATAAATAAGCAAACAGCAAACAACCCCTTTAAAAAACGGGCAAAAAGCATAAATGACGCTTATCAAAAGAAGACATACACATGGCCCACAAGCATATGAAAAAATGCTCAACATCACTAATCATTAGAGAAATGCAAGTCAAAACTACAATGAGATACCACCTCATACCAGTCAGAAAGGCTATCATTAAAATGTTAGAAAATAAAATGTTGACAAGGTTATAGATAAAAGGAAACACTTACATGCTCCTAGTGGGAATGTAAATTATTTCAGCCACTGTGGAAAGAAGTCTGGAGATTTCTCAAAGAATTTAAAATAGAACTACCATTTGACCCAGCAATCTCATTACTGGCTACATACTCAAAGGAAATAATGTCATTCTTCTAAAAAGATGCATGAAAGCATATGTTCATCACAGGACTATTCACAGTAGCAAATACATGGAATTAATCTAGATGTTTATGTATGGTTGACTGGATAAAGAAAATGTAGTACATATACATGACAGGATACTATGCAGCCATAAAAAAGAATGAAATCAAGTCCTTTGCAGCAACATGGATGCAGCTGGAGGCCATTATCCTAAGTGAATTCATGCAGAAACAACAAAAAAGAAACAACAAAAAAGAAATACTACATGTTTTCAGTTTCGTAAGTGAGAGCTAAACACTGAGTATACATGTACACAAAGAGGGGAACAATAGATACCAGGGTCTACTTGAGGGTAGAGGGTGGAAGGAGGGTGAGGGGTGAAAAACCGACTATTGTGTACTATGCTCATTATCTGGATAACAAAATCATTTGTAAACTAAACCCCTGTGACATGTAGTTTCCTCATGTAACAAACCTGCATGTGTACCTCTGAACCTAAAATAAAAGTTGAAAAACAAAAACGAAAAGAAAAGAATGTTAATTCTATTGTGATTTTTATGGGGTGTTCTTCATGTTAAATGCCTAGGGTTCCATTATTGGAATGCTAAGCTTGTGGAATTTATTTATATCCTACTGCTCAAGGTCATCGCCCAGGTCTGATTGCAAAAATTCACAAAATTGCAACCTCAGGCATAAATGGGTAAATCAGAGCAAGTTTACTGAATGTGTTGTTAATTTCTTCTATATTCTCACTGAGTTTTATCTACTTGTTCTATAAGCTACAGGTGTTTGTTAAAATCTGTCTATTAATTTGGTCTATTTCTCCTTTAAATTATGTTAATATTTTTTGCTTTACATATCATAAAGATGTACCATTGAAGGCATACAAATTTAAAATATTGATACTGTTTTGACAGATTTACCCAGTTATTATTATGAAATATACCCCTTTATTTTTAGTAAGATTTCTTACCTTAAAGTCTATTTTGTTTGATATTAGCAAAGCTACTAGAGCTTTCTTTTATTACATATTTACATGGAAGATAGTTATTTTGATCCATTTATTATCTTTATGTTTAATGGGTTTAAATATAAGTGCTTAATCCATTAATACTCAATTTAATTACTTATTTAGTTCTGCTTCTATCTACCACTTTACTGCTTGTTCTCTATTTGACCCAATTATTTTAATTTTATTTTTTCTCATTTTATATTTTATATTATTTAAATGTTATTTTCACTATTCCATTTTGCTCTTACTAACTTCTTAGTTATTTTCTGTTTCATTCTTTTTCAGTGGATACTACATATACCATGGCAGGCATTGTGGTTACTATGTATATTATAGCAGGCATTTTTGAGTGAGTATAATGCAGTATAAATATTACTTTTATCACCTCCTAATAATTCTGGAACTTACAATTCTTTAACTCAAATTACCCCTTATGCATTTCGTGTTATATTTATCACACATTTTAATTCTATATTATATATATATATATATATATATATATATAAAATTATACTTTAAGTTCTAGTGTACATGTACACAACGTGCAGGTTTGTTACATAGGTATACATGTGCCATGTTTGTTTGCTGCACCCATTAACTCATCATTTACATTAGGTTTTTCTCCTAATGCTATCCCTCCCCCTGCCCCCCATCCCATGACAGGCCCTGGGGTGTGATGTTCCCCACCCTGTGTCCAAGTGTTTTCATTGTTTAGTTCCCACCTGTGAGTGAGAACATGCAGTGTTTGGTTTTCTGTTTCTGTGTTAGTTTGCTTAGAATGATGGTTTCCAGCTTCATCCATGTCCCTGCAAAGGACATGAACTCATCCTTTTGTATGGTTGCATAGTATTCCATGTTGTATATGTGCCACATTTTCTTACTCCAGTCTATCATTGATGGACATTTGGGTTGGTTCCAAATCTTTGCTATTGTGAACCGTGCCACAATAAACATACATGTGCGTGTGTCTTTATAGTAGCATGATTTATAATCCTTTGGGTATATACCCAGCAATGGGATCGCTAGGTTAAAAGGTATTTCTAGTTCTAGATCCTCATAGACATTAGGAGTTTTCTTTTCTGCAGTCAATTTCCTCACATTTATTCACATATATACTCTAACAGGCTTCTCATTCTTTCCTGCTTTTCCATATTTTCACTGAAATCATTAATTATTCCTGTAGACCTCCCTTGTATTTTGTTTAATGTAGGTATGCTGGTGACAAATTTACTTGGTTTTATTCTGAATACGTCTTTACTTTCACCTTTATCTTTGAAGGATATATTTGCTGGGTGTAAAATTCTAAGTTGGCGACTGGGTGCAGTGGCTCATGCCTGTAATCCCAGCATTTTGGGAGGCTGAGGTGGGCAGATCACGAGGTCAGGAGATCGAGACCATCCTGGCTAACACGGTGAAACCCCGTCTCTATTAATAATACAAAAAATTAGCCGGGCGTGGTAGTGGGTGCCTGTAGTCCCAGCTACTCGGGAGGCTGAGGCCGGGAGGCGGAGCTTGCAGTGAGCTGAGATCTGGCCACTGCACTCTAGCCTGGGCGACAGAGTGAGACTCCATCTCAAACAAACAAACAAAAGATCTAGGTTGGCAGTTATTCGTGTTTCAGCACTTTTAAGATGTCATTGTATTTTTTTCTTACTTCTTTTATAGAAAAATCAACTGTCAGTTGATCCTTTAAAGTTAATGTGCTGTTTTTTCCTATGACTACTTTTAAGACTTTCTCTTTCCCTTTGTTTTTTTTTTTTTTTTTTAACAATTTCACTATTGTGTGCCTATTGTTTAATGCATATTTGCCAACCTGGCTTTCCCTATGTTATCTGAAGTCATAGCTTGATGTTTTTTCATAAATTTTGAAAAATTTTCAACATCGTTTCCTTAAAAACTATCTGCTTTGCATTTTCTCTTCTGTCCCAGTCAAATACCGAGTATACGTTACACTTTTTGAGCATGACTCATATGTCTCTTTTACTGTGCTCTATTTTTTCAACTCATATTTCTCTCTGAATTTTGGGTATTTTCTATTGGCTGTTCCTCTTGGTCATCATTCTGTCTTCTGGTATATTTAATTTGCTGTTAAACTCATCCATTCAGAAATTCTATGGAAATTCTATATGGAAAAATTCTATTTTTCATAGATCTGTAGTTTTCTGACATTATTAAATCTATAAAAATTGTATCTTAACTTTTGTCTAGTTTGTCTCAATGGGAACATTAGTCTGCTATGAAATTCTCCATCCCATCCCTAAGATTTTCTATACGGATTCCAATTCCATGGTGAAATTCTGCACTCTTTCCATTTTTCTCTTTTCCTTTTTTGAACATCCTGTTCAGTTAAAGAACTAGTGTGCTAAATTTAATACATGGATTCCTTGTTGGATTGTTTCTACTATCAATTTCGTCTTAGAGTTTGGTCCTATGATCCTATCTCCTCATATATCTAGGGAATTTTTATTGAATGACACATAGTGGGTTAAAAAATTGTAAATACTTTAAATGGTTTTCTCTTCCAGAGAGGCTTCCCCTTTATTCCGTTAAATGGTTAAAAGGAGACTAATTATTTCAAACCAATGACAGAATACTCCAGCTAACACCATGTTGCAGTTTGTAAAAATGCAGCCAACTTCTTTTTTGTAGCTGTTCCGAGGATATAACCCTTCAGGGATTTCAATTGAAATCATTGTGAGTTTTTGTCTCCTCAGCAATGAGAAGCTGCAGGAATCTCTGCTCTGATTTTCACAAGGTTTTCAGCTTAGGGCTTTAGTCTCCCATCCCACATATTAGAATTTGACAATGGTCTTGAGGAGGAGACCAGCTGTGTTTAAAGGCCCTCGACTTTCCAATTTTATCACTCAAGTTCTGAGCAAATGTCAAACATCCTTCTGGCTTCTTTGTCTACTGCAGTGTCTGCTTCTAGAGGTCACACTTGAATTTTAAGATTGTAGCTATATCCAGATATTCAAGTACCTCTATGAACAAAGAAACTGGAGTTCTGTATCCATGTCAGTTTACCATCATGGGGGGCGGTGATTTTAGTTCTCCTCTCTTACTTTCATTATGTATGTACTGTCCCTAGTACGTATTTGTTTGGTGAGTGACAAGACTGAAAAATTCCACTCAGTGTTTCTGAGATCTGGGCTTAATTCTTTAGCCTCCTCTCCCATGCAGATTTGGAGTGCAGCAAATGTATGAAAAGGGAAACTAGCCATCTGTTTGAGGACTTTCACACCTCTAAATCTGTCCCTGAAACCCTTCATGACTGCTAAGATTGCCTCTGGTTCGCAGCCTGGACTGCACCTCGAGGCTCAGTTTCAGCACCATGGACAGAATCAGATAATGCCCACAAAGAACTGAAAGTCCTAATTTCACCTTCTAAAAGTGTTTCTCTCCCTAGAACATTACTCTGTAGTCCTCATAGTTCTGTAGTTTTCTGACATTATTAAATCTATAAAAATTGTATCTTAACTGTTTTGTCTAGTTTGTCTCAGTGGGAACATTGGTCTGCTATGAAATTCTCCATCCCATCCCTAAGAAGTCCTGACTTGGCTTTTTAGATAAATAAAATAAATGTCATTCTTCAATTTTTTACTTCTACATGGAGTTTGCTTTCAGATATTCTGAACTCATATCCAATGGCTATTAGTCACAACCTCTTTGCACATAGATGAATACTGACAAAACAATTTTATTTCAAAGTAACTATAAACCATAATTCATGTCATCTTTTTCAAAAGTTTCTGGGTGTTTTTAGTCTATAACCAAAAGAAAAAAAACACCAAAACTAGTTTATTAGTTTTTCTATAAATGTTAGCTTTTAGACAATGGATATTTATGATCATATTTCTGACTTCTGAATAGGAATTTTTTTACTCAAACACTTTATGGAAATGTTTTCTAATTATCTGTCTAAAGATTGGCAAAATCTATCTATACCACTCCTAGCTTCTCTGTCCCTATCCTCCTTCATTGACAGTGGTTGCAGGTTAACTTCACTCTTGCCCCACACTGTATCCAAACATCCCTTTCTTCTCCAGTGTTGTTAATAAGGTGTTTGGATAGTTTTGTCTTCCATAATGTAATTTGTTTGTAAACATGTTTGCAGAGGGATCTGAGGCTTTTAAAATATACAGGCATTTGATACCAGCATTTGCATGTTATCGTTGGGATCAAAAAGTTTTGACACCTCTTTCCTTCTGTAGAAAAATTATGTTAATGTTAATATAACATTTTGTGCTTACAAAATGGCTTTATATAATCTCATATTTGCATCTCAGTAAGTGTATAACAAAGTCGTTATTGGTATCTCTATTTGAGAACTGGAAAACTGATCATCTGGGGGATTAATTGATTTCCCCAAAGTAAGATAGCTAGAAATGAACTGAACTAGAGCTCAACTCCAGGTCTTCCTATTATAAATTCCATGCTCTTTTTATTTAATTCCTTGGTTTGATCTGGATTACTAGCATACGAGATAGTGTGCTAGAAACTGGGAAAATGTAATCTTATGAGATCCTACCCTTGTGTTTGTACAGTCCATGGGAAGACACACAGTAATAACCCATCATTTCCAGTGTGTAATAGATATCATACCATGTAGGTGGCCTTATGTGAGCATAGAGGCCTTGCATGTAAATAAAAAGAAGATGTCAGTAAAAGCTTATCTGAGAAATGACATATGTTGAGTTTTGAAGGTACAAAGACTGGGTAAAGAATAAAGGAGAACACTTGTCCAGAGGCAACAGCATGTAGAAAGATACAAAGGTGTAAATCACAAATGTTCTAATATTCTAAATATAATTTACTTGGGGAATGGTTTAGAAGGTAATGATTAACCTATATTCTACTAAAGATTCTTGGAGCTAGAGGGGTTCCCCAGAGTCTGCCTAGACTTGTTAGCTACCACACAGTATCCTAATGATGCCAGTCAAGTGGGTCATCAGCTCATTAAATAAAACTTTACAGCCTCTCTAATAATGTTTTTCATTAGCTAACAACACTTGGTTAATTTTTTAATTATTATAAGAAATATTCTTCAGAACTTACATATTACCTGTTTCTGTCTTGGGTAAAATAGTCCCTAGATCATTACAGACAAGTGAGAGTACAAAGAATCGTGTACAAATGCTTCAATTTGTTAAACTCATCCTATTTTTTCTCAACTATTCTTGAAAAAGTCACTGCAACTTTTGAAGACATCAATTTCTCTCTATACGTTCATCATAAATTCTCAACTAAATTGTATTTATGTTTAATGGGCCAACATTTAGAAGTTTTCATTTTATCTACTTCCAGATCGTTCCCTTTTATTTACTGACAGTTTTCTAATCTGAGAAAAAAAGATATATGAAACAATACAATTAGCGTTTCCATATTATGGATTCTATTTCAAAGTAGAATAATTCCCCAATCATAACTATTAATTTTTAATTGAAATGTGTACTTTTCGATGATGAGGCAAATATTATGGTTTATTGTATTCTCATATTGTATGAAAGATCCTGAGGCTCAGGCAGACAGTGTTGTCTTGCCCTCGGTCACAGTGCAGAACCAGAACTTAACTTAGTTTCTAATCCAGTGATTTTCCCATTACCCCATGCTGCCTGATCACTGGTCTCCTCCCTCTCTCTCTCTATTTTCTTCCTCTCACTGACTACATTCCAGAAATCTTATTACTTCTTGTTAGTTCTACAATGAATAGGTGAGAGTTACCTTCCCTGGAGTTTATGCTGTTGATTAGAATTCCTGAATTCCATAACCAAATGACAAATGACTTAGACTTTAGGGAGCTCTCTCTTCGTGTCAATTACTGAAAAATCCTTTTCTGAATCTTAGATTCAGTTTTTATCTTTGACCCAGAAGTAGGACCTGACCTACTTTCTAAATTTATATTACTTTGCATTTTACCCCCACTTCTAACCACGCAGTTTATTTCACTGCTTTGAAGGAAAAATAAAATGACATGAACACATTTCTGGGTGAATTTTTAAGTTAAGCTCTTAGTAAGACTATTAGTTCAAGATAAGGTGTATGGAACTATTGAAGAGACAGAGAAAAAAAGTAAAATTTATTATAGCTTGTCAATTAATTGGAAAGTAAAGTATGTTAAAAATAGCCCCTGGGGTAAAGCTCATTCAAACCAACCCCTCTAAAGCTAGTTTGGGGAATAACTCTGTAGTACATAATTTCTATCTCCTTAGTAAAGATATTGTAGGATGGAAATTAGGACTAAAATATAAGAAAACTAAAACTTTATCCCAGTAGAATTTTAAAACAAAGAAAAAGGAGAGGGAAAAATCAGCAGTAATATAGGAAAATTCCTAGACTTGAAGAAATGAGTTTCCAGATTTAAAAGGTCTGTTTTTAAATGAGCAGAGTTATAATACTGTATGTAAAGAAAATATTGAAAACTTCTAAAAGAAAATGATCATATGCCAAACATCTGGAAACTGAATGTTTTCAGATTCCTAATCAATAATGGTTTCACACAGATAAATGATATCTCTGATTTATAAATTTATAAAATGACTCTAGATGATATGTAAATAATGGAGTGGAATGAAAGCAGCGAGACAAATTAGGAAGCTGTCACACTCATCCACCCCCAGTGGGATGATGACAATGGGGATGGAGAGCTGTCCATAGGTGTGAGCTAGAATCAACAAGGGTGTGGAACTGAGAAATCCCAGGAGACAGAGACCTACCAGTTCCCCAAATCCCTTAGATACTTCCTACGTAGTCTCTTTGTGACTATAAGCAGTACACAGATTGTATCTGCAGATAAGCATAGTCTGAAGATTTGGAATTCCTTCCCCAGACACCAAATAATCTTTATTTTTCTATCCTACATTTCACATATACACTGTTTTAGCTGATTATATGGAAAATTTCCAGGTGGCTTCAGGTGACTTTCTCCTGTTTCCCTTTCTCCCCTAACATTACCAAACAAAACAAAAGAAGACAAATTACAAATACAGTAATCTAAAAAAGCTCATAGTTCCTATCCTCAAATAATGTAAATTCTAAGTGACATAGAAAGCTAACTAATATTATAAGGATATATATGGCTGTATACATTAAGTGGAAAACAGTCATAAGATAACGATATTCCTTAGGCATTTGGAGGGAGGGCTTTGCTGTTTGAGGGGTCATAGAGGTGGTACTCAGGTTGAACCTGGAAGTTTGGGTGTCAGACAGGTGGAGGAGAAATGACAGACATCACAGAGAACACAGCATAAATAATAGGTGAGACTTAACAACCATGCTTGGGAGGTGGGGAGTAGAAAAGGCTTGTTGGAGAGATCTTTATGACTACGTATGACACATAAGAAGAGCATTTTTTTTCCTTAATAGTACTCTCCCCACTGACAATTTGAGTGCACATTCATATAAGAGCCCAGTGTACCCATTCCTATAGCTAGCCTTGGGCTTGAATACAATAATATGACCAATATAGATATAATTTGGTCCCATCCTTATTTGAACATTCATTATATTTTATATTGTCCTTATGTGGTAACCGTGGGATTGATCCACTCAGATCTCACTTCAAGAGAATCTGGTGTGGACAGCACAGGTGACTGGCAACCTCCAGCTGCTGCACTTTGGGATATACCTTCCGATTCACACCAGGACACACTTCCCCTGTTTCACTTCCAGCTGATAAGTGGGCCTAGCAGAGATAGTAGCCATGGGCCAGTCCTACATATTGATATGGACAACATTTTCTTTCCAGAACTGGATTGAGATCTGAGGTTCTCCCTATCTAATCCTTCTCTTCCTCCTTCTCTGCACAGATATCTGACTAGCACCACAGTTTGAAAGCTTTGCCTTTCTTTCTCAAGCATTTCCTGTGAATCTCTTGTATATCTAATTCTATCTTGGTGTCTGCTTCTTGGAGGACCAAACTGGCATACTTGGACATGTATCCCTAAGAATACAAACCAACCATTATTGCTATCAGAGACATTGGAGGGTAAAACTCTTTCAGGAAACACCATTCTGAGACAAATACAACCATTAATTCAAGTTTCCATTAGTTCCCACTCTAGGCTTAAAAGGAACTTTTAAAGATCATCTAATTCGGCTCCATATTCTGACATGTAGTTACTGAACTAGATTAATGACAAAAATGGCCCGTTTCTTCACCCTCTCCCCGTATCCACATCCTTTCCAGTGTAACCTTGCAGCTTCTCTCATCAAGAGAACACTAATTATTGCCTCACCCCTTGTATTTAGTCTGGCTTTGTGACTTGCTTTGGTCAATAGAAAGGGATGGAATACTGAGCCAAGCTCAGGACTCCAGCAACCTTGCACACTTCCACCGTTTCTCTTGGACTCTGCCTCCAAGATAACATGATCGCTGGGTGGAGGGTCAGAGACCACATGAACCAGAGCTGAGTCCAGTCATCCCAGCCCAGGCATCAAGCCTGTGAAAAAGCCCACCTGAGATGACCACAGCTGCCCAGCTGACCTGCGACTAATCACAGACATATGAGAGGGGCCCTACTGAGTCTAGAAAAACTGTCAAGCTGACCTATAGACTTCTGAGTGATAAAAAGCATTGGCTTTAAGCCAGTGAGTTTGGGAATGCCTTGCCATGTAACATCATTGTGTTAAATCTAACTAATACATATGTCTCTAAGATCATCTTTATTACAGAAGCATCTAGATTCTGCTAGGACTACACCAGGGGGAGGACATAAATAACTGATCAGAACTTTCTATCTTCATTTTCTTCTTTTCCCTTAGATTAAATGAGATCATGCGGTTATTTCAGTGGACCTCAATAAATACTTAAGAGTGACAGATGTCACTATGCTGTATCCCTCCTGTCTACCCCCAATCCATTATTTTTTAGTTTCTTTCAATTCCATGACATGCCAGTTATCAGGGCTAATTTTTTCTACTTCTGCTATATCCAGTTCACTTATCCAGTTAGTGTAATTGGAGAATCTGAGTCATGTATTTGGGATATAGTTTATTGCATGTGTTCCTTAAGATCAGAGATTCTTTTCGAAGGGTGGGGATATTTTATTAGTGAATTTGGTTATTTTCATGGAATTCTTTATTGCAACTTTTAAAGTGATTATATGTTGTAGCTAAAGCTCTGGGCAGGGATGGAGATTAGGATAGCACAGAGCTGCCAACACCTGGAAACCTGACTATCATGACATCAACAAATGAGAGCTTTTTAAAAATTCTCACCAATGAAAATTTTCAAGTAATTGGAACTGTCCTAGCAGCTTAACCATAGAAGTTACAGGGTCCCTGGGGTTCTCATGAATGCAAGACGACAATTGCAACTTCAGGTATTTCAACAAAGTGAAAAGAAGAGAGGAAAAGATAGTACCAAAGTTATTTGTTCTTTTTATCAGAAATGAGAAGCCCCCAGAAGATTCTGTTTTGTGTCATTGCCTAAAATTGTACCACATGGCCACCACTGCTGCAGGGATGGTAGTGAACTATGCAGTTAGCTTTCCCATTCTCAGTGTGAAGGCAGCAAGGGCTAGCAGTGCTTGGAAATGGGTACCGGTTTAGGTAACAACAGTGTCTGTCATAGTATGTACACTAAAGCAAAGAGTAAAATTGGGGAAACAGACAATACATGTTTAATCAATACAGGATTTATCTGTAGGTGGACAACATGCACTTCAAATTTCTTGAAAAATAATAAATATTCTGAGATTTTGCTCCTCAAATTAATTGTTGTAATTTGGGGAAATATTTATATTGTGAATGAGTAACTTTATCTGAGAATATTGAGTCAAAGCAGAGCACCAGAACATGTATACTTGAAAACTTCCACATGTATTTTTGTATATTCAAGCTGAACTTACATCCACCCCCCCAACTCCAGTAAACCAAGTCATCAACTTCCTCACCTCTTAAATCTATCAATTCCCAAGGGCAAGCAACTCAGCCTCCCACATAGAACTCAACCCACTCTTACTGTGCATTCTTGTTGATTACATCATAGGGCAGCTCATTACCCACCTGCATTACTACAATAGAGGCCTTACTGCTTACAATAGAGGCCTTACTGCTTACTTACGTTAGCATTTTTTCCTCAGATCACCACCCAACAATCCTGTCAGAGTAATATATCTAAATTCAAACTGATTTTTTTAACTAGCTACCTTAAAATGTATTTCCCTTGAAATAAAAGCAAGCATCCTTTTGGCAAGACTTAAAAGGTCCTTTATGATCTGGTCTTCACCATCCTCTCCTAACTCTTTATCCTTTCCAAAGGACCCTTTGCCCTGAAATTCCTTGAGTTCCCTAGATATGGCAGACATACCACATGCTTTCTTCTCCCCACATTTTCTCACATGTCCTTGCACTAGGAATAGCTTTAGGGTCCATTATTCACAAGGGCTACTCCTTATCATGCACTTCAACTCTCACCTCATTGATAACCTGCTCATGTGCCTCTCTTGTGAGCTCCTGAAGTGACTGTGCATTTGTCACACTTCCTTATCATCTCACTATTACTTATCACTGCAATTGTGTGCTCATATGTGAGAAAATAAATTTTAAAAGCTGTTGGAACCTCTAAAACACTTTCAGTCTTGAGAGGCATGTGACTGTGTGATCTGAGTCATATAGCATGTAGTTGTAACTTCTGCTTCTCAGATTACAGATTTACTCTTTCTTAGTGTTCTTATTTTGAAAGTGAGTAGGAGAGACCAAAGGCCAGACATCCTCCCCTTCTAATTATTTACCTTTGTTATAGTTTAACTGTTGCCCTTACTGTCCTGTACCTAACTCAGACCAGGTGACACAAAAGACTTTATGACTGTTACATCTTCAGTGTGGAATGTTAAACATACCTCTCCCAAAATAAAAAAACAAAAACAAAAAACAAACAAACAAAAAACACCTTGACCAATCAGATCATTATAACTATGCAGTAAGCCTATATAGAAAGATGTTGAAATTCTGCTAAGTTTCCCTAAACCCCGTCTACATAGACAACCCCAAACTTCTACACTTCAGAACAGTGATGCCAAGTCTGAAGTCTGTGCTTCCTGTGCAGGAATCTTCAAGCTTTTTGCATGAATAAACTGCATATTTAATCACATATTCTTAATCTCGTTATTTAAGATGTGTGTGTGTGTGTGCGTGTGTGTGTGTGTGTGTGTGTGTGTGTTCGGCCTTTTAAAATTCATAACCATCTAAGTAGCCCGGCAGAAGACTGAAATGATACAGTGGTATACCTACATGCTACAACTACCCTTCCCTTTACCCTGCCACAGAAGTCAAGGGCACAGAAGGAACTATACAATCAAGGTTGTGAGTTCAGGACTCTGTCTTTGTGAGTTTACTCTCTTCATTGGCAACAGTTAACACTCTTCCTAATGCACTGTGGGTGCATTTGTTGAATTGGTGAAAGGAGAAAAGGTTTTAAAGTTTAACTTCTAACAAAATGTTTATCTCCCCAGGAAAAAGTAGAAACTACATTCCCTGAGCCTCATCTCAAAAAGTATGTCTTTGATTGACCTTCAAAATGTTAATTTCCAAGGAAGAGGCAACTTTTTACATCTCAGTGGTAGAGTAAATTGTATATCCTAATGTGGGCTCTAAGTCTCTAAGGATTGATGGGCCAGTGAATGAGAGAGAGGGGGCTCGTTAGGTCCTGGACAACAGGAAATGGCAGCTACTGGCTTGTTTCATTTTCCCCAGATTTTTCCTATATCCTTTCAAATGATTCTCTGTACTTCTTTCTAAATTGAGTTAAATGTTTGCTCTCTTTAAGATTATAAAAATAGCAAACCCAACAGTCTTCAATAGCGAAAAGGCAAAATTCAGCCTCAACCCACATGATGAAAAATATCAAATTAGTGGCCTTTGGATTAACGAAGTTTTACTGAAGTCATATTCCTAATTGTAACTTTGCCATTGCTGATACTGACAGAACATATTGAGAAAAAGCAATTTGGTTTTGCATTCTCATGTGTCAAATTTCTTGAAGTCTAAATATAGATTCCTAGGATCTCTTGCAATTTGGGAGTAGTATCGTGCCAATCCAGATGAACAATTTTCCCTCGGGAAGCTCCTGAAAAGGTTCCGAAGGGAATCCAGTGCTGCTTCAGAGACCTCTAGTATATATTAAAAACCAAAACAGCAACACTTAAGATTTATATATAGACCAAGTATTGGTGCTTCAGAAACTTTTCCAGGAAAGAAAAATGTAAATTAGTTTTCTTGCTGAATCAAGTCACAGGAGAGTACTTTATGTCAATTACAAAAGCAATAAGTGAACAACAGCAACAAATGTGTATTTGATATCTTTCCTAAAAGTGAATTTTATATTTTGTTTTAGAGAGACAGAATAACTGTGACTTGCCTATTAAGCAAAAAACAAACAAACAACAACCAAAAAAACCACTGTATAAATAGTGTTGTTTGTCATTCAAGCGTTAGGATGACCTAAATCACTCACAAGTCACTTCGGCCCAGCCCTGAGTCACTACTTAGGACATGCTTGAACTCTCCCACATGGGGTCTCCTTCTAATTTCCCAGGTATGTTAGAAACTGAAGTCACACCACTAATATCAGATACCCAATCAGGAGCAATTATTCCAGGATTTTTGAGAGTTAGAAAATAGTGTCTCTTCATCATGCTAGCTGACTTCAAACTGTACTATAAGGCTACAGTAACCCCACAGCATGATCGTGGTACCAAAACAGATATATAGACTAATGGAACAGAACAGAGGACTCACAAATAACACTACACATCTACAACCATCTGAGCACTGACAAACCTGACAAAAACAAGCAATGAGGAAAGATGCCCTATTTAATAAATGATGTTGGGAAAACTGGCTAGCCATATGCAGAAAACTGAAACTGGACCCCTTCCTTACACCTTATACAAAAATTAACTCAAGATCGATTAAAGACTTAAATGTAAGACCTAAAACCATAAAAGTCCTAGAAGAAAACCTAGGCAATGCCATTCAGGACATAGGCATGAGCAAACACTTCGTGACTAAAACACCAAAAGCAATTGCAACAAAAGTCAACATCGACAAATGGGATCTAATTAAACTAAAGAGCTTCTGCACAGGAAAAGAAACTATCATCAGAGTGAACAGGCAACCTACAGAATGGGAGAAGATTTTTGCAAACTATCCATCTGACAAAGGGCTAATATCCAGAATCTACAAGGAACTTAAACAAATTTACAAGAAAAAACAAACAACCCTATCAAAAAGTGGGCAAAAAATATGAACGGTCACTTCTCAAGAGAAGACATTTATGCAGCCAACAAACATGAAAAAAAGTTAATTATCACTTGTCATTAGAGAAATGCAAATCAAAATCACAACGAGATACCATCTCACACCAGTTAGAATGGCGATCATTAAAGTCAGGAAACAACAGATGCTGGAGAGGATGTGGAGAATTAGGAACACTTTTACACTGTTGGTAGGAGGGTAAACTAGTTCAACCATTGTGGAAGACAGTGTGGAGATTCCTCAAGGATTTAGAACCAGAAATATCATTTGGCCCAGCAATTCCATTACTGGGTATATACCCAAAGGATTATAAATCATTCTACCATAAGGTCACATGCACACATGTGTTTATTGCAACACTATTCACAATAGCAAAGACTTGGAACCAGTCCAAATACCCATCAGTGATAGACTGGATAAAGAAATGTGGCACATATACACCATGGAATACTATGCAGTCATAAAAAAAGGATGAGTTCATGTCTTTTGCAGGGACCTGGATGAAGCTGGAAACCATCATTCTCAGCAAACTAACACAGGAACAGAAAACAAAACACCACATGTTCTCACTCATAAGTGGGAGCTGAACAATGAGAACATATGGGCACAGGGAGGGGAACATCACATACCAGAACCTATCAGTGGGTGGGGATGAAGGGGAGGGATAGCATTAGAAGAAATACCTAATGTAGATGACAGGTTGATGGGTGCAGCAAACCACCATGGCACATGTATACCTACATAACAAACCTGCACGTTCTGCACATGTATCCCAGAATTTAAAGTATATATATATATAAAGCGTGTGTATGTGTATATATATATGTGTGTGTGTGTGTGTGTGTGTGTGTGTGTGTGTGTGTGTGTACACACACAATATATCTGTTTTGGAGGCTGAGGGAATAGAAGGTGGTGCTCCATTCAGGGATTGCCCCTGGACAAATTTTATAGCCTTGCAGGCATCACTTAACTCATGTGAGCCTCAAATTCCCCATCCATGAAATAAGAAATTTGAAACAGAAAACATCACCTTGTATTTGTACAATATTAAATAATTTGCAAAGCACTTTGGCTGTTTTCTCATGTAATCTTAAACAAAAATATGTGAAAGGCTGGGCTGGGTTGAAATTAATATCTTTTTTTGGTCGTGTTGAAGATTCCTAAGGGAAACTAACTTTTCTATATTTACATCAAGTAACTAACAGCTTAAGTAAATAACAGCAATCAGACAGAGGAAGAGTTCCAGGAGCTAAGGAACATGAACAACCTATGGAAGCTAGAAAAGTCAACAAAACAGACTCTCTCTTAGAGCCTCCAGAAAAGAAAGCAGCCTGGGTGACAGCTGGGTCTTAGTCTCACGGCACTTGTATCAGACTTCTGGCACATAGAAGTATAAGATAATAAATTTGATTTTGCTTTTGTTACTAGTTTTTTGGTACAGGTTGAGAGTCCCTAATGTAAAAATCCAAAGTCAAAAATGCTTCAAAATTCAAAACTTGTTGATTGGCAACATGACACCACAAGTGGAAAATTCCACAACTGAACAACTGACACCTTTGCTTTCTGACGGTCAATGTACACAGTTATTTTGTGTACAAAATTAAAAATATTGTATGAAATTACCTTTAGGGCATATGGATATGATGCCCATAAAACACAAATAAATTTCGTGTTTAGACTTGGTTTCCATCCCCAAGTTATCTCATTATGTATATGCAAATATTCCAAAATCTAAAAAAAATCTGAAATCCAAAACACTTCTGGTCTCAAGCATTTTGGACCAGGGACACTCAACCTACACAAATTCTATAATTTGCTACTGGCAATAGAAAACTATTATATGATACAACCACTTTGGAAGATACTTTGATGTTTTCTTAGAAAGTTATGTATATCTATAACATGACTCTTCCATTCCACCCATTTATTCACATTAACCCAAGATAAATGAAAAAACATATCCGTATAAAGACTTGTACATTAATGTTTGTGGAATTTTTTGTTTGTTTGTTTTTAGAGACTGAGTCTCGTTTTGTCATCCAGGCTGGAGTGCAGTGGCGTGTTTATAGCAACTTAATTTGAAATAGCTAAAAACTGGAAATGATCAAAGTGTCTATCAACAGATGAATAGATTTAAAAAATCTGGTAAACCCATACAATGAGGTACTAGTTAACAATTTAAAAGAATATACCATTTATCTATATAACACTGGGGATGAATCTCAAATTACACGGAGTGAAGAAAAGCCAGAGAAAAAGAATACACACTCTATGATTTCATTTATATATTTTCTAGAAAATACAAACTCATCTATAGGAACAGATATGTGTTGGTGACAGGAAAGTGGCTGTGGGTCAAAGCAGGAGTGAGGAAACAAAAACATGAGTAAAATTCTGCAGGTGATGTATATATTCACTCTACTGATTGTGGTAATGGCTTCACTGGTATAGAAATGTCAAATTTTATCATTTGAACACTTTAATCTGTCAATCATATCTCAATAAAGTTGTTTACAAATGATGTAAAATATCAGGGTTCCCAAGTTTATATGTTAATAGCAGAGATAAATACCATTTTCCACAAATTTATTATATTCCTAAAGCTCATGACCTAGCTGCAAATACCAGCATAGTAACAATCAAGAATAAAATTAGTTTTGTTCAAGGATCCAAGATTCTGGGAAAATATAATGCTGTTTGGCGTGATGGATTTCCAAGCTGGAGGCTGTGTTCACCGACCACTTCTTCACCTCATTAAGCAACTAAATATTGGCACAAAGGGATGGATCAATGAGAGGCCTGCAAGATGTCCCCTGGAGGCAAGGGGTACTGGGAAGAAAATGAGCAGTCTCTGCAGGAACCCTGAATACAGATGAAAACTGAGGACCATTTAAGGTGCCAAAATGGGAAGACAGTCATCATTTGGAAACCAGGTATGCGACAAGAAGCCCCCACTCTTTTCTTTTCTTTTCTTTTCTTTTCTTTTCTTTTCTTTTCTTTTCTTTTCTTTTCTTTTCAGACGGAGTCTCGCTCTATTGGCAGGCTGGAGTGCAGTGGCAGGATCTTGGCTCACTGCAACCTCCGCCTCCTAGATTCAAGCAATTCTCCTGCTTCAGCCTCCCAAGTAGCTGGGACTACAGGTGCGTGCCGCCATGCCTGGCTAATTTTTATATTTTTAGTAGAGACGGGGTTTCACCATGTTGGCCAGGATGGTCTCAATCTCTTGACCTCCTGATCCACCCACCTTAGCCTCCCAAAGTGCTGGGATTACAGGCGTGAGCCACCATGCCCGGCCTGAAGCCCCCACTCTTTAAGGAGGCTGGCATGCTTGAAGGAAAAGAAAAGTTGTCACCACTGAGTTGTTATTTAGGGAAAAATATAATCTTTCTGGTTGGGCACCATGGGGTGTGCCTGTAGTCGCAGCTACTCAGGAGACTGAGGCAGAAGGATAGCTTAAATCCAGGAGGTCAAGGCTGCAGGGAGCTATGATGGTGCCACAGCATTCCATCCTGGGAGACAGAGCGAGACCCTGCACTTAAATAGCCCTTCTACCTGCCCCCGGTAAAAACGCAGGAAGGGAGAGTGAGGGGAGAAAGAGAGAGATAGCAGTTCTCACACCTTTCATTTATAAATTGTTTTTTGTGCACTCATCTAAGGGTGGTGTCATGGATGGATGATGTCTTCCTCATATATTGAACTTCTAATCCCCCGGTACTTCAGAACACGACTGTATATAAAGATAGTGTTTTTGGGCCGGGCGCGGTGTCTCACGCCTGTAATCCCAGCACTTTGGGAGGCCGAGGCGGGCAGATCACGAGGTCAGGAGATCGAGACCATCCCGGCTAACATGGTGAAACCCCATCGCTACTAAAAATACAAAAAATTAGCGGGGCGTGGTGGCGGCTGCCTGTAGTCCCAGCTACTCAGGAAGCTGAGGCAGGAGAATGGCGTGAACCTGGGAGGCGGAGCTTGCAGTGAGTAGAGATCGCGCCACTGCACTCCAGCCTGGGAGACAGAGAGGGACTCCGTCACATACACACACACACACACACAAAAAAAAGAAAAAAAAGAAAAATATAAAAAGATAGTGTCTTTAGAAAGTAATTAAGTTAAAACACATTACGGTGGGCCCTAATCCAGTATGACAGGTGTCCTTACAAGAAGAGACAATTTGAACTCAGACATGGATAGAAGAAAGACCACGTGAAGATATAGGGAGAAGATGCTGTTGCAAGCCAAGGACAGAAGCCAGAAGCCCCAGAAGGAATCCACCCTGCTGGCCCATTGATCTCAGACTTCAAGCTTCCACAATTATAAGAAAACGATTTTTTATTGTAGAAGCCACCCAGGGTGTGGTACTTAACGAAGTACCTGAGCAAATTAATATGGTTGGCCTGATCTGAGACAGGATGATTGCTGACTAACCGAAGCCAATGTGGTAATGTGTGATCTTTTGGGGAGATATTAGGGACAGTTCAGGTGGGTGAAGACTGTACATCTCCCTATCATATTCTTACTACTAAGTTATAAGAAAAGTAAACTTCAGATCACTCGAATCGATGAAATGGAGGTTGCAGTGAGCGGAGATCTCACCACTGCACTCCATCCTGGGTGACAGAGTGAGACTCCGTCTCAAAACAACAACAGCAAGAAAACAGCACAAAATAATTTTGCAACCTGTTCTGTAATCTTTCTGCCCTTTAGAAAATAAATCACTACTGGGTAGGGATGAATCACTCAGGAAAGCAATACTCTAGAGACAGAATTCAGTTAGCTTATAGTTCACATCAGAAGGCAGAATCCTCTGAACATAGGATATTTTAAAATCAAGCTCCATTCTAAGAAACAATAGTAAAAAGCATCATGCAATCTTACAATTTGTTCACTCAGGGCCAGAGAGTATTTCTACACCTTTTAGCCAAGATATTTTCATGTCTTTAACACTACTAAATTCTCTAACGACTATGCATTTCTAAAATAATTTTTAATTTTAGAATTAAAACATATTTTGGAAATAATTACAAGCTGTTTTAATGGGTCTGAATCTAATACCTTTTCTCTATCAACATTAGTTCTCCACTAAAAAAAAAAAAAATCTTAGTGGGTATGGTGAGAAGGCCTTATTCAAAGATTTATAGAAAAATTTCTTTCTATAACCATAGATGCATTTCAACAATGGATTTAGAATTTGTAAAGTAAAAGCTATTGTAAAATGACAATGACCTCTCTAGTTCCCTGTCACCTATGTATTTTTAATACTTTTTTTATTGGTGTAATTTTACAGGCCATCAATATCAAAAGCATTATATGAAACCTAAATGTATACAGTTTCTGGCAGAGTTATGCCATATACAGAAGTGCTAACGTAAAATGTGTAAATCACTCCTCTTAGCATCTTCATGTTTTTTTCCCCTTAGCATATTTTCAGAGGAAAGTCTGGAGAAAATAAATCCATGTTTACCTGGATGTTGACTCTTCTTTAAATCCATGCTACCATTGGATGTGGTTTGCTTTAAATTTCTTGCCACCCTATGGGATAGGACACCTCCAAACATTATGTGAATTTTATTTTTTTAAATTTTATTTCTTAGAGTTACGTTTGTGAAACTTACTTTTTGACAAATGGAAAAGTTGACCTGTTGTCATCTAAATACTGAAAAATCAAGGTTATTGTATTATGCTGCAGCCTTTCTGCCTGGTTGTACATGCCATCAACATAGCAGGTAGAAAAGTAGGTCACGCAGACATCCTATTGTCACCTGATGCCTTTTCTTCAACAGAGAAATGTCCTAATAAAAGTGTTTCCATGCCTAGGTGATTACAGATACAGATATAGATATTTGATTTTAATTTTATTAGGAAGACCTTAGTTTTCCTACCAACTAATGTGGAAGATAGCATCTTTATTGACTTCAACATTATATTTTGAGGCTCGACTCTTCTTAAATTTGGCTTATATTTCATAGTTTACCATATCTTAGTCTTGAGCCAGGCACTTTAGAATAATATTAGAAAGCCAAATACTTTTTAGGAACTTTCTTATATGAAATCTACTGCCCAAGTGTTGTTACGTCCTCTAAGAAAACTTGAAACTGCCAGAATGCAAATCTTTCTGGAACAACATAAGTAGAAGTAGAAATTATTAGTGATTCAAAATGCAAATTGAGCCTAATTATTTCTTGATTGGGGTATCTTTCCACCTTTTCACTATGTACCATGAGCTTATTGTGTCTATTCAGACCCAAATCCAGGAAGGTCATCCACTCTCCATGAATGCCCTGGATTATCTGCCCCACTGCCCCAAGTGGAGTTGACAGCTCAGTTTTCTGAATTTCTACAATATCTTGTCATGTCTCAGTTATATGCAAAGTGTACATACAGAATCTATTCAGCAGTACATTATGTTTCAGTAATGTATATATCCACTACGTGTATGTCCATCAGTGGACTCTCTGAATTCCTTGAAGGTAGAAATTGCTTTGTAAAAAAATTTTTGACCAAAAATGATCATTAAGTGGTTAATGGAAGAGTAACCAGCATGAAATGAACATGAAAGTAGCACTTGGAAAGTTAAATAATAATACCAGTATTTAAAGAAGAACTTTAGACAATTAAATTTAACAGAGTTTAATTGAGCAAAGAATGATTTGTGAATAGGCCAGCCTCCTGTGCCATGGTACCATGGTAGGCTCAAAGAGACACCAGCACAACCACATGGTGTAAGAAGACTTATGGACAGCAAAAGGAAAACGATGTATAAAAAATGGGAGTGAGGTTAAGAAAAAAAATAGCTAGAATGATTACAGCTAGACCTTTGCCTTATTTGAACATGACTTGAACAGTTGGCCCCCTTTGATTGGCCAAAACCTATGACTGGCACAAGAGTAGGTTACAGTCTGTTTATGGATCCAGTTAGATTTCAGTTTACTACATACGGAGAAACCTTTAGGCTGAACTTAAAATGTTTAAGGAGGCAGCTTTCAGCTAAACTTGATTTAATACAAGAGAAATAAAAATATTTTATGGAGAATGAATGACACCAAAAATATGTTCTATAAGCTCAAAGAGTTATCTTAGAAAGATCAGGTAAGGGTTTAGGAAGAAATTGGGAATTGAAAAATGACTTGGAATTAGTGTAGCTACAGAAGAAGAAAAACAGTTCCAATCTGGGATTATTTGGGTTTTCATGGTAATAAATCACAAATCATTCACCAAATAAAAATATCCTTCCTAGGATGTTAAGTCAGAAATGACAGACTGCATCTTAAGTTTTACAAAATTGGTATACTATATCTTAATCATTGGAATGATATGGAACTTTCAAAACCAGGAATTCACCCAAGAGGATGTTGAAAATGACAGCCCTAGGCTCACAGAGTTTTTGATATAGATTGTAAAAGTATTTTGTTTTAGTTCATCCTTTGAAGAATGGGATAAAACTTCATTTTTCCCTTACTGCAATAAGTCATCAATGTGGGGCTATCCTGTGGGGAGGGCTTTAGGCACTTACGTTGTCCTCCATGCATTATATGTCAATAGAATAAATGTGAATTGTGTTGGAGCTGTACAGTCTGTCAGCTCTGGCCCATGCTTCACCGGGTTCCATTAGACTTGATAAATCATCAATGACCTTTGCAAATCTTCTACTTTTTTCTTAAGAGCAGGTACATACTGATTCATAACAGGCACAAACCGATGTGATAATTAAATGTGTTAAGTGTCAAATGTGAAGGAGAAAAAATGATTTGAAAAACAAAAAGAATAGAGGTACATTGGTTAATCTTATGTGTCAGATTGACTGGGCTGAGGGATACTGAGATAGCAGGTACACATTGTTTTTGTGTGTGTTTGCACAGGAGATCCACATCTGAATCTGCAGACTGAATAAAGAAGGTCACCGACATCAATGTGAGTGCATTACACATCATCAATGCTGGCATCACCCTCATCAGTGCAGGTGGGTATCATCAATATTGGCATCACCCTCATTGATGCAGGTGACCTTCATCAACATGGGCATCACCCTCATCAACGTGGCATCATTCAATCTGTTGAGAGACTGGTAAAAAAATAAGATAGAGGAAAGGCAAATTTGCTCTCACAGCTTGAGCTGTGCCATCCATGTTCTCCCACCCTCAGACACCTGTGCTCTTAGTCCTTGGGCCTCTGGACTTGAAACAGGATTTATGCCATCAGTTTTCCTGGTTCCCAGGCCTTTGCACTCAGGTTGAATTACGGCACTGGCTTTTCTGGGCCTCCAGCTTGCAGACGTCAGCTTGGGGAACTTCTCAGCCTTTATAATTGCAAGAACCAATCCCTCATAATAAATCTGTTTTTATATATCTATATATACATCCTATTGGTTCTGTTTCTCTAGAGAAATCTGATAAAATGGGTCACTAGAAAACCTGCGTTAATACTTCAGTGCAATTCTAGATACAATAAGTAATGAAGAATAAGTGGTTCCTTGAAAGCTTTCATTAATGCTTGGATCCAGAGGTCAAGAGATGATTCATTTTCCCAGTTATACATTAGTATCGATATTGATATTGACATGGATATTACTCTATGGCAGAAGCCTTTGCTTACCTCAGGGAAATGAAGAAAAGTGAAATATGAGTGTCCCAAGTCCGTCTGAACTACAAAAAAAAAAAAAAAAAAAAAAAAAAAAAATCCTGAAAAGCCAGACAAAATTTTCACTGTACTAGTCAATATTTTCAGCCCAGATTGACTGGTAAAGTTGTAAAATTGTCAGACTCTTTAGCATTCCAATTTGAAGTTTTCTTTTTCCCTATTGGTAATATTCCTTATATGTCTCAACCAAGTCTTTGTGGAAAATCATACTCCATGCTTCTAATAATGGCCAATATTTATTGAGCCGTTATTATGTGCCTGACTTAAGTATATTTTAACGCTTTGCCATGATAATGCTCATAATTACTGTATTATCTTACTGACTTTTTATGCAGATACGAAATCTGAGGGGCCAATGAAATTTTATTAAATGACACATCAAATCTTAGACCACACAGCAAATACATGAAGAGACCACAATGCTTAACAGGAGTTCATAGGCTCTTGATCTCTATTTTATACTCATATTTGGGACCCCAGAAAAATCATTGAGTAGATAAACCTATGATATTAATAGATTGAATAGATACACCTATGTGGTTATCACATAATCAGTAACAGTAAGAAAACATAATAGTTTAAGAAAGAGTAAATTAATTCTTTCAATTTAAGAACATAATGTTATTTCATTTATTTGTATCTTTTTTAGTTTCTTTCATCAATGTTTTACAGTTTTCAGTGTACTGATTATTTCACCACCCTTAAGTAAATTTATTCCTAAGTATTTTATTGTTTTTGTAGCTATTTTAAAGAGGATTAGTCTCCGAATTTCTCTTTCACATAGTTCATTTTTAGTATATGGAAACACAACTCATTTTTGTATGCTGACTTTTGCATGCTGCAACTTTATTGCATTTATTTCTGGCAGTTTGTTCAGTGGATTCTTTAGGGATTTATGTACATAAGATTATATCATCTACAAACAGAGGCCATTTTACTTCTTCCTTTCAGACTGGGGTATCTTTTATTTCTTTTTTCTTATCTAATTGCTCTGGCTAAGACTTCCAGTACTATATTGAATAGAAATGGCAAGAATGGGCATCCTTGTTTTGGTCCTGGTCTTAGAGAAAAAACTTTCAGCTTTTCACCACTGAGTGTTAGCCATGGGTTTGTCATATATGGCTTTTATTAGATTGAGATACATTACTTCTATACTTGATTTACTGAAAGCGGTTATTATGAAAGGATGAATTTTGTCAAATGCTTTTTATGCATCATTGAGATGGTCATATGATTTTTGTCCTTCATTCTGTTAATGTGCTGTATCATATTTCTGTTATTTATAAATGACCCACTCTGTGGTGTTTTGTTACAGCAACACAAATGGCCTAAGACAAACCCTCATATAAAAATTATTTTTATTTTAAATTTTTTCTAGATAATTCTAACATCAGCATCAATGAATCTGGTTCTAATGATTGTTTTGTCTCTTCAGACAGTGTTTTTTTTTACCTTTTGCATTCTTTGTAACTTTTAGTTGAATGCCTCATATATTGTATTGGGTAATAGGAACTGAAGTAAATGGGCCTTTAATATTTATTTGTTTGTTTGTTTTTTAGATAGAGTCTTGCTTTGTTGCCCAGGCTGGAGTACAGTGGTATGATCTTGGCTTACTGTAACCTCTGCCTCCCAGGTTCAAGCAATTCTCCTGCCTCAGCCTCCTGAGTAGCTGGGATTACAGGTGCCCACTACCCTGCCTGACTAGGTTTTGTATTTTTAGTAGAGATGGGGTTTCACCATGCTGGCCAGGCTGGTCACGAACTCCTGACCTCAGGTGATCCACTCGCCTCAGCCTCCCAAAGTGCTGGGATTACAGATGTGAGTCACCGCACCTGGCCTAATGTTTGGCTTTATGTTAATCTTGCTAGAAGTCAGGCTGTGTTTAATGTTCTCTGTAGCTTTAGGTACAAGAGGCTTCAAATTTCTCTGGTGACCTTGCTTTTGTCTTCCCTTATACTTTTGAGCTCCTGCAAATAAATATTCTTCTTCAGAGAAACTCTGAATCTAGCAGCTCCTTCAGCTGGAATCCACTGTTATTATAGTGGAGACTTACAGGTTTTAATGGAAAGGTTTTGAAAAGGAGGAGTGCTCTCTAATATTATGATTAATTCTTGGTCTTTTAGTAGACTCTTGTCCCTGTCTGTGACCTTCATAAGTGTTTTTCCAATTGTATAAGTTTTTACCCCTTCCCTTTACTTTCTTTCCTGGCTGCAGAGTTCCCAAACCATTTCTTTGAAGTCCTGACCTCGATTCAATATATATATATATATATATATATGTGTGTGTGTGTGTGTGTGTGTGTGTGTGTGTGTGTGTGTGTGTGTGTGTGTTCTCTCTCTGAGGTAAGACAGAAAGTAGGAGATGACTGGTGTGGCAGAAAAGAATTTCCTTCTCCCTGCTGACATTAAGTTTCAGACATAAGCCTAAGGTTTCTCTATTGCAGTGTAGGCCTTTGTTATGGAGAATGTTCTAGGAGTATTTCACAACGGTATCTCTTCCATTACCCTGCCAGAGTGAAGAGGGTCTTTCTTGAATCCTCATGAAAACCTAGTGTGGTTCCTAATGACAAAGCCCAGGAAAATGTCCCCACAATGCTCCCCACAAACTGGGACTCCTAGAATTTCTCACTTTCCTGCTAGTCCACAGACAGCTTCCAGCAATGTGTCAAAATTGAGTCTTTCTACCAGTTCATGGCTTCAGTTGTCTCCCTTGCTGTAAGCAGATTGTGGTCAGTGTCTCTCTCTGGATATTCTTCTCTTTCCAGATTTTGGGGTTGGCATTTGGCCTTGTGCCTGGATTTCTCTGATGTGTCCAAGAAATGTCATTGCTTGCAGACTGTCTATTTCTTATTGTAAGGATGGGAGTGAAATCTCCAAGCTCTTTATGTTTGAGAGCTAAAATAAGAAGTTTGTGGACGTGAGGTTTAATTAAGTACAAAGAACTTGGGTAGAGGTTTGAGGCTGGGCATGACAAAGACCTTGTGAGGTCATGACATTGTCTGATCTGAGAAGTGGATTTGTGCTTTAGGAGACCTGGCAGGACTTAGCTAGTCTCCACCCCTACTCAGGAGTCTCTTCAAAGGAAGTTTTAAGAGTCTCATCCAAATGGGAAAAAAGACTCTAGGTGAATATGCTTTGCATAAAGACAAGTATTTGTTTTTGGAGAAAATCACAGAATGGAGCCTGCCTTGGTCAGTCAGTCTCTTTGCCCAGGCCCTAATTTCTGTTCAAAGCCTGCAGTTACATGGTTGTAGTAAAGAGTGATGGAGAGTGGAGGTCAAAATTGCCTGTTTCCCTAATAGCTCTATAGACACTGAGAACACAAAATAGCTTTCCTTTGGGTCATCCTTATAATTGAAAGGAAGGTTAGGCTGAGATACAAGAGGGTCTTGAAAACAAATGGGATAATTTAGACATAATGTAGGGGTTAAAAAACAAACATGCCACTAGAGACTTTTAAGTAAGAAAATACTATAATATTTTCACTACATCAGTAACAACTTTTGAGTCTGGGCGCATGGCAGGTTCTATTGATGCCTTTGCTCACAGGTCATGCAGCATTAAGGAGACCTTGACTTTGAAACCAGGTATTAAAGAGATTAAATTTTGGTTCTAGTACTTATTAGCTGAGCCACTTGGCAAATTTCTTTGCAAGCCATTTTCTAAATTACTTCCCTGGCCCATATTTTCACCTGTAAAATGAGGATAATATCTATTCAAGGAGTTTTGAAGATTATATCAGATGACATATGCAGTGTACAGAGATACAGGAAATGTACAACAAGTAAGTACTTTATTATACTTTAAAATATATTAGTTAATATATAATTAAATAATAGCATTTATTTATACTCTTAAAGTATTTTGAAATTTATTTTAGTAAGTTAATGGTAGTGAATGGGTAACTGGGGTATCTCTCCAGTCTCATAAGGTTAACAAAATGAATTCTAGTCTCTTTAAATGAGCTGAAAATATGTCATAAACTTCTGTGTGGGGAATGGAGAAATGACAGAAACCAGAGGAGTCTTCACATCAAGGAGAAGTTAGGGAATGGGAGAGACAGTAAGCTCTTGAATACCTGGAGAACTCCAGCAGTGAGCTCAGTCCAGGAGCTTTAGAACGATGGGGCAGGGGCCAGGTGTAGTGCCTCATGCCTGTAATCCCAGCACTTTGGGAGGCCGGGGCGGGCAGATCACCTGAGGTCAGGAGTTCGAGACCAGCCTGGCCAACATGGTAAAACTCTGTTTCTACTAAAAATACAAAAAAAAAAAAAAAAAAAAAAAAAAAAAAAAAAAAAGCTGGGTGTGGTGGTGCTCTCCTGTAATCCCAGCTACTCGGGAGGCTGAGGCAGGAGAATTGCCTGAACATGGGAGGTGGAGGTTGCAGTGAGCCGAGATTGCGCCATTGCACTCCAGCTTGGGCAACAAGAGCAAAGCTCCGTCTCAAAAAAAAAAAAAAAAAAAAAAAAAAAAAAATAGAACTCTAGGGCAGGAACATAAAACTCCCCAAAGGTTTAGAACCATCTTTAGAGGTATACATCCTGGAGTCAGAAAAACAGACAAATTAGATTTACCATGAGAGGACCAGACAGAGGGAAGGACGTGGACAGGAATCATGAAGCAAATTGAATAAAGCAATTTATGATGTGTTCTAAATTTTCTATTTCTTTAAAGTCTAAGTCATAATTTCAGGGAACTTTGTCCTTCAATTTTAGGGTCACAAACAAGCCAGGCAGGAAACCATGTGAGACAGCATGGAGTAGAGGGAAAGACTAGACTTTGCAATCAGACCAGCTTGGATTCAATTTCTAAATTTTACTAATGATAGAGACGTGTGTCCTCTTGCCATTGGCCATCTCCTTAAATTTCTTAAACTACGTTTTGGTGGCACCAGGGTGTGTCATCAGGCCTTAGACTTCATGAAACAGCTGGAAGGAGATGCCAATCATACTTTTTTTGTTCTTCCTAAAGTTTCATGTTGAGCTGTATACTGGGTGGGGTGATGAGGACAGGGATGCCTTTTCCCTAAATAATGATAAAAGGAGAAACATAAGGCACTGATGTTACCAAATGCTTGCTAACTTCTAAGTCATCCTTTTGCATTCCTGCATTTTTTAATGCCATGTTTTGGGCTTCAAATTGTGAAAAGCTAGTAGGAGAAATCAGGAATTCAAGCCTTCAAGTAAGACAGCCCTAAGATAACAGAATAACAGAGTAATCATAGAAGCTAAGAGAACATAAAAACTGTACTAGAGACCTAATATGTGAATGTTTTCCAGTCAACCCGCTTCAGTTTTACAAAAATAATGAACATTTTTAATAAAACCTGCCAATCATCAGATACCTTGAATCCTCCTTAGAGGAAAACACAGGATAAAGAGAATGCAATTATTTTCTATTATGCTCTCTCTTCCTATTCAGTGGCCACCCAAATCAACTCACATTTATTAAAGACCCAAGGAGAGAAAAATGTCACACAGTGAAAATACAATGCAGTAAGAAACAAAAAATCTGGATTTCAGACCTGTCACTGATGCCAGCAGTCTGCAACTTGGAACAAGTCACTTAATCTGTAATGCCTGTGTTCCTACATCTACAAAATGATAGGCTGAAAGAAATGACCTCCAAGGTCCCTACTGCTTTTACAAAGTGATAGGAGAATGGGATGCTGTCTAAAATGGAGAAAACGGAGATAACCACGGATGACGGAAGGCCTCTAGGTTACAACTCACCTCTACCAACACACCCTTTTGGAAGGTAAGCTGAATGTTTGCACTGCCAAAGCAATATGATAATTTGTAAATAAAACAGGGCTCCACAATGCAAGTTAGGTACAAGCAACCTGGAAATGGCAAGGTAATTTCTCTGTATTGACTCTTCATTTCACACACTGAAAGCAAATACATTTACAAAGTTGATTCTGAAAAATCAAAAGCCAGTCATGATTTCACAGTTAACACTGTCCAAAAGGTGCAAATAATCATGCCATTTGTTGATTAATAACAACTTTAGGCAATGGTCTTCACTATACTGGTGTCAACCCATTAGTGAGCAGAGCCTCTCGATAATGTTTCAAATAGAAGAGAATAAAATAGAAAATAAAATATAAATAGGAAATAGAAATGAATACAAAAGAAAGTACATGACATAGAGTAAGAAGTATTGTTTTGTAAAACAGTTTTCATATACATCACATGTGCATCTATAGCATGTATTTAAATATGCATATACATGCTTATATGTGCACATATAAAACCATATGCATGCTTATATATGCACATATAACACATATGTTTGTATGTGTGTATATAAGAATATTGGGTCATGTTGTAAAATTTAATTTTTTACTCTGTATCAAGGTCAAGAAACCATGAAAGCCACATTTCCATGGCAGCTCAAGTCTTCCCCAGTCTCACTCCTACCCTATACTGCAGAAGGAGAAGACCTCTAATGTTGTACAGCTTTTTGCATAGAAAGAGATCCTGTGTTAGGAATAAAGCATTTGTATCATAAAATATGCTAACTTCCTTTAAGTTCTACCTTTTGACTCTTGGGCTTGTGCTCTTTCCTGGAAGCTCTGTTGGAATCTTTAGTTTTTAGCGGGGCAGGGAATGTAACGCCTTTGACTCTTCTTCTGTGTAATTGATACAAAAAGAATAGCCATGACCTCTTTTGCCTTCTTGAGTGAAGGTGCTGTCCTCTGCCTCTTAGACTCAGGAATGAAGTGGGAAGCAGTGAGGAGACCAATTGCTGATAACAACTTGGCTCATGGCAGGAGGATAGAGCAATGAGAGATGGTGAAGGCTTGAGACAGGTAGGGAAGTGCCCTGAACACTGTGCTAAGGATTTGGGACATGATGATTTGGGAAAAAGGAACACAGGGTTGTGGGGGAGGCCACTGGAATTTTTGAGTCAGAAAATGCAGAAACGTATTTGCATATAAGGAATTACTCTGAAGACAAGGCAGAGCCCCATAGACAACTAAGGAGATCACTGCCTTAGCCCAGGCAAGAGAATGAAAATAATGAAAGTGTGAACTAGGGTACCAGCAGTGAGGATGGAGGTATATTCAAGCCTTTGAGAGATAAAATACTTGGTCCCATACCTCTAATATATATTTTTTCATTTTTACGTTTTACTACTTAACTAAAATCATCAAAAACAAAAATTCATGTTTCCAGAAAAAAGAAAAAAAAGCTTTATCCCTACTAACTTACCACTATACAAGCATCATCTGGTCAGAGGAGAAAAACAATTATAACCTTTTTTAGTTCATGATGTCTTTTGTCCTTTCTCTTTTATTAGTTGCCAAGAAACTCAAATTCTCAAATCCTAATTTTTCTTGTTTTTTATTTTTTGGTTTTGTTTGTTTGTTTGTTTGTTTTTGCAAACATCTTCCTCTTTTTCTCAAGCCATTATAAACCAGTGGAATGTACTAAGATAATTTTTCAACTGGTTTTCTTGCCTTTCCTTATTCTTTTCTCTCCCTTTTAATTCCCTGCCTTCAAACTAATCTTTCCATGGTGATACTTTTTTTCCCCTGGTTATAGACTCACAATAGGTTCCAATGACCAAGAGGATGAAGTTAAAATGCTCTCGTTCCCACTTTATCTCTCCTACTTTATTTTTCAAACTCTCTTTAACAAACACCTCACCTTTTATTCATTCAACAAAGAATCTCTGAAAACCCACTGTACCCCATACTATTTAAACTGTAGACAAGAGCAATGGTAAAAATAATTAAATTTATTCCAAAGTGGGAAGTCATCAGAGGTGTTGTTTTTCAAACTTGTTTGATTGTGTTTTTTAAACAGAGACTGACGTGCTCTGGTTCTGCTTTGAGTCTTTAGGGGCTCACTCTGGAGGGTGAGGCAAGACAGATGTAGGGTGACTATTAGAGTATCTGGGGAAAACTATTGCAGCCTAGACTAAGATATTAACAGTGGAGATGGAGAGAAGTCAGTGGATTTTCAATATCTTAAGAGTAGACCTTATAAGATCTGGATTATGAATTCAACATAGTGAACATGGCAAGAAATAATTCAACAAGAACTTTGGAGTCAGACATAATTATCTGAGCCTGAACAAAGTTTTTAACTTTTCTGAGACTAGTTTCATTTATCTACTTAAAAAGGATAATAACATTGTTATTACACATACATAATTGCTCATATTGACTGTTAGTAACCTACAAAAATCATGAACTTATATGGTTCAATTTAATATTGAATTCATAGCATTACTGCAAGGATTAACTGAGATAAAGAATGCAAAGACACTAACTTAATACTGTAGTTAGTAGATGCTAGTTTCTTTCTCCCCCTATTCTTCCTTCTTTCCCTTTTAGGATCTGAATACAAATCTTCATTGCAGTCTTCTTGGATCAACTAACACTTATTGATCTCTTTATCCTCAAGACTCTAATTTCTCCACCAGATTGCTCTAGTTTAACAATTCTCCACAACTGCCTTCTTTTGTAAGAGTTCAGACAAGCCAAAAGCTTTCATTATGCTACATCGTAAGTTAATGACAGACTTAGGCCAAAACATAATTTTCTGAACTCTGGGATTTACCACATTGATCCTGCTTTGCTGCATATTTACTAACCTGTATATTTTATCTCTTCAAATACATTATAAGCTCATAGACAACCGTTCAAGTATACAGTTGTTTGGAATTTAACATTGTCTTGCACCTAGTGTATATTCTGTAAATACTTTCTGAGGTACTTCAATTTAGATATAATCTACAATATATAGGAATAAAAGAGAGAAAAATAAGAACACATGGAAAGAACATAGAGTTTATTATCAAATTTGTGCAAATGAAATTAGAAGAGGAGAAATAAAGGAATAATCAGAATAAATTTTGGTTAATTAGGGAAATAAAGAGAAAGATCTACCAGTGCTACTAATTGTAGTTGTTTTATTAAGGTCTTGGAGCAATTTGTTATTTATTAAAAATGCTCCAAATGCAGCAGGTAGGACACATTGAGTCATAAGTAACTGTTAACAGTGGTTTTTCCAATTTGTAATAGGTGTCTGTTAAAACAGCTGGAATCTGAAAGTATCTGCCCAGTAACTTACTGCATAGCCTCAATCAACACCACAAAATGGAATAGGTCTCATATTTAAGTTATGTGTCATTTTGTTTGAATGTAACAGTACTTTTTTCATTCAAAAATGTCTGCAATTTTACACATAACCAGTTCAGCTAAACTGACTAATCAAATCAGACAAAATACCCATGAAACTGACTTGAATTAATGGGTCAGTATTATTTTTAAAACCATGCAACGTTAAATGAAGGCAGTCAAGTAACTAGTATGCAAACACCATGAAATAACTTTTCTTTAGCATTTCTAATGAAAAAGAAGAGAAGGATCATGAATGTCAGCAGCTAACAATTGCCCTTGAACTTTACAGTCTATGAAACATTTCAGGTTTCACGTTTCACTTGACCTCTACGAGCCTTATGATAGCTATTATGCTTTACAATTTTGCAGATTCGAAATTAAAATTCAGAGAAGGTAGGTGTTTTAGTCCGTTCTCACACTGCTATTAAGAACTACCTAGACTGAGTAGTTTATTAATAGAGGTTTCATTTCCTCACAGTTCCTCAGGCTTAACAGAAAGCATGACTAGAAGGCTTCAGGAAACTTACAATGATGGCAGAAAGTGAAGGGGAAGCAAGCATGTTTTATGGCAAAGCAGCGGGGAGGGAAGAGTGCCACCATCAGATCTCATGAGAACTCACTATTATGAGAACAGCATGAGAAAAATCCGCCCCCATGATCCAATCACCTCCCACCAGGTTCCTCCCCTGACATGGGGATTACAATTTGACATGAGATCTGGGCGAGGATACAGAGCCAAATCATATAAGTAGGTGAGTTTCTCAAAATCACAGTTCTAGTGCATTAGGAAGCATGGCTTCAAAACTGAGTTTTTCCTCTACAAATATTACTCCATTTATATTGCTGGTGAGTTACAAACATCGCTGGATATTGGAATCACCTGGAATTTTGTTAAATGCAGGCACCTGGGATAAAATGAGGCACACCCTGATTGATATTGTGGCAGGTGATACGAACATCGTACTTTCAGAAACACTAAAAGGAAAGTGATTTAGAAGGAGTTGGATGGGTACCAAGTTTAAAGTGTGCATCTCTTAAGAAAAAGCATGAGGAATGTTGCATTTGCTTGTAGGAGTTTCATTTACTACAAAGGCACTAATATGAACATTAATCTACTTAGAGAAGACAAATGAAGGTTAGCAAGAATACGAAACCAGATGTAAGTTAGCCACATCACTAATAGCATGCCATATGTCTTGCTAACTCACAAAAACAAGCAGCGATTAACTCACTACTTTAATGATACTAGAAATCCTATTCATCTCATATGCGTCACAATTAACCAAGGCTAAGATTATTGCAAATACCCGGATTAGGGGAGAATTAAGGTACCATCTATACCGAGTCAGTTTTCAGGACTATGCAACACTTTATCAGATTTTACTGAATGGTTTAATAGAATAAATGACAATAGTGACTACAACAGATGAAACAATCAAACTTGTCTTATTAAAATCTAATTAGTTTTCACATGTACATATGAAATAAATATATGGAACATAGGTTGATTTTCAACTCCTTTAAAAAGTATTACAGTGTCTCAAGAATAGGGTGGTCAGCTCCGTTTATTTGCCCAGGACTCAATGGGTTCCATTTTAAAGCAAGGACAGTCCTGGACAAACCAGAACAAGTTTGTTCCAGTGTGAGATTTTAATTGAAATTTGAGACTTTAAATTAAAACAGTGAGGGATTTAACTTATATCCCCCAGTGAGGGATGTAAGTCCAGGGTAAAATCAAGTGGGTGGCTAAGTGGAGTGGCCAATGTGGAATGAATTAAGAATCTATAGTAATTAAGGACTATTTGCATAGTAGAATAATAACAGGGCATAGGAAGGAGACTAGGAGCTTAGCATCTGTAACAATTTTCAGCGAATAAGAGGTATTCAGGAAGTCAGTGACAGTGAGGGGTAAGCATACAAGCTAGAAAAGCCAGCTTGAATAAGGCTCAAAGGCACAATTAGGAGGCAGTGGATAAGGCTCTGCTAACATTTAATTACAATGGAATGGAATACAGTTTAATTGCAGAAGACATAAGGAACAGTTTGTGGAGAAAGAAGAGGACTGTGACTTGGGCTTAGAAAAGAGAATAAACAGAGCAATGTATGAGAAATATGTGAGAAAAAAGTGAAAGCTAAAATAGATAAATGGATCCTTCTGTTTGTGCAGCGGCCAAGAACTACTGAAACACAAGGCTTCCAAAACAAGTATTCTCAGGAATTGTACTTGGATGGGCTGTGCTACTGAAGGAAAGTTTTCCTAGGATTAACTCATTTATGCCAGAGGTTGCAATTTTTTTAATTTTTGCAATCAGACCTTGACAATGACCTTGAGCAGAATGATATAAATAAATCCCACATGCTTAGGCATAAATGCAATATGTTTATAGGCAGTTGACATCCTTTCTCATCTGTTTTTCTTTCATGACTGTGTATCAGGGCCTGGAAGTCTAAAAACTCTATTTCTGACTCCCTTGAGCTCTGAATGAGATCTAAGTTTCAATGATGAAAATGCACTTGAAGAAGTTTATGAAGCAGAAGGGAGCCAGAGACGATAAACTTGCATCCGTGGCAGGGAACAACCTAACTGCCCTAGGCATGGATGTTTGTAAGGATTGGATCTCACATTCTCCTGCCTAGTCACATTCTACTGGCAGTGGAAGGGGTGGTGGCAGTAGCATAAACAGTTTCCTGATATTTGTATCTAAACATTCAATTATAACGCCTTATTTCTACTTCTCCAGTCTTTCTAGCGATTTTGTAAGTATTCAGCTTCCTTTATCAAACCCTGTATGTCTGAAAGACCCAGAATGATTTCAGTTTTCTACAGCCATAGCGAAGACTATAAGAATAGTCATCTCTCAGGATCGTCACTGTGTGTTGAAAATTGAACAGGTCTTCATAAACAGGAAGGCTACCACTTCCTTGTAAAGAGTCCATTTAATTTTAATGTAATTTTGTTCTAAATGATCTCCTGGCCCAACTAAAGTAATTTGACAGTTTGTAAGAATGTTACATGAGTTGGAAATCACAGCAACTTCTAGTGGATGGGAACATAAAGGCATCAGAGAGGACCCAAGGTATAGAATGGATAACACTCTTCTCATGGAATCCTTGACCCAAGATAGGGAATTAATTAGTTTCCAAGACTCTTTTTTTTTTTTTTTTTTTGTACTTTAAATTGGTTCAATAGTTTTAACTTTTTATTTTGAAATAATTATAGATTCATAGGAGTTTGCAAAATGTACAGGAAATCCCTGCATGCTCTTCACCCAACCAAAGTGAACTTCTTACACAACAATATAATATCAAAATCAGAAAGGTGACACTGGTACAATCAATAGAGCTTATAAACTTACTCAGATTTCACCAGTTATACATCTACTCAGTGTGAGCGTGTATCTTTGCAATATTACCATGTGAGCCTTCCTAACCACCACCCAAGCCAGATTGTCCACTGTACCATCACCGCAAGACTTGCTTGTGTTCCCTTTTACAGCCACGTCAATCCCTCCCTATCCTAACCTTGGCAACCACTTTATTTTTTCCATCTTTAAAATAATATTCTCAAAAATGTTACACATAAGGGGTTGTATAGCATGTATCTTTGGACAGTCTTTTGTTAATAAAAAAAAAAAGTTGTCTTCTGCCACCCCCAGATGTTTTTCACATTTTAAATAGTGCAATATTCTGTAAAGAGGATGATATCTAGAACAACTTTAGTTTCTGGGTATAAAAACACCTTGAATATAAAGTATTTGCTATTTTTAGCTACAGTTTTATTTAAAGCTTAGGAATGACTTTCAAATAGTTAAACAAATTCTAAAAACAAAAGATGATCAAAATAATTTTTAAAAAGAGTTTATTGTGGGATGCTACTTCATTTCCTACCATAAATAAATGTACAGATCCAATTATAGAGACTTATAAATATGCTATCTCCTGTTTTCAATATTCACACTTTCAGGCAAATGAGGTCCTAGTTACTAATACAACCTTAACACTTACGGACTTTGACAATACTTCTTTTGGAATACAATATATTCCACCCACCTTGCTTTAAAAAATTGAGGTAAACCCAACAGAATTCAGCAAACTTTCTATCCATGTGGGCAAAGTTGAAATTAAAATAGAAACCTTGAGGAGGAAGCCTATCACACTGTCTGATTTAGCTCTAAAGAAGAATTCAGAGGTGTACTGCAGTGAATTAAATTATTAGCAGGGGCATATAAAGTTCAGAGCCTTCTCTTGAAAACTGTTTCTCTTTTTCTCTTCTGTTGGATCTCCATCTCTTGGGACAGATCTCAAAGCTACTCACCACTCCAACCTAGGAGCCTAGCAATCCTCTCAGAAATTTAGTGCATTTTTTTTTATTTGAGCATTATTTTCTCCAAGCAAATAAATGACCCTGTGTTATGATAAAGGGCTTCTAGGCCACTTTCAGCTAGGTAGGACAATTTAGAGTATTTTAGTTAAGGAAATATTAAAATCTTCAAAGATGTTTGTGTTTATAATGAAAATAATTTCAGAACTATTGTATAAGATGTAGGATGAGTATGTAGACAAATACAGAAGTTTAAGATCAAGGTTTTGGCAGTGTTGGTTCCTTCTGAGGGGGTAAGGGAAGGAACCATCTCTGAGCTCTCTTTTTGGCTTACAGATGACCGTCTTCATGTCTGCATACTGTTCCTCCTCCCTGTATGTAAGCCTGCGTCCAAATTTTCTCCTTTTATAATACCAGTCATACTGCATTAGGACCCACTCCACTCCAGGAGGACTTCATCTTACTTGACTAATTACACCTGCACTGACCCTATTTCCAAAGAAATTGCATTCCAAGGTTCTGGGGGTTAGAACTTAAACTTTTCAGAAGATAAAATTCAATCCATAGTAGGATTCATATTATTTTATTAAAACCATATTTTCCTCTACTTTCTCCAAACTGTTTTTCCCACATAGATTCCTACCTGCAGAGGACATCCTGATTGGACAAAACTATAATAAACTGCAGGTCACTTTCCTTTAGGGTTGGAGACAAGTCATCTTGGATCAGATTTTGTTTAAGGATAGAGTCACTTGTGTAGCTATTTCTAGTTATATAAGTGTGAGATAAGCAGACACTCATTAAATTGAGGATAAAGTGCAACTGATCCTTCACTGATTAGTCTGACAAAAGTGACTCATTTCGATAACCTTCACTGAACCTTGCTTTCAGGGACAAGATTGGTAAATGTGTGTCATGGGGTATCTTGTAAGAACAGTAACTGAGAACCCAGCTCCTGTGTTCTGTGGAGTCTGATGGACTAAGAATGCCAAATGAGGTTCATGGACATTGAAGACACCAACAGGCCCCAAGGAGAACACTCAATAAGGATAGGAGCTCTCTGAACAAGACACCTGGTTTAACAAAATAGAAAGTTACTGTGAGAAGGATTTGTTCAGGCATAATATGAATCTCCCTCAGACCCAGCTGTCCTATGGCACAACGGATGTCAATGCATATGAGTGTAAACTCAAGAAATAGAAGTACTGGGAGACCAAGAGTGGAAAGGCTGTTGGCATGCGTGATGTCGGTGAAATTGTCCCACCCTAGAAAATCACTGATGGCTGCACAGGGAGGTAGACAAGCAAGACAATTATTACAGCAGTGGATAAAAACTTCTTGAATAGTGCAACAATGACAGAAGCAATTAAAGATAAAAATCAGTGCACACTATTGACTTTTCACTCAGTGTCTGCAAGTAGGAGTGGTGCCTTTAGACGTAATCAACGTCTTGCATTTTTAGGCAAATCAGGAAAAAAGGTCTATGGTTGCAGAGTGTGGTGACTATCTTGAAACATGATCCTGCTGCATATTGTATTAATTCAGGTTGATTAAATGAATAGTGTTGATATTTTCAAATCTGTGATTTTACTTATATGGCAAAAGTGTAACTTACATATGCAAATATACATAAAGAAAAACATCTATTCACACTCTATTTCAAGAATGTGAATAGATGTTATTATTATTCCACATACTTCTTTCTCTGTTGGAGGATTATACTTCCCCACCACTTTGACATCAAGCTTGGCCATATAGTTTGCTTTGGCCAATAAAATATGAACAGAAGTAATGTATGCCACTTTCAAGTTGAAGCTTTGACAGTTATCTTCTGGTTCTGCTTCCCATCCCCCCCAACCCCCTTGTTTTCCGCCATAGGACAAGACATGTCTCAGATGGGAGGTGCTCTTTCAGCCTGGTCCCAGAATAAAGATAGCACAAGGCCATGCCAGGGCCAACCCTGGTGGTCAAAATGTGAGTAGGGAATACAACATGGTTGTATAAATCCAATACCATTTGAGAGGACTGCTTGTTACAGCTTAATCTGCCATGATCAAAATAGAAAGCCTTACCATTTATAATTTTTCATTATATAAAGAGGACCTAGAGTACTAATGTTTTGGAAGGTAGTCAAAACTTCAGTATAGGGTGTGATGGCTCACGCCCATAATCCCAGCATTTTGGGAAGCCAAGATAGGAGGATTATCTAAACTCAGGAGTTTGAGACCAGCCTAGGCAATACAGTGAGACTTGTCTCTACAAAAAATAAAGTTAGCTGGGTACGGTGGCATGCGGCTGTAGTCCCATCTACTTGGGAGGCTGAGGTGGAAGGACTGCTTGAGGCTGGGAGGTGGGGGCTGCAGTAAGCCAAGATCTGTCGCTACACTCCAGCCTGGGCAACAGAGCAATACTCCATCTCAAAAAAGAAAAAAGAAAGAAAAACAAAAAACCTTTAGTACACAATATTCTGAGTATTAGAGATTTGGGTTGCAAATGGTAGAAACCGAAAGCAAAGTAGCTTAAGATAACTTTTAAGGAAACTATTGATTTATAAAACTGAAAAGTCCAAATTAAGTTGTATTCTGGAGGTTCACTGATGTCTTCAGGACTTTGTTGCTTTCTCTCTACTACCTGGCTCTGATTTTTTCTTCATCTTCCCCTTCTTCACCCATTCTTCCCTCATATCAGCAAGACGGCTCTCACATCCTATATTTTCTGCAAAAGAGCTTCTCTTTAGCTCTGACAAGATATTCCAAACAGCTATTGAGTATTGAATTTTAATTTGTTTATTTTTATGTTTCTTTTCCCTTCCAAGGTCATAGGGAATTCTCAGAATGATTAATGTGTGGCTTGGGGGTGGGGAAGGGCTCCACTATGCAAGTAAATATGAATTAAAATCCCAACCCGAGGGTGGCACAAGCCACGGTTTCTGATCTATTGCAGAAGATTCATTCTCCCCCCATTTATTTTGCAGATAGGACTCTAAATGGTTCATAGATGACTCAATATCAGCTCCCCCTGTGCACGGAGCCTGCATCCTGCAGACCGCCTTCTGGATGGATATCAGAACCTCAGGCCCTATGCACGAAGGCTTAGATCAAGTTCATATATCCCCATGAGCTCTTCAGTCTTAGTTCTTGATTACTGCTCTCACAGTTTATCCATCATAGCTGACTCCTGGGGATTTTTCTCTTTTTTAAATGGCTATACATCAAAAATTACTATGTTCTATGTAGTAATACTTGCTTGGCTCAGAAGAGATGCTTTCATATTAGCTCAATGTACCAAGTTTTTAGTGACCTCTGTAATTTGTTTACAGTGCTTATTAATCTTTGGTCCATGCAAGATCAGGTAACTATTGTGTTCACTCCAGAACTTAATACAAAGTTGAGGAAATAGTAGGTACTTAATACATATTTCTCAAGTGGTGAGAGGCAGTAGAACACAGCAGTTAAAAATTTTGGCTGAAACCAGGTTGCCTGAGTTCAAACCCTGATCTGTCACTTCCTAGCTGTGTGAACTTGGGCATGACTCTTAACCTCTGTGCACTTCAGCTGCTCATGGGTAAATAGTATAATGGCATACCAGCCTCATAAGGTTGTTGTAGGTATTCAATGAGGTAATGTTCATAAAACCTGTAAAGACCAATGCCTGTAATGTGTGTAATCAGAGCTATGAGAGTGTTAGTACATATTATTTGTCTTTTCATCATTAATAATAAATTTTATTTGGAAATAGGTAAGCCTTTTAGTAGGACACACAGTATAAACAGCTATCTCCCTTGTCTATGTATAGCACTGGCTCTGGGATTAAATCTTGTTGAAGAATGCTGATGAATGAAATAGCTCAGAACAGAGACCTGGTATTGGAAAATCAAGCAAGATAAATTGCAGTGGGCATGGCAAGTTATTGTAGGGCTCAGGGCTGTGTTTTTTCATCCCAGCAATCAAGTGGCCCACGGGGTAGGGGCGTGGAATGAGAGAGGAAGAAGAAACTGGAGCTAATAAAAGGCAAAAAGAATGTCCTAGTGTCTTAGAATCAACCCAGAAGATATTTTTTTAATTATATTTCCCACTAGGCATAGAATTCACTTTGCAGCAATAGTCTATTTGTATCAGGATCAAAAATTTCCAAATCTCTTAGTGAATGTGTTCGTATAATAATATTTCTAGGTTAAAAAAATAGACATATAAATAGAAACGTTGATTTGGAAAAGGTGCTTCGGTCACAAGGACTGCCAAATCTTTGTTTGATAAATTCAGTAATTACCTACTTACTGATTTGAAATACTCTTTCTCTTATAACATAGAATTTGCAGTGTGGAAAGTTCTACTGCAGAATCCTGAGGATTTAGTTGTACCGATGTTTGAATCCTGTCTCAAAATAGAAAAAGAAAACCAGGCATGGTACAATTTATGTGTCAATGATAGTGATGCTATTCCTACATCTAAAACCAACAGTATAAAATGTTGACATCGCACACAGATGTTTTCACCTTGTGGTTTTCAAAACTCTTTCCAGCTGATAAATTTAGCAAAATAAATACGTTTTCTTCCCTAGATTATGACAGGGCACCCAAAACTAAACTACCCTCTCTGGTGATTAAAGGGTTTGAGAAAAGAGCATGCTGGTCTCCCTTTCTTTTTCAGCAGACAAGGGCAATCACATAGAAAAAAAATAAAAATTCCACAAAATTTATTTAGTTTGTATCTTTTTTGCTTTCAGAAAACAAATGGCAGAATGGAGGTGCCCTAACTAACATTACTGAGGTTTAAATAAGTTTTTTAAAAAAGCATGTGATAGTGGTAAAATCAGTGAAGAAGGAAATTAATATACAGATTCTAATCTTTAATCGATTTAGACTTAGCTTCATTTAGGCAAATATTAACATAATAATTGTGCTTGCTGAATATGATTCTGTAGATTATTTACTTCTCTGCAAGTCATTAATGGAGAAAAGCTATCCACCTAATGATTATCTGGAATATATTTAATTACCCAATTTAAACACGTTAACACATCTGTAAATGTTGTCTGAAAAGATGATATAATGGATGGTGCAGAGTCAGAATAGCTTGTCCCCAATGAATTATTACTATTAACTATAGAGAAATTTACTAGTATATTGATGAATCAAGCCCTAAGTTATGAATATATTTTAAATAACTATCATTAAGCAAATATTTTGAAAAATACTCAAAGATAATGTTTTATTGTTAGAATGGCACAATTTAAGAAACTAAAATTCCGAGAAATAAATGTAAACATCTTGGCCTACAAATTATATTTAAACTTGACTGGATGGAATGATAAAGCTATTGCACTTTACTAAAAGCAGAATGGGTTGATGAACAACTTTAGGTGATTTTTATAAATACATGTACATGTCTATTTCTAGGACATTCTACACTATTCCACTGGCCTAAGATCTATTTGTGCCAATCCCACACTGCCTTGCTTAAGGTAGTGTTATAATAAGTCTTGAAACTTGAATGTAATCCTGCCCAGGTGTTATTTTTCAAACTTGCTTTGGTTATCCTTGTCCATTGAATGCTCAAATAAATTTTATAATCATTTTGTCAATATCGCTATTGAGATTTTAATTTGGATTACATTTATTTTATAGAACAATTTTGGAAGAGTAAACATCTTTGCGACATCTACAATATTCTAATCCATGGAAATGGTTATTGCCCACTGCTTTTGGACTTTAAAAAAATCAGTAACATTTTAGAGTTTCCAAATGTATAGATATTTCAGTTTTCACTAGATTTACTTGTAGATATGTGATAGTTTTGAAACCATTATGAGTTACAAATTATACGATTTTTATGTCATTTTTATTTGTTATTTATATGTAATTTTAAAAAATCTTATGTTGGTTTGTATCTTGCAACCTTAATTCACTGATGAATTCGAATATTTTACTTGCGGATTCATTCTACATCCAATCATATCACCACTAAATAGAGTTTTATATCTTACTGTTTAAGCCTTATAACTTTTGCTATTTTTTTCTTACTTTATAACAATACGTAGGATATCTATACAATGTTGAATAGAAGTAAAACTAGACGTCTTTACTTATTTCCAAATTCAGGAAGAATTTTAAATTCACACTAATTGTGAATTCAGAATTTGTTCATTACAGAAATTTGTTTGGTTGGTTACTTTGGTTTTACAGATTATCTATCACTTTAAGCGGGTTTATTTTCATTTCTAGTTTGCCAAAATTGTGAGTAGTGAATTGAATCACAAAATATCTTGGCATCTATTAGTATAACTCCGATATTTTTCTCTGCTTTGTATTAATGTAGAAAAGTACAGTGACTTTCATTATATATTAATCTTTTTATATATTGCTAGAATTAATCTTGCTTTTATGAAAGCGATCAGCCCTATAATTTTCCACAGTGCAAAAAAAAAAAAAAAAAAAAATCAAAAGCCAAAAGACAGTTCATTAAAAAGTCTAAAAAAATGGAAAGATCTTTAGCAAGTCTGATCAGGAAGAAAGAGAGAAGATACAAGTTACCAGTATTAGGTTTGACAAGAGAAAGTTGCTACAAATAGATCCTAAAGAAATTAAAACTTTAATTAAACAACTTTAAGACAATAATTTTAAAAAATTGTTGAAAGAGACAAATTACTGTAAAAACACATTATCAAAACTAAAACAACACTAAAAAAGACCTAAGTAATCCTATATCTAGCAAAGAAATTATAATTAAAAACTTGCCCACACAAAAATCTCCAAGCCCACATTTAAAGAAAAAGCATAAAATAAAAAAAAGACATAATGTCAATCTTTAAAAATGCTTCTAGAGACTAGACAGTAAAGAAAGATTGCTTCCTCACTTGTTTCAGGATTCCATCATAATTTCAAAACTAAAATCTGAGAGAAGCACTAGAAAAGAAATATATAGAAATTACAAGATGAGCTCTGTAAATTTGCTTATTTCCCCACTTTCTAAATACAAGGGTAGTTTTAAAGAAAGGGGAAGGTTTGAAATGATTGCCACTGCAGAGGAAAACAAATGTTTCTGGAAAATATTGGATAACTTTCCATAGTACCAGAGTTCCAGCACAGGGTAGAAATTTACACCTGTAGTAAAATCAGTTTGCATCTGGTAGGATTTGTTTTTTGTTTTGTTCTATTTTCCTCATAGCACTTGGCAACCTAGGTGAAAATGTGAAGTCATACTTTTGGATTGATCCAGGGTTGAGATATTGTCATGTAAGTGTGAAAAGGAGGAGGACAAGGAGGAAGAGGAAAAAGGAGAGGGGAAGGAGGAGGAGGAAAAGGAAAAAGAGAAAGAGCAAAGGGAAGAAAGATAACGGGGAAGAAAGAAGAAAAAAAGGAATGGAAGGGGAGGGGAGGGAAGAGAAGGGAAGGGCCAGAAGATTTAGGAGACAAAGGAAAAACGAGAAGTATATACACCAGACACTGGAGGCATTATGAGAAAAAAACAAAAACAAAACAAATAACAAAGTAAACGTAGTAATGAAACGACTAGTGATGGAATGAGAGATTGCCATCCTCCACAGAATGTGATGTTTAAAAGATCAGAAATGGAACAATTAATTTCAGTTGATCCGTGACTATGTGTATGGGTAGCTCAAGTTAGGTGAATTCATTAGAACTGAGGAAGTCATGGAAGTTAAAGGCTAGTATATGGGCTGGGTCATCCACACAACTGTTGTTTACCTGATGGTGGATTGGAGCAAGGGGGAACCAACCCGTCCATCAACCCACTGTCTATGGGAGCAGTGGAAATAGAAGCATTCACTTGGGAAGGACGGGGTTAAAGTTTTCTTACGGGAAAATTCATGTTTCTATTATGGAAAGAGGTAGAATAAGTTTCCATGTAGAAAATGACTAGACAAATTCTATGCAATTCTAGACAGTTGAATTAAAACAAAAACAATGGTGGGGTTTGGGAAAAATAATATTCTTGGACTCACTAGACCTACTATATCAGAATTCCAGCAGAATAATCTAGGAAGATATATGCTCAGTAAATGCCTCAGGTTATTTTTTATTTATTTTTTGAGACGGAGTCTCACTCTGTCACCAGGCTGAGGCGCAATGGTGCCATCTCGGCTCACTGTAACCTCCACCTCCCGGGTTCAAGCAATTCTCCTGACTCAGCCTCCCAAGTAGCTGCGATTACAGGCACCCGCCACCACTCTCAGCTAATGTTTGTATTTTTAGTAGTAGAGACAAGGTTTTATCATGTTGGCCAGGGTGGTCTGGATCTCTTGACCTCATGATCCGCCCCCCTTGGCCTCCCAAAGTGTTGGGATTACAGGAGTGAGCCACCGCACCAGTCAATGCCTCAGGTTATTCTTATGCTTAGGCATGAGCAGAAATTTGTATGATACAGGGGGAATTTTTGTTTTGTTTGCTCTGATAGGAATAAAAGATTTCTAACTAAGGGACTGGGCTGATCCAAGCAGGGGTGACTTCCCCATTGCTGACCCTGGGGCATTCACTCTTCAGACAGTTGGAGCACTTGTGCTGTGTCCCAGGCTCTGCGCTTAGGGTTTTATCCCTGCTCTGGGAGGGCCAACACCCTCGTGGAGCAGACAAGTAATAGCAGAATAAAATAAGGTGTGCTAAGATCATGATACTTGTTTTTTAAAAAATCTTATAGAGCACAGAAGAAAGATCAACCAACTCTGTCTTGGCAGTCAAAAGGAAGTTTCTCCTAAGAAAGACATTTAATATGAGTTTTGTAAAAGTCAGTAGGAAACTGCTAGGCAAGGATGAGAGGGATAGGATGGCAGATAGAAAGAATCAATGCACAGATGCAATGAGAGTAGGACTAATTCACTCTCTTTGCACAGGTTCTATTGTTATGAGTTGAATTGTGCCCCTAAAAAAAAATAAATAAATAAATAAAAAAAGATATGTTAGAGTCGCTACCATTAGCACTTCAGAATGTAACCTTATTTAGAGATAATGTCTTTACAGAGGCAATCAGGTTAAAATAAGCTCATTAGCATGGTCCCTCATCTATAATAGTGTGACTGGTGTCCTTATAAAAAGGGGAAATTTAGACACAAAGACAGACATGCACTATGTGAAGATACAGGGAGAAGATGGTCATTTTCAGGCCCAAGAGAGAAGCTTGGAACAGATTTTTTCCCACAGACCTTGGAAAGAACCAACGTTTCCAACATCTTGATCCTAGACTTCCAGCTGCCGGACCTGTGAGACAATAAATTTCTACTGTTTAAGCTGCTGAATTTGTGGCACTTTGTTATGGCAAACCTAGCAAGCTCATACACAATTCTGTTAAAAAGTAAAATAAAATGATAACATGCCATGGAGTGGATAGGGGGCTTCTACTTATTTACTGTCAACCACAGTTTTCAGAATATTGTGTGGTCTGAGAATTAGCACTATATTGTTACATTTCCTTAGCAATATTGAAAGATCATGAGTTACTTTAATTTGGAATAAATATAATAAAAATAATTACATGGTAACTATTAGACTCACATTATAAGAAGACTTACAGAAACTAGTAGTATATAAACATTTACCAAAATATGTGTGCGTAACAGACCACAATTCTATATTCATCTGCATTGATTGTGCAATGCTATAATTAACATTTCCTGATAGACCACTCTTGATGTTCATGGCCAAGTGGTCCTGATTCTCAGAAACAAAAGAATGACTTTAAATAAACTTATTCTTGATCAACTGTAGTGAAAGCCCACACTGTTTCACATAAATCCTTCTTTGTGTAACAATAATAAAACATTTCCGTTATCTACAAATGCTTAAGTATCAAGATCTAAACTACAGACATAATTAACTCCATTTCTGTGCATTTATCTGTTTGTTCTTGGATGCTTCAGCTCAGTCCTGCTATTCCCAAACTAAAGAAGATTCACCACTGTGCATCCTTCCAACATGTGCTCTGCAAAAGTGCTTGCCTCAGCTGCTTTCTAATGTGCAGGCAGCTTCTGATTGCTGGTGCTGCAGTGGGTGGGCTGTATAGCCACTCTTGGCCTCTGGCCGGAATTCATCAGTGTGTGCTGCGATCATTCAAAAATTCCCTTTAATTTTAAACAAGCAAACAAACAAGAGCAACAACAAAGACACAAAAATCCCTGTTTTCTTCCTATGTTACACTACAAACTATGCTCTCTTCACCCCACCCCTAATAAGCAACAATATCTTTGTGTTATTTACTGTTTCATAATCACTTAAACATAGACTTCAAAATACATAAAAGTGTGCTATACTCAGGTGGTATGTGGCAACAAAGAAAAGTTGTAGTTAGACCCTAAAGTATATTGTTTAATCTCAGCACTTTGGGAGGCCAAGGTGGGCAGATCACTTGAGGTCAGGAGCTCGAAACCAGCCTGGCCAAAATGGTGAAATACTCATCTGTACTAAAAATACAAAAATTAGCTGGGTGTGGTGGTGGGTGCCTGTAGTCCCAGCTACTCAGGAAGCTGAGGCAGGAGAATTGCTTGAACCCGGGAGGTGGAGGTTGCAGTGGGCAGAGATTGCACCACTGCACCCTCCAGCTTGGGTGAGACTTCGTCTCAAAAAATAATAACAATAATATTGTTGCTCTAGGCTAAGACCTTTGGACTGTATTATTTTATAATATATGTAACAGGCTTGGGTTGAAGAATTTTAAGCAAAGGAATAACTTCACCAGATTTATAATTTTTGTATTTGTAAAGATCACCCCAATGAGAGGGTAATCTGTGGATATGCATGCCTTTAACAGACTTTTGCTGTACTCCAGGAGGATCGTTGAAGGACTGTGCTTAAACAATGGCTATAGGAAAGGAGAGAAGTGAATGGACCAAGAAATATTAAGGAGGTAGAAGTAATAGGATTCATTCATTGATTGGGATATGAGAAAAGGATATATACTATGGTACTCTGTTGCATCAGTATAAAGTCAAAGTGATCAGGATTGAAATATTGGTTTCTCTATTGACTACCTGTGTGAATCATCTGAAACTAATAATACCTACTGCATAAGGCAGTTGTAAAGACAAAATAATATAACACATGCAAAGCACACAGTACTGTGGGAAGTACAGAATTATAAGTTCATTTATTTAGAAATAGAATGGATAAAATCTCCAGGATAACTGAACTTTCTCACAGGGCATTCTATCAGGAGTATCACAGAGGAGATTAACACACTGAGCTTGACGGGAATTCATGACTCAATGGTTAGAAGCAAATATAATTTCTCTGACAGATTTTTAAAAATTACAAAGCAGTTTTTTTAATTGCTTTTAGTATCAATTAACTGCAGCAGAATCTCTAGTTGCTGATCTCATTCTGAGTGATCTGTCTTGCTTCCTTTGATGAATCGATCCTTGTGGAACTCTAGAGGAAGGCGTTGGCTTCTGCAGCCTGATAGGCAATTCCTTGCTTCAATAGTGGCTGATCACTGTGGGCTCCATTTCCACCCTCAGGTCATGACCTTGTCAGAGCATCCCAGCTGCTCCACAGCAGGAGGCACCTGGCTCTCCATTTAATGCGTCCTGCAAACCTCTAGTAACCATGGTAATAATCATCAGAAGACACATTCCCAAACCCATCCTGACCTTTTTACCATCCATGGTGGAAACCACAATTCCTTCCTGTTTGAATGTTTTAAATTAGACACTCATGAGATTTTCTTTCAGTCAAGGGAAAATACCATGTGCCAGTGACAACAGCTACCTAATATCAATCAAAACAAGATATCAATGATAACATGCTGTTCTAACACAATTCAGGGCAAAATGCAATCACCGTTTTATCTCCAAAGGACAGCCAACATTTTTCAATGCCTGTGGTATTCTGGGATTTGGGATATCTGCTTACTTTAAAAAAAAATATTAATTGCATGAAGGAAATATTTGTAGTGTTTCTCTAAGAGGAATGTAAGAAATATTAAAAACTGACGAGTGGCATTATAATTAAAATTAATGGATTTTATAGTTCTTCTGCCTGAGTTTAAAAAGAAGAAAACTGGAGCACCAAAAAAGGGGGAGGAGTACTTACCCAAGACAGCAAAGCTGTAAGGGATCATAATACTGAGACGTATAGAATGGTGGTTACCATGGATTTGGGTTGGCAGGGCAGGGGCAGTGGGGAGTGTTGTGTGGGGAAGATGTTGGTCAAAGGATTCAAAACTTCAGTTAGATGGGAGGAATAAGTTGAAGAGATCTATTGTACAACATGGTGACTATAGTTAATAACAATGTATTATAGGCCAGGCGCGGTGGCTCAAGCCTGTAATCCCAGCACTTTGGGAGGCCGAGACGGGCGGACCACGAGGTCAGGAGATCGAGACCATCCTGGCTAACACGGTGAAACCCCGTCTCTACTAAAAAAAAAATACAAAAAACTAGCCGGGCGAGGTGGCAGTCGCCTGTAGTCCCAGCTACTCGGGAGGCTGAGGCAGGAGAATGGCATAAACTCGGGAGGCGGAGCTTGCAGTGAGCTGAGATCTGGCCACTGCACTCCAGCCTGGGCGACAGAGCGAGACTCTGTCTCAAAAAAAAAAAAAAAAAAAAAAAAATGTATTATACACTAAAAAATGCCAAGAGAATAGATTTTGAGTGTTCTCATCATAAAAAATGGCAGGTATGTGAAGTAATACATATATTAATTAGCTCAATTTAGCGATTCCACAATATATGCATATTTTAAAACATGTTTTATCCCATAAATATATACAATTGTGTTAATTAAAACAATTGAAAATAATTATATCATTCATTATTTAGTTATACTGCATTCATCGATTCATTCATGCGCCACACTTAAAACGGCGCTCTGTACATGGTTGTCTACGCTTCTTTGAAGGGGATGCCTGTCTTTACATGTGACACTGTGTGAGATGGTGCATGGCCATGGGATAAATATACCTCATCTCCATAGACTGTCAATTTTATTAAAATATATCTAAGGGGCAATAAAACAACTAACCCAAACGTAATATGGATTGCAATGAAAATTTCACATGAAAGAGAAAAAGAAAATTTGAAATAATTGTCTATTTTTGGCAGCCCTGGTTAGTCTTCTATACCAAGACCTCCAGGATTATTTATCTCCCTTTGATTGTCATTAGCAACACAAATTTGAGAAAAAAAAAAATGGAGAAACTCTATGCTAAGAATAAAACCAGCATATAGGCCAGGCACGGTGGCTCACACCTGTTATACCAGCACTTTGGGAGGCCGAGGCGGGGAGATCACCTGAGGTCCGGAGGTCAAGACCAGCCTGGCCAATATGAAGAAACCTGTCTCTACTAAAAATACAAAAATTGGGCAGGAGTGGTGGTGTGCACTATTCAGGAGGCTGAGGCAGGAGAATCATTTGAACCCAGGAAGCTGAGGTTGCAATGAGCTAAGATCGCGCCACTGCACTCCAGCCTGGGTGACAGAGTGAGACTCTGTCACAAAAAAAAAAAAAAAGAAGAAGAAGAAAAGAAAAGAAAACCCAGCATATAATACAACATACACAATATAATTTCTGATTTGATATAAGCTCTGATTTGATTATACGAATTTTACATAACACATATAGAGAGATATAGGATTTAAATATATAAAAAGACCTGATAGCAAAAAAAAGAAAGACTCAGCTGCGAGCTGAAATACACCAAAAATGTTTAGAGCAGCTGTCTTTTTTGTTGTATTATTAAAAGTGTTTGTTTTATTATTGATGTTTTTTCTGCACATATAATTTTTCTTAAGTATATGTACATGGCATTTTTAAATTAAATCTTAAAATGTTTATTATTTTTGAATGAAGAAAATGTATATAAATCCACTTCTATTATTAATCACCATAGAAAGACTAATTTCAAATTTAATAAAGTAGTAATCTTGGCTATGTTAAATAACAAAAAGTTAGCATTAGATTTTATGAGATTTCTTGGGTTTATTAACAGTCTTCCTCTGGAATAAATCATTTAACTTTCTAGAATTGGTAGAAGTTCAAAGAATGGAAAAACTTATAATTTCTTTTTCTTAGTTGTGTGGATATATTAAATCCTACAACTGAAACTGAAAACTACATCTTCTCCCCATGTGGAAAATATTTAAGAAATAATACTTCAGTTTCCCTATATTCAAATGGAGATATTAAATGTCCCACAAATTTATTCATTATTAACGACAAAAGTACTTTAACATGTGATTTGCATCCTCCTTTTGAAAAGCAGGTTTAGTTTTATTTGCAGGCCATACTCATCACTGTTAAAAAAGAAAGAACATTTCAGTAAATACCAAGTAACTATAGCATCAGTCTCCAACATGCTATCAGAGTGTTTTAGTACGTTAGTATATTTTGAGCCTCTGGTCCTGCATCTGTAGTCCAACAAGATTGTGGAGGATTTAAATTCCCCTCTGTACATTGCAAGATACCTCTGGAGATGAATGATCTGGCAATGTGTGGAGTCCAATAGGCAATCACTGTCATGCGCAAACTGCAGTGCAGGCCTGAGAAATATCAAAATGTCTTTTTCACAAAACCTTTCTAAGCCAGCCTAAAAATTGGAGGTCCTCTTTCAATGCTGTCTCTTCAGTTATAAAAATGATGTAAATCATGAATATAAAGCATCTTACAGCCTAGGCGTGGTGGCTCATGCCTGTAATCCCAGCACTTCTGGAGGCCGAGGTAGGTGGATCACTCTCTGAGGCCAGGAATTCAAGACCAGCTTGGCCAACACGGTGAAAACCCATCTCTACTAAAAATACAAAAAAAATTAACTGGGAATGGGGGCGGGTGCCTGTAATTCCAGCTACTAGGGAGGCTGAGGCAGGAGAATCGCTTGAACCCGGGAAGCAGAGGCTGCAGTGAGCCGAGATCATGCCATTGCACTCCAACCTGGGCAAGAGTGAAACTCCGTGTAAAAAAAAAAAAAAAAAGTGTGTCTTACAATATGTTTTGAATATAGTGGAGATAAAATACTTTAAGGCTGACAATCAAGTGGCTTGGATCCTGAGCTCGAGTTTGCCACATTATATGACCTTGAATAAAGTTATTTGACCTTTGAATATCTCATTTGCATCATCAATAAAATCAGGCTAATAACACTGCTTTTTGCTACCTCACAAGGCTGCTAAAAGACTCAAATGACTGGAAATATAGCTTGAAAAGGATAAGAGAACAATAAAAATAAGGCCATGTGACTTTTTAATCTTCAAATATCAAATTATTTATAGACTTTTTTCATGTTTGAAATAAGAAAGTGCTTTTTTTAAAAAACATGATTTTTAAATATCTATGATATCTCTTAAAGAGGACAAAGCAATAGAATCACTTTTTTACTTTGGACAACTCAGTTTTTTGGATTTTGTTTTTGTTTACTGTCAGACAGCTATATCAAATGACATATTTCAACTCTATGATAAACTTCAAAATAGAAGTTAAATATTTGCCTTTTTTCTACATGCACATAGGACTGGAAGGTCTTCCATCTGTCCCCAGACCCCAGGAAGAATGATACCACTGAAAGGCCCTGAGGATGGAAGTCAAAACAAGCAGACTTGGTTCAATTTGGCCTTATGAGGTTGGCCATTTACATACTAAGACTTCCCTCTCCAAGACTTCCCTCTGCACTTTCTCCTAAACCTGCTCCCCTACAGAACTGTAGATTCCTTGGGAGCAGAGAAAGTATCTTATTCATCTTTCGACCCCTCCCTGTTTTATAAAAAAGAACTTTGCAAATTGTAGATACAAATTGTAGTTTGCGAAGTGAATGCATAATTACCATTTCTCTGCCTGTAGCTGTATTGAGAACTAGCATTTGCTGAGCATGTGTTAAGTGCTTTGTCACTATGCTAATTACCTTACAGACAAGTCTTCCTGAATCTCCAGGGAGATGCTACTAGCAAAATTTAGGATATAGTGAGCACAAAGTAAATATTAACTGTAATTAAAACAATGATCATTCTTATTATTATTATGCCCTTTTAACTGATGAAGAAACTAGTTTCAGAGATGCAAAGCTGGCCAAGGTCATGGGGCCAGTTAACAGTGAAGCAAAGTGAGGACTTAAAAGCAGACCTATGTGGTGTCAGACCTTGTATTTAGCCATTTGACCCTACTGCCTGCCCACAGGAGATGAGGTTATGAGTGGAATATTGCTCCAGGACAGAGGTACCACCTTTGTCTGTTATGACAAAAATTGCCCATCCCTCTCTATGGCTTGGCAGACTTTCCAAAGAGTCTATGAATTGTGGGGAGGTTTTACTAACTGTGTGTCTCTTGTGGGGAGGTTTTACTAACTGTGTGTCTCCTCCATGGGACCCAGTTTGGGACTGCTGTCTTCTCATTCTGCTGCTCTCACTTACTGGACTTCAAAATGTGTGCTTTGGGAGTTCTCATTGCAAGCAGATTGAATTTCTGTATAAGTAGGTGGTGATATTCACCAATTTATGTGCTATGATATTCCTTTGTATCACTGAAGAGAGTCTCAGTCTTTCTTATTTCATGAAAAATTAATTATATTCTTTATAAAATGAATACGATGTTTATTTTAGAGAACTTATTAAGACAGAAAAGCAACAAGGAGGAGAATCAATACTCATCCATAACCACACTACTGACTGCTGTCTACAAGTTAGTAGATGTCCTTTTCTATGTATAATATGATGTGTGAATGTGTATAGATGTGTAAGTTTTGTATATATACAAACTGTACACACAATGGTGTCATATCTCAAAAAACATATGTGTTACATAATTCTTTTTAACTCAATAATACATTTTGGGCCTCTTTCCACTACATAAAATATTATTTAAAATTATCATGTAAGTGGTTAAATAATAATGCTTTGTTTAAACATGTAGTTTAAGCCATCCTCTCTTTTTAAATTTATTTTTTTAATTATAAACACAATGCTGCAAGGAATATCACTGTAGCTGAATATTTATCCACATCATTAATGATTTCCTTAAAAATGGCTTGTAGATTTTGTCTCCTCCAATTTTATAGTTTTTACATAGAGGGAAAGATTATACATTTGTTTTAATCTGTAGTTGAGTACACACAGTTGAGTACACACAGCTGAGACATATAGTGGCTTGGATTTTAACTTCCAATCTGTGTAACTTCAAGTCCCTATACTTCCCAATATACCAGATGGTACACTTCCCAGAATACTGGTCAGAAAACTATGTACAATTTACATGTGCAAATTGTACAAGGGAATTTTTAAAGGAGAAGTAGGAGTACTTATCTCAGGGAAATTGTCATTTTGATGATGTGGTTATATTTCAGAATCATACTTGCACTTAAATTTTTAATTTTCAAAATGCTATAGGGAGCTTGACACACAGCCTCCAAGCTGCAGAGGTCTAACCATGAAGTATATTGGCCTTTCTAATGGGCTCGGCAAATTTAAGGGGAAGAAAAATACATCTATTGATTTGGCTCAGCTGTCTCAATTTGGGAGCTGTCCCAGTAATCTCATTACTAGGGTGTGTATGCTTTTATTCCCTCAGCAACAGAATTAAGTCTATATATAGAGCCAGCAGCTGCATTCTCAGCAAGACCTCAAGGTATTGAATGCCCTCCGGAACTCTCTACTACTCATTTTCATTAACACAAGGCACTGATGACAAATATCTTTTTCTTGACCCACACGTTATTTTCAGTCCAAAGATCTATTTTTCTCCTTTGCCTATCTTTGTCTAAATTAGCACAGATTTTTTTTTAATCACTTCCAGATTCAGGCCTTATATGCTTAGATTTTGGCAGAGATTTAAATATATTCAAGTAAATCTTTCTTTTTACCTGACTCATGAAATCACCAGATTGGCCCTCAGAAGATTTTATGGATCAAATACAAAGAAAACTGTAATTATTAATAAATAAATAAATAATAAAAATAAAAAATACATAGTAATTTTATTAATGTCCTTTCCATCACAGAAATTAATTTTTAAATAAGCATAAAAATGTTTTTGCTCACCAAGAACCTCTCTTTTTTTATGCTATTCCTTTATATTTTTCTCTTTTCTGCAAGAAAAAAATATGTTTATGTGCAGAAAGTCTGGCTTCCTCAAGTCCCCATTTCACCCTCACTTGCCATATGCAATGCATAAATTTATAATGTGTTAAGCTTCGAGAACAGCTGACGACAAATTTCAGCTTTCCGACCTGGGTTTAATTCCACCTAAATGCTCTGTCCCCTTATATCAGCTCTGTGTGTTGTGAAATGCTTTTATGACGAATCAAATATCTTCTGCTGCAAAGATTTCAAAGGCTTTTAGGGAAAATGAAAACCTGTATTAATAAGAACTTGAGAAGTGCTAATGAATTGTGTTTGTCTAAATGCCACTCTTTTTTTTTTTTTTTTTCCTGTCTTATCCTTGAAAGGTCATGAGCTTTCAGAGTGGAGGTTTCCTCCATGACCAAATACTATGACATTTACATGAAATGTTGGGTTATAAAATACCTGTTTAAGCACTAAGATTAGTCATCACACTATTATCTTTTGCTTTCTAGTGTCCCAAGTACAAACAGTGTTTACTTTCTGTGCTCGAGGCAAAATCTCTTTTTAGTAGCAAGAGATTTATATTTAATTTCTTGTTATATTATATTATTATATTATTAAATATAAATCTCTTGCTACTAAAAATTAGGCCATTTTAAAGGAGGAAGAGATTATCTGATTCAACATCACTGTATTAAAAAAAAAGGGGGAATTTAATGCCACACAACCCAATCATAACGGAACTGAGGCTAATGTCTAGGGATTTTAAGTATCTTCCTCAACAACACACAGGATATCTTCTTTCTTAAATACTAAAGTATAAATAGAAAATCAATTTGCCTATTTAAATTATCTTGGTTTTGTTTGTTTGTTTGTTTAAAAAAAAGCAGAATGAGAAGATCACGATTAGTAGCCCAACAAAGAAAAGTGTTTTGCTTATTTGGTTGAAAATCTTTCACTTCTAACGGGTTGATATTCTGGAAAAGGTAAAAACCATGGAACTAATAAGAAGAGCAATGGTTGCCAGGGGTTGGTAGAGACAGCGGGATGAATAGACATAGCACAACAGATTTTTAGGGCAGTGAATCTATTCTGTATGATGCTGTAATGATGAGTATATGTCATTATGTCATTATCCATTTGTCCAAATCCATAGAATGTACAATACCCAGAGTAAACCGTAGTATAAGCAATGGTCTTTGTGTGACAATGATGTGTCAGCATAGGTCATCAACTGTTGCAAATTCACCACTCTGGTGGGGGATGTTGATGGTGGGGAGGCTGTGCCTGTGCAGGTGCAGGGGTAGATGGGAACTCTCTGTACCTTCTGCTCAATTTTTCTGCTAACCTAAAACTACTATCTAAAACGTCTTTTAAAAATATCTTACAAACTAATATGTCAAATCAAATTAAAATTAGGTACCTGTAAATTCAAATAAAAAGAAAGATTTAAGGGGATTCTAAACAATACACCATCATGGATTTGAGAGTTCGAAATAATGACAGAGATGATCAGCAGTTCACTAAGATACCTAAACAAAGTTTTAAAACAGAAACTTAAGGGGACTTCCTGGCCTGGCATGGTGGCTCACACCTGTAATCCCAACACTTTGGGAGGTGGAAGCGGGCAGATCACCTGAGATCGGGAGCTCGAGACCAGTCTGACCCCCGTGGAGAAACTCTGTCTCTACTGAAAATACAAAAAATTAGCCAGGCATGATGGCGCAAGCCTGTAATCCCAGCTACTCAGGAGGCTGAGGTAGGAGAATCGCTTGAACTGGGTAGGCAGAGGTTGCAGTGAGTGGAGATCACATCATTGCATTCCAGCCTGGGCAACAAGAATGAACTCCATCTCAAAAAAAAGGGACTTTCTAAAATGATGGCATCTAGAATAAAAACATCTCAGTCTCTCTCTTAAAGATATATTGAAATGATCAGAGGATATAAAATATTAGGAGAAAATATGTATCAGCGCTGGAAACTAAAAAGTGCTGTCCACATACTCTAAGATATAAAGGTGCTTTCTCCTAAATTCAGTATAAATAGGAACATGCTGAGTAGAGACACACCAAGGGCCAACTCACAACTATTCCCCTTAGGAAAGTACTATAATTCCAAATATATTCACAAAAGACATACTAGCAGAACACGGAAAACAAATCCCAATTTGCAAGGGCAAAGGTAAGATATTAATATATAGCAGAATATTTTGACCCCACTGTGCTAGGAGACCCCAGGGAGAGGTTTGCTACAGCAAACTGTGAAAATGGACCCCTATTTCTATAAGAAGATAGTTGTACCATGGTAACATACAAAAATTCGTTTTTGCTATTTCCACTCCATGTGACCTGAAGCTAGGTAAATATTCTTTTTGTACCTTTCATTTTCTCAAAGGTAGAAATGATAATAAAGATACTGATTTCACAGGTTTGTGATAAGGAAGACATGAAACCATATATGCAAAGTTTTAATCAAGGTGCATAGTTTTAAATCAACACACAATATGTGGTAGCCACTATTATCATTGTTGTTGTTGTCGTCATCATCGTCATCATCATCATCATCATCATCATCATCTTCATGGTGTTTACCACCTTCAGAGGCATGGACCTTGCATTTTGACAGTAGTGAAGGGAAAAAAGCTGGAGGAGCTCTCCTAGGCAGAGACAGCACAGAACAGAAAATTAGCTTCAGAAAGCTTGCCCCTAGTCATAGATTTCTGCAACAACGTGGTATGGAAACCAGAAGTCCCTCATGCTTTAACTGAATTTAGGTGCCTCATCACTACTCAAAATTTTGGGATCAAAGAAACAGTGACATAAATACAAATCAACTAGTCCTTTACTTTGAGATCTGAGAAAGTATTTGAAAAGCACTTAAGAAGGGGCTCTCTCTTAGAATACAATACCAAAATAGAATTCTCCTCATCTTATCTAAATATCAAAGAACACAAATGCAAAACCAATACAAAGCCTGTAATAAGCTGAACAATGTCCATCCAAAGATATGTACATCCTTATCTCAGAACTTTTAAATATGTTGTTGCCTTACATGGTAAAAGATAACAACGGATGTGATTAAGTTCAGGATCCTGAGATAGGACGGTTATCATGGATTATTCAGGTGGACCCAATGGAATCAGGAGGCATCCTTATATGAGAGAGGCAGGAGGATTAGTGTTATCAGCAAGAGATGTGACAACAGAATCAAGAAGTTGGAAGTGGTCACTAGGCAAGGAACACACGTTGGTCTCTAGAAATGGTGAAGAAATGGATTGCTTCCTCTGAATTGCCATGAGGAACTAGCCCTTTAAAAATGGTTCTTTGAAAAGATAAATAAAATTGATAGATCATTACAAGATTAACCAAGCAAAGAAGAGAGAAGATCCAATAAACTGAATTAGAATGAAATGGGAGATATTACAACTGACACCACAGAAATACAAAAGATCATTCAAGGCTACTGTGAACACCTTTATGTGCATAAACTAGAAAACCTAGAGGAGATGGATAAATTCCTGGAAAGATACATCCCTCCTAGCTTCAGTGAAAAGAATTAGAAACCCTGAACAGACCAAAAAAAAAAGCAGTAAGATTGGAATTGTGATAAAAAGAATTACCAACAAAAAAAGTCCAGGACCACATGGATTCAATAACTGAATTCTATCAGACATTCAAAGAAGAATTGATACCAATCCTATTGACACAAGATAGAGAAAGGGAATTCTCCCTAAATCATTCTATGAAGCCAGTATCACCCTAATACCAAAGCCAAGAAGGACATAACAAAAAAAGAAAACTACAGACCAATATCCCTGATGAACACAGATGCAAAAGTCCTTAACAAAATACTACCTAACCAAATCCAACAACATACGAAAAGGTAATCCACCACGATCAAGTGAGTTTCATACCAGGAATGCAGGGATTGTTCAACATATGCAAGCCAATAAATGTAATACACCACAAAAACAGAATTAAAAACAAAACTCGCATGATCATCTCAATAGAAGCAGAAAAAGCATTTGACAAAATCTAGCATCTCTTCATGAATAAAATCCTCACCAAAATTGGCATACAAGGGACATACCTCAATGTAATAAAAGCCATCTATGACAAACTCACAACTAACATAATACTGAACGGGGAAATGTTGAAAGCATTCCCTCTGAGGACTGGAAAAAGACAAGGATGCCCACCCTCACCAATTCTATTCAACATATTACTGGAAGTCATAGCCAGAGCAATCAGCAAAGAGAAGGAAATAAAGGGCATCAAAATCAATAAAGAGGAAGTCAAACTGTCACTGTTTGCTGAGGATATGATTGTTTACCTAGAAAGCCCTAAAGACTCCTCCAAAAAGCTCTTAGAACTGATAAATGAATTCAGCAAAGTTTCAGGATACGAAATTAATATACATAAATCAGTAGCTCTGCTACACACTAACAGCAAGCAAGCCAAGAATCAAATAAAAAATTCAACCTTTTTACAATAGTTGCAAAAAAACCTGAAATACTTAGGAATATACCTAATCAAGGAGATGAAAGACCTCTACAAGAAAACTACAAAATACTGCTGAAAGAAATAATAGATGACACAAAAAATGGAAACACACTCCATGCTCATGGATGGGTAGAATTAATATTGTGAAAATGACCATACTGCCAAAAGCAATCTACAAATTCAATATAATTCCCATCAAAATACCACCATCATTTATCACAGAACTAGGAAAAACAATCCTAAAATTCACTTGGAACCATAAAAGAACCTGCGTAGCCAAAGCAAGACTAACCAAAAAGAGCAAATCTGGAGGCATTACATGATTTCAAACTATACTATAAGGCCATAGTCACCAAAACTGCATGGTAGTGGTACAAAAATAGGCACATAGACCAATGGAACAGAATAGAGAACCCATAAATAAACCCAAATAGTTACAGCCAACTGATTTTTGACAAGGCAAACAAAAGCATAAAGTGGAGTAAGGACACCCTATTCAACACATGGTGTTGGGATTACTGGTAAGTCACATGTAAGAGAATGAAACTGGATCCTCATCTTTCACCTTATACAAAAATCAACTCAAGATGGATCAAGGACTTAAATTTAAGATGTGAAACTATAAAAATTCTAGGAGGTAACATCAGAAAAACCCTTCTAGACATTGGCTTAGGCAAAGACTTCATGGCCAAGAATCAAAAGCAGACGCAACAAAAACAAAAATAGGTAAGACTTAATTAAACTAAAGAACTTCCGCAAGGCAAAAGAAACAGTCAGCAGAGTAAACAGACAACCCACAGAGTGGGAGAAAATCTTCACAATCTATACATCCAACAATGGACTAATATTTAGAATCTACAAGGAACTCAAACAAATTAGCAACAAAAAACAATCCCATCAAAAAGTGGGCTAAAGACATAAATAGGAAATTCTCAAAAGAAGATACACAAAAGGCCAACAAACATATTTAAAAATGCTCCACATCACTAATGATCAGGGAAAAGGAAATCAAAACTACAATGTGATACCACCTTACTCCCACAAGAATGGCCATAATAAAAAAAACAAAATGTAATAGATATTGGCATGGATGCAGTGAACAGGGAACACTTCTACACTGCTGGTGGGAATGCAAATTAGCACAACCACTGTGGAAAATAGTGTAGAGATTCCTTACAGAACTAAAAGTAGAATTAACATTTGATCCAGCAATCCCCCTACCCAGAGGAAAAAAAAATTATCTACCCAGAGAAGAGAGGTCATTATACAAAAAATAAAAAGATACTTGCACTCACATGTTTACAGCAGTACAATTTGCAACTGCAAAAATATAGAACCAGCTCAAATGCCCATCAATCAACAAGTGGATAAAAAGTCTGCGGTATATACATATATACAATGGAATACTACTCAGCCGTATAAAGAAATGAATTAATGGCATTTGCAGCAACCTGAATGAAATTTGAGACTATTATTCTAAGTGAGGTATCTCAGGAATGGAAAATCAAACATTGTATGTTCACACTCATAAGTGGGAACTAAGCTATGAGGATGCAAAGGTATAAGATTGATACAATGGATTCTGGGGACTCAAGGGGAAAGGGTGGGAAGGGGTTGAGGGATAAAAGACTACAAATTGGGTTCAGTGTGTACTGCTCAGGTGATGGGTGCACCAAAATCTCACAAGTCACCACTAAAGAACTTACTCATGTAACCAAATGCCACCTGTTCCTAAAACCTATGGAAATAAAAAATTTTAAAATTACAAATTAAAACAAACAAGATACATAACACCAAAAAATTACTGAAATAAATGGAAAAAGAGACAAATTCACATACTCTCTTAATAGTTGATCTAACAAAAAGACAAAAACCCAGTAGGGAGTAAGCATAGAAGATCTAAACAACAAAATTTAAAATTGGGTATCATGGACATATTACTGTATGCCATAATAACAGAATTTATGTTCTTTTTAAGTTTAGACAGAATACTTACTAAAATTTAATAAATTCTGGGCCACCAGAGAATAAAAAGATTAGCAAATGATCACATAAAAAATAAAAAATAAATAAAGAGCAATCATCATGTCCCAGCTGGCTGATGCACCAAGTAGCCAGCAAGGTCAACGTCTTTAACTCTTCTCCCACCACCACCCAGACCAGAGAAATTAGTGGTCCTTAGCTCCTCTAATCCAGCCTCATGTATTTTATCAGTGAATACCCTACATACTCTTTAAGAGGAAGATGTTAGTTACACTGAATTTGGAAAATGTATATACTCATGGGTTAAACTGAGAACTTTCTTCACAGCATAACCTTTCACTTTAGAAGACAAGACCACAGCAAAAGATAAAAGCACAAATTTCAGGCCTACTATATTACTATTTATATTAATACTTCAATAAACATGAAAAAGGTCCAGGATAAATTGGAAAACAGATGAGACATTAGAACAATTGCGGACTGAGACTTTCAAAGATCAACCAGGTCATGCCAATCTTGCCCCACCCTAAAAAGCAGTGGATTTTTTTTTTTCCAGCTTGCTTATTTACCAATAAAGAGAAGCAAATGTATTGATCGCCTTTATCACTGTTCTCCCCCCAGCATGCATAATGGGCAAATTCTCTTTTCAGTTTAACAGCTGGGGACAGGATGACAGGCATAGCTGTCAGCTAATTTCCTCTTCTGAGTCTTGCTTCTTCATTCTCATTATTTTAAGCTAGAATAGTCTGCATGTGTAAGACTGAATTCCCAAATATCATTCATAGAGTACATTAGAGATTTAAGTGAAGACACTAAATCTCCTAAGATGCTATCAGTCTTTATTCCCTCCTTAAATGCAAGTTTTCTAGGTGCCACAAATACATATCTTCATTTATGAAAGGAAGGACAAAAATAACCTGGATGCTTGAAAAGCAGCACCCATACCACAGAGGGACCATTTTCCGGCAGTAACAGATTTGGGATGTTTAACTGTGTATGGCAGAGGGGAATTGATTACAACTATTATAACCATTATGATTACAAGTATTGCATTGCAACTATTTTCTAAATAGTTGTAATACTCTTACTTGGCATAGAGGTTTTTATTGACCTGGTTCGGTTTGCTTCCCCTTAATTCCTTATAGATGCCAGTAGGCTATTTGCAAGACTTAAGTATAGGTTCTTCTGTGGTTTCATGTATTTTTTGCCTCTGTGGGTATTTTAGTGAGAAATTGGGGAAGATTAACCAGAGGTTCATAGCTGGATTCCGTTATAAAGTGGAAGTTCCTGAATCAATGATTGTCAATCAAGGGACATGAGTAATGTGCCCTAAAGCTGATTAGAACTCATTAAAATACCGTTTCTTTAAATACAGTGTTTCTGCTTTACTCTGTACCTCTATTGTAGTGTCACAGACCATCAGATATGCTGAGAGATTACTCTAGTTTCCAGAATTAAGATTGACACCACTTAACTGCAATTACCCAGTATGGTGGTTTACAAACAATTTTGGCTCTCCCTGCTCCACACCAAGAGAAAATATCTTATATTTTGCAATACATTTGACTAATTGCAAAAATAATTTTAAAACTTGATTTAATCAAAGGCTCTGAAAAATATAATTCACAGTAGTTTTACTCTTGTTCCCACACAGAAAACAGAGGTAAATTTCGTTCTATTTTTTCTTTCTTTCCTTGGTTTTGAGACAGGGTTTCACTCTGTCACCCAGGTCAGAGTGCAGTGGCATAATTATAGCTCACTATAACTTTGAACTCCTGGACTAAAGGGATCCCCTCAGTCCCTTTTTTAGTTTTTGGTAGAGACAAGGTCACATGTTGCCCAGGCTGGTCTTGAACTCCTGGCTTCAGGCAATCCTCCCATCTTAGCCTCCCAAAGTACTGGGACTACAGGTGTGAGTCACAGCACCCAACCTATTTTTTCTTTATTAATTGTTCATTTCTTCCAAGAACTATCCTTCACCAACCTAAGCCCTCTCAATATTTAATAGGTCCCATTTTAATCATGTGAAAACACAGACTCATGTATACATTGACTCTATTTACTAAAATTTACAAATTTAATTAAAACAGAAAATTATTACACCCCATATATTAACAAATTCTATCTTATGACTCTATCAATGTACAGAATTATTTAAATTCACTTCCTCTGTGTCATAAAATGTGAGTCATAAGCCATCTCTCGAATGCGGAATACATTACTAGGGACATGACATTTCCTGTTCTCGTGTGTCCTGGAATGTGTAAAATTTCATTTTATAGTTGAGGGATTAAGTGATAGTCATCCTTTTTCTTTTTTATTCACCCATTGAATTTTCTCAAAAATTTTAAAAAGATACACCCACTCATTTTAAGGAGGCCTTCCAGGCCTTTGGAAGGTTAGTGTGAGGGTCCTTGGTCTGATAGAAGGAAGGAAAGTACACAACAAAAAGAGAGGCATTCCTTTTGACCATATCGCCCTGTCTCAAAAAATTGCAGAGATTTTTACTTGGTTCTTTCTCTTTCTTTGCTTTTTCTTTCTCTTTTTCTTCCGTTCTTTCCTCCTTTCTTATCCTTTTAAATAATTAGGGTCTTGCTCTGTTGCCCAAGCTGGAGTGCAGTGGCATAATCATAGCTCCCTGCAGCCTCAAACTCCTGAAGTCGAGTGACCCTCTGACCTCTCCAAGCCTCTCAAAGGGCTGGGATTACAGCATTCAGCCACCATGCCCAGCCTAAAACCACTTTTGGTCAGTTAAATAACAAATATACGGGGGGCAGAGCAAGATGGCCAAATAGGAACAGCTCCAGTCTCCAACTTCCAGCGCGAGCGACACAGAAGACCGGTGATTTCTGCATTTTCAACTGAGTTACTGGGGTCATCTCACTGGGGAGTGCCGGACAATCGGTGCTGGTCAGCTGCTGCAGCCCGACCAGCGAGAGCTGAAGCAGGGTGAGGCATCGCCTCACCTGGGAAGCGCAAGGGGGAAGGGAATTCCTTTTCCTAGCCAGGGGAACTGAGACACACAACACCTGGAAAATCGGGTAACTCCCACCCCAATACCGCGCTTTAAGCAAACGGGCACACCAGGAGAATATATCCCACACCTGGCCGGGAGGGTACCACGCCCACGGAGCCTCCCTCATTGCTAACACAGCAGTCGGCGATCTAACCGAAAGGGCAGCAGTGAGGCTGGGGGAGGGGCGCCCACCATTGCTGAGGCTTAAGTAGGTAAACAAAGCCACTGGGAAGCTCGAACTGGGTGGAGCTCACAGCAGCTCAAGGAAGCCTGCCTGTCTCTGTAGACTCCACCTCTGGGGACAGGGCACAGATAAAAAACAACAACAAAAAAGCAGCAGAACCTCTGCAGATGCAAACGACTCTGTCTGACAGCTTTGAAGAGCGCAGTGGATCTCCCAACATGGAGGTTGAGATCTGGGAAGGGACAGACTGCCTGCTCAAGCAGGTCCCTGACCCCTGAGTAGCCTAACTGGGAGACATCCCCCACCAGGGGCAGTCTGACACCCCACACCTCACAGGGTGGAGTACACCCCGAGAGGAAGCTTCCAAAGTAAGAATCAGACAGGTACACTCGCTGTTCAGCAATATTCTATCTTCCGCAACCTCTGCTGCTGATACCCAGGCAAACAGGGTCTGGAGTGGACCTCAAGCAATCTCCAACAGACCTACAGCTGAGGGTCCTGACTGTCAGAAGGAAAACTATCAAATAGGAAGGACACCTATACCAAAATCCCATCAGTATGTCACCATCATCAAAGACCAGAGACAGATAAAACCACAAAGATGGAAAAAAAGCAGGGCAGAAAAGCTGGAAATTCAAAAAATAAGAGCACATCTCCCCCTGCAAAGGAGCGCAGCCCATCGCCAGCAACGGATCAAAGCTGGTCAGAGAATGACTTTGACGAGATGAGAGAAGAAGGCTTCAGTCCATCAAACTTCTCAGAGCTAAAGGAGGAATTACGTACCCAGCGCAAAGAAACTAAAAATCTTGAAAAAAGAGTGGAAGAATTGACAGCTAGACTAATTAATGCAGAGAAGGTCATAAACGAAATGACAGAGATGAAAACCATGACACGAGAAATACGTGACAAATGCACAAGCTTCAGTAACTGACTCGATCAACTGGAAGAAAGAGTATCAGTGATTGAGGATCAAATGAATGAAATGAAGCGAGAAGAGAAACCAAAAGAAAAAATAAGAAAAAGAAATGAACAAAGCCTGCAAGAAATATGGAATTATGTAAAAAGACCAAATCTACCTCTGATTGGGGTGCCTGAAAGTGAGGGGGAAAATGGAACCAAGTTGGAAAACACTCTTCAGGATATCATCCAGGAGAACTTCCCCAACCTAGTAGGGCAGGCCAACATTCAAATTCAGGAAATACAGAGAATGCCACAAAGATATGCCTCGAGAAGAGCAACTCCAAGACACATAATTGCCAGATTCACCAAAGTTGAAATGAAGGAAAAAATCTTAAGGGCAGCCAGAGAGAAAGGTCAGGTTACGCACAAAGGGAAGCCCATCAGACTAACAGCAGATCTCTTGGCAGAAACTCTACAAGCCAGAAGAGAGTGGGGGCCAATATTCAACGTTCTTAAAGAAAAGAATTTTCAACCCAGAATTTCATATCCAGCCAAACTAAGTTTCATAAGTGAAGGAGAAATAAAATCCTTTACAGATAAGCAAATGCTTAGAGATTTTGTCACCACCAGGCCTGCCTTACAAGAGACCCTGAAGGAAGCACTAAACATGGAAAGGAACAACCGGTACCAGCCACTGCAAAAACATGCCAAAATGTAAAGACCATCGAGGCTAGGAAGAAACTGCATCAACTAACGAGCAAAATAACCAGTTGATATCATAATGGCAGGATCAAGTTCACACATAACAATATTAACCTTAAATGTAAATGGACTAAATGCTCCAATTAAAAGACACAGACTGGCAAACTGGATAAAGAGTCAAGACCCATCAGTCTGCTGTATTCAGGAGACCCATCTCACATGCAGAGACATACATAGGCTCAAAATAAAGGGATGGAGGAAGATCTACCAAGCAAATGGAGAACAAAAAAGAAGCACGGGTTGCAATTCTAGTCTCTGATAAAACAGACTTTAAACCATCAAAGATCAAAAGAGACAAAGAAGGCCATTACATAATGGTAAAGGGATCAATTCAACAGGAAGAGCTAACTATCCTAAATATATATGCACCCAATACAGGAGCACCCAGATTCATAAAGCAAGTCCTTAGAGACTTACAAAGAGACTTAGACTCCCATATAATAATAATGGGAGACTTCAACACTCCACTGTAAACATTAGACAGATCAACGAGACAGAAAGTTAACAAGGATATCCAGGAATTGAACTCATCTCTGCACCAAGCGGACCTAATAGACATCTACAGAACTCTCCACCCCAAATCAACAGAATATACATTCTTCTCAGCACCACATCACACTTATTCCAAAATTGACCACATAATTGGAAGTAAAGCACTCCTCAGCAAATGTACAAGAACAGAAATTATAACAAACTGTCTCTCAGACCACAGTGCAATCAAACTAGAACTCAGGACTAAGAAACTCAATCAAAACTGCTCAACTACATGGAAACTGAACAACCTGCTCCTGAATGACTACTGGGCACATAACGAAATGAAAGCAGAAATAAAGATGTTCTTTGAAACCAATGAGAACAAAGATACAACATACCAGAATCTCTGGGACCCATTTAAAGCAGTGTGTAGAGGGAAATTTATAGCACTAAATGCCCACAAGAGAAAGCTGGAAAGATCTAAAATTGACACTCTAACATCACAATTAAAAGAACTAGAGAGGCAAGAGCAAACACATTCAAAAGCTAGCAGAAGGCAAGAAATAACTAAGATCAGAGCAGAATTGAAGGAGATAGAGACACAAAAAACCCTCCAAAAAATCAATGAATCCAGTCTGTCACAGGTGGACATTTGGCACAAGACAGGGATGCCCTGTCTCACCACTCCTATTCAACTTAGTGTTGGAAGTTCTGGCTAGGGCAATCAGGCAAGAGAAAGAAATCAAGGGTATCCAATTAGGAAAAGAAGAAGTCAAATTGTCTCTGTTTGCAGATGACATGATTGTATATTTAGAAAACCCCATCGTCTCAGCCCAAAATCTCCTTAAGCTGATAAGCAACTTCAGCAAAGTCTCAGGATACAAAATTAATGTGCAAAAATCACAAGCATTCTTATACACCAGTAACAGACAAACAGAGAGCCAAATCATGAATGAACTTCCATTCACAATTGCTTCAAAGAGAATCAAATACCTAGGAATCCAACTTACAAGGGATGTCAAGGACCTCTTCAAGGAGAACTACAAACCACTGCTCAGTGAAATCAAAGAGGACACAAACAAATGGAAGAACATACCATGCTCATGGATGGGAAGAATCAATATCGTGAAAATGGCCATACTGCCCAAGGTTATTTATAGATTCAATGCCATCCCCATCAAGCTACCAATGAGTTTCTTCAAAGAATTGGAAAAAACTGCTTTAAAGTTCATATGGAACCAAAAAAGAGCCCGCATTGCCAAGACAATCCTAAGTCAAAAGGACAAAGCTGGAGGCGTCACGCTACCTGACTTCAAACTATACTACAAGGCTACAGTAACCAAAACAGCATGGTACTGGTACCAAAACAGAGATATAGACCAATGGAACAGAACAGAGTCCCCAGAAATAATACCACACATCTACAGCCATCTGATCTTTGACAAACCTGAGAGAAACAAGAAATGGGAAAAGGCTTCCCTATTTAATAAATGGTGGCCGGGCGCGGTGGCTCAAGCCTGTAATCCCAGCACTTTGGGAGGCCGAGACGGGCGGATCACGAGGTCAGGAGATCGAGACCATCCTGGTTAACATGGTGAAACCCCGTCTCTACTAAAAAATACAAAAAACTAGCCGGGCGAGGTGGCGGGCGCCTGTAGTCCCAGCTACTTGGGAGGCTGAGGCAGGAGAACGGCGTGAACCCGGGAGGCGGAGCTTGCAGTGAGCTGAGATCTGGCCACTGCACTCCAGCCCAGGCGACAGAGCGAGACTCCGTCTCAAAAAAAAAAAAAAAAAAAAAAAATGGTGCTGGGAAAATTGGCTAGCCATAAGTAGAAAGCTGAAACTGGATCCTTTCCTTACTCCTTATACGAAGATTAATTCAAGATGGATTAGAGACTTAAATGTTAGACCTAATACCATGAAAACCCTAGAAGAAAATCTAGGTAGTACCATTCAGGACATAGGCATGGGCAAGGACTTCATGTCTAAAACACCAAAAGCAACGGCAGCAAAAGCCAAATTTGACAAATGGGATCTCATTAAACTAAAGAGCTTCTGCACAGCAAAAGAAACTACCATCAGAGTGAACAGGCAACCTACAGAATGGGAGAAAATTTTTGCAATCTACTCATCTGACAAAGGGCTAATATCCAGAATCTACAAAGAACTCAAACAAATATACAAGAAAAAAACAAACAACCCCATCAGAAAGTGGGCAAAGGATATGAACAGACATTTCTCAAAAGAAGACATTTATACAGCCAACAGACACATGAAAAAATGCTCATCATCACTCGCCATCAGAGAAATGCAAATCAAAACCACAATGAGATACCATCTCATACCAGTTAGAATGGCAATCATTAAAAAGTCAGGAAACAACAGGTGTTGGAGAGGATGTGGAGAAATAGGAACACTTTTACACTGTTGGTGGGATTGTAAACTAGTTCAACCATTATGGAAAACAGTATGGCGATTCCTCAAGGATCTAGAACTAGATGTACCATATGACCCAGCCATCCCACTACTGGGTATATACCCAAAGGATCATAAATTATTCTACTACAAAGACACATGCACACGTATGTTTATTGCGACACTATTCACAATAGCAAAGACTTGGAATCAACCCAAATGTCCATCTGTGACAGACTGGATTAAGAAAATGTGGCACATATACACCATGGAATACTATGCAGCCATAAAAAAGGATGAGTTTGCGTCCTTTGTCGGGACATGGATGCAGCTGGAAACCATCATTCTTAGCAAACTATCACAAGAACCGAAAACCAAACACTGCATGTTCTCACTCATAGGTGGGAATTGAACAATGAGATCACTTGGACTCGGGAAGGGGAACATCACACACTGGGGCCTATCATGGGGAGGAGGGAGGGGAGAGGGATTGCATTGGGAGTTATACATGATATAAATAATCAATTGATGGGTGCTGACGAGTTGATGGGTGCAGCACACCAACATGGCACAAGTATACATATGTAACAAACCTGCATGTTATGCACATGTACCCTAGAACTTAAAGTATAATAAAATATATATATATACATTGTACGTGGTATCATTGAAATCATTACCAATCTTATGAATTTTTCTTTCATGTGTGTTTCTCTGAAACAGGAAAATTTTAAATGTTATTCTGTGTATGCCATTATTTGCAGTGTATTTGTAGAGTACTTAATAAAGGTTAGTATTGTGGGCTGAAAATACACACAGATACTGTCTCATTTTTTCCATAAAATCTCTCTGTAAAGTAGGAACTTTACTTTTCCATTTTACAGAGAAAAAACCAGACTCGGAGAACTTTGATAATTCACACAGGGTCATCCAGCTATTGAATGACAGAGCTAGAACCATCCTTCCTAAGGTGGCCTGATGCTGTTAATGTCAGAAAACCATAATTTCCCAGCCAGTTGAAAAAATATAGATGTTTAGTGCCTCCATGCTGCCTGCTGCTCTATGTCAGAGTCTAGAAAACTTCAGTTTTCTATCTGTAAGTTTTCTAATTACTGGCTTTGTTATACAATGACCTACCATATCAATTCTACTTAGGTTGTTTTATTTTTTGTCTTCAGCAATTTCCACTAGTTCAGGCAAATTAATGGATTTCAGGACTAATGAGTCTTGATATTGCTTTTTTCTCCAGTGATCCTCTAATTTTTTTTTTTTTTTTTTTTTTTTCAGACCGAGGCTTACTCTGTCACCCAGGCTGGAGTGCTGTGGCGAGATCTCTGCTCACTGCAAGCTCCGCCTCCCTCCCAGGTTCACGCCATTCTCCTGCCTCAGCCTCCCAAGTAGCGGGGACTACAGGCGCCTGCCACCACGCTCGGCTAATTTTTTGGTATTTTTAGTAGAGACGGGGTTTCACCATGTTAGCCAGGATGGTCTTGATCTGCTGACCTTGTGATCCGCCCGTCTCAGCCTCCCATACTGCAGGATTACAGGTGTGAGCCACTGCGCCCGGCTGACCCTCTCATTTTTAAAGCTTGCTGATATTCTCTGCAAATGTGCCTTTACAAAAACAACTTCTCTGACTGGTGTGAAACGGGATTTTGTAGACCTCTTCAACTTTGAAAAATAACATCTCACAGCTGAAAGGCTTGCTTCTGTTACTCAGATGACATTTACTTTTTGTAGGCTTTTGTTTCTTCTTATAAAGTAACCTCTTTCCTGCTTCTTGATGAAGGTTTTGGCAGGTTCTTGACTCACATCCATTTTCATGTGACTTATCTTTATTCAACATGTCTGTGATGTGTCAGTGACTAATCAAAGCACTAGGGATATATTAGCAGTAACAGAAATGACTACTTACCTTCAGGGAGCTTACATTCTAGTGGGAGAAACAGACAAAGTGATAACTCAGTAAATTAGATAGTAGAATAGAAAGTGATAAGTGTGAAGAAGTAAAAAAACAAAGCAAGAAAAGGATACCCAAAGGGGGGTGAAAATTTAGGTAGTACAGCCAGAGGAGACCTGAATCAAGTGATTTCGGATCTGGAAGAAGGGAAAGATTTGGGATTTGAGATAGGTTTGAGTTGATGTCGTTTATGTCATCACCCAGTGGATCAAGGGCATGTAGCAGACAATAGTTGAAAACCTGCAACAATGTAAACTTAAGTGTCCTAACGGAGATCAAATCCACAACCTTGGTCTTACATGTTCTGTAGTTTGACAGAACTCACCTGCCAGGGATGACCAAGAGACTGGCTCCATTGTATCTTTATTAGTATCTTACGGCTATTTTATCTGTGACTTGGGTAGAACCAATGAGTACATATTTTATGAAGCCCAAAAATTTATTCCAGTATTCTCGATTTAACTATTCATTAACTGCCCCCAAAGTATCCCAATTCTTTCCTAAATGTTAAAGTGTAATGACTCCAACAAATATGAGTCAGGATCTTTCACTTTACACATTATCTTTTTTTTGAGAGACGGAGTCTTGCTCTGTCGCCCAGGCTGGAGTACAATGGCGCACTCTCGGCTCACTGCAACTTCCACCTCCTGGGTTCAAGCGATCCTCCTCCCTAAGCTTCCTGAGTTGCTGGGACTACAGGCGTGCACCACCACACTGAGCTAATTTTTATATTTTTCAGTAGAGCTGGGGTTTCACTATATGTTGGTCAGCTGGTCTCAAACTGCTGACCTCAGGTGATCCACCCACCTCGGCCTCCCAAAGTACTGGAATTACAGGCGTGAGCCACTGTGTCTGGCCACCTTATCTTATATAATCCTTACAATTACTCTCTCAGGTTTGTATTATGTTCTTGTTACCAGTGAGGCCAAAAAGTTCAGATAGGTTAAGGAACTTCTCTAAGTTAAAGTGATAATAAAGTGATCAGAAGAATTCACACATAGATACTGTTTTAATTCTAGAGTCTATGTTCTTAAATACCAGGGTTTATTCATTAACGTGGATGCATCAGACATGAAAGAAACCTAAGAAGGAATCTACTCCACATTGAGCCCCAGAGAGATGGAGTTATTTTTCCAGTGACTCCAAATCACAAGCAGTTTGGACTAGAAATCAGATGTACTAGTGCTTAGCCTAACCATCTTATTCCTACGCCATGCAAAGATTTATTATTATAATATAAAGCCCCAGGAGAAATAAACAACCTGTTCCATGCCCCATTGTTTCTTGGCTGGAATGACCACAGCCTTCTGGTGAATATCCTATTCTTCTTTCTTTAAAATCCAAGGAGATGGTATCTCCTTTGCAAAGCCATCCTTGATACTTCCAGCTACTGCTACTCTCTCTGTCCTCCATACATCTATTGTTATCTTCTCATGCCATTTAAATTATGCCATAATTTATAAATCACATGTCCTTATCTCCTTGAAGACTGAGCCCCTCTTGAAGGACATGATGTCATTCTTTACAGTATCCCCAGTGTCTATAGCAACTACTAAATATTTCTGGCAATGAATTTTTTTGTATTCCCATTTCCTTGAGCAAACTATGATTAATATGACCTTTTAAGTTTTATATAAAGAGAACACAAACAGAACTTTAAAGAAAATATTGTATTGTCTTAATGCAAATTTTAATTCAATCATTTGTTAAATAGATAACTCAATGTTTAATTAACAACCGAAATATAAAATTATTTTCAAGGAGACACAAGTTGTTCTTTAAATTAATTTTTATAGGGGCTTTAGTACTTTACATTTCTTCGGAGGAGACACCCTTTCTTCAGCTTTCCTCACTATCCCTATTAGGGCACACACCACTGGAACTGTTCTGAGTGAAAACAGCTCAGCCTACCCAGGGGACAGAGATTCTCCTCCTGCATTGTCTGTCCATGTAGGTTTCTATTCCTTCCTGACGCAATGTGAAATACTGGAAAAAGAATAAGATCTATGGTCAGAAAACTGGTTTCAAGTTCCAAATCTTTCATTTAATTTCTTTTTTTTTTTTTTTTTTTTTTTTTTTTTGAGGCGGAGTCTCGCTCTGTCGCCCGGACTGGAGTGCAGTGGCCAGATCTCAGCTCACTGCAAGCTCCGCCTCCCGGGTTTACGCCATTCTCCTGCCTCAGCCTCCCGAGTAGCTGGGACTACAGGCGCCCGCCACCTCGCCCGGCTAGTTTTTTGTATTTTTAGTAGAGACGGGGTTTCACCATGTTAGCCAGGATGGTCTCGATCTCCTGACCTCGTGATCCGCCCGTCTCGGCCTCCCAAAGTGCTGGGATTACAGGCTTGAGCCACCGCGCCCGGCCCAAATCTTTCATTTAATTTCTAATGAATGTGTGTAAATCTCTCCAATATTTTTAGCTCACCAAAATGGGGATATCTGCTCCATCTACTTTCTGACAAAGGAGTGAATATCAACTGAGTGATGTTTGTAAATGTGCTTAGTCAGCTAAGTACTACATTAGTCCTGGTTATTATTTGTCCAGAATTTTGCTTGGATGCATACCATCTACCATTCTAATATCAGCATCAGTCTTTTCTGCTATTCCTGGAGAGAATAAAAACACAAATGTAACGGAAATCTTATTTTGTCTCAAACTTAGGGGAACTCACCATATTATTTACCTTATTACATAATTCTGTCCAACTGATGGTATGGAGAGAAATTACTCTTCATGAACAGGTGGCAGATGACATAATAAACTTTGCAATGTTTGACTTAAATAAAAATTAGTAGTTTAAGTTGGTGGGGTCCTCCTCCACAGTCCTAGGTCTGTGTCTGTGTTATGCTAATTTGGTGAGTGCTATTAGAGTTTACTGATTCCTGATGAGGGTGTTGGAGGTGATTGGTTAGGAGACACTTAATAAGCATTAATAGGAAACTGTTTCTTGACTAGCAGCACTATTAGTATTCCCCCATCCATTCCTTTTTCACCTATAGCACAATTGGCATAAAGATTCTTCAGCAGGCTTCTCACCAAGACTAGTAAGAATAGAGCAGTAGGCTGGGCGCGGTGGCTGGCGCCTGTAATCCCAGCACATTGGGAGGCCGAGGAGGGCGGATCATGAGCTCAGGAGACTGAGACCATCCTGGCTAACACAGTGAAACCCCATCTCATCTCTACTAAAAACACAAAAAATTAGCCGGATGTGCTGGCGGGCACCTGTAGTCCCAGCTACTTCAGAGGCTGAGGCAGGAGAATGGTGTGAACCCTAGAAGCAGAGTTTGCAGTGAGTCGACATCGTGCCACTGCACTTCAGCCTGGGTGCATGGTGAAACTCCATCTCAAAAAAAAAAAAAAAAAAGAATAGAGCAATTAACTCTACATTGTGGTACCTTGTAAAAAGATAATGTCCCCAGATCAGTGAAGGACTCTTTCTATAGGCAATCACAAGCACAGAAAATGTCACCTTGTGGTATCAGAGACTTCCTTGAAATTACATTAAATCAGATTTAATTTTCACATGTTTTAGCTGCTAATACTGAAATACAGATGAAGAGATGATTGAGATGTTTAGTGCAGATTTTTTTCTAAGGCACAGAGCTTTTTAAAAAATTATTCAATTTTCTAAATTGCACCCTGCCATTAAGAAATCCTTCCAGGATATGAAGATTGAGTTTTAGAGAATACTTAAAACCCAAAACAAATAAATCAAGACAGCTCATAAGAATTTCGTATGTCAGTGTAATTTACAAAGATAGATATTGCACTTTTTTCCTGAATGTCAACAGAATGGGAATTGCATTGAAAATTCTGCATCTACAATTCCCGAACCATGGACTTGGGAACATAGTGATAAAGTTCATTTTTTAATGACATCTTAATGAAACTTATTCATATTTGGATGGTCAGGAGCAAGCAGAAAAATCAACTCCTTGTGTATTTATGTCACACTCAGTGCCCCTTCTCCTCCTCACTCCTTGCTTGAGAACTTCTGTCTTTATGCAGGTGTCTCAAGCAAGTTTTGGAAATTCAGTATTCCTTCAATCACTGATTATTGATGGGACTTTATGAAATGTCAAAGAGCATTTATTTTACCAAAGTAAGAATAACAGTAAAGAGTAGAACAATTTAGTCAACGTGTGTATACTCAGACACTATTATAATATATAAGTTTCATTGATAAAAAGCTCTTCTAGAGGGGACAATATTCTTGTGGACACCAATTTTTAGAAGAATTTGAAATGCCATAATGAATTACTGTGGTTGGTGAGACAAAGAGGAGCAACTTGCATAAAGAAACAAGATGAACTGGTCAGGCACAGTGGCTCAAGCCTATAATCGCAGCACTCTGGGAGGTCGAGGTGGGCAGATCACCTGAGGTCGGGAGTTTGAGACCAGCCTGACCAACATGGAGAAAACCTGTCTCTAGTAAAAATAAATAAATAAATAAAATAAAATTAGCCAGGTGTGGTGGCGCATGCCTGTCATCCCAGCCTCTCGGGAGACTGAGGCAGGAGAATCGCTTGAACCTGGGAGGCACTCCAGCCTAGGCACCAAGAACAAAACTCCAGCCAAAAAACAAAGAAAGAAAGAAACAAGATGAGAGAGAAGTGGACCAAATTTCACTTGCATATTTAAGGCCACTTGAGGGATATAAGAACAGAGTTGAAGCTTAGATAAGGAAGTCAATATCTTAATAAAGACTGCACTATGCACATGCCACTCCTAGTAACCCATGACAGGATTATCTTGTCAATTTAGTTATATTATAATTAAACACATAGATATGCAGATAGATAATAGACATGGAAATACTGATACATAATGAAGTAAAAGAAGTACTCTATTGTGAACTACCATATAGTTTGGTATTTCCATTTTAGGTCAAAGGCTATACATAACTTTTCATAGTGGATTAAAAGAACTTTATTTCCTGGTGGGATGAATTTGGATTTGGTAAATTTTTATGGCGATTCCTGGTGGCATGTCTCTCCTTTTATCTTGCCATGTCCAAGGAAGAATAATAAAAATGAAATGTTATTTCTGTTGTTATCAACTAAGACATACTGAGAGCTTGCTGGTAGAGGTCATCATGTGCATTGTTTCATTTTATCCTCATAGTACCCTTGTGAGGTGGGAATTATCTCTTTCCTTCACCTTATGAATGAGTAAATAGATCAGACATGATAAATAATTCACTCTGAGAAAGTGTTAGACTTTCAATTTGAACTAAAGTTTATCTACTAAGACTATGCTTCTTTCCAAAATCACATACTGATCATTTTTTATTCATTTAACTGGGATTTATTAAATTAGGTGTTGTAGGGAAAATTATATGGTCATAGTTAATTGCATGGGCTCCAGAGTCAGACAGTCTGGGCTAAAATTCTAGCTTCATCATTTGGAAGCTTGTTAGCCTTGGGGAAGTTGCTTATCTTCTCTAAACATTAATTGCCTCATCTATAAAATATGAATTTTAAAATGGTGTCTATTTCCGAGAATTTGTTAGATAATTAAAGAAGATATTGCATACTAAATACTTAGCTCAGTGCCTAAATCATAGTAAATGTTCAGTAAATGATAGTTGCTCTAATTGTGATAAATATACCAGGGCCTCTGCCCTCAAGAACCATTGATTTAAGAAGGGAAGATTTGATATGTACCAAGTGACTGCAATACATAATTCAAAATGACATTGTGAGAGGTGAAAGGACAAGTGATAAGTCTGATCTAGTGAGATCATAGGCGTCATTGTCAGGGAGGACACATTTTATTAGGGCCTTGAGGAATTGGCTTATGCAGATTCAGCAGAAGGGCATCTCATGGAGCGGCATGAACAAAATTGGAGCCAGGAAAATACAAGCCTTGGTTGATAAACAAAGAGAACTGAGACTGACTGGAGCGTGGGCTCTATGTAGGAGCTCAGTGGGAGACAAAACTAGGAAAATATATTGGAGGCTGCAATGCAAAGCTAAGAAATCTGGTCTTTATTAGGGGATAACATAGAAGACTTTTAACAGGGGAGTTAGAGGAATTTCCCTGACCTCTTAAATAAGATGCAGATGTAAAATGTAGTAATAACTGAGAATGTAAAATACAATAATCAGATCGGCCAATTAAGGAGACTATATGGAAGTCAAAATGAGCAATAATGAGACTTAAGCAAAATAGAGCAGTGGGGAAACAAACTGTCTCTGAGGGGGATAAACACATAAAATGGATGGTAGTTGTCAAACTGGGCACAAGAGACAAGGGAGAGGAAATAATTTTTTAAAAGACTCTGAAATTTCAAGTCTGACATAAAAGGACAGTAGAGGCAGTGAAAGAGAGAGAGATCAGAAAGCAGACCAACTTTGCGGAGCAGGTGATGAGCTCTCTTGTGCACATACTGCTTTTGAAACCAGATAGCTATATGGAGATGCTGAGAGGTGTTGAAAGATAAACCTTCGATAAATTCAATTTAACAGAGTTTAATTGAGCAAAGTACGATTCACAAATCAGGTAGCTTCCAGAGCCAGCCTAGGCTCAGAGAGGCTCCAGCACAGCCATGCAGTGGAAAAAGATTAATGGACAGATAAAGAAAGTGAGGTACAGAAAACGGAAAGGAGGTGCAGAAACAGTTGTTTTGGTTACAGCTCAGCATTTGCCTTATTTGAACATGGTTTAAATAATTGGCAACTTTTAATTGGCCAAACCTTGGTGACTGGCACAAAAATAGTTTAGTCTCTTGACACACCTAGTTAGGTACGTTTCCATTAACTATGTATGGAGAAACCTTTAGGTTGAACTTAAAATATGGAAGGAGGCAGCTTTAGTCTAAACTTAACAGAGAACAATCAGAATTGTGAGACTGCAACTCAGAAGAGATTTAAAATCATAGTGGTAACTGATTTGAGATGAATCGCCACAAGACTAAGAAGTTAAGTACCCTATAAAAAGTACAATTGCTGAGAGAAAGAGAGGAGAGCCAGGAGCATGGCATGCAGAGAGGGGATAGAGTCACAGAAAATACAAAGAATAACAAGAACAATGTTAAAGTATTCTCAAAGCCAATAAATAAGTAGTAAATAAAATAGATGGTCATCAGTGCAAAATTGTGCAGTGAAGCCAATGCTACAAACTAATAAAAGACCAATATTAACAATGGAAAATAAGAACTCATTGGTGGAGCCAATTTGGAAAATACTTTTGGTAGCTTCTCACAATTTTAAACATATAGATACCATATGAGTCAGCATTATACTCATAGATATCTACTCAGAGAGAAGAAACATATTGTCCACACAAACTGTGCATGAATGTTCATAGTGGCATTATTCATCATAGCCCCAAAATGGAAATAACCCAAATATCCAACAATTGAAATGCATAAACAAAATGTAGTAGATCCAACAATAAAATATTATTCAGCAGTAAAAAGGAACAAAGCACCGATATTTGCTACAGCATGGATAAACTTTGAAAACTCGATGTTAAATGAAAGAAGGCAGTCAGAAAAGGCTACAGATTGAATGATTCCATCTATATGAAATGTCCAGAATAGGCAATTCTATTGAGACAGTAAATTAGTGTTTGCCTAGATACAGAGGAAATTGAGAAGAATGAGTAGTGACTGCTAACTGGCATTTGGCTTTTTTTTTTTTTTTTTTTTTGGAGTGATGAAAATATTCTAAAATTAGATAGTGGTGATGACTGTACAATTATGTAGATATACTAAAACTATTGAATTGTATACTTAAATTTGCTGAATTCTATAGTGTACAAAATCAAATCTCAGTAAATCCATTAAAAAAGAAGAAAGACAAAACAATGGAAAAAGTAAAATCGTTAGTGGGTAAAAAGATGGTAGCACAGAGAATTTTTACGGCAGTGAAAATACCCTGGAAGATGCAATAATGGTGGATATAATGGTGTCATTTTACATTGTCCAAACCCATAGAATGTATAACACCAAGAGCAATCCCTAGTGTAAACTACAGATGCTGGGTGATGATGATGCACCAGTGTAGGCTCATCGGTTGAAACAAATAAACCACTCTGGTGAGGGTTGTTGACAGTGGGGGAGGCTGTGAATGTGTGGGGGAAGGGGGCATAGAGTCCGTTGGTAATGTTTGAAAGACCTATTTCTGTGAAATAGTAGGATTCAAAGAAATAAAAGCTTCTAATACAAACCACATTTAAAAAAATGTTCAGTAAGTTACAGCCATGAGGTAAGTCAAATGAAACCTCAAATAGGATACCACCTAAGACGCTGTATCATGTCTCTGCAAATGAAATTCTGACAATCCATTCATGTTTTACCCCAAGGAGAAGATGAAAGAAAGGTGGTTGTGTGGCTCCAAATGCTAAACTTATTTTCCGCTGACTTAAACTCCTTCTGCATAACCATTCACTGATTTGTTTAGAGACATCTAAGGTTTACTCATGAGTCAAACACTTTCATTATTTACTATGAACATCTTGCACCATATGCCTTCCAACACTCAGAATGACCCAGTAGGGACTTCATCATAGATTTGCTTGTCTATCATGCAGTGAAGCCATTGAGAGAAGAGCCTGGTGGTCTACACGATAACTGCCTTGACTCGCCTGGTGGTCCTACTGTGGTGGTAACACCCAGGGCACCCACTGGGGGGTATATCACCCCTGTGTGTTATGTGGGCTGCTCTCAGGTGTGGCACAACTGATCACCATCCTGGGGCATTTGGTTGAACCTGGTGCTCTAGGCACTAAAATGACATCAAGAGTCATCATAAAAGAATTAATATATCTTAATACAAAAGCAATAGCAATAGTAATTGAATAATTTGTGTATATGGCCCAAAATTTTAAGGAATGAATATTAAGATTAAATAGGGTTGTGACATTGAAATAAACATACATACTTTGAGCAATAGAAATCCTAAAAATTAGCAAAACTGTTTCAAAGCATTAGTATAGGCCCTAATGAAAAAGTGATTTCTCTTTCAAATATCATGTTTTTGGTTCTTCCAATATGAATAAATAAATAAAAGGGAATAAATGATAAGTATTTTTATTTTTAAATAAACAAATAAAATATTTTATTGTTAAATTCCTTAAATCCAAACCATTTTGACTTGCAAAAAAATGGCTTAGGGTATTATTTGCTTCACAACTGATTAGTAACCCAAAATAATTAATGGTTGGAGAAAACCCCACCCTCAGCAGATTTTATGAGATAAATTCATGCTTCTGACATTATAGGACATGCACTCAACACCTCAGAAAATTTCCCTCCAGGTCCAATCTCCTTTTACCTTCTCACACTAGCATTTTGTCCATTACTCAAGGAAAACAGAAAGGATTTTTGATGGCTAGTTAATGGTTACATACCATTTATTTCCAATCCTCTGAGCCATCTCATTAATGTAATAAGATTGAGACATTACAGCTTCAGAGCTTACATTACCTAAGATTTTGAGACTGATGTGCCAAAGAGAGCCCTTCAGAACAAAATGCACAGAGCAGGAACACACTGCAATTCACCACTTTAGTGGACTGAAAATTGATTCCATTCAACAAATTTGTATTGAGTGCCTACTATGTGCCAGACAGAGGGCTCATTGTTCTAAATGGCACTGTTCTAAACATAGTTACTCTATTCAAGAAGGCATTAATATAGTAGAGTGAGTTAGATTTTAAAAATTAATAAATTTCATATTAGGTAACCTAAATACTAATAGGGCATTAAAAGAAAATGTAATAAAGTTTAAAATTTAAAATAAGACCTGTATTAGTCCATTCTCACACTGTTAATAAAGATAAAAATTCCTGAGACTGGGTAATTTATAAAGGAAAGAGATTCAATTGACTCACAATTCAGCATGGCTTGGAAGGCCTCAGAAAACTTACAACCATAGTGGAAGGGGCAGCAAACACATCCTTCTTCACATGGTGGCAGGAAGGAGAAGTGCCAAGCCAAAGGGGAAAAGCTCCTTATAAAACCATCAAATCTCATGAGAACTCATTCATTATCACAAGAATAGCAGCATGGGGGTAACCGCCCCCATGATTCAATTACCTCCCATCAGGTCCTTCCCATGACACATGGGGGTTATGAGAACTGCAATTCAAGATGAGATTTGGGTGGGGACACAGTCAAACCACATCAGAACCCTATTTGGAAGATTAGAAAAACTTCCAATTAGAAATATATCTTTGATATAATGATAGAATAATTTTTTTAATGTTTATGTGACAAGCATATCACATCCATTTTCTCATTTAGTCACAGAAATAACACTAATATAGGTAGGAATATTTCCATTTTTATAGATGAGAAAACAAGTTACAAGACAATAATGAATTTCTCACATTCATGCACAGTCAATAAATAAGTAGAACCTGGATTCAAACCCAAATCTGTCTAGCTCCAAAAGTATAAACCAGGTCAATATAATGGCTTTTAAAACACAGAAAATTTGTACAAGCAGAATTGGTGTCAACATTTCTCATAAGTAGAGGGTTAAGGTGAAAAGATATCTACACAAAAGACTATGGGGATGTTGATGGATTGTCAAAAATACACTGCATGTAAGCACAGTAGGGAAGAAAATAAGGGTACATGCACTGGACTGAATGTTTGTGTTCCCCTAAAATTCATGTGTTGAAACTCTAATCCCCAAGTGATATTATTGGAGATGAAGACGTTGGAGATGATTAGGTCATGAAGGTAGAGCCTTCATGAATGGGATTAGTGCCCTTATAAGAAGAGGCTAGAGAGCTAGTTATCTTTACTCCACGTAATGACACAGCAAGAAGACAGTTGTCTATAAACCAGAAACACCACCCTCACCAAGAACCCAACCTTGCTGACAACCTGATCTCAGACTTCCAACAAACTCTAAAACTGTGAGAAATAGATGTTTGTTGTTAAAACCACCCCATTTATGGTATTTTGTTATAGCAGCCCAGGCTGACTAAGACAGTGCACAACTAGAAAGGAGAAATTTAAGAACCAGTCAAGAAATTTGTACCTTTCTGGTTAAAAAAAAAAAAAAAAAATTGAAAGTCTCTGGGAACTTTTCACAAAAAGAGCAAAGCATGAAGAACCTTAATTCAGGAAGATTGCCCAGACAACACTGTGTACAAGAGATTGCATATTGAACAATAATGGTACATACACATAAAGAACACTCATTATCAAATAAAAATGCTTAGTGCTAATTAGCAGGTTGTTTATTAGAAAGGTTGACTATGGGTAACAAGAGGGAAGGTTTGGAAGATATTTCATATAAAATAATTACTCAGGGTGGCCACTAAAGGAATGTTAAGTATTGTTTTGAGTGAAACACTGAGAAATAAGATGGCATTAAAAATATTTTTTAAATTCTGCTGCACTCACTCTGTCTTGAGCTGTTTATCCATATTGGGCTCATAAAAGCCAATGTCCCCCAGCCCACACAAATATTTTTCTCTTCAAGAGTTGCTGTTTTGTAGAAGGGCACAAATACTTTTCTTTCAATAGTTCCATAGATACTTTATACATTCATCCCAAATTTCAAATCTATTAAGCATCTTGCCCTCATTTATTTTCAGATCAGCACTCATAATTCATTATTCATTATACACTTTCCAAGCTAAGCACTGTACTAAGTATCGGGGATAAAAAGAAAAATAAAGTAAAAAGGTTATATAGCATGTTGGGGGATGTACACATGTCAACAAATCACGACAATACGTTGTATGAAGATTGTCTAATAGAAGCATATGAAAATTACCCTATGGATATTTCAGGATGTCAGTATAGCCATCTCAAGTATTTATAACAGAGAAAATATAATGCAAATAGTTGATTACTTAGAAGATGAGGATATGTGAAGTTAAATGATGGACAGTGAGGTGGCCCGGAATTATTCACTGCAGATAGCCTCTACCACTTCAAGACTGGAGAGACAAAGAGAGAGGTGGTTGTGGTATGTTAAATGGCGGTCCCTAAAAATATATATTCATCTTTGGGAGGCCGAGGCGGGCAGATCACCTGAGGTCAGGAGTTCCAGACCAGTCTGACCAACATGGAGAAACCCCATCTCTACTAAAAACACAAAATCAGCCTGGCATGGTGGCATACGCCTGTCATCACAGCTACTATGGAGGCTGAGGCAGGAGAATCACTTGAAGCCAGGAGGCAGGGGTTGCGGTGAGCTGAGATAACATCATTGCAGTCCAGACTGGGCCACAAGAGCGAAACTCCATCTCAAAAACAAAAATACACACACACACACACACACACACACACACACACACACACACACACACATATTCATATCCCAATACCTGGATCCAGTGAATATTACCTTATTTTGGAATAAAAGTTCTTTGCAGACATAATTAAATTGTCATCAAATTAAAGATTTTGAGGCTGGGCATGGTGGCTCATGCTTGTAATCCCAGTACTTTGGGAGGACATGGTGGCTGGATCGATCACCTGAGCCCAGGAGTTCAAAACTAGCATGGGCAACACAGCAAAACCCCATCTCTACTAAAAATGCAAAAAATTCACCAGGCATGGTAGTGCAAGAGAAGTTACAAGAGAATAATGAATTTCTCATGTTGATGTACAGTCAATAAATAAATAGAACCTGGATTCAAACCCAAATCTGTCTAGCTCCAAAAGTATAAACCAGGTCATTATAATTGCCTGTAGTCCCAGCTACTTGGGAGGATCACCTGAGCCCAGGAGGTCCAGACTCCAGTGTGCTGTGATTATGCTACTGCACACCAGCCCAGGCAGCAGGGTCAGACCCTGTCATAAAAAAAAAAAGAAGAAAGTAAGAAAGCTAGAAAAAAAGCAAGCAAACAAGAAAGAGAAAGATTGATTTTGAGATGAGATCATTCTAGATTACTCGGGTGGACCCTAAATCCAAAGACAATCATTGTTATAAGAGACAAAAGAGTAGATATAGACAGAGAAGAGGAGGAGGCCATGTGAAGACAGAGGTAGAGATTGGAGTGGTGTTGCCATGAGCCAAACAAAGTCTGGATCCATCAGAAGCTGAAGAGGTAAGACAGAAGTCTCCCCTAGAACAGTCGGAGGGAGTGCCCTGCTGACACCTTGACTCTTCTGGCCTCCAGAGCTAGGGGAGAATATATTTACATTAAGTCAGTAAATTTGCAGTAAGCTGTTGCTGCGGCCCTAGGAAACGAATTCAGCGGTGTTACCGGAGCTGGAGTTGGAAGCAGAGCAAGCACATGGAGCTGGAGCTGGAACCAGAGCAAGCATATCTACTGGGAGCTAGAATTTCACAGTGGTCAGAGTCACTTCTTGAAAATCACTCAATGCAGGGAAGGAGGACAAGACCCTGATTTCTGCTCTCCCACCCCTATTTTCTGCCAGAGTCGTTCATTGGCCGATACCAGCCCTAGGTCAGCTGACACAGGAGTCTGGAGGAGTCAGTTCCCACCATGCAGAGAAGAGTCAGGGAGAATGAAGAACTTGTCCGAGGGCCACAGGCTCAAAGGCAGCACATTATGGAGCACACTTGGTAAGCAAAGCTTGGTTATATCAGAAAATCTTCACAGAGAAGATAACATTTAAGCTTAATCTAGACGAATGAATAGAAATTCATTAGGCAATGGAGGAAAGGCATCCAAAGGTTGGAAGAAGCACATGCAAAGTCAAGTTCATAACCCATGGCATCCTCCTCCACTCGTGTGCTCATGGTATCTGAAACACAAACATGAGCAGGATGTAATCGCTAGGGGCAGGCACCCACTCTTCTTCAGGGTAGCAGCCTGGGTAATTGGCATAGGATCTAATCTGAAGATTTAGCCATTTTAGGTGCAGAACAAATGTAGAACATTCCACTGGGTATCTCTGGATGAAGTGGTTGTGTTAAGGGTTATGTTAAGGCTATGTTAGGTAATTGCCAATCTATAACAAAGCAGTATTATCCTTGCTATTTGGATTCTCACCTGGCATGCATAAATATCTTCAGCTCATGTATAAGAAACTCCAATGGAGGTGAAGTAAAGAGGAAGAATTTCAAATCTCTTCCCTATTCCCAAAAATAGATGCTTAGTTTTAGATCATATGATATATTCATATGTAAACATCCATTACGCAGTTGAAGTATGTTTCTGAAATTCAAAGCAAATATTGGACATGGGATAGAGGTTTGGGAGTCATTAGATTTATAATTTAAAATGTGGGATTGGATGAAAACATTGAGGTAGATGCTAGATGAGGACTGAGGACTTTAGGGAATCTCCAGTGATGGGCAGACTTCATTACTCTTAGGAAATTCTGTTGCTATTCACTACTCATCAGTCACCTGCAGCCACCTGGACTCTCCCACTTTACCTCAGACCTGAGCCAAAGTTATCAATGGAAGCTTAATTTTAAAACATTAGATAACTTTATTGAAATACCTAATCTACCAGGTATCAGAATGGGTTAATCAGAAAATAACACGGCCAAGCCTTCAGAACATTTTAGCTTTTTCTTAAATCCACCTATTCTACCTGGACTTCAACCAGAATTGAAGAGAAAAGTTGCTCTTATTTTACTGGAATTGCACCTCCTGAAACTATAACTCCATCTTTAAAGGTTCTGCTTTTTATTTCTTGCATATTTTATCTTTCAAATTCTTGCTCAAACAAAAATATAGTGTTATTTCCTCATTTTAGCTCCCACCTTATGTAACCTCAAAAGGCGAAAGAAGACCTCATCGTAAAGTTTCTTTTCATGGGATGTTGGTAAAAGAGGAAGAAAATGCTGCCTTGTCAACTAAACAGCACTGGATGGTTACAAATGAATGCAGCCCTCCTAAAGGACAAGCTTGTATCCAGGCAGAGGCTGGCAGTGCTACAGCATTGCACATAAATGAGTGATGCACTGCAGATAAAATGCAAATCAACCTGTCTTCTAGGCAGCGAGCCCGTTCAAGGAAGAAATTTTGCTCTTTACTGGAAGCACACCATCCTTCTTGTCCACACTCCCCAAGTGCCTGTCATTTCTTCAAGAAAATATTAAATGAAGAACTGGTCTCATTGAAAGAGTACTGTCCTGGAGGGAGGACTTTGACCTTTCAAAGCAGTCATCAACTTCCTTTGTCTAGAGACAGAATCAGCTCCCTGGATTTAGGTGTAATGGGAATTATTTTTCCTTTCTTGATTCACTTCCGAAAATGTTTATAAAACATCCCAGGTAAATTTGAGAACATCTATGTCCATTTTCTAGCGTTTGGAATGATGATTGTAGCTTTAAGATCTATAATTCTATACTAACTATGATATTAAAGACAGAAAGGATTTTAGAGATCATCTAGTCTAATGTTATAATATATCCTTACCAGGCAATTTTCTTTGCAACATGTCTGGAAAATTCTGCTTTAAAATGTTCAAGGACAGGAAGCCTACCAGCTATTAAAGCAGATCATCTCTTTGAAAGCTCTAGTTGACCAAAAATCTCTCCTAATAGAAGACTGAAATATGTATCACCTATTTCATCCTATATGCATCACCACCACATACCCTCTACCTGGCTACACTCCATTAAATCACACCTGCTCTTCTACATGAGAGCTTTTCATGTATTTCAAGGACACTTTTGCTATCACAGACACATGGCATCCATAGTTGTACCTGTAATGGGAAGAATATGCCATACCATGAAATTGACTAGTACAGTGCCTGTCCTACAATGCTGCATCCATTCAATACATGCTAGTGCTTCTTTAATAACAATCTCTGAAATTCAAGTAGGATTTTACAATATAAAGGGACTTTGAAATATTATTTTATGTAAATGACTCCACAAAACGAAAATGAGGAGGTAGGTATTATGATCTACTTTTCTTGGATAAGGATATACATACGTATGTATTTTCAGAGAAAGGGTCTTGCTCTATCACCCAGGCTGGAGTGCAGTGGCATGATCATAGCTTACTACAAACTCAAATTCCTGGGCTTAAGCAATCCTCCCACCTCAGTCTCCTAAGTAGCTGGGACTACTGACACATGGCACCATGCCCAGCTAATTAATTTTTTTTTTTTTCCTAGAGATGGAGACTAACTGTATTGCCCAGGCTGGTCTCCAACTCTTGACCTCAAGTAATCCTCCTGCCTTAGGCTTCCAAAGTGCTGAGATTACAGACATGAGCCACTGTGTCCGGCTAAGGGTATTTTCTTATTCAACAATTATCTATCACATGACTAATAAGTGACAAGCACTGTTCTAGGTATTCAAATTGACACTAAGAGAATAACATGTCTGCTTAACTTCATACAGCTTCTTAGGGGGAGATTCAGGACATCATATAGAAATCTTTGGATACAAAGTCCATCATCTGTCTACCACATGACTTATCTCATCACTCCAGAGAGAGAGGAAGACAGAGCTCTGGGGTCCTGGGCAGTGACAGACAAATAACTCCACCTATGGGTACATGGCATCCAGTCGGTTCATTCATGACCCACTCCTGAATAGGAATTTACAGTCAACAATTACCACATATTTGAGAAAAAAATTTACTATAAAAGACACAAACTGAAACAAACAGAGAAAAAGCAATAGGATAGACACAGAGAGAGTATGGGGAAAACAAATTTAAAATCTATATTAATAGCCCTCCCCAAAAAAATATGTTACATCCATAAAGTAAAAACAAGCAACATCCAAAAAGACTACTAAAAGAATCAAGAGATGTTAAGAATTAAAATTTAAACATGTAAACTTGAAGAAATCTCCCAGAAAACAGAACTAAAATATAGAGAATTGGAAAAATGGAGAGAAAAGATAAGAAAATTCAGTAACCTTTGCAGAATGTCCAAGATACAAATAGAAGAGTCACAGAAAGAGAGGACACAAAAAGTGGTAGGTAGGAAATCACCCATGGGATATACTTGAGGGACTCTCTCAAGTTTCTAGATTGGAAGGGCTTATTTCATGCACAGCACAACAGATAAGCAGTGGCATCATTGTAAAGTTTCAGAGCACTACAGACTAAGAAAATATTCTAAAATCTTCCCAGAGAAAACTGGTTTCATACAAAGAATCAAGAACCACATTGTGTCAGATTACCCAATAGCAACACTGGGAGGCAGAAGATCATGGGCCAATGCTTTCAAAAAGAGATTTGTTCCAATACAGAATTGTATTCAGCCAAACATTCGATCAGGTATGAGAGTAAGGGGGAAAAAAGAGACATTCTCAGACACTCACTTATCAGACAAAAATTTAAAAGAAACAAGAACTAGAGAGTAGGATGTATGACACAAAGGAGAAGCCCAGAGAATCACCAGGATTAGGGTAGACAGAGATACCAATGTGGCAGCAGTGTGCGGTAGAAAGAACAGGTCAAAAAACTCTGGGGATCTTTATTTGTTAAAAAGATGATATTGTAAAATAGCTGACGGATTGGGATGTGGTGGCTTACGCCTGTAATCCCAGCACTTTGGGAGGCCGAGACAGGTGGATTACCTGAGGTCAGGAGTTCAAGACCAGTCTGGCCAACATAGCGAAACCTTGTCTCTAGTGAAAATACAAAAATTAGCCAGGAGTGGTGGTGCACACCTGTAATCCCACCTCCTTGAGAGGCTGAGGCAGGAGAATCGCTTGAACCTGGGAGGCAGAGGTTGCAGTGAGCCAAGATCATGCCACTGCACTCCAGCCTGGGTGACAGTGAGGTTCTGTCTCCCCCCCCCCAAAAAAAAAAAAAAAAAAAAAAAAAAAACGATATAGAAAAATACCTGATGACTTTGAACACATTGAGAGAAGAGTTACAGCATTAAAAGAGATTTCATGTATAAATTAATAACAGGAATATAAAACCAATCAAATGGGAAAGAACAATTATGAATTTGGGGGTTGATAAGAAAGGGATAGCAACTATGACATACTACGTGTGTCAGCTATCAAGCACATTTACAATGTGAAGATAAACTGTTTATCGTCCAGTGATTCACAAAGTATGGTCCCTAGACCATCCAAGCAGCATCATCGACATCTCCTGAAAGTGTGTTTGAAATGCTGATTTTCTAGATTCACCTTTTTTAGTCAAAAGAGGAAGTAGCCAGAAAGTTGTATTTAAACAAGCTCTCAAGATGATTCTGATACATGGTAAATTTGAGAATCACTGATATAATCAAAATTACAATATCTGTATTAGAGAGGGTGACACGCTGTTTGCCTGTGTGTGACTGGAATGAACAGAGGAAAAATTTAGTAACTGATGCTTAAACAAAATGAATAATTAGTAATATCAAGAAATACCATCTAAGCATTATATTTAGAGATATAGAGTAACATTCTGAAGAATTAACAACGAGTCCATCACAGCAGCCTTCAGATGCTGGGATAGGTGGGACAGAGCAGGTTGCTGCTGTAAGCATCAGGTACAAGTCCACAGGACAGTTGTGCTCTGAACTATGTACTTATTTCAATTGATCAAAAGAAAAAGTAACTTACAAAAGGAGCTATAGCCTGCTCAGTGCAGCTGACCTGATGTTCCCCAGCCCACCAAAATTAAGGGTGGTTTCCCTTTTTGAATTATAAAAAGAACATCTGATCTACTTAAAAGGCCTTGGTTAAGGACATTAAGAATATTTAAATTAAGAATTAAGAATATTTGAATTATCTTCATACATATTCATTTAAAAATCTTTCCTACTTCATAAACCATAGATCTCATGTTCCAAAATATTCAAATAAAAATTCGTATTATTTTTAATCCTATAGGTGAGGTTTTTAATTGAATGCCAACCTTTGGGGGAGTGCGGGGGTAAAAGCATAGCTTTTAATAATAAGCATAGTATAATATGTCATATTATATATACACATACATATGCCATCATGCACCACTTAATGATAGAACTGTGTTCTGAGAAATGCATCATTAGGTGATTTTGTCATTGTACTAACATCATGTAGTGTACTTACAGAAAACTAGATGGTATAGCCTACTATACGCCTAAGCTAATAACTATGTATATAGTGTATGGCATAGCCCACTACTCCAGTACTACAAAACTGTACAGCATGTTACTGTATTGAATACTATAGGCAATTGTAACAAAAGAGTAGGTTTTTAAGTATGTAAACATAGAAAAGGTAGAGTAAAAATGTGGTATTATAATCTTGTGGGACCACTGTCATATGCGGTCCATCAGTGACCAAAATATCATGGGGCACATGACTGTATACATACGTATACATCATACATGCTTGTGCACACACACACATATTAAAGATCTCATTTTATTCTCAAAACCATTTTAGAAAAGTGGTTACCTCCTGTTTAGGGATGAGGAAATGCTGACATGAACAAGTTATCGAAATTGTTTAACATCACACTACCTTTCATGACCTCCTGTTAAACTATATTCAGGTTGTAATTATTTGTATTTCAACTAGTCAGATTTTTGTAGCATCTGCAGACACATAATTGTAAAAGACAGAGGTCCCAATCTTTCTACATTGATGTGAGGAGCTCAGTAAAATAAAATGAGCAAGTGGCTCTGCAATTTTCTCTTTAACAAACAAAATAAGCTATTGATCATCAAAATGTCGAAGTCAGTTTACAGGTCAGTGGAAATGTCTTCTTTAATAAAAAGTCAGAAGCAACTCTAAACATAAAAAGCAAATGGGGAAAAATTGAATTATTCAATCTTATTTTCCTCCTCAGAATTCTGCTGCAGGTGCCCCCTGGCAGGGTGAACACAGCCCTTCTCTGACTCAGTATTAAACCTCCCTCCAGAGCCCGCCTTGTTTTCTTCCTGTCTTTTTTGGCATACCTGCCTGACTCTAAATAATACAATGTGATTAAGGATCAGCCCTGATTGTGAGAATTGACTGACCAGAGCAGCCCAGGAAATTGTGTAGACACTCAAGCTGACTGCTGGACTTTTCTCTTTTTAGAATAAGTATCACTGGAATCATTTATATTCTGCACACACTCAAATCTTCATTCTGGACCTCAATATCATGTATTTCCTGAGACAAGGAGCCTAAGGCTGTAACTTTTGAGACAATCTTACATTCCCAGGGTGAGCAGCTTCCTAACCCATGCTTGTGGGTCTCTGACTTCTACCCCCTGGCCTCCTTTGCTGCTTCCACCTGACTCCCTATTCTGAGTGCAGAGCTTTCTTTTGTCCTGGACAGCCACCCTCAAGCTGATTTACTCCAAACTTACATCCACCCTCAAACCCTTATGCTTGGCAAATCGGGAGCAGACACACTTAATTTTCCAGGTGAGCAGGACTTCACAGCAATCTCAGCAACTATTGCAAAGTGACTATTATTGATGATGAAATGGAAATAGCCTGGGTTTAAGAGTGAGACTCACCTGATGTTTTGGGATAGGCTAAAAATAAAAGTGCTTTCTCTTTATATCTAGGTGTAGCTTTGTTCTTTCTATTGAAGTGAGAGAGGAATTGCAGAATCCTGAGAGACAGGCCAGCTAAAATGTTTCACTTTCCCTTTATTACCTCGTAAATATAGTGTCAAACATTATCCAAATCATTTCCAGATCTTTTCCTGGCTTCTGCATAAAGGAAATGTCCAGGCATTTCCCCAGAGGCCCAAGCCCCATGACCAGCTCAACTTGCTATGTGATGAGGCAGACAGCATGGGGTCACCACTGCTGCACAGCTGTCCTGGCCTGACCTGGCATCCATTCCAATGGCGCGAGAGAGCAGAAGATTGAGTGGGAGCCATATATTCCAACTCCTTCCATTAGTTCTTTCATGCAAGAATTATGACTACTCAGTACAAATTCCTATTTCTGTTTAAACCTTTTTAATTGTGAAATATAAAATATGATCTGCATACAGAAAAGTGCAGAAAATATAAATGTATGGTTTAATAAATAATCGTAAAGTAAACATGTCTAAAACCACCTCCAAGGACAAAAAAGAGAACATTGCTTGCACCCTATAAGTACTCAACACACCGTTCTTCATCTAAATTCTCATCTTTATCCTGGAGGAACCCTGACCTGACTTTGATGGTAATCATCTTGTTTTCCATGATAGTTTTAATATTTATGTATGAATATTTAATAATATAGTATGGTGTTGTCTATTTTTGACTCTTATGCAAATGGAATTATACATAATTCTGTATAATTATACAGAATTATTATACAGAAGTCTGCATCTTTGGTTTGTGGGTTTTTTTGCTTATTATCATATTTTTGCGATTCCTTCACATACTTGTGTAATGAATGGTTAGCAGACATTCATTCATTTGCATGGGCGTAGAGCAAACATTTCCTTATATGAAATATTAAAGCATACCCCTTCATGCTGATGAATACTTGTTGTTGCTTTATTCTAAGTTAGGTCATTATGAATAACGCTGCTGAGAATATTTTCATACATACCTCAGGTCACTCTTAACATCATTAAGGGACACATAAAAAATGAGTAAGTCTGAATCCAAAGCTAAAAGTGACGTTTAAAAGGGAATTTTTAGATACGCCTTTTTCTCTTGTTTCAGATGTATCATTGATCCTGAAGAGAAATATGCAGGTCTTCATTGCCTACCTATTCTATTTACCCCATCTGCTTTCTGAGAGCTGGAAAAATATTTGTATGACAGGGTCAGAGAAATCTGGGGTCCTAAAAGCCTTATTTCCTCATAAGTGGGTTCTGGAACCTTTCCTGTAAAGTTCAAAAGGGAATACATTATTGTTATTAAGCATCAATTATGTTATGCACATGAATTTTGCCATCCATGTAGTTAACGATCTTATTTAAGCATTTCAAAAACTTGGCGAAATAAGTCCCCACATGTTCAATTTTACTATTTTTATCTCCCAGAGTTGTTTTGGGTGCTAAATGAAATAATGTATGCAAGTGCTTGCACAAAGTTGAAATCCAACCCATATTCATTACACTGATATTGCCTCATCACAGTCTGCACATTTTAAAAACTATTTTCGACACTAAGTATATTTTATGCATATCTGATCAAATCAGCACACTGATTTTGTTATGATATTTATGTCTGATCCCCTTGTTTTGATTCATTTCAATTTAAAGTACGGGAAGAAGAAGACAATAGGAAGCACAATGAACATTAAGAACTAAATTGAGTTTCCACTCAAACTTAGTAACTGTCTTTAAAATGTCTTCAGTCCTCTGAAGACGCAGTGAAAACACAGTGAAATTTGGAATCCAGATTTTTAAGTTGCCTTTATTTAAATAAACCCCATGTCCTTAGAAAAATACTGTATAGAGATGGCTGTTGCATTGGATCTTCATTTAGATCACTCAATAAATAAATCAATAAATAGAAAGATGTGAGGATTTTTGTGGCTACACTTAAGGTCTATTCCTGCTTCATGTTTCAGGTTTGGGGCTTTAGCACTTTATTTCACTTTGGCAACAAAGTAAGGAATATTCCACCACCCTGATTTACAAAGCTGGTTTTGCCACAATATTCAGGAAGAGGCGCTCAGTCACTTTGATTCCACTACTTAGAAAAAAAAAGGAGTAGTCCCAGAAGAGGAGCGCAGTGGCTGAGAAATAATTAGAGAGTAGCTCTTCTTCCCCCACCCAGCCTGGCTGCTTCCCACATTCTCTGCTTCAATCTTTTGATGGCCAGCAAGATAATGCATCTTGTTAACCAGCTGAAGACTCCTTGGGTATCATGGCTGATAACTCAAAGTCAGAGAAAAAAAGGACATGAGGGCCATTGTTCAGGGAAAGTATTTAATGAGTGCAAACCCTATATAATGCATCATATAAAACAGAAGATCAGCAAGCATGATTCGCTTGTCAAGTCCTCAAGTTATTGCATGGATTTCACCTTTGCCACTCAGCATTAGAGATAATGCATAATACTGTTTTAAAAAAGATTGAGAACATGTATCCCCCAGTAACCCATACCTCCTCTGGTACTGCAGTTTCTAAAATCTGATTTTCCTTGCTTCCCCCCTCGCCCCCCCGTGCAAATCTAATGCCTTGAAGCTAATCCCCTGAGCAGTTATGTCAGAATCTTTAGTTCATATCTGTCTGGAAGACTGATTCCTGAGGGTTCTTTGGTATCATGTGCTGGGAGATGATAGCATACAGGAGAGCCAGGAGCCAGGAGGGGCAGAGGTGATGGTGTTCAGAAGCTAAGAAGAAAAGAGCATGTCAGCAGAATCCAACATGAAGTTACAGCCATTTGTACTTGGCTATGTACCAAGCCAATTCTCCAATTATCAATGCAACTCCATTTTCCAACCCTGGAATTAGACACTGTACAATATAATCCCTGGCAAAGATTTGTCTGTGGCAGCAGTGGCTGTGAAGTAATGGGGTTGAGCAAATTGTAGGGCTTATGTAATATGTCTTATTTCTTTCTGGCTGCATTCAGTCCTCCTGCCTGTGATTAAGTCATCCACAGTATCCCTGAAGACTAGCTAGAGGATTTTACTCAATTCCCAAAAATTCACTAAGAAAATTGTGAATATCTAAGCTTTAAGAGGAAGTTAACTATGATACCATTGAAATTTGTTTTCCAAGTTGAAGATTCAAATATTCATAGCAGAAACCTACCTTCATTTTATGGATATGCAGTGTATCTTTTCTCTATAGGCCCAGAAACCAGAATGCACCTATTTCAAGGGGAAAAGGCAATACCCAAGAAAAAATAACCATTGGAAAATAGCTGAGCAATATTGGGGAAACCAAGTCTTCCATACTGTCAGACACCAAGCATTTTCAGTGCTGCAACAATGAGTCTAGAGACCAAAATACACCACTGTCTTCTGAGAAACCAGACATTCATGAATTATCACCCACCTTGAGGTTAGAAACAATGTCATTAGCAATAGCTGCAATTGCTTAAGTACGTACTATTCCAAAAAAAAAAAAAAAAAAACACACACACAAAAGTACCAGGAATTTACATGCCTAACAGTTAAGCCTCTCCACAAGTTTGCAGGGTTCCCATTATTATACCCATTTTACGAATGAGCAAATTGAGGTCCATAGATGTTAAAAACCTTACATGAGATCACGTAACTGATAAGTGGTGGAACTGGTATTGAAATCAATTTCTGCCTCACTCCAAATCCTATTCTATTTATGTTCATTATGCTATTTACACTTCTTTTTCTGAAAGAGAATTCATTCATTTACTCCTTCATTCAAAAATTACTAAATAGCTGGACATACTGGCTCACACCTGTAATCTCAGCACTTTGAGAGTCTGAGGAGGGCGAATCACTGGGGGTCAGGAGTTCGAGAGCAGCCAGGCCAACGTGGTGAAACCCCATCTCTACTAAAAATACAAAAATTAGTCAGGCATGTTGGTGCATGTCTGTAATCCCAGCTGCTCAGCTGGCTGAGGTGGGAGAATCATTTGAACCTGGGAGGTAGAGGTTGCAGTGAGTTGAGATCCCGTCACTGCTGTCCACCCGGGTGAAAGAGCAAGATTCCATTTCAAAATGATAATAATAACAATGATAATAATCAATACCCAATATCTATCAGACACTGTTCTAAGTGCTAGGATCACAGCAGTTGTGAAACAAAGTTCTTACCCACGTGGATCTGACCTCCTAGTAATCATTAATCTATAAAGAAATGTATGGTAGACTAATAGAATAAAATTGAGAATATAGAAATAAACTCATACATCTATTAATATGACCAACTGATTTTTGTCAAGGGTGCCAAGTTCATTCAATGAGGAAAGAATAGTCTCTAAATGGTGCTGGGACAACTGGATAGTCACATAAAAAATAATGAATTTGGTCCCTTATCTAGAACCACATACAAAAATTATCTCAGAATGAAACAACCTCATGTAAGAGCCAAAACCATAAAATTTTTAGAAGAGCGCGTAGGATAAATCTTCATGGCCTTGAATTTGATAATTGATTCTCAAGTATGACAACAGAAGCACAAACAACAAAAGAAAAAAAGAACAGATGAGACTTCATCAAAATGAGAATCTTTTCACGTCAAAAATCTTTATCATTCACCATGGAATACTATGCAGCCATAAAAAAGGATGAGTTTGCGTCCTTTGTAGGGACATGGATGCAGCTGGAAACCATCATTCTTAGCAAACTATCACAAGAAGAGAAAAGCAAACACCGCATGTTCTCACTCATAGGTGGGAACTGAACAATGAGATCACTTGGACTCGGGAAGGAGAACATCACACACTGGGGCCTATCATGGGGAAGCGGGAGGAGGGATTGCATTGGGGAGTTATACATGATATAAATGATGACTTGATGGGTGCTGACGAGTTGATGGGTGCAGCACACCAACATGGCACAAGTATACATATGTAACAAACCTGCACGTTATGCACATGTACCCTAGAACTTAAAGTATAAAAAAAAAAAAAATCTTTATCATTGAAAAGAACATATAGAACGGTAGAAAACATTTGCAACTCATATAACTGATAAGAAGCGAGTATCTAGAACATGGAAAGAATTTAAAGTGAAAAGACAACTCACAGAATGAGAGAGAGTATTTGCAAATCATATAGCTGATAAGGGTCTAATATCTAGAACATATAAAGAATTCTTACAACTTCACAAGTAAAAGATAAATTATTGAATTTTTTAAGTGGACAAAGAACTTGAATAGACATTTCTCCAAATAGCCAACAAGTACATGAAAAGATGATCAACATAATTAGTCATTAGGGAAATGAAAATCAAAACCATATTAAGGTTCCACTTCACATCCACTAGGATGTCTGTAATCCAATAAACAAAAATAACAAGTGTTATCCAGGATGTGGAGAAATTGGAGTTCTCCTATATTGCTGCTGAGAAGGCAAAATGGTTCATCCACTGTATAAAACAGTTTGGTGGTTCCTGAAAAAATTAGACATAGAAGTACCATATGACCCCACAATTCTGCTCCTAGGTAGACACCCCAAATAACTGAAAACAGGTACTTAAATACATGTACACCCATGTTCATAGCAGCACTATTTGCAATAGCCATAAGGTTGAAACAGTCCAAATGCCCATGACCAATGAATGGGTAAACAAATTATGGTATATACATACAGTGGATTATTATTCATTCATAAAAAGGAATTAAGTGCTGATACTGGCTACAATGTAGGTGAGACTCCAAAACACTGTGCTAAGTGAAAGAAGCCATATACAAAAGGTCACATGTTATATAATTCCATCTGTATTAAATACCAGTAATAGATAAATGCACAGAGATAGGATGCAGATTAGTGCTTGTGAGGCATGGGGAGGAGCAGGGAATGGGGAGAAACTGGTTAATGGGTAAAAAGGAAAACATGCTATGAAATTAAATAGAAGTGGTAGTTGCATTGTCAATATACTAAATGCCCCTGAAAATGGTGAATTTTATGTTACTGGAATTTTACCTCAATACATTATTAAAATATAAGTTTTTTAAAATCTAGAAACAGTCAGGCTCCAGGGCCCACACTGTTAACTATAATGCTGTAGTGATAGTGGCAGTTGTGCTGCAGGATTGGCTTTCCATGAGCAGGTCTTAGTGTGCTGCTGGTTTTCTTGCAGCAGTCCTCAGATCGTGCCTGGTTACTGGCTTCCTAATCAAGGCATGAGGGCTTCTGATATCCATGGAGTGTTTTAAATATTAAAGGACTAATGAAGTAAGATATTCAACTAAAGTGAATTAGCATTGACTCATGCAAGTTAAATACCTGTCTCTTAATGGAAGCTTAGAGCTTCAAACTTGATCAATGGGATTGAGAACTGACAATTAAATCCACTCAATAAACACTCACCACCTGCCATTACCTTTCACTTGGTCCTTGCTTCTCACCAACTCCTCTTCCTTTTCTGTCTGAAAACCATGACTCTTTAGAGTTTGTGTCTATCTTTCCAAACCAAAGTGAAAGAGAGACAGTCTATAGAAAATACCTTATCTACTTAGAAAATGAAACCTAGTTCACCTGTTTTCAACACTATACCCTGCACCAAAGACAACTGATATGAGGCAGCCACAAAGAGCAGGGAAGGCTCTGGCATTGCACACCTCCTTTGTATAAATGGTAGAATAAGCCAGGTGTAGTGGTACACACTTGTAATCCCAGCTACTTGCAAAGCTGAGGTGGGAGGATCACTTGAGCCCAGGAGTTCGAGGCTACAGTGAGCTATGGTAGGGCCACTGCACTCCAGCCTGAGTGACAGAGTGAGACTCTGTCTTTGAAAATAAAGAATAAAAACGAAAAGATAGTCTTATTTTGGGTAGACTTCTTGGTGACTCACCAAATTCATAGCACCAATGTTTTTATTTTCACAAGGCTCCATTCCTCAGTTCACTCAATAGATGTTTACTGAGCATCTATCAAATGCCAGGCACTTCTGAGTAACGGCAACACAATGGCAATGAGGCATAGGCTTTGCCCTTGGAAAAAAAATATTCAAAGTAGTAATGATTGTGCAATGAATAAAATTATAGGTATTTACTTAGGATGCTATGGTAACATAATGCCTTGGCTAGATTGTTACAAACATCTTTATAGAAACATTGGTGCTCATTTTGAATAAAAAAATATATCGATATATATTCTCAGCCAAGTAAAATTATATCTCAGGACCTTAGTTTTATCATATGTAAAATAGGTTTAAAAATATTGTCTCTTCATCATCAGAATCTTTACAAAGCTTAAATTTAAAGAAGACATAGGGAAATGAAAGATCTTTGTAAATTATAAAGTTATCTGCCAGAACAGAGTTAAATAACATGGTGATTTTTCTAAACCTTCACTCTGAAACAAATTTTGCACTTTTGACATTCTCATAGGAGATGCTTATATTTTCCCCTAAATGAAAATTTCCATATCGGACACTGCAGCTATAGCTAAGCCAGCTCTCTTATAGTTGCAAGTGTGCTGGAGACCCTGTTGAGTAGCACTTAACACTCTTAATGCACATAGCCTGTGAAGGAATTGTTCCCAGATGTCTCTTTAGTGCTATCCAAACTACCACCATCCCACCCCTGGCTCCCACAAGCTCTTAATCCTCTCTCTCTCTCTCTCTCTCTCTCTCTCTCTCTCTCTCTCTCTCTCTCTCTCTCTCACACACACACACACACACACACACACACACACACACACACAAAACCATGCAAACACACAAACAATTCCTGTCAAACAATCCCTGTCTAGTCGTCTTCACTCTTTGTAGAGGTCATCCTTTTAAGAGGCAAAAATGACCTGACAAAAAAGTAACTAAAGAGAATACTTTCCTAAAAGCCCATTCCATTAACCTTCCTCACTTCCTTAAGCTCCACCCATGTGTTGAATCATATTTAATTCTCCAGCTTCCATGAAACCTCTCTTGATTATTCCAACACATATTGACCTCTCCTTTCTTTGAATCCTGGTGGCAGTTAAGGTCCGTAGGCCACAGCCCCACCAACAGTGGGACTTCCCCTCAATAACGTCCACACCACATTCTTTTGTACACCATTGTTCTTGGGTGACTCTTCATCTGTAAAATCATCACCTGTAAATAAAATCCTTACTTTGCAGAATACTCTCAAAACTAAAGAAAATAAAGTGCTTTAAAAATAAATATTGCAGCATTTGCTACACAGAAGGTGCTAAATAAATAGTACCTCTTGCTTCCCTCTCTTTTGTATCTCCAGCAATCAGCACAGTTCTAGGGTAAATAGTAAATGTGTCAATAAATAGAATAAATAGGTATCGATTTGCTCTATCATATTGTGTGCCACTCTTTTCTCTTCCCTTTGGAATTATAGAATTTTTTAAAGCTATAGTGCAAGAACTCAGTGCTCTTTATGCTCCTCCCCTTGATTAATTTCCTCTCAACTCTTGTCCTGCCTAATTACATCCAGTCTCTTTAGGTCCTTCTCCAGTTACTAGCTGATTCAAAGGCGTGTTTGTTTGTGGATTTCATTTAAATTTCTACTTTACAGGCTAATTGCTGATGATGTTATGAAAGTAAACAGTTCAGGAAAGCTGCCAATGTGTGTCCTATGAATTCATCACTGGTGAAAGCCCTTATTCTGCCAAGCCTGTGCAGAATGTATAAAATATTCAGAATGGAAGGCACTCATGTAGCAGAAAATATCCCAGCAGATCTGCAGCTCAGCATAGAACAGCGGGCAATGACTTAGAGCCCAGAAGAGTTTATCACGCAAGCCTAGTACTTCTATTTATGGTGAAAAAGGAGACAAAACTTGGCTTTCTTAGAGCGTGACCTGAAATCTAGGAACTATGAGAAGTCCAGTGAGTGGATGGGAGTCTCTTGCTCACTAATGTGGCAAGAGAATACAAAACACATTGCACCCCTGTATCTCTTGTCAAAGGCAAGGAAGTCAGTTACCCTGCCTCACCTCCAATCTCCGATAGCCACTCATGACAACCAGCCATTCTATTGGTCTGCATGTCAAATGACCATACCATATAGATCATGGGCTTTATGCACCAGAGGATTCCCCAGCAGGCTCTCCTTTAAGTCCACTCTCTTCAGGAATGCAGTATTGACTACTAAGAGACTGGCTCTTTTGAACACTAAGAACCATTATAAAGGTCTTATGTGAGTGAGTGGTAAAGGTGTTGGCAATCACACTGCATAAAGTCAACAAACATAGTTCATTAAGCCCCTGTGAGTTGTCATTTCTGCAGGACTGGAAAGCCTTTCTATCTTTGACACTGCAACTGCTTTCTGCCTGAAACACCTGAAAGTCATCAATGAAAGTGGTAGCCCTGAAAGTTGCATTCTTTAATTAAAAATAAAGATCAGATGCAACTGCACCTGGGCCAGGTGACCCAGTGACTTCTATTTATACCAGAAAAAGATCACAAGGCTCCCCCTACCTTGGCTGTGAGCCTTGTACAACTGAGAAGTCGCCATGAAAGATGACATGCATTGATTCCTTGTCTATCTCAGAGAGTGCTCATTAACTCTACCGCAACATTACTGAGTGCTGCAACAGAAAACGGACACGGGCATAGGCAAATGTGGCTTCTAGAAACAACCACTGCTATTTCAAGTGTTCTGGCTTCCCCTCCTTCGACTCTAAATTATAAGATGCACAGGATAACCAACAAATGGAATTGAGTTTAAAGATTTCTGATTCAAGGAAAAAAAAGAGTCCACATTCTCCCTACTTCTCAAATACCAATAATATAATAAAAAGAATGTAAAAAGATACCAAAATCTATACCTGTTCCTGAAAGCAGGGAAAAAAAATGTCATTTACATACACAAAATTTTAAGAAATTTCTGCAAGAAACAGTGCTGGCAAGACCAAGGTAAAGGGTCACCTGATCAGCACCCAGATCCCTGCATGAAGGGAAGAGTCCCTCTTGTGAGGCACACAGGGAGCCCGAGCAGACCGCACTAACTATTAAGACTGGACCAGGGGCAATCAGTGCAGATTAAATCAAATACAACCACCGTCTCTGGAAAACACATCAGTGTTGATGCCCAGAGCAATGGGCTGTACTTCCCTTCACACCTTTCTTTTTTTTTTTTTTTTTTTTTTTTGAGACGGAGTCTCGCTCTGCCGCCCAGGCTGGAGTGCAGTGGCCGGGTCTCAGCTCACTGCAAGCTCCGCCTCCTGGGTTTACGCCATTCTCCTGCCTCAGCTTCCCAAGCAGCTGGGACTACAGGCGCCCGCCACGTCGCCCGGCTAGTTTTTTGTATTTTTTAGTAGAGACGGGGTTTCACCATGTTAGCCAGGATGGTCTCGATCTCCTGACCTCGTGATCCACCTGTCTCGGCCTCCCAAAGTGCTAGGATTACAGGCTTGAGCCACCCCGCCCGGCCCCCTTCACACCTTTCTTTGGACACCGGCTTTGGTCCAAAGAAGGACATGGGAACCCATGAGAGAGTTGACCAATGAGAACATTCAGTCAAGTTGCAGGTAAAAAAACAATAAAGATCAAATCCATCACTTCCTTATATGCCAGCAATAACTGCATAGAATATATAATGTAAAAAAAGGCCTCATTTATAACAACAATGTAAATTCCAGCGAGTTTAAGATGTAAAGGTAAAAAAAGAAGCCTTAAAGTAAAAAATAGTTTATTAAATATATAAAATAACCTCATCTACAAACAAAACATTAGAGGAAGATAGAAGCGTTCATATAATATCATTTGTATAGCATAATCTCTTCCAAAATATGACCCCCAAAGGCAGTTTCTGAAAAGAAAATGGCAATGATTTGAAAAAAGTTACAGATATATGTGCGTAAATATTAAAATATTAAATAAATACAATTGTTACAAGTAGGCACATAAAATTTTAAATGCAACATAAAATTAAAATATTAAAATATTGAGAGATAGAGTGAAATCTAAATGATCAATCTCTGACATATAAAAAATGCTAGTGAATTAATATGAGAAAAATAAAGTCTTGATGCCTTCAAAATAAAACACTAGTAACTGTGAAATACATTAATAAAATGTTTACACATACTACAAGCTAATATTAAACCTCATTTTTGAAAATATCAAACAGATTACATTAGAATTATAATTAATTGGAAAGAGTCAGAAAATGAGCTTTGCCATGCACTGCCTGTGATAATTTCAGTTGTTACAAACTTTCTTAGAATTACACGAAGGTGTGTCTCAACAATCTTTAAAATAAGCTTCTCATTTATACAGTATCCCATGTCTAGAAAATAATTTTGATATAATAATTGTAAATATAGCCAAAGATGTCACTTAGAAAATATCAATTACAGTACTATTTTAAATTGCAATAGAATTAGTCATAGTCTAAATGTTCAGCTTTGGGGACTGATAACTTTTTTGATACAAATCAAGAAGTTACATGTAGTCATTAAAAAGTATGTGATAGACATATACTTAATAAAAACATATTTTATGATAAAACTATGTTTAAAACTGTATGTAAGTTTTAAGTCTGTTAAATATGCATTCGTCCATTCAATTGCCAACTTATGGCCTCATGGAACTTATATTTTAGAGGAAAAGCATATATCTGACTACATATCTATTTGGAAGGCTAGATGTTAAAATGTTACTAGTGATTATCTCGTGACTATCTCAAGCTGAAAGACGGTTTATGTAAGTTTCATATTTTTCTCTAGTAAATGTGTAAAAATAAAAAAGGTTATACTGAATGGCACTCAAGAAATAATAGTGACATGATTCAATTCAGTCAAATTACCAGTTACTAAATAGATTTCTAAACACTAACATTTGAATTCGAACATGTACTTTGAAATAAGCTTCCATGTATAGTTCACAACTAAATTTATAAGTCATTTTACATAATTATTCTGAGTGAATTAATATTATGATCAAAACTTTTTCCTCTACAAACAAGTGTGAATTAAAGAAGGAGAACAAATCAAAAAAGAGATGAAAAATTAAAATTAATTGTTATTGGTGAATCACAATTTTCTCCCAGCAACGTTTCTCCCTGCTCTGTAGAATGATGCCTCAGTTCATTAAATAAATGCACACACATTCCCCACAAATTCAAGGGATATTTCTTAAGGATACATGTAAATCGCACAAAAATTTTCTTCTAAAATAATGAAAACAGAATACAGTCTTCACATTTTTAAAAATGTGCAGATTCTGTGCTATTCTCACTTAGGGTATTTATTTGCGGATGCTGGAATGAAGAGAAAATTGCAAGTTTTATATAAGGAGCTTTATATATAAATATTGCTTCTTCTAGATTGCCATCCCTTGCATTTTCTCCCAAGATCCTTACAATTTTTGTATTCATTTCATTATCACTTCCAGTGCCCTTCCTTCAATCCTGTATCTTGATTTAGTCAGAATAATTTGCAAGGAATCCCTAACAGTGGGTTCTGGTTTTAGCCCTACCAGAACTGAATTTTCATATTTGAGCAATTCATTTCACCTCTCAGAAGACAGTACGCATATATCTGAGAATTCTTAGAGTGTTATTAAGTATTGTGACTCATTTCCATATTGTGCATCAGACTAATTTTTGATTCAAGAAATAAATATGAATGTGGTTAGACTCTGTTTTTTAAAAAATCTGTAAAAGAGAACTAACTATAGCCCTTCTTTTTCAAGCAAGGATGCTTTAAAATAGTAATGAACATATGTATTGTATGCTTGCAAAACTATTTACACCTCTGTGCAACATGAAGAATACACAGAGGCAAATTGCATTATCCCTGCTTTCAAGTTGGAAAAAAAAGATAATACATAAAAAAGGATTCTAATATGTATTCACGTGTTATGTGTAATATGATATGTGCCATCCCAGCATTCCTGGGAGGCATATATTTGTAGCTGTTTTGCAGATTGAGAACAAGAAGCATGAAAATGGTAACTGGCATGCTCAAGGCCCCAAGAAAGTGGTCCCTAATCAACCCTATGAGTAAGGAAGGGAACAGAAAATATTTTAAAATTTAAAATAAACACCTACCTTATCCCAGCCTGCCAGATACACTAATATTCAAGAAGAAACTGCTGGGAGGTTTCTTCTATCCTCTGATTCTCCTTAAATCTGTAATATTGGACTTGTACATCTATGTTTAGCTGGCCATTCTTCTAGTCCTTTTGTTGGTAGAAAGCCAAGTCACATATGAATATAAGATTATAGGGTGACAATTATTCCTTCTTTTTCAGTCCCCATTATCACTCCCCACCCCTGCATTTCAAAGATTTTGCAGCAAATTTTAAAAAGAAGTCACTATCTGGCCATTTTTTATTCAACCCTTGACAGGCTTCCTTAAAAAAATCAATAAAATGTGAAAAGTATTGCTTAACACATGCATTAGCTATATTGGAAATAAGAAAGTGCTTGTGCAATTGCTTTTCTATGTGTGTATATGTGTGTGTGTATATATATATTTCTATGTATATGTGTGTGTGTATATATATATTTATATATGGAGAAAGACACACACAGAGGGAGACAGAGGGAGAGGGTGAGAGAAATCAGAGCTTTAGTGGGGAAACAGGCATCCTAACTATTCTGTATGGGGTTCAATGCTATCTGATTTGAGCACTTGTCTGTCCACCTATGAATTTCAGTGACCAATCTCAAGTTTTATAGTGATTGTGTCCACTTTATGAAAATGCCTTTGACATCAGGTAATATCTGCATTTAGGATTTGATTTCTTGAAAACCTAGTTTTTTCTTAAACCTTCTCCACTCTTAATTTACCTGTTCAGACTTTCTCCACCTTGTCTCCACCTACTAATCATGATGATAATGCAACTGTGATTGTTTCTATTCACACACCCCCACCCACACCCACAGATTGTTCTACACTACACAAGCCTCCTAGTATGGAAACTTCTGCATTCATTATTAGACTGGCTCCCTTTCCACACCCTTGCATTCTCCCAAGAAATATAGAGTCAGACAACTTCCCTTCCGCCTTTTTATAGCTGCTCTACCCCATACCTCCTCTCTCTCCCTTTCTCTGTCTCTCTCATTCTCTCCTCTCCTCTCTCTCTCTCTTCCAATTCCATCGTCAAATTTCCCTCTTCTCTTCTTTCTTTCCCATCAACAATTAGTTTTCTCTTCTCCTTCCCAGCCATACTTTTTTAAAAAAGACCCAATTCCCCTTCCTCAGATTCCATTCATTCTTCCACCCATCGCACACTGGCTTCTCCCACCACAATGCACTGGAAACTGCTCATGACCAGGTTGCCAGCAACCTAGTCACTGATAAATTCAGTGGACTCAGCACAATTCTTTTTTGTGCCTAATTTATTAGTAATTATCGAACTCTTTGGCACTATCATTTATCTTTTAAAATATGTAATGCAACCATGTATTTTTTAATCACTGAAAGGCAGATATTATCAAAGTCTGAATTCAACCATTGTTGCAAGATCTCCTTTCTTCCACTGTATTCACTTTTTGAATATTTAAGCACGTGACTTCTTTGAAAATATTCTATTTCTATATTTATATTTCTGGGTTTTGTTGAGTTGCACTTTCAAATTTTCTGTTTCTATTATGATTCTGATATATATTCATCCTAAATGATCTAAGAATTAAATAATATTTTTACATAAAATATTTTTAAATTTTAGTTAAATCTTATAAATACATATTTCAAAATCATTTGCAAAAATGGAATTCAGTGTACATCTAGTTGCCCTTTTAAAGAAAAATTATCATGCTTCAAACATTTCATATCTGCTCCTACATATATACAAAATTCAGAGAATTATGAATTGTTTCATATTGCAACGTATCACATAGCTTCTAAGTCATATGTACAATTATTGAATGCTGCACTAACTCACACTCTAGAATCGTGAAACTGACCCGAGAGGAGCAAGAAAATGAATGAGCAGCACGACTGGGAAATGAAATGTTATTATTGAACCTTCTATTCCATTCATGTGATCTAAAAAGGTTTGACAAGTTGAGTTGTTTTCTCTCTTACCTAAGTCCTCCTACCTCCCAGCTCCTCCCTGCATTCTGAAAGTGTCCAGCTCTGATAGCAGCACCATGACTCTTTGAGCCTTAACAGCATAATGACATAGCAACCTTTGTACTGAGGACATACAGCCAACGTGGAGCAGCAGTCTCCTGGGGCCTGAATGGTGTTAGTCATGAGAGCAGATACTTAGAGGCACAGGTTGTACTATGCCAGTTCTGACACTGGATTCTGAGTGACAAATAAGCCAATGGTATGCTTGGCATACCCTTCCTGTCTCTTCCTCGATTTCTCTGCCTCACTCTTAATTTCTATGGCAGGTCTCTTGAGCATTTTGGTTACTTGTGTTAATTGCAATAAAGTGTGAGGGAAAAAAAGGCAGGTCTTGCCCAGGTCTAAGGGCAGTAGTTCCAGCTAAAATACCATTATCATCTCAACGTTGCAGATGAGGAAAATGAACCACAAAAAGATGAAGCATTGTGGCCTAATCACAGATTTAACCAAGGACAGAACTGAGATATGAATCCAGGCAGTCTGACTCTAGATCTGTTTTCTTTTTGGTTTATATTATTTCTAAAAATACATATTTTTTGTTGTTGTTTTGAGACAATAAAAACCCATGATGTCTTAATAAAATCCAACAACTCAGAGAAAAACTAAGCCAAAACTAAATTGTCCTTTTTGGAGGTAGCTTTTGCACTGACTCTTTACTCTGAAAATTAGTAATTAAAGGGAAATAATTATGCACCTATCTTGTCTTTCCCAACAGGAACTGTGTTTCAGGATAAACAAATAACAATGAAGAAAAAGGAAAACAAAACAAACACCAATGTTCTTTCTTGTAATAAAATATTATTGTAAATACCTGGTCAAAGGGAGGGACTGTGGCTTAAGACTCAAACTTATTTTAGATTTCCTTTTTATAATCTTCTTTTTCTCTCTTTTTGCCATTCCAAAGTATCTCCTTTGCAAATGTTGTATAATATAATAGCAGAGAAATCACTCTAGAGGGAGTCACTTACCCACTTTCCTCAGAACCGAAAGTAAGCAAGTTATAAGAAGAAATTAATTTATGCTAATATCTTAAAATCCTGCCAAAATGTTTCTTGCTATCTCCATTAACATTTAGGATCTGGGCCATAATTCAGAGTAATATATTCTAGTGACATTAATATAAATTTTAGTATTGATGTAGTCATTGAAGATATTTTTTAAAATTGCTTTTATATTAATCTACATTAATGAAAGGCAAGGTGACCAAGCTATTATTAGCCTGAGAAAAGTCTGAGTCTGCAACACACAAAAAATATTCAAAAGGAGAAGAATGAATGGGAATCAAAATCTCTTCTATGACCTTGCTCAAGTTTTCAGATCTTAATAGATATTATTGCTCCAATTCCAAAATATTTCCCTGAGAGGAAAACAGAGATATTTGGTAAATGATCAATATTTTCACAGGCAGTGTTTAGATGTTATGTCCACATCCCTGTCACTGTATCTTTCTACATTCCTGGTTTAGCAACACAGTATTCTCTCAATTCTAGAAGGATCCTTTCCATTTCCGCTAGTATTCTCAGTGAGTCTAATTCATTCCCGTGATTTAATCAACTCCTGTTATGACTAAAAATTGTGAAAGAATATTCATCTGCTGCTGTACTTGCAATTTAGCATGGGATTCCTAAATTCCCTCAAAGTCATGAATATTGAATAGTGAGACTTCAGATGTTACGGCAAGCTAAAAGGAGAAGACTGAGAAGGAAGGAGTGGAAGGAAGCTGCAGTCTCCTTCAGACCACCCCATGGGAGTCCCTGTCCCACTAATGTATAGGCCAAGCCATTAGCCAAGGAAACCGCAAATGTTGTTAACATTCTTGCTTTCATATCACCTCTTTTCCCTGAGTGCTGCAGTGCATGACATCATCAGCCATACAGCAGCCTGTCAAGTTTTTGAAGACACCATTGTGTACCTAATGCCAACTAAATTTTTGTTTAGAGGTACTTTCACTGACACCAAGATGTTTAAAACAAACTCTCACTTTGATTTTTTGTTTTGTTTTATTTATTTATTTATTTATTTTTTTTTTTTTTTGAGATGGAGTCTCGCTGTGTCGCCCAGGCTGGAGTGCAGGGGCGCGATCTTGGCTCACTGCAACCTCTGCCTCCCAGGTTTAAGCGATTCTTCTGCCTCAGCCTCCTGAGTAGCTGGGACTACAGGCACACACCACTATGCCCGGCAAATTTTTGTATTTTCAGTAGAGATGGAGTTTCACCATATTGGCCAGGCTGGTCTCGAACTCCTGACCTTGTGATCCACCCACGTCAGCCTCCCAAAGTGCTGGGATTACAGCCATGAGCCAGTGCGCCAGGCCCAAACTCTCATTTCTTTAAGGCTTAAGATAGCAAATGCATTATCTTCTCATGAGAGACGGCACCTGTTGTTGCTAAATAGCATTTGTAGATTTGCAGAAAGTTGCACTGAGAAGACTCCATAGGAGCTCATCTAATTTACCACATTTTCCAAATTATCTCCCACCTTCCACCTTATTTTTATGATGAAGAATCTGAGAGGAAAAAAAAAAGTTGGAGGAAGTCACAGCATTCCACTAGTTCTCATCTCTCACCAGAAAATGAGCGGGAAAACATCTCTTTGCTGCGGAAAAGAACCAGGGATGACTTGCTTCTGATGCCTCTTGGCATGACAGAGTAACCAGAGGACTCAGGATACCAGACAGGGAAATTGAGGGAGAGACAGGCCAAGGAAGACTGTGCCAAGCTCCAGTGCCAAAGATTCCAGAGGATCAGGGAGAAGCAGGCAATGGGAGTGGGAAAGAGCATAGAGCAGAGATTAGGCAAAGGGATGAAGGAGGCCAACATTCGTTGCCTCTGTCCCTGTTTCTTGCATCCACTTCTGAATGCTCTGTCCAGGTAGCCCTGGTGACAGATTTTCTCTCAGTACTACCAGCAAAACAGAGAAATGCCTTATTGGCTAAGGCTCCAGGATGCACCCCACCTGAGAAGCAATCTCTTTAAGCCACAGCAGGGCTTAGAGGAAGATTCCCAAACTTGCCTTGTCCTCCAAATACTGAAGTATCTATTTAAAATACAGAGTTTCAGGCTTGTCCCTTGGAGAATTTGATTTAGTAGGTTGGAAAGGCTCTGAGGAATCTGTATTTTTCACAAACATTCTGTGATTCTAGTATCAAAAAGTTGGGGACATATGGGCGCAATAAAGAATGCAGGCTTTGCTGTGGCAGAGATGAGGCCTACTCATCATGTACCTTGGGCAGGGATTTTGAAGTTTCTGAAACTCAGTTGCCTCATTTATAAAACAGAGATAATAATCACAGGACGGAACATTCAATTGGATCCTACAAGTAGTCTCTAGTCATAGGCATGGCATGACCTGCATTCAATAAATACTAGCATCTAGTTCATATCAACTATTTTCCTTGGCAGTACCTCTAGTTTTAAGACTCAGGGCACAACAGATAGTTCCTCATTATTTAGAAGACTAGCCTGCTTAAAAAGAACAATGTTGAAAACTTCCACCAAGTGGTAAATAAGAATTACTGAGGTAAGAACCCAGATATCAGGCTATATTTGCTGAGCACAGCTACCAAACATAGACAAGAGGTGACCCCCAAAGAGATTCCTATGTTGTAAAATATAATTAGCCTCTCTTTGTCTCCGGACTGTGTTCTGCATAGTTGTATCTACTTCTGCCTCATCTACCCCTGGCTGTGTTTGACTTTATGTGATGTGGATCCATCACCCAGACTTTTTTTTTTTCCAGCTGGCTTCAATCTGGGATTTGGAAGTAATGCATTGACTACACTTTGCCTCATCCTTGACCAAGAATTCCTTCCAGCATGCTGCCCTTCCACCACTGTCCATGGCTCCAGCTTTTCCATTCCAGGCTTTCATCCTAAAACAACTTTCTCTTGAGGGCAATATCACAGTAACAGATACTAGGAATGGACTGAGGTTGAAAACAGTGTCCATGTGTTGTGGGCTTTCAATCTCTTCCACTCAAAATATGTCACACGGGATTCCACTAGATACAAAATGACAACGTAAACATAACAGGGGAATTTCTATGGGAACTAACATAGCATGAACTTACATCTCTATTTAATTGTCAGTGGTTGATATGACATCATTTTCCCAAGTCAGGTTCCGAAGAAGATTAGCAAGAAAAGGAAAATAGGAGAAGAAGAAGAAAGAAGAAATAGGAAACGCTCATAATGAGGAAGATGAAATGTTTAAAATCAAATATTTCTCCTCCAATCTTGCATTACAGACCAATCACGTGCCCTTAGCAATCTATTGGAGTTTAGGGACTTTTGTTTACTAAGTATCTGAAGGTAATAGTCCAATGAGATGACCAGAGATAGGACATGTGATACCTATGTCATGTAGCTCAGTGAATGTATCTCTGTAATGTTCACCTTCTGTAAGAAGAACAGGAGGACGAGTAGTGGTAATACTCCAGTGTCTTGGAAATACACTGCACAAAATTCCAGAAATGATAATTGTATGCAACAGAAAATAACATAAATCACTTCAGTATTTCTATCTGCATTTATGTAAAAAAAACACAGACTATCATCTTCTTTGCAGAGGTTGGGTAGGAAATAGGTGACTGTTCAATTTCATTCTACAGTTACTATGTCTTAGAAAATACTTGTCTTTGAAGCATTTATTTCTAAAAATCGTCTCAAATATAATGGCCCATTTTCTTAAGCTAGCAAGTAAAATATAAGAAACCCTGACAGGAAAATGAAGGGCAAGGAAGTCCCACCTACCCTTGAAAAAGTTAAAAATAAAACTATCTGATAGGTGAAACCTTCCAAGGAAAAGGAGAAAAGGTTTTGAGAAGATATTTTTGTCAGAGGAGTCTAAGATTTTTTTTTAGTATATCTTTGTAATTTTCTTATCTGCTTTCTCTCCCATTTCCCTCTATTCCTCTACCAACCAGTATTTCCCACTACTTATAGACTTAGTGTTTATTAATATACTATTTAATTTGGTGTTTAGCTTAGAATTTGCACTGAAGGGAAAAGAAGCAGGAAGGAAGTAAAGGGGAAAAAAAGAAGAGGAAATGGACGTTGTATTAGTCCGTTCTCACACTGCTAATAAAGACATACCTGAGACTGGGTAGTTTATAAATGAAAGCGGTTTAATGGAATCACAGTTCCACATGGCTGAGGAGGCCTCACAGTCATGGTGGAAGATGAAGGAAGACCAAAGGGACGTCTTACATGGCAGCAGGTAAGAGAGAGCATGTGCGGGGGAACTCCTCTTTATAACACCATCAGGTCTCATAAGACTTATTCGCTATCACAAGAACAGCAGGAGAAAGACCCACCCCCAGGATTCAATTACCTGCCACCAGGTCCCTCCCATGATACATGGGAATTATGGGAGCTACAGTTTGAGATTTGGGTGGGGACACAGCCAAACCATTTCAGGGATCAATATATTTTATGTGCCTAACATGTTTCAGGCATTGGCTACTAGTTTCTAGGCACATTAGCACATCCTGTGCTCACAGCCATCCTGTCTTATGGGTACTCTGGTTTCCATTTTGCAGCTGAGAAAACTGAGACTCAGAAAGACTGGCTTATCCAAAGTCACAAAAATACTGAATACAAGTGCTGATATTTTACTTCTAAATCCAAATCTGACTTCTTCTATTTCATCAGATGTGATTGGCTTGTAAACAAACAGCTGCCCACTTCACCTTCCTGGCTGACAGAACCCTAGTTTTATTCAGAGAACCACTCCTTGGGAAAAGTTATTCTATCCCAGCTCAGGCATTATTTTGGATAAGTTTAAACCGATCAGGCAAGTCCCAGTTCCCTTGCCAATGTTAGTTTTCAGGGTATGTATACGACCCAACTCAATCCACTGAGATATTTGAAAAGTTTTCCAGGAGAGTTCTGGGAAAAAGTTACTTGCTCTTAAAAAGTGAGCAAAGATGATGTTGTTATTTGATCAGATATGGTTGCAATGCCTGCAACAGTGGCAACTATATTTTGACCATGATGGCTCAAGCCTAAGAACAAAGTGAACACATCAAAGACAAAAAATTGTAAGGTGAAAGAAAACCTGTCACTGAGCTACTGAATTGACCAGCCATGAAGCTGCTCTACCCTGACACTCTCACCATGTAGCATAACAAATCCCCTAAGACGTTAAGAGCTGAGTTATCTGTTACTTGCAAATGAAAGCATCCTAACAGATAGAAGCCTCATTGTGGGAGATATAACAGATGCAGTGTCAATCCAATATAGAAGCAGAAAACACTGCCAGTTTATGAATAACTAAAATGGTATGAAAATAAAGAAGCCACATGTGGAAGCAAGTGTATAAACACACATAATACTAGAACAGCATCTCAACAACATCCTAGAGCAAAATATCCTACAAATGTTAACAGTTCATCTATCTCCTTAAGTCTCAAAGTCTCACAAGGCTCCATTACATTGCTTCAGTTTTCCTGAGATGTCAGGAAAGCTCTGAAAATACCAAAGCCTGGGCTATCTCTAGGGATTCCAATTTAATTGGAATATAGAACATCACTGTTCTATAAACTTCAGCAGTGGCATTGTTTCAAATGCTTGATTACCTCCAGAAGATATCTGAGGCTTGCCCCTACTGAACTACGTACATCTGTATTCCCTTTCCCCAAGAATATTTCAATTTTTCATGGAGCAGGGGTGGGGTAAGAAGAGACTGGAGCAGATAACAGTCTGCTGTTCATGGCACTTGGAGGTCGTGGCACTTGGAGTTCTGGGTGGTAAACGAGGAGCAGCACTGGCTTAGAAGCCAGGAAATCTAGGTTTCATTGCCGGTGTCATCAGTTACTTGGGATCATGGAAATCACCTGCTGACTCTGTATAATCATGTCTTCAAGGATAAGACAGAGCTAATTATTCTTCTGCTTCCCTCTTGGGTGTTGTGAGGATCAAATTCACTATGCATGTGAGATGTTTTGTAAAAGGTAAAGCATCACACAGGTGTGAGATGTTGTGCTTTGTGAATGAACAGCTCCAACTTTAGAAGTTTCCAGGTTGTCACCCACTAGTTATTCTAGGCTTGAATTACTTTGCAATAGCTCAGGTTTTCTTCGTCTTTTTCCTCATTAGAATTCCTTGGGGAGTTCTTAGAAGTCACCAGTGTCCTAACCTGCCCTCCAAAAATTCTGATGTAAACTGTCTGGCATGGGGGCTGACAATTAGCACTTTTTAAGGCTTATATGTTGTGTCTAATGGTCAACCGAGGATCTCCAAATCCAAATGCTTGTAAATAGCAGTGTTTTGTTAGGTGGTGTGGGTTTGTTCTGTTTTGTTTTTTGCCTTCCTCATCCCTGACCTCCTACTGGAGACCATGAGTCAGCTGCAATCTCCCATAGTCCTGCAGAGGATGGATGGCTCTGGGAGGCTGCCCTGGTCTCCTGCTGCCTTTCTGATCTCAGCTCCAGAGTCAGGAGGGAGCGTTCTCCTCTGAGTCATCATCCCCTATAAACAACTCTACAGTTGGGTTGCTAGTCACCCTGACCCAGCCACAGAGACCTCCTGCTTGGTTTATTCCATTCATGGGCTCTGCTGAGGCAGCTCTCGCCTGGGCCTCTAAGATGTGCAGAGCCTATCTAGTTACCACCTGCAGGTCATTTAGAGGCCATGCAGCAGAGAGAAAGAGGAAATAGAGAAAATCTTTACTTCCCTATGCCCTATAGTTCTCTGCAATTGCCTTTGTTCCACCAGGCTCATCATCAATTCATAGAATAAAAGGTGTAAATAAACCTTAAGAACAGGTAGGGCATTTCCTACCAATGCAGGATCTTCTAGCCCGTTGGGCACCACCTTTTCACTTGGACTTTGTAGAGGAGGGACAGGGAATAGGCAGGTTAGGAAAACCTGATGGCCCAGGAAAGTTTGGGATTGAGAAGTCCTCTTCTAGCAAAGATGCATCCTGGAGTATCCTGTAGATGGTTAGGGAAGACAGAGACCCCTACCTCCTACAATGCTGAGAGAGGACTTCCTGAAGCCCCCAAAGTCCTGTGGACCAGCTATTCTCACTGAACTCAGGCACCCTGTCTCTTCCTCCTCAGTAGACTCATCAGTAGTTTTCTTCCTATGATGATTACTAATATTCAAGTCATTAACTCATTCACTGGATTGTGAACTTCTAGGCACATCTTTGATTCATCTTGGATTATCCAAAGGGGCTATCACAGCCATTGACCCTCAGTAAAAATTTGTGAATGAGTGGATGGTGAATAAATAAAGGAGTGAATGAATGGGACTAATCAAATTGTTTTTCTCATTCCTCTCTAAAAGCAATAGTTACTTGTAAGGGTTAAGTGTTATCTTACAAGTAGATGAGTAGGAAGAGAGAGGACTGAGTAAATGAGTTTTAGGAAGATAGGCCCTGCTCTCTGACTGCTATTCTGACCACATCTCACCGTTTCATCAACCCACGGATTCTCTGTCCTTTTACTTATCCTTAAGTGAATGAATTTTGCTCTGCCCTGGGCTTCTTGCACAGACACTAGACATGTTCCCTATTGAATTCTACTGAGATTCTTTGCGGATTCCTACCCACTCTTCTACTGCAGTCAATTGTGGTAACTCCAACTTCAGGGAGAAGGCTTTTTCAGTTGTTTTATTTTGTTTCCTGTTTTATATTTTCTCCCTGTTCATTTGCAGCATATTTTGGCTGTCACTGGCAAAATCACTTCAAGGGATTGCCATGTCGGGACTAAATCTGGAGGCAATGTTCTAATCTCCAGTCATTGCATAGAGACAGTGAAAACCAGTTCCCTGGGGAAGGTGGTGAACTGAACATTGAGACCTGCTCTCATCTGGCATTTTCCTAGGTAAATATTTGTAGCATTTCCCAGGAAAGTAACACAGTGATATCTCATGCCAAACACTGACCTTTCCTTATTTCCTATCAGTAGTTCATTTTGCAGAGTAAAGAACCATGCCTAGTTTTATCATGGGGCCACTTTATTTGAAGAGTTTACTTTTTTACTTGGGTTGGCAAAATAGCAGAGTTTAAATCTTAAGAAGATCTGATTACCTAGGGCAGTTTCCACCCTTACTTTTCCTCGCACATTTCTTTAATCAGGAATCAGATTCTAGTTGTCTTTAGCGCAAGATGTGTCTCAGGCTACATTTTTGTTTTTGCTCTCCTGGACCAATACTTTTGTAGAAACAGAGCAATTATGAATGGGGTAAGGCACAAAGATTTAATTTCAAGCCCAAACACTGATGTAATTCAAAATTAATTAACATTTACACAGCACCTACTATGCTTCAGGCAGTTTCTATCCCCATGTTTCATTGAATCCTCAGACAGGTTCTGAGGTAAGTGTTAGCATATCTGATTAACAAATGAAAATACTGAGGATTAATATAATATTACACACCTACTTATTTTTAAAGAGCAAATAAAATCATATATGGGAAAATGACAACTATGTACAATGATAAGGAAACACAGGATAATTGTAATTATTTCTGCATGATAAAATGTGAATCCTAGTGAGTTTATTCTTCATATATTTTTGCTCCCACTTAGTGATTATGTATTATTTCAAAAGTGGCAAGTGATACCTATTTTAAAGAGAATGAAAAAGCAAAACAAAACTCAGAGGCTGTGGTTGTTCATGAGTGCACTGTTAGTAAGCTTCTGAGCCAGGACTTTCCTTTTTCTAATGGAAAGCACTGCTCGCTATTCCACAGTGCCTCTGAAAGGGAAGTACTTTGTGAGGAGAAGGGGCACAGGAAAACACCCCCTGTGGACCTGCCCTGCCCTGAGACTGCACCATATTGAGCTCTGGGCCTTACCTGAGAAAGCAGATGCGAGAAGGAGCTTTTCTCCTGTTATCAGAAGTGTTTCACCAGAGCAACTCAATCCTGAAGAGGGGCTGGGTAAATGAGGCTGAGACCTACTGGGCTGCATTCCCAGACAGTTAAGGCATTCTAAGTCACAGAATGAGATAGGAGGTCAGCACAAGAGACAAGTCACAAAGACCTTGCTGATAAAACAGGTTGCAGTAAAGAAACCAGCCAAAACTCACCAAAACCAAGATGGTGATGAGAGTGACTTCTGGTCATCCTTACTGCTACACTTCCACCAGCGCCATGACAGTTTACGAGTGCCAAGGCAACGTCAGTAAGTTACCCTGTATGGTCTGAAACAAGGAAGCATGAATAATCTACCCCTTGCTTAGCATATAACCAAGAAATAATCATAAAAATGGGCAACCAGCAGCTGTTGGGGCTGCTCTGCCTACAGAGTAGCAATTCTTTTAATCCTTTACTTTCTTAATAAATTTGCTTTCACTTTACTCTATGTATTTGCCCTAAATTCCTTCTTGCTGAAGATCCAAGAACCCTCCTTTGGGGTCCAGATCCAGACTCCCTTCCAGTAACACTGTTGCCTTCCTTAAGCTTCCTGATGCTCTCACTGCTAGATTTAGTGTGATACAAATTATCCCTATTATCCAAATTCCAAATCCAAATGATCTTCCCTTTCATTCAGAGACATTGAGTCAAAGCATTGGTATGTGTCACTCCAAGTGCAAATTCACTTTCAAAGTATATTATGGAATGAGTTCTGAGCTCAGAAATGAGGGCCAGACTGAAGAACATTTGAGAGGCACTCACGTCATGTTGGTGGCTGCTTGTTGCTATGGCTGGACTTAGCTGACTTTTTGTACAGCATGTCTGGTTTCCCAAAATTCACTCATTTGCATTACCTGATCTTTGTGAGCCTTGGAAATAGGCAGGCATTAGTCAGATAAGGAAACAGAGACCTTGAGAGTCTGAGTGACATTTTTTACTTAGTTCAGCTCCTCTGTCCAAAAACATTCAAGATGGCTTAAAATAAGACATTTGTACAATGATAGTAGTCAAACAGAAATTTTAAAATCACAGCCATAAAAAAGAGAAGAAAGTGGATAATCCAACCAGGCGAGCTGATATACATGATACAGATATTACCCTGAGTTTCTCTGCATCCAGGACAAAAAGGGAAACATGGGAAATTAGCACACTCTTATTACTGGAGAGGAATGGGGGAGGAAGAAAATGCCATTTTCTCAGAGAAGCAGAGTTCTTTTTAACTTGGTTGTAAAACCTAAATGGAATTCTTTATAGGAGACATTGAAAATTGGCAATGACCTTGACAACAGATTTTTACAACAGATTTTACAGCAAATACACCAAAATGAATTTCATATGGTTTTTTTTTAAGCTACAAATTTTAAGCTACAAATTATTTTTAAGCTATAGGGACTTTTTTTTTTTTCATGAACTAGATCATTAAAATCTTACAAAAGCTCTATGAAGTATTTACTATCACATTTTCCAAATTCAGAAATGGAAGCTTAAAGTGATTAAGTTGCTCTCTGAACATCCCACAGCCCATAATTGACAGAGTTGGGGCTGGATCCCAGGTCTGACATCTTAAATTCTGAGGATAAGTAAAACGCAATCACACAAAGGCAATCTGGCAAATTGTCCAAAATGTCTCCTAGTGGATTGACCTAAGCCCAAAATAAAACTTAGATCCCAGAAGTAAATGAACAATATATTGCAAATTACTTTAAGAATTAGTTCTCTAGCTGAACTTTTAATAAAGTCTAAAAAGCAAACACTTAGGCATCGTACACTGGCAAAGGCTGCTGGTTGATGTTACCCTGTTTACAGAAGGTCATGCAGGTGGATTGTGTCCTGCCAGGTTAGAACCCAACTCCCCCACTACTAAGTCACAGACCTTATTATAATCAGATAAATCTCTCCCCAACTATGACCTTAGACTCATAGTTTCTAAGGTCAAGGAATATACATCCAATATTTTTCCCATATTTTTTAAATCTGATACACAATAGTCCTCCTGTGTGTCTGGTGCTTCACAGGGAACTGAGATGACTGAAGCTGAAGAAGCTTCAAACAGGATGGGATTATGTAACAAGCCCTCCTGGATACTGAGCAGTGCTAGAAGTGAACTGGGGACATTCTCCCTAGGAAAAAGCCAAGAAGCAAGATTCACAGGGAGATAAATTTCCATAGCCTTAGTGTTCTCTATTTTATTGTCCACACAATGGTTTACATCCCTGAAAACCTGCCATTGAGTCCTCAGCTGCATCCCTGAGGCACTAAGGCTTAATGAACTCAGCTATGACTCAGTCAAATCACTCCCAGAGTAAAGGTTTCACTGGAGAATGTAAGAGTCCTTTTGCAAAGTTAATTCTTTCTGAAAGAGGAAGAATATTAGAAAATAGTCAACCATAAATTAAGTACTTACATAACACCAGTATTTCCAATTTAGTGTAGCAAAGAACTATGTCGCAGGGATTTAAAGTACATACTTTGTAGCTGAATCGCTTTGGTTCAAATGCATATCCTGCCAGGGTCTGAATTTGTTACACTGGCAGTTATTTCTAGGCCTCAGTTGTGTCATCTAGACAATGATTATAATAGTATCACATTATTGAGTTGTTCTGCATATCCACTTAATTATTACACTTAAAGCAATTAGTAAGTGCCTGAGACATAGTAAGTGTTCAATAAATGTTAGGTATCAAAATTCAAGGAATTGAAGTAAAAGCTGAATGAGCTGTAAAATTAACGTAAGACTATTTTCTAATCCTCAAGGAATGATTTTAAGCAAAATACAAATGATGGAGTAATTCGCTCCTAATGAGGCCGTATTTGTTAGCTTTTGCTGTGTAACAAACCATTGCCCAAATATCATGGCTTAAAGCTAGAACCATATTTTAGCACACGTTTTTACATTTGTCAGTTTAAGTTGCACTCATCTAAGCAGCTCATCTGGGCTGGGCTCAACAGATTTCAGCTGGGCTTGCTCGTGTTTGACAGACAGCTAGTGGGTTGCCTGGTTTACCATTGTCTTTTCTGGGACACCCAGATTTACTGGGACTTTTCTCTCCATGGTCTTTCATGTCGTAGAAGGCATGCCCAGTCTTATTCACGTATCAGTAAAAATGTTTCAGGAACGGCATAAAAACAAACCCAAAGGTACAAGTAACTGTCAAGTTGCTGTTTGAATTAGGTGTGCTACTGTCCCACTAGCTTATACTCACATAGGACTTTCCAAAGGTTTGAATACAGGGGGTGTTAGTAAATGGAGTATCACTGCATCAGCACACTATAGGGGGCATCAGAAAATAATCTGTGGGAGGACATAGTGGGAGTTCTAGTACACATGAACAAAGTTTGATCAAGAAAAATGGGAGGAGTATTCTATATACAGAAAGTATCATGACCTGAGATACATTGGGATGAACACATATAGCGTGAGGCAAACTAAAACTCCCAGGGGGAAAGAAGTGAGGTGTGAGCTTTGATGGTCATCTCTAGCTCCAAGCTCTTCTTTCTGTCAAATAGTTTATAAACTGTCTTACCACCTACCCACATAATAACTGTTCCATAGTGCAGCATTCTAAACAAGAATTCCCAATTGGGAACTAGACATCCTTCTTTCAAATATTTTTTGACTCTTTCATCACTGGAGATTATTTTAAGAATCATTTCTCTAGCCCGACTCTTAATAAAGTCTAAGTAGCGAACACTTAGCTGTTGTATTGATACCACCACTCCATGCCACACCCCAATAACTAGGGTCCTCAGGCCTTCCTCTCTTTTCATCCCCCGCTTGCTGAATGTATCCCAAATGTGGCTTTCCCCAGAAGCTACTTCAGACACAGCTCTGGCCCTGTATTTGCTTGAAAATAAATTAGGATTCACAACACAAAGGACTTTCCATTTAACAGGGTTCACGCTTCTGAAACAGTTGTGGGTTTTTCTTCCTGTTATTAGACAGTATTTATGTTGCAATTAACATTCTGTCTTTATCAAAGAAAAATCAACAGTAGTACAAGAATTATAGAGCCAAAAAATGCATGATAACCAGATTTAACAATGCTGGATCATGGATACTGTCACTTCCTGATACTTTCCCCTTATGTTCCCCATCCCAATATTCCAGCTCTACTGTTTCATAAATAAATTTGAAAATCTCACCCTTTGATAGAGATTTTGAAAGAATTTTTATATCATGTACATGTCCTATGACACCTGGAGATGAATCTAGTCCTCTGGGAACCCATGAGAATAATGAGCATCAGGTTGTCTATCAAACTCATACAGCAGGAAGAAAGTCCGTGTGGCTTGTCTTACTCTATCCTGATAAATTCTGTTTCCCCTATTCTTCAAATCCACTCATAAAATCTCCCTGCATGATGATTACGACTATACCCTGAAGATTCAAATTGACTGAAAACTTGGGAATTTATGCTCAGATTTAGGAAACAAAAGACATAGGAGTTTTAAGTAAGAGCCATTTCAATATATGGCATGTGTGTCTTACATTGTGACTTACTTTATTAAATAAGTCCGGGCTATGATATTTCAAGCATGGATTCTCCAAAGCAAATCTAAGTTGCATGTAGATAGGGTTGATTTGGATTTTCCAAACTACATGATCTTTCTGTAAATATTAGTGATATATTACCAAAGGAGCCATACAGACCAACCTGCAGCCCAGTTGTATAATAGAAAATGAGATCTAACATTCCACAAATGGCCAGGAAGTACAGATAAGAGAAATCAGTGAGGAGAAAAATGTCCAGGTGCTGCCTGTTGATTGACATTAAATTTGAACATACTTTACCTTATTTATTGATGGACAAGAGGAAATCAAAGCAAAATTAGACATAAATATACTACAAAATATGTAGAAAAATGAATTAACTTAGAAACATAAAGATTAAAATAATCTACTCTTTGTTATTAAAGAGGGGAGAGGGGAGGAAACCTATTTGGCATTCTCAACAGATTTTTAAAACACTAACAAAAAATAAAATGATCTGATATTAGCAAAAAGATGGAGTAAGGACTCTGAAAGTTCATACCTTCAGAAAAATCAATGAAAAATCTGACAAAAAAATCAGAATCAACTTTTTATACAAGCATACCAAAAGTTTGAAATAATGCACAGAACACTTATTTTAAAACACCAGTTAAATCTTGGTAAGATCTTGTGGCTTTTTAATTTACCATAATTCTAGCTCTCACTTTCAGCTCAGAACATTATTTAAAAAATTCTAATTTCTGGTACTTGTAACAGATGGAGCAGAAGCCATTTATTTTCACAGTGTTGAACTTTTATGTTTTGACTTGTCTGTTGGCTCCTTGGAAGACCAGATCAAAAGGCTTGTCTTTATCTTGCCTGATTCAGAACCCACCTAGTGCTAAAGCTACTACCTGGAGTGTGTTTACAGGAAACATTCACAGGCAAATAAATATTTTAGTGACTGCTGCCTCAGGTAATGGATGATACTTAAAAGAAACCTTTGATAAGCTATTTCTGGAAATTTTGAAAGCTAAATGTATGCTCAGAGCTATGTGCATTCTCAAGGAAGACCCAGTAAGGGCTGAATCAATCACCAATGGCTGATCTTGATGCTCTATGAAAGCAGGAAGGCAATAGCAGAGTTTCAAACTGCCTGGCTAAGTGCTGAAAACACACCACACACACACAAACACACACACACACACACAAACACATACACAGCTCTGCGTAAAACCGGAAGATGTTTCGGTTTCAGGATTTGAAGAAAAGTTCTGCTCTATCATTACTTGACCACTAAGCTAATGAAACAGAGACCTCAGTGGCCACACATAACAAAAATGAAAACTTTACAGATTTGGTTCTGAAAGTCACTAAAACAAACAAAATGTTACCAAACAAACAACTACTACAACAATCAGCAACAACAAATCCTGAAGAAGAGAAGAATCTGGTTATCAGAGTTGCCACCTTACAATTCTAAAAATGTTAAATTTGAAGCAATAAAATATCAGGCATGCAAAGAAACAAAAAGGTATGATCTATAAATAGAGAAGAAAGTCATCAATGGAAATTGTCACTCAAGGAGTTCAGATGACTTATTATACAAACACCTTACATTATCTATTTTAAATCATTTAAATATATTCAACGATTTAAAGAAAATCATGTCTGAGTAACTATAGAAACCATGAGAATAATGTCTCACAAAATAAAAAATACCAATAAAGAAACAGAACTTAAAAGGTAAGGAGAAATTCTGGAGTATGAAAGTACAACAACTTAAATAAAATGTCACTAGAGAGGATCAAGAGCACACTTAGGCAAGCATAAGAAAAATCAGTGAAATTGAAGATAGGTCAATTGAGATCATCCATTCTGAGAAATATAATGTTTTAAATGAAGGAAATAAATAGAGCCTAAGAGACTTGTAGGACACCATCAAGTATACTGGCACAAAATCATGAGACTCCCAGAAGAAGAGGAGAAACAAAAAGGAAAAAAAATTTGAAGAAATAAGGGTCCAAATCTTCCAAAATTTGAATTAAAAATAGTAAAATACACATCCAAGAAACTCAAAGAACTTCTAGTCAAAAAAAAAAAAAAAAAAAAAAACTCAAAGAGATCCATACTGACACATAATAATCAAAGTGTCAAAAGATAAAGATAAGGAATCTTGAATGCAGCAAGAGAAAACTACCTCATCCTGTGGAAATGACCCTCCATAAGATGAACGTCTGTTTTCATAAGACACCACAGACGCCAAAAGCAGTGGGATGACATATTCAAATAGCTTAAAAATAAATGAAAAACTATAAAACAAGAATTTTATATCCAGTAAAACTTTCCTTCACAAATGAAGGAGAAATGAAGACATTGCCAGATAAACAAATACAGAGAGTTACTAGCAAACCTGCCTTCTAAGAAATGCTAAAAATCTTTCAGTGTGAAATGAAGAGATACTATATAGTAACTTAAATATATACAGAGAACACCAGTAAGTTATCTACATAGATAAATGTAAAAAACAGTATTAATGTATTTTAATTGTTTTCTTTTCGAGATGGGGTCTCACTCTATTGCCCAGGTTGACCTTGAACTCCTGGGCTCAAGCAATCCTCCCACCTTGGCTGCTCAAAAAGCTGGAATTACAGGTTCTGAGACACTGTGCCCAGCTGTGAGAGGCACTGAACCAGAATGACTCCATCTTAAATAGGGGCTCAGTAAAATAAGACCGAGACCTGCTGGGCTGCATGCACAGTAAGTTAGGCATTCTGAGTCACAGGATGATAGGAGGTTGACACACGATACAGGTCATACAGACCTTGCTTATAAAAAAGGATGCAGAAAAACCAGCCAGCCAAAACCCACTAAAAACAAGATGGCAGCAAAAGTGATCTCAGCTCGTCCTCACTGCTCATTATGCTAATTATAATGCATTAGCATGCTAAAAGACATTCCCACTGGTGCCATGAGAGTTTACAAATGCCATGACAAAGTCAGGAATTTACATTATATGGTCTAAAAAAGGGAGGAACTCTCCCTTTTCTGGGAAAGGAGAATTGCCCACCCCTTTCCCAGAAAACTAATGAAGAAGCCACCCTTGTTTAGTGTATAACTTTAAGTGTCCTTAGTGGAGCAGCCCACACCACTGCTCTGCCTATTGAGCAGCCTTTATTTATTCCTTTACTTTCCTAATAAACTTGCTCTCACTTTATGAATTCACCTCAAATTCTTTCTTGCACAAGATCCAAGACCCCTTTCCAGCAACAAAGCCATATGTAATTTTTAAATTTGCAATTCCTTTGTTTACATCTGATTTAAAAGACAACTGTGCACAATGATAATTACAAGTCTATGTTGGAGAACACATGGTGTAAAAAGATGTGTTAACAATTTGTGAAAATAACAGCACAAAGGGGAAGATAATCTAGGCTATAGCAGTAATGCTTTAGTGTACTATTGTGGTTAAGTTGGTATTAACTCAAAAAAATTAAAATGGCACACTAGGAAATATCTATTTAACTCAAAAGGAGACAATAATGGAGGAAATGTGGAAGAAAAGATAATAAGACACATAGAAAACAAATATCCAAGTGCAGAAGTGTATTTTTATCAGTAATTATTACATCCAACATATATCGATTAAACTTTCCAATTAAAAGGCAGAAACTGGCAGAAGGGTTAAAGGAATAATAACAACAAAACACGATTCCTCCAGACTATATGCCATCTATAAGAATCCCACTTTAGATTCAAAGACACAAATGAATGCAAGCTAAAAAAAAAATGGAAAAACATATCCCATGCAAGCAGTAATCAAAAGAGAGCAGACAAAATGGACTGCAGGGCAACAGTTGTTATGAGAGGCAAAGAAGGACATTATATAAAGATAAAAGGATCAGTCCATCTAAAAGTTTTAACAATAATTAAAATATATACAACTAAAAGGAGCGCCAAAATACATACATCAAATCAGACTAAATGAATGAATAAACAGTTTGATAATCATAGTTGAAGACCTCAACACCCTGCTTTTAATAATGGACAGAATGACACAGATAATCAAGAAAATAAAATAATGGAACAACACAATAACCCAAGTAATCAATAGAACATTTCACTCTGTGACAGCAGAATACACACTCTTCTCAAGTGCATCTGGAACATTCTCCAAGATACACTGAGTCAATTCACAAAACACGTCTCCTAAGTTTAAGAATATTGAAAGCATACAAAATATGTTTCCCACCACAATAGAATGTGTAATGCCCAGATCCACGATGACCCAAAAGCAACCACCAGAGTCCAGAGACAAAGCCAAGTGGCAGGGATCGCTTTATTTCGAGTTCGAACTCGGTTCCCTCCAGCTAGGTATCAGATCCTAGGGAGAGACCTCGAGCTCGGTGTTCAGCCGTCTTTTATAGTCAGACACAAACAAGTTACAGCAAGTTACAGAGTCACTGGGGATTTTTACAGTTGTAGGTTTACAATTGGCTGACATTTAAAGTTAAACATTAGTCAGTTGCTCATTGGTTCCCGCCCTTTGACCAAACCACAAACGGCTGCTTGCCCTGCTAGGGACTTTCCAGATAACCTTGTTGTTTTAGCATTAAGGGGAGTTTCCTGACTTTTCTGACCTCTGTATTCCTGACTTTTCTGACCTCTGATATTCCTGACTTTTCTGACCTCTGATATTCAGTATTTTCCCACTCCTCAAATGAAATACAAATTATTTTTGGAAGTTTTGAAAATTCATGAATATAATGAAACTAAACAACCCACTCTTAAAAGATCTATGAGTCAAAGACATCATCATAGCAGAATCAGAAAATACTTTGAGATGAACTAAAAGAAAAAAAGCATACCAAAACATGGGAGGCAGTGAATGTAATACAGCAAATCTGTAGTTGCAAATGCTTTCATTAAAAAGGAATGCAGGTTTCAAATAAGCAACCTAAACTTCCTCCTTTAAGAAAAAGAACAAACTACACCCAAAATCAGAAGATGTAACTAATAAAGACTAGAGAGGAGATGAAACAGAGAATTTAAAAATCAATAGAGAAAACGAAACCAATAGTTGGTTCATTCAAAAGAATGACAAAAGTGCCAAACTTTTAGTTAGATTAATCAAGAAAATAAGAAAGAAAACACAAATTCCTAAAATTAAGAATAAAAGTGAAGGCACTCGGCTCACGCCTGTAATCTCAGCACTTTGGGAGGCCGAGGCGGGCGGATCACAAGGTCAGGAGATCGAGACCACAGTGAAACCCTGTCTCTACTAAAAATACAAAAAAATTAGCTGGGCGCGGTGGTGTGCGCCAGTAGTCCCAGCTACTCGGGAGGCTGAGGCAGGAGAACAGCGTAAACCCGGGAGGTGGAGCTTGCAGTGAGCCGAGATTGCGCCACTCTGCACTCCAGCCTAGGCGACAGAGCAAGACTCCATCTCAAAAAAAAAAAAAAAAAAAAAAAAAAAAAAAAAAAAAGTGAAGGCACTCAAACCTACTTGAAAGAAATAAAAAGGATTATTAGCGAGTACTCTAAATGATTGTGCATCAACAAATTAATCTTCTCATCTCTCTTAGGTAGCTTAACTTTTTAAAAAATGCTGAACTATTCAAAACTATATAAATAATCTCTTAAAATATGTAAGGTCCTCCTTTCTGAACTAAGTAATAATTTTAAAATCCTATTCCTAAATACACTTTGAAAAACCCAGTGATAGAACATGGGGCTAGAGAGGCTTACTATATCATTTTTAGAGCTTGGTCACTTTGGATAATGGCTCAGATTGCCCCTGGGAACTCAAAGGTCCCACCAACACAACACAAACACACTCATGCTTATGACGTTCCTAGGAAAATCTGAATATTTGAGAATTTGAAAATTTGATAACTCAATTCCCATAACACTTTTCATGATCAAATATTCAAAATTGATTTAACATATTGATGGACCCCCAAAAGAATGACTCAACATTGCTATTTTTTAATGCTTTGTTATAGTATCCAGCAGGCAATGGTTGTTTTTCTAAAGCTTGGAATAAAACTGCAACTGACTGGGAAGCCTGAAAGGACTCATCCCCTTTATTATATCATAACATCTCTTGTTTCTCCTGATTCGTGTTTTTATTTGTTTTTTGTTTTTTAATTATACTTTAAGTTCTAGGGTACATACGGAGAACGTGCAGGTTTGTTACATAGGTATACACGTGCCATGGTGGTTTGCTGAACCCATCAACCGGTCATCTACATTAGGCATTTTTCCCAATGCTATCCCTCCCCTAGTGCCCCCAACCCCCAACAGGCCCTGGGGTGTGATGTTCCCCTTCCTGTGTCCATGTGTTCTCACTGTTCAACTCACATTTATGAGTGAGAACATGCAGTGTTTGGTTTTCTGTTCCTGTGTTAGTTTGCTGAGAATGATGGTTTCCAGCTTCATCCATGTCCCTGCAAAGGACATAAACAGGGTCATGTTTTTAAATCTTGTAATATTGAGAATTAAACAATTCCTTATAATTTAAGCCAGTTGGGTGTCATTCACTAGGCATTAAAGCATATATTAATCTTTTCTAAATTTTTATTTATTAAAAGCTCTGAGACATTCAGAAATCAATAAAAGTAAAATCAATTATCTTTCTATCTCCTTGTATGTTCAGGAAATGAATCAGCAAGCACAGCAGTGAGAAGCTGTTCAGCTTTTTTATGAGTTAACTATGCAAGCGGTAAAATGTTTGAGAGAGATATGGAGATTTAAGCTACTGAACTCATATTTAAAATGTAATCGACAAACATTCATGACAATTAGTATTTGCAGAAGCTCTTACGATTTATCAGGCACTTTCACATGCATTACCATATTCAATCATCACAAAAAATCCTGAAACAGATATTTTTGTCTTGAATTTAAGATACAGAAAGATTAAATGGCTTGGTAGGAGACACCATGTCAGAAGCAGACTCCTGGTTCCATGCCAAAGCTCTTACCCATTTTGCTGAGTCATAGCAGAATCCACACAGCCATTATTGAATTTTGTCTCATCATGAAATATGTTCTCATAAATGTTGATTATAAATGCACTTTCCCTGCAGGACATTATCATTCTTGACAGTTTTTAGTTCTTAGTCACACTACTTAGAGAAATTATATTTTGCCACATATAATTAATATCCCCACCAAATTATAAAAACCTGGACTTTGTAAACTTCGTTGGGCATTTTAAAATCATAAACTTTAGACAAGTATAACTAAAATTAATTAATTATCTGCAATATCAGTTATCACAAATGCGTGAAACCAATTCTGAATTACTCACACTCATATCATCTATGGCATTTTTTAAATCCTAAAAGTATTTATTCCTGTCTCTGAGAATATTTCATATTACAACACCTGAATCAGGAAATATAAATATAGATATTGGCTTAAAAATATAAAATTAGGATAAAGGGCATAATATGTATGTTATATATGTACAAATACCTTTTGCTACTTTCTTCCAACTGAATTGATAGTCAAGAGTTGACAAAAAAGTTATTAAAATAGACATAAAAAACACATAGAATGTATATGACTTGTATATATACACATAAACATAATACATAAATATGAATACATATGATGGATATGTACATACACACATTATATAATTATTATGAATGTATATACACATATATACACATATGCATGAGCTCATACTGAACCCTCCAATGACAAATCAACAGCAACAGAGGATTCATTCTAGTCTTCCCCTTTTCTATAATACCTTTCATCAAAAGTGAGAAAACTAGCTCACATTATACTCAATCTATTTACTTGATTTCCCAGTCATAAAATATACAGAAAGCAGTTTTAGAATTGTTAACCCATAGCAATGCAAAAAAGCCAAACGTAACCTAACTAGATCTCAATATTTGCACTTGGTCTTAGTCAAAAGGCTGAGAAGCAATGAGATCTCAATAATTGTGTATAGCTTCTTTTTCTCTTTAATCTAAGGTCAGAACTCAAAATACTATGCTCAGAAGCTGGTAGGGTTAGATTTTCTCTTCATTCAGTTTGATAATGTTACTCATTTAAAATACAATTACATTAAACTTATTTGGTTCCTATCTTACTTTATGGTTCTTTTGTGCATGTACATTATCTTGACTGCAAAGAGTCAAAACTATCTAAAAAGTATACATCTATCCTTCCCTATCCACAGCTTCTGTATCCCCAAATTCAACCAACTACATATTGAAAATATTTTTAAGAATGATAAAAAATGACAATGAAAATAAAAAGTATAAAAATACATTATAACTATTTACATAACATTTACATTATATTATATATAAGTAATCTAGAGATGATTTAAAGTATATGGGAAGATGTGTATAGGTTATATGCAAATACTAGCCATTTTATATAAGAGACTTGAGCATCTACAGATTTTTGTATTCACGGGGCTTCTGGAACCAATCCCCCAAGGATACCAAGGCACAACTGTACTTAGAAAAGTGTCACCCCCATGCTATCTTTTCTACCTCACTCCTATCTGACAACCCCTGTAGGTTGTCAATCTCATTATTTTCTAGTTTGCCTTTCCTACAATTCATTTTGCAAAAATAAACAGATATAGGTATCATTTTATATTTCCTTTTTTTTTTTTTTTTTTTGCCCAAAGTTAGCATACTATACTCTTCTGCACTTTGTGTCCTGCAAATCACTCTATATACGCTCATAGCGATCTTCATCATCCTTTCATAGCAGCTTCAGGACATTCTGATAAGTGCACATACCACAATCTGTTCAATTAATCTTCCATTTATGGCCATTCAGGATGTTCCAGCATATTAAATTACAAAAAAAGTAATACAATAAACATCTTTGTGTAAATGCATTTTTACACTGTAGGAGATACGCCTTTAGAATAAACTCCTAGAAAGAGAATTTCTTGGTGAAAACGTAAACTAGTATGTAGTTTTCTTAAATATCCTCTTCTATAATGGTTGGACCAGTTAACATTCCCATTGGCAATGCATGTCAGTGCCTTCTCCCATCCTCAGCAAGTCTTGATTAAGGTTTTATATTTCTGGAGGTCAGAAGTCAAGAATCAAGATTCCCTGAGCTAAAATCAAGATGTCAATGGGGCTGTGTTTCCTCTGGAGGCTGAGGGGACAATCTGTGTAATTGGGTCATTGAGTTTTCCAGCTATGACAGCTCCCTGTGTCCCTTGAATCCTGCATTCCTTTCCATCCATCTTTTTTTTTTTTTTTTTTTTTTTTTGAGACGGAAGTTCACTCTTGCCACCCAGGCTGGAGTACAATGGCACATTCTCAGCTCATTGCAATCTCTGCCTCTCGGCTTCAAGCGATTCTCCTGCCTCAGCCTCCCGAGTAGCTGGGACTACAGGTGTGTACTACCATGACTAGCTAAGTTTGGTATTTTTAGTAGATATGGGGTTTCACCATGTTGGCCAGGCTGGTCTCGAACTCCTGACCTCAGGTGATCCACCCTCCTAGGCCTCCCAAAGTACTGGGATTACAGGTGTGAGCCACCGTGCCTGGCCTTCCCTCCATCTTTAAATTCAGCAATGTCACATCTCTCTTTCCCTTCTTCTGCCCTCATACCTCTCTCACTGCAGAAAAATTCCTTACTTTTAAAGGACTCACATGATTACACTGGACCCACCCAGATATTCCAGGATAATCTCTCCGCCCCAAGTCCCTTACCCTTCATCACATCCGCAGTCCCTCTCATCATGTACAGTAATGCATACCTGGTGATTAGCACATGGACATCTTTAGGGGCCATTGTTTTAACTAATACAGGTATTCTATCATTCAGTGTCGAAATTTCTCCTTCTGGAGATGAATTTGCCTTTCATCTGAGTTATTTCTTCTCTTCTTTTGGTAGAATCTCTTAAGCCTCCCATTTCCTTCTTTCTATGCCCACAGGCTTGAGGGGCCACTGCAGCTCTGATGAGATTTGGGTTTATTTTTCTCAGATGTCATTTGAAGTTCATGGTATTTTCTGCCTCCTACTAACATAATGGTGAAATCATAAGACATGTGTGGGTTTGTGTGTGTGTGTGTGTGTGTGCTCCTTGTTGTACTTTTTGTTTTTTATTTATCTGTACTTTATGTTCAAGAGGGATTGTATATGGAGAGATTTAGATTCAATTCACCACAACATTGCAGATTTTATGACTATGAATGTATGATTTAGGAGATTTCTTAGGACTGTCCTAGGTCTTTGATACTGTTACTATAAATGCATTTTAAAAACCAGAATACCATATTACCTCTGATCATCAAATATGCCAATGAAGAACAAAGTTCCAGGAGCATTGTTTACAAAATAGAAGGGATAAAGCAGTGCTGCAATCAACCAATGAGAGCTCATAACTACAATGTACTGCAGGCACCCACTAGAAGCAAACACCCACTAGAACACAAGACCTTCCGATGAATTATAATTGTCACTTCACACCTACTCCCTACAAGGAGGCTTTTATCTGCAGTTGCTATAATCAATAGTGCTTTGTTGCTGGCAAGCATTATATTTTTATAGCTGCAAAATGGAAACAGAAAGTTTTAAAATCTCTCAATATCTATGTTTGAATATCTCACTATCTCTTCTCTGTTCTCTTATTTGCAAACACTGTTCATGTTCTCTCTGATCACTTTACAGATGCTTTCTTATTTCAAGAAATATTTCATTATTTTATCTATTAAGAGAAATGGGCAGTGAGTCAAGTTTCACAAACCAAAAGGGCACACTGTATTAAAAAGCTGATTTAGGCAAGTTGGGTTTCATAAAATTTTTTATTAACGGTGTATTTTCAAGGAATATGTGAAAATAAAATGACACAAAGAGCACACCATGAAAAGCAGCTTTAAATTCCCCCTTCCTACTTTTAATTCTTAGTTCCTCAGTTTCATACTCAAAATAACCCGCTTGCTGTTTTCTTATTTATATTTTCAAGGTTCATTCAGTTACAATTGTATGTTCACACGTTCTCCTTTGTAATATACAAATACGAGCCAATGATACTACTGAGTCTTCATTCTTTATACTTAGGTACCTTGTGATCTTTCCTTATGTGCATATATAAACCTATCTCGTATCTTTTCACAGCTGCACGGTTTTACTCTGTGTAGTGGTTAATACTGAGTGTCAACTTGATTGAAGCATTGTTTCTGGGTGTATCTTTGAGGGTGTTGCCCAAGGAAATTAACATTTGAGTCAGTGGACTGGGAGAGGCAGACCCACCCTCAATCTGGGTGGACACCATGTCCAGCGCAGCTAGGATAAAAGCAGGTTAGAAGAACTTAGACGGACTAGACTGGCTTAGTCTTCTGACTTACATCTTTCTCCCGTGCTGGATGCTTCCTGCCCCCTAACACCAGACTCCAGGTTCTTCAGCTTTGGGACTCTTGGACCTTCGACCACAGAATTGAAGGCTGCACTGCTGGCTTCCCTGTTTTTTAGATTTTGGGACCCAGACTGGCTTCCTTGCTCCTCAGCTTGCAGGCAACCTGTTGTGGAACCTCACCTTGTGATGGTATGAGTCAATACTCCCTAATAGACTACCTTTATACATACATCTATCCCATGAGCTCTGCCTTCTAAAGAACCCTAATACATTCTGTATTAATAATCTATAATTTATTTTAAAACTGTCCTATTAATGGATTTAAATTTTTTATTCAAACTTCCTATTACACACATTTACTTACTCCAAATCAAGTGTTCTTTTTTTTTTTCTTGTTAAGAAGTAATAGTAGAAATTTAGAGCACAAAACAGAATCTGTTGAGCAGAAAAATAATAAAAAACATGGGGTCCATTTCCGACATGCAAAAGGTTTTGGAAATCAGCACTCTCATCCCGACAAGAAAAGCAGCTCAGCAAACTGAAAGATCATAGAGAAAACCGCTATCCTGAAAACAGTAGATATGGATGAAAAGAGAGAATCACTGGAAAAATTAGTTTACTCTGAGCAGAAGCCACTGATAAACTGGTAGGAACACTTGAATCTTAATTTTTACAAATTACTAGAGGCTGAATGTGAACTACTCTGAGAGGTAGAAACATGAGACTATGAGAGTAAGACCATAGCTGTGGAGCTGTAGTCTTAAGGGGACTTTCCATTTGTTATGGGTTTCACCTCCAGGAACCCTACCAGACTTTCACAGTGAAGAGCTGAAAGATTCCTTCTTGGTTCTGGAAGAGAAGGAGAAAAAGTAATCATTTCAAAATATGCCAAGATAGTTCTCCATAAGGAATTCCTGCTCTCCAGGTTAGCCCACCTAGGGAGAGTTCTGATGTCCAAGAGAAGACAGAGAATGGGGCAGTAACATACTTGGTAAAAGCTGCAACTTCATAGATTTATAAATTTGAGGTCACCACAACCCAAACTGAATAAATACAAAGAAAATATGCCTAAGCACATCATAGTCAAGAGTGTCCAAAAACAGTAAATTCTCAAAAAAAAAAAAAAAAAAAAAAAAAAAAAACAGAAAAAGAATACGTTATATACCTGGAAACTAATTCAAATGGTTATAGACTTCTTATCAAAAATTAACAGGCAGGTAGTGTTATTTCAATATAAGTTTTGATTCTGTGATCATTATTTTCATGCATGAACTTGACTGGACTAAGGAATACCCAGGTCACTGGTAAAGCATTATTTCTGGATATGTCCATGAAAGCGTTTCTGGAAGACACTGGCATTTGAATTGGTGAACTGAATAAGGAAGATGCACCCTTACCCAATGTGGGTGGCTATCATCCAACTGAGTGAAGGCCCCAGTAGAACATGGCAAATTCTCTGTCTCTCTCTGAGCCAGAACACCCTTCTCCTCCTGGCCTTGCACATCAAGTTCTTTTGCTGGTGTAAGTACTGGAATCCAAAGGCAAAATGACTTGATGTGCAACGCCAGGAGAAGGGTGTTTTCTTTTTCCTAGGGTTAATTTATTTCCATTTTGATTCTCAATTCTGTGCTCTCTACTCAAGGCCCTGCATATTTAATGAGCTCTTTTGACTTTGGCTAGAGGAACTTGAGTGTTTCCCACCCTGGTGTGAGCTCTGGAAGTTGTTCATTTTACAGCTTTCCAGGAATTGCTTTTTCCACAGACATTACTTTAGTCTGACCTCTTGGGGTTTCACTCTACCCAGGTGCAGAGTCTTCAACCAAAGACCATGAGGACCCTTATCCATATTCCTAGGGTCCTTTCTATGCATCTCTCTCTTATCTTGGGTGCTTTCCCAGAAATTAGAGTCACTTGGGCTTCCCTAAACTTTGGTCTTTGTCTTTTTGACTCAGTGAGATTGGCTAGACTCTGCTGGAGACAACGTTGCTCTGAGCCATGGTCAGGAACCATCTCCATGCAGAAGGCTTTGTGATGAGTTCACCTCACTTGTTTTCTTGATTTCTTTCTTTGCAGGAATGACAATCATGTGCTGTCTGTGGTCCCATGTCTAAAACCTGTCATTTCTTTAAAAAAAAAAAAAAATAGTTACTCCAGTTTTTAGGTTGTTTACACCAGGAGATCAGTTCTGTGCCAGTTTGCTTTTATGCTAGGAACAGATAGTCACTTTTACTGATTTTAGTCATGTTAGTCTACCTCTTGGTTTTTCTATACTTTATAATAACCTGAAACTTTTCACTACCTTAATGCTTGTTTTATATGAAATTACTAGATTCTGAGGCATCACGGGTAATTTACTTCTCTTCCACACCCACACACTGCATTTAGTGCCCAGCTTCTGTAAGAAGCTTTACATTTTCTACCTTCTTTGTGATCATTCCTCGCCTACACTCTACTTCCATGTAGCCATGCAAACTAGCAATGGGTTTTTGAATATCCTGAAAAATGTTAGCATCCCCCACCTGCCAGCTGATTATAGAAAAACCATCCATGCAGAATTCCTATCTCCGAAACTGTTTGGTTTACCTTTTGATGTTGGGAGTTGTTTGAACTCTGTCCCTTCAATATACCAGGCATTGAAGATAAAATTGTGAGCCCAAACAGGGTCCCTCCTTCTGTGGAAATTACAGTCTAATGCAAGACAGCCATTCATCATCACATGAACCAGTGGATATTTGAAAGTAAGGATTATTATAAATATAAGATAAGCTGTGCTGTAAGAATATAACCCAGCTCTATCTGAGAAACCCAGCTCTCTCTGAGAAATGCAGGGAAATCTTGGTGAAATTACTATTGATATGAAATATGAAGCTCGACTAGGAATTATCTTGATAAAGGTGATGGTAGGAAGGTGGGTTGAGAGAGGTGTTCAGGTAAAGGGAACATCTTGTACCCAAGGCTTGTGTTTAGAAGAAGCATGGTGCATTGAAACAACACAAAGAAAGGAGACACGGCTGAAACCAGAGTGTAAAGTTACACTGGTGAGACAGGCAAGCACATGGTGGTTTATGCTAAGGATAATGGCCTTTACCTTAAAAGAACAAGAAAATTGCCAAGGTGGGAGGACTGCCTGAGGCCAGGAAATCAAGACCAACTTGGGCAACACAGCAAGACCTCATCTCTACAAAATAATAATAAATTATCTCAGGGTTTTAAGCAAGGCATTTATCGGGGGAAACCCACCCCCGATATTCAGTGTGGGTCTTTTGTATTTTCCCTAAGTGTCGGCTGCTCTGAGAAACAAAGGGAAAGAGCACAAAAGATATAAATTTTAAAGCTGGGTGTCCGGGGAGACATCACATGTTGGCAGGTTCCGTGATGCCCCCAAGCTGTAAAACCAGCAAGTTTTTATTAGCAATTTTCAAAAGGGAGGGAGCATACAAATAGGGTGTGGGTCACAGAGATCACATGCTTCAAGGGCGACAAAAGATCACAAGGCAGGAAGTCAGGGTGAGATCACAAGGTCAGGGTGAAACTAGAATCATTAATGAACTTCCATGTCCTGCTGTGCACGCACTGTCAGGGTTCAAGAGCAGAGAACTGGTCTGACTAGAATTTGCCAGGCTGGAATTTCCTAATCCTAGCAAGCCTGGGGGTGCTGCAGGAGACTAGGGTGTGTTTCACCCCTATCTACATCTGCATAAGGCAGACACCCCTGGAGAAGCCATTTCAGAGGCCTCCTCTGGGAGTGCATTCTTTTCCCAGGGCTGTTAATTATTAATATTCCTTACTGGGGATAGAATTCAGCGATACTTCCCTTACCCGTTTTCGGTAATAAGAGAAATATGGCTCTGTCCTGCCCCACCCACAGGCAGCCAGACTTCAAGGTTATCTCCCTTGTTCCTTGAATATCACTGTTATCATGTTCTTTTTTCAAGGTGCCCAGATTTCATATTGTTTAAACACACATGCCTTACGAACAATTTGTGCAGTTAACACAATCATCACAGGGTCCTGAGTCAACATTCATCTTCAGCTTACGAAGATGATGGGATTAAGAGATTAAAGTAAAGACAGGCATAGGAAATCACAAGAGTATTGATTGGGGAAGTGGTAAGTGTCCATAAAATCTTCACAATTTATGTTCAGAGACTGCAGTAAAGACAGGCGTAAGAAATTATAAAAGTATTAATTTGGGGAACTAATAAATGTCCATGAAATCTTCACAGTTTCTGTTCTTCTGCCGTGGCTTCAGTCGTCCCTCCATTTGGGGTCCCTGACTTCCTGCAACAGGCATTGAATTCATCAATTTGAGTTATAAAAAGATTATCATGAGTTTGGTATTAGGGAAAGATTGAAAAGAAGAATGATGGAAACAAAATAAATAGACCTGCTGGGCACAGTGACTCATGACTGTAATTCCAGCACTTTGGGAGGCCAAGGTAGGTGGATCACTTGAGGTCAGGAGTTCAAGACCAGCCTGGCCGACATGGTGAAACTCCATCTCTACTTAAAAAAAAAAAAAAGGCAAAAATTACCTGGGTGTGGTGGCACATGCCTGTAATCTCAGCGACTCGGGAGGCTGAGGCAAGACAGTTACTTGAACCTGGAAGGTGGAGGTTACAATAAGCCAAGGTTGTATCACTGCACTCCAGCCTGGGCCACAGAGAAATACTCTGTCTCTCCCCACCCCCTACCACAACCCCCACAAAAAAATAGCTAAACCATTAACCCGGATAAATAATGGTAGCCTGAACTTGAGAGTTAGCAGTGGATGGGAGGAAAAGGTTTGGGAGATAAAGTTGTCAGGGAGTGAGTTATTTTAAAGAAGCACTCTTGGGCTCTCACTTGTGGAAGGGAGGAAAGCAGAGCAGGGTAGAACAGAGGGGGATGTGGAGTTTTGATATGGGGACTTAACAAAGAGGAAGGATGAGAAAATAACAACTCGGGGGATTAACCAGATAAGAGTGTCATCTTCTAAGAAAGGGAAAGAAAGGCAGGGTTAGTGATGTCTGGGGAGAAGAATGAATGAAGACTGAGTCTAGTTTGTATGTGCTGAGTTGCGGATGCTGTGGGTTCACTGAATTATAGGTGCTTTGTGGACAGCTGGGAATATAGAGATGGAGCTCAGGGAAGTCAACGTAATAATTGTGGATGAGTTTTGCCAATGGACATAACATACAGTCTGTAGAGATGCTCCCACCCCATGAGTAACTCTTTGCCCTACTACAGGAAGTGCCACTGACCAAGGGCCTTCAGTTATAGCTACTTCAGGAATATTTTCTTTCTTTTTTTTTTTTTTTTTTTACAAAGATTGCCTTGTCCATGGTTATGCCTATTTCCAAGTTGGCCTTTGGCCAATGACTCACAAATGGTGGCATATAAAGGCCGGGGCATCATGACCATTCTAGCTCCAGAGCTTCTCACATGGTTGGCTGAGGTGGTGACTGGGCCCTTATCACAGCACAACTTCCTCCTTTACTCAATCTTGCCTCCGTTTCCTCCCTTCTACAGGTGAGGGCCCAAAAGTGCTTCTTAAAAAACAGACCACATGCCAACTCTGGGGAAACCAACTTTAATCACAGTGAAAGTGCAAAGAGATCTTGACTGAGCTTTAGTAAGTCCAACATGTTAGGCCCTGATAAGAGAAGAATCATAAAACAAAACAAACAAACAAAAAAAAAAACAGAGACAATATGACTGGACTAACAGACCTAATAGTGGGCAAGAGTAGATGTCACAGATGCCAAGAAGCTGAAGGACTGATTACTGTGTAAACTGCAAAATATATTTGTATTGGATATATGGGTGAGAGTTCTTTCAGAGCAATTGTAAGAGTGGAGAACCAATCTACAGTGGGTTGAGAAAGGAATAAGATACGCAATAAAGAAAACAGTGAACACAGACACTTCTCTTGAGAAGCTCCTCTGTGAGGGGAAAGAGAGAAAGAAGTGGTTGGCAGAGGTCAAGAAGATCAATTCTTAAGAGGACAAAGTTTCATGTTTAGTTGTTCATAGAAAGAAAACAGTTGAAATGGAGTTAAATTTTTAGAAGAGATACAGAGAGAACAAGATAGTAAGTTGTTATATTTGGAAAGCTTAAAAGGTCAAGAAAAATTAATTAAAACCAACAGGATAAATTGAGGAAGGGGCTCACTGCAGTCAGATTGCAGTGGAGTGAGGAAGAGAGGAAGATAAAGGACTCTCCAAGGTCAATTTTTGTTTGTTTTAATCCAACTTCAGCATGTATAATAATCATTAAAGGGCTTAATAAAAACAAAGAGTCCAGGATAATTCCCAGAGACTGGATTCAACAGAAATGCAATGGAGCCCAGATACTGCATTAATAAAACCCCTAAAACCCCTAAGTGATTCTGATACGGATGGCTCCAAACTGTTAGAGGAGGACACTAAGGCATTGTAGGTGCCACTAGTGAGCTCTCCAATGGCTCTCAGGGGAGTGCCAAGAGACAGCGCCTGTGTGTAAGGAGGAAATAAATATGTTAACAGCCCCCTAGAGCCCTCTGGGTAGGGAATTGCCTTGACTTAGCAAAGTACTTGTCTGGGAAGTAGAAGGCAATTCCCAGAGGCCTTGGGGACTGGGAATGGAAAGTAATGAGAAAGTAAAGAAATAGGTATGTTGCCGGGAGTTCGAGACCAGCCTAGCCAACATGGCAAATCCCCATCTTTACTAAAAATACAAAAAAATAGCCAGGCATGGTGGCAGGTACCTGTAATTCCAGCTACTCAGGAGGCTGAGGCAGGAGAATCACTTGAACCTGAGGGGCAGAGGCAGAGGCGGAGGCTACAGTGAGCCGAGATCACGCCATTGCACTCCAGCCTGGGCAACAAGAGTGAAACTCTGTCTCAAAAAAAAAAAAAAAAGGAAAGGTAAAAAGGTAATAGGTACATTGATACATCAAAGAAATAAACAAGGGAGGGAATGTGTGGGGAAGAAGTGGGGAGACTTTAAAAGGTTACCATTCAAGGGAAAAGATAGCCTCTGAAAAATAAAAAATGATGATGGAGTGACTTTTCAGATCTGAGTTGCTACTATTAGGAAGGCACCCTTTGACTCCAGACCTTCTCTAAAACCTGACTTGTCTACAAGAGACACATGGTGAGTAAAGAATGAGCAGGTGAGGGAAAGTGTGATAGGCCCTGTGTGGGTTTCTCTACCGAGCCTCCTGATAACTGGATGGTCCAGGCCATGGTGTGAGTGGGTAGACAGTGTCTGCAGAATAAGGAAGTGCCATCGAGCACCACTTGCTCCATGGGACCAAATCTTCCTTTTCCCCCACTATTCAAAAACTCAATTACATATTTATTCATCTATTCAACAAATATTGACTGTAAATCAATGGTGCTCTCTATAGTATGGATTATAAAGGGGCAAAAGCAGTCATAGTCTCTGTCCTCATGGAACTTGCAATATAGTGAGGAAGATAAAAGTGAGTAACTCTACAAATATAATTACAATAAGGTCCTAGGAAGACGAGACACATGCCACAGTGAGTTATTAATAATAGAAGATGATCTAATATGGGGGATCAGATCAATTTTCCAGATAATTGAACTGAGAGCTGAAGGATGAGTTAGAGTTAATGGGGTTAATAATATCTTGTCATAGTGTCCTTGAGAGGTTTAACTAAAACACTGTAGGAAAAGCCTCAGGCCATGGCATAGTTCCTTGATTCTACTATAGTATGAATGAAGACACACTGATTTAACAACAGATTTGTGAGGGGTAAAGAAACATGGTCTCTTTATAGGCACACATTTAATGTAAGATTCACTTCACTTCTGAAATATGAACACCATAGGGACTGAGGCTCAGTATTCTTTATATTTCAAGTCTGGCATAGTGCATGCCACATAGTAGATACTCATCAAACATTTGTAAAATAAATTAACATCTGTTCCTCTTGTCTCTCTTTTATCCTTCCTTCTCTCTCACGTGTTATCTCATTTCTCTTGTCAAGTACAGATTTGTTAAATGCATTCACGTTGAAATTTTAAGGATTTATGTATTCATCTTTCATAGAGCATTCTCACTTTAAAAGCTGCTATGGAAAAGGTAATGATCACACTTGGGAAATAAATGCATTACTGTGGAATTTCAGGTATTTCTACTAGAATTATTTTGAGAAGAAAGCCTACTCAGAGATATTTGAATTAGAACATGTAAAAAGAAACGTGTATTAGGATATCCATTACTTAAACAAAGTGTCGGTTCCTTTTCTGGTGACAACACTGTCCAGTGCAAGCAGACAGAGTAGCACTCTGCTCCACGCAGTTATTCAGGGATCTAGGCTCCTTCCACCTCTGGCTTCACCTTTTTCTGGGTTCTTGAGTTTTCTCTATTCAGTAACAGGATAGAAAAAAGACTGTGGAATTTACAATGAGGATGTTGAAGGGTCAGGTTGGAGAGAGACACACATCAAATCAGTTCACATTCCATGAATCAGGACTTGGATTCATGGCCACGACTAACTGCAAATTGAATTTAAAATGACTTCTAGCCAGGTATGGTACTCACACCTATAATCCCAGCACTTTGGGAGGTCAAGGTGGAAGAATCACTTGCGCCCAGGAGTTCAAGACCAGCCTGGGCAACATGGCAAAACTCCATCTACACAAAACATACAAAAATTAGTTAAGTGTGGTGGTGCACACCTGTATTCCAAGCTACTTAGAAGACTAAGGTGGGAGGATCGCTTAAGTTTGGGAGGTGAAGGCTACAGTGAGCCATGATCATACCACTGCACTCTAGCCTGGGTGACAGCTCAAGACCCTGTCTCAAAATATATATATTTATATCATGAAGTCCAGGTAAGGACTCAGTACAGAGAAGGGAACACAGATCTTGGTGAATCCTAGAATTCTCTGCTATGCTTCTATTCCATCTGTATGAGACGGTCACTGCTATTGTGCATTTATTGGCAGGTTTTTTTTTAAGTTTTGTTCTTACCATGTGACCAAAGTCAGGGGTTACCCATAAAACTATCTTGGGAAAGTTTTGTAAATATATATATATATATATATATATATATATATATATATATATCCCATATATAGTATATATGTTATATATATAGATACATATTATACATTTATATTCATATATATTATATATATATCATATATTTTTTCCAGGTTCAATTGATAGTTCTAACTGGATTTAATCGACTCTCCAAAAGTGGATGCTAGAAAAGTCTCCCCAGGTAACTCTGGTTCAGTTAATTCAAGTATTGATGTTTCAATACCACTGAACAAAGTCATTCATAATCCCATGCAAAATCTTTTGAAGGAAGGAAGAGTGAGATGAATCTGAGCCAAAATCTTTTAAAGTGTAAAATGAAATCAGTCAAAAAATTGAAGGTAAAGGAGGAATTAAAAGATAGGCCAAAAGGCTGAAAACAAGAAACAAACCCAAGGTTGAGTATTAAGAAGCATAGGAAGAGAGTGAGAGCAAGTTAGGAGTGAAGAGCTAAGGGTCTTGAGCCACTGCACGTAAGGGAGAAAGGGGGTTGCGAGACTTGGGACTATTTGGAGGAGCATATATGAGCCAGTCATGCAGATCATCACCCACGATTTTGCAAATATAGAAATTAAACATCAAAGACATTATTTTCCATTATAATTCAAGATTCAAACCCATCTTTGTCACATCATGTTCTTTACATTTATACCAGGACTGACCTGAGATTAAAACCTAATTTCTGGCCACAAACAAAGTACCACTAACTGGCCACATAAGAATGGATTCCAGAACAGGCAGTATGGGGACACACTCTAAGGTGGCCCTTATGGTCTCCACCTCCTGGGGTTTACTCCTTTATCTAATCTCCTTCCTGTAACTGTAGGAAAAAAAACTTTGACTTGCTCCTGATTGATTCAATATGGCAAAGGTGATAAAATGCCACTCCAGTGACTACGTTACTCGGGTAAGACTTTGTCTTATAGTAGAAGGGCTTTTTCCCTTTCTAGCTTTGAAGAAGTAAATAACCATGTTATAAGAGATCCTACATAGATGTCTACATAGCAAGGAATGACTGGTGGTCCCTAGGAACTGAGAGAAGCCAGAATGACCAGTGGTCCCTAGAAACTGAGAGAAGCCAGAATGACCAGTGGTCCCTAGGAACTGAGAGAAGCCAGAGAAAAACTGGTGTTCTGAGTCTGACAGCTTCAAGGAAATCAATTCAACCAACAACACGAGTGAGCTTGGAAGCATATTCTTCCCCAACCAGACCTTCAGATGAAAACATGGTCCAGGTGACACCTTGATTGCAGCCTGGTGAGATCCTGAGCTAAGGGACCAACTAAACAGAACCCAGATTCTTGAACCACAGAGACTGTGAGATTATAAATATGCATTATTTTACACTGTTACATTTGCAGTCATCTGTTATGCAGTAATAGAAAATTAATGCAGGGACCTCATTTGTTCCTCTGAGTCATGCAGGTCTGACATGGATTGGTAATTCTAATCCTTAAAACATAATTGTTCAAAATGAGTTCAAAAATAAACAGCACACACATCAACCTAAGTGTCAATTCTTGTTTCCTGATTCCCCAGAAAGGGGTCTTGCTGGGTCTGCTATGTTCATCATCCTTCCACGCTGATGTTTTCTTCTTGACAGATTTACTAGATAAACCCTCAGTTTTCTTGTCTGTGCAGTTACTGAAATGCTGCCCTAAATTAGCTTCATGCTTGATTGGCTTTTGAATGTACAAACATCATTCCAAACTTCACACAGACGGATCATGAAAAAAAGAAGATGGTAAAATGAATAGAAATAAGCCCAACATTTCTTATTCAATTGTCTAAGGGTCTAAGAAGCAGCACAGCACGAGGTCTAGTGGCTGCCAACCCCATGTACCTGGGCTGCTGAGCTGAGGAACACTTGGCTCCAATCCCCTCTCCATGGCCAGAAATAACAGGTCCTTGGAGAGCAAAGAAATGTTCAGAAACAGCCTGGAGTGGGGCTTTGAACTGCTGCACTCTTCAGCTGCCCGGAACAACTGACAGATGGAGCAGGTTACAGAGCCAGGTGGGGAGGCTGAGTTGCTATGTAGCTTCCCGCCCATCAGCCCATCCTTCTGTTGCTCTGGGATGTCCCACAGGAGCCCAGACACAGCAGGGACTTGAAAAGATGGGAAACACCTTAGCAGTAGCTTCTAAGTCAGTCACAAGGTGTAGCCAGCCTTTGGGAATGGGACAAACTGCCACCTTTGCTTTGCAAAAAATGAGTCAGGTTGTACTCTCCATAACAGGAAGAGGGAGCTACCTTAGACTGTGGGGGAGGAGTTGGCCATATGTTGGCTTCATCCTATAGGCAGGATTAAAGAAACTCCCTACAGAGGCCCATAACATCACTATCTCAAGCAAATTAAAGTAACTTTTGGAAAAATTACATTTTATAATTTTAAAAGATTTCTTTATTGTGGTAAGAACACTTAACATGAGATTCACCTTTCTAACAAATCTAAGTGTACTATACACTGTTGTACAATGTTGTGCAACAGATCTCTAGAGTGTTTTAATCTTGCTCAACTGAAACTTTTTGCCCACCGATTTGCAACTCTTGATTTACCTCTCCCCCAAGCCCCTGGAAACCACCATTCTACTTGGCTCAAGAAAAAAATAATTTTTTTTTGACTAATCAACACCATTTCACCTACCTTAACCCCCAAATCCATCTTATCACCTTAATTCCAAGTCTTAACTTTCTATCAGCCACTAGTTCCCCCACCAAGACATGAAGCTAACCTTGTATTTTTTTCTACCCTTTACACCTCTTCCTTTCATTTTTCTCTGTGGTCACATCTTCATCTATGCAACAAATGAAAACTCATACAGGCATACCCCTGACATTTGGAAATATATATTCCTAGAATGAAAGGGGAAAATCAAAGGAGTAGAAGGATCCATTAAAGTTCAAATTGAGAGGAAAAAAAAAAAAAACCTGTGGCAATACAGATAAAGAACTAGAAATAGATCCTAGAAGGAAAACCACTTTCATCTGCAAATCAAATCAGCAGATGTTTAATGAACACCCACTACAGTCAACACACTAAGCTAGATGTTAAGATATAAACACGTTTCAATTACAATTTCTTCCTTTAAAAGTTTATGATTTGTTCGGGGAGCTAAAACAAAGAGATTAGAATGACAACATAGTATACATCGTATAGTGCATTTTATGTGGATTACTTTTTATAAACCATTTTTACATTTGTAATCTTGACTCACCCTTATTGAAAGCTTGTAGTGAGGGCTTTTTTTTTTTTTCTTTTAAATACAGTCTCAGAGACACTGTGATGTGCTAAATGTCACATAGCAAACAAGTGTGTGACCCGAATCTTAAACACAGCTGTAACTAAATTCAATGCCTTTTGCAATGTATGCATCTGTTTCTAAATGAAACAAACTATAGGTAGGAAAGATATCCACCAATGGGACAAACTATGTAGAATCACATAAACAAGCTTGGCAGCAGATACGGAATTTGAGCTGGCCCTGAAGAATGAGTAGCTTTAGGAATCAGGACAACTGGAGAGGGCACTTTGGGTTGGAGAAATGTTGAAAGCAAGGGCTAAGAAGTAGAAATAAGAGTTAATACATTTAAGGCCCTCTGAGTATTTACAAGTTATTGAACGTCACCCACATTTCATACTTGCAATCATTTTCTGTGTCTGTAAAATAAGAAAATGTCTTTTTACTGGGTACATGCAGCATAGGGGTCGTTTTTCTCCTTCGAGGCAGGAGTAGAATGGGGGCAGTTCCAAACACAGAACAGAGCGCTGGAAACCTCCAGCTGCTAGACATCAGCGGCTTCAGAGTCAAAATGGATTCTGAGTAAACCAAGTTTTATGTATCTAATTAGAAAGTATAGCTTTACAGCTCCAAAGAGTATGGAAGACTCACTTGTGCATATTTTATATGGTAGTCATAAAAATTAATTGAAAGTCTTTCTTCAGCATCTAAAGCTGTGTTTGGCTCTTTATTTCACCTAAACATTTAGTACTTATCATTAAAGAATCAAGTTCTGGACACATTACTTTTTGTATTTTGAACACTTCAAATTCATAAGTGATTCAGTATTATGTTTTTCTTTTCCTTTCTTTCTTTTTTTTTTTTTTTTTTTTTTGTTTTTAGACAGAGTTATGCTCTTGTCGCCCAGGCTGGAGTGCAGTGGTGTGATCTCAGCTCACTGAAACCCCTTTCTCCTGAGTTCAAGCAATTCTCCTGCCTCAGCCTCCCAAGTAGCTGGGATTACAGGCACGTGCCCCCACACCCAGCTGATTTTTTTTATTTTTAGTAGAGATGGGGTTTCACCAGGTTGGCCAGGCTGGTCTCAAACACCTGACCCCAGGTGATCCACCGACCCTGGCCTCCCAAAGTGCTGGGATTACAAGCGTGAGCCAACATGCCCGGCCATTTTTCTTTCCTTTTCTTTTCTTTTTTTTTTTTTTTTTTTTTTTTGGATATATGGGCAAATGCTTTTTGTATTTTGAACAATTTGAATTCACAAATGATTCAGTATTATGTTTTTCTTTTCTCTTTTTTTGATATATGGGCAAATGCAGTCATTGATGTTCACAGATGTTCACTATATTTTATGGTTTCCATTAATTGCAGTTGTGATAGCAAAAATCTTCAAAAAGTAACACAATCAGGCTACAGATACTTCAACTGGATATGAACCGTCTCTTAGCATCTGATGCACTGTGCATATGCTCAATGCTGAGCTCATTATTGAATGATTAGCAGAAGCGATAGAAAAACAGAGGATGGGGCATGGAAACAATGAGCGGATTGTCTCAACTGAAAATAGAAATTCATGGATCTTTCTAATTTGTTAATCTATCAATAAAAGATGCACAATGACATATTAATTAAATCAACCTTACTTACCTGTTCAGCTAATCACCTTTTATTGAAAAGAAAATCATTATCTTACGAAAGACTTCCTTTTAAAGATGTATGTTAGTTAAAGTAAACTTTGAAATCAAGTTTGCTCAGATAAGACATAGCCTTGAAGTAGGAAAGAAAATGCCAGAAGGGAAGGATGACACCTGCGATGCCTGCTCTGTGCCCAGTGCTTTCTATGCATGACTTCAGTTCAGTGTTCCACAAGCCTGGGAAGCACATCACATTATTACATTTCCAGTTTCCAAGTAATCTCACTGTGACGCATAAGAAAAATAATTTTTGCAGAGCCCAGATCTAACATGAAGCTATTCAAGCCCATGCTCCCTTGCTATCTATGGCCTCCCAAGAAGAAATGAAAACAATGATCCTTTCTGGGAGGGGGCATGTGCTCTGTGCTCCAACCCTTCAATGTACTCCTTGCCCACTGCCTACATTGGTGTAAGATCATCCAAATAGAGAATTGACTTTTCCTGTTATTGCCCCATTAGGAGTTACTACTATCATTACTTAAACAATCGAGAAGATTCTGGAAAATTCTCCATTTCATCATAAGTTCCTGAATAAAATTCAGATAGGAAACAGATTTATATATGTATGTATAAACACATAAAGTTAAAAGCAAGTAAAAACATAACAGTAGGCAAAATCTGTGCAGTTATTTTTTCATTACCTAATTGAAGGATTACTCTAAAAGCCACTATACAAATATAGAAGTGGACACATCTATCTTCATCACAGAATAGTGACACTGATACAAAATTAAAATTGTAAAACAGAAAATTTTACTGAGCTCCATATCAAACTTTTAAAACATGTCTGTAATTCAGTTCCTTCTACTCAACCCTATGGACAATTACTGCATTTGCAGATTTTCTGGATGAAAAAAGAAGATATGATTTGGATAACGGGATTTTTTTACAATGATTTATTTTCATGCAAATTTTAGTGCCAAGAAAATAATCAAATATGTATTTTGTTCAAAGAAAAAAAACACACAAATGGCTAAAAACTGAATAATGATTAAGCAAATTTAACAATGAAATATTATTGTCATTGAGGATGGCAGGTGAAATAGACTGGTATATGAAAAAAATATGCAATACAAAGTAGACAGTATGAAAAACAGGGTCTTGGCTTATTGGAACCAATGTCCTTAGCACAGGATGAAGGGTAATGCTTTGTCTGAATTTTGAAAAAATTACTCAATTCCCATCCCACTCCAGCTTGAGAAAATGAAAATCTCAATACCAACCCAACACAGTACCCCACCTTATTCACTCCAATATATACTTGACTGCACCTGATTTTATGACCAGGGTTGTGGCATCAATTTTGGAAGTATGAGAGTAGCACCATCACTTGGGGTCAGTCTTTAACAAGATTAGAAGGGAGGGGCTACCTTTACCTTAAATTCTACTCAATGCAATCTCATAGTCAAAATAATGTGAGTAGAAGAGCAATTTGAAAATGAAATTAGGAAAGCAATTCCATTCACAGTTGCATCAATAAAAATAATATAATCAAGATAAAATTAACAAAAGGAATTTAACCCTTGTACACTGAAAAGTGCAAAAGTACAAAATTGTTGAAAGAAAGTTAAAAAGACCTAGATAAATCAAAAGACATTCCATGCCCATGGATTGGAATAGTTCATTTTAAGATGATAAGAATGCCCAAAATCGATCAACAGATCCAACTCAGTCTCTATCAAAATCCCAGCTGGTTTCTTTGCAGAAATTGGCAAGCTCATCCCAAAATGTATATGGAAATTCAGGGTACCCAGAATAACCAAAACAATCTTGAAAAAGAACAAAACTGTCAGACCTAACATTTCCCTAATTTCAAAACTTATCATGAAACCACAGTAATAAGAAAGTGTAGCACTACCATAAAGATAGATATATAGACTATCGGGAAAAAAAAAAAAAAAAAAACAGAAACTGAAAGACTGAAAATAAATCGATTTTCAACAATAGTGCCACAACAATTCATTGGGAGAAGGAATAGTCATTTTAATAAATAATGCTAAAATACCTGTACAAGAATGAAGTTAGACCGTTAGCCTATACTGTATACAAAAATTAACTCAAAATAGATTATAGACCTAAACATAGGTGCCAAAACTATTAAACTGATGGAGAAAACATAAGTGAATATTTGAGACCTTGTGTGAGGCAATAGTTCTTAGACATAATAGCAAAAGTACAAGAAAAAGAAAAAATAGGTAAATTCAACTTCATGAAAATTACAACTTTTTGTGCTTCAGAGATCATCATCCAAAAAAGTGAAAAGGTAATGCACAGAACAGGAGAAAATATTTGCAAATCATACGTATATTCAATAGGGAATTTTACCCAAAATATATAAAGAATTTGTATAACTCAATAATAAAAGGAAACATAATTTAATTTTAAATTGCCAAAGGAATTAAATAGACATTTCTGCAAAAAAAGATGTACAAATGGCCAATAAGCACAAGAAATTATGCTTAACATCATTAGTTGTTAAAGAAATAAAAAGCAAAACCACAATGAGACGTCATTTTCCACCTTCTAGGAATTCTGAAATAAGAAAGACAGTCAATACCAAGTGTTTGTAGGATGTGGAAAAACTGGAACCTTCATGCATTGCCATTAGGAACATAAAATGATACAGACTCTTTGGAAAACCATCTTGCATTTCCTCAACATGTTAATCACAGAGTTACCACATGACCCAGCAATTCTATTACCAGGAACTGCAAGACTCCTCAGTTCTTCTCTAACTTGAGATGAAGAATTTGGCCAAGAAGCAACTAGTAATCTAAGTGAAAGGATTAAGAAGAGGACACTGCAGAAGGGGAGCAGGCTGACCCCTCTGGAAAACAGCTCTGAACTGGTCTACTTGGAATAATAGCAGAAGCAGTGTTGATTTAAAGAGACAGTACACTCTGAAAGAAAAGTAAGAGTGGGCTGCTGGAAAGAGAGTATGAGCCAGCAGCAGCCAGTGCTGAGGGACTCTGTAAGAATCTTACATAATTATTCATGACGGAGTATGAGGAGGTGTCACTTGCAACCCTGTTTTAGGCAGAAATTTCTGAAACTGGGTAATTTATAAAGAAAAGAGATTTAATTAGCTCACGGTTCCACAGTCTGTACAGGAAGCATGGCTGGAGTGGCCTTAAGAAACTTACAATTATGGTGGAAGGTAAAGGGGAAGCCAGCACATTTTACATGACCAAATCAGGAGGAAGAGTCAGGGAGAAAACGCTACACACTTTAAAACAATCAGATCTCATGAGAACTCATGCACTTTCATGAGAAGAGCAAGGAGGAAATCAACAAAACATGATCCAGTCACCTCCAACCAGGCCCTGCCTCCAACATTGGGGATTACAATTTGACATGAGATTTGGGCATGGACATACACCCAAACCATATCAGGCAGTCCCCTTGTGGGCACGTGCTCTGTGGTTGTGCATGCTAACACATATGTCACGTGTGTCATTAGCAGTTCAAATCTCCACCCAGGTGTGTGGCTTTTACTATTATAATGAGCAAAAGAGTACTCTAGGGCAAGTTATTGGAGAAGTACACATGTTCATCAGTGGGCAAAGACCCTACACCATGATTATCTCCAACTAGAGTCATCCCCTTCACGGCTGGAGGAGCCCAACCACAAGGCCATGCATAGCCAATGTAGCCAATGTCTTTTTTGCTGTCAGTGGGCAGTGTTGACTCTAAGTGGGCAGCATCTTCAGGACTTCTTTTCCCAGGGGCTCTCTTGCCCTGCTCATTTCTGGCTATCTGCCTATTCTAACAGTTCCACTCGTAGATGTATACTCAAGAGAAATAAAAACATACGTCCAGACAAAAACATGGACATGAATGCTCACATCAGCTCTGTTCATAATAGTCAAAAAGTGAAAACAAACCAAAAACTCTATCAAGTGATGAATGAATAGAATGTGGTATAACTATACAGTGGCATATTATTCAGCAATAAAAAGAAATATAGTATTTATATATGCCACACATGGAAAAACCTTATAAATATTATGCTAAGAGAAAGAAGCAAAACACTTGAGCCACATATCATATGATTTCGCTTATATGAAAAGTCAAAAGGCAGATTCATAGAATTGATAAGTAGTTTCCAGAGAATAAGAAGAAAAAAAAAAAAAAAAAAAACTAAGAAGTGACTGGTACTGATAAGGACTTTCTTCTAGGGGTGATGCAAATATTCTAAAACTAAGTAGTGGTAATCCTTGCATAACTCTGTGACTATACAAAAGTCAGTGAGTTGTTCACCTTCAATGGGTAAAATTACGTCTCATTAAATGTGAATTATATCTCTTGAAAGCTGTTATTTTATGAAAAGTATGAAACATCAAAGAAAAGGTTTAAAATTTGAATATATTACAGCTAAAGCCTTTAGTTTATCAAAAGGGCACCATTACAAGAATGAAAGGTGAGCCCACAGAATAGAAGACATTCACAAATCATGAAGGTCTGGAAAATCAGTCATCGCCAGAATTTAGAGGGAATTTTTGGAAACTAAGAAAAAGAGAGAAAAAGCAAGCCAGTAGAAATATGGGCAAGACTTACGCAGATACTTCACAGAAGATGTCAAATGAAAAACAAACCTAATAAAAGATGCTCAGCATCATTAGTCATCAGGAAAGTAAAAATTAAATTCACAAAGTGAAGCTGCAACGCACTGATTAGAACAGGTAAAATGAAAATGAGAGAAAATATCAAAAGTACAGGAAGATTAGGAACAAAGGGAATTCTGATATACTACTTGAGTGATAAAATTTTTCATTTTTTATTTTTTTTTTAAATTTTAAAGATGGGAGAATCTCGCTCTGCTGCTGGTCTCGAACTCCTGAACTCAAGACATCCTCCCACCTCAGCCTCTCAAGTTGTTAGGAATATAAGCATCTAGAAAAACTCTAATTATCTACTAAAAGTTAACATACACATACCATGATACAACAATTCCTTTTTTTAGGTATATGTGCAACAGAAACTACACCCAAAAGGCCAGGCATGGTGGCTCATGAATTTAATCCCAGCATTTCAGGAGGCCGAGGCAAGAGGATTGCTTAAGGCCAAGAGTTTGAGACCAGGTTGGACAACACAGTGAGACCCTGTATTTACAAAAAATAAATTAGCCTGGCATAGTGGCATATGCCTGTCATCCCAGTTACTCAGGAGGCTAAGACAGGAGGGCTGCTTCAGCCCAGAAGGTTGAGGATATAGTAAGCCATGATTGCACCACCACACTCCAGCCTGGGTGGCAGAGTGAGACTGCATCTAAAAACAAAACAAAACAAAAAAAGAAAGAAAGGAAGAAAGAGAGAAATTACATCAAAAGAAAAACGTGAGAATGTTAATAACAATACCATTTGTAAAAACCCCGAACTGGAAATAACCCCCAAATCTATCAAGAGTTAAATGAATGAATAAGCTACGAAATATTCACTTAACAGGATGTGAATGAACTGCTATGTACAACAAACTGGATAATTCTCACAAATGTAATTTTGAACAAAGAAACCCATTACCAAAATGAACATATTCTATGATTTTTATCCAAATAAAGTTTAAAATCATGAAAACTTGTCAATAGTAATAGAAAATGGTATAGTGGTTACCCTTATAGAAAGGGGTTTTGACTGGGAAGAGATACAAGGAGGGTTTATTGAATACTAGGGATGGTCTATTTATTTCTCAGGGTGGAAGTTAATCAAGCTGTACACTTAGATCTCTATATTTAACATATGCATATTAACTTCAACAAAATGTTTGCCTTAAAAATTCACACAGTCATTACACAAGTTTATCACATATCACATATATTTTAGAAAAGTATTCAAGAGTTTGCCAATACATTTTTCAAGACAGAAATCATTTAGGTCATGAATCTCTGAATATATAACTTACTTAATTTATTAAATCGGAGTAATACAAGTTGTATAATGTGTAAATCACCTTGAAATTTCAATTCACTATTATAAATAACTCCCAGATACAAGTGGAAATTAAATCATCTTTTACAGAAAATATAGAAAATGATACAGAACATCTTACTCAGAACAACCCATGGAGATGTGACCCAAACCACACATACAATCAAATTATTTTGACTTGTCTCATAATTGTAAGATAAAGATGAAAAATAAATGAACTAAATTTTCAAGTCAAGAATCTATAAGATCATCAAAAAAAAAGTCTAAGGCAAGTAGGAGGTAAACAATATTGAAGAGAAAAGCAGAAATTAATAAATTTGGAAATAGAACATCATCGATAAATTATCCCCTAAACTTTAAAAGCTAATAATAATTTCTTTAAAAACACAGAGACAGGAAAAGAGAAAAAGGGATCCTGTGTTCCTAGACACCACTCTTCTCTCTGCTCCTCCCTAGTAAGAACAGTGGCATTCAATCTGTGATCCAAAGAAGGGCTGAGCCATGTCTGTAGAAATGCTCCCTAGATGGATTGGACATTGCATCTGTCCTGTTGATAACTGCTTATTTATGGAGAGAGATGTTATCTCAGAATTCTACTACTCACGTGACCTTAGATATCCAACAAATTAAACAAAGTAAACAGGTCTGTTCTGAATCCAGTTCACATCACTTACACGATTCAAGTCTACACACTTAAATTAAGTGTTTGGGTAGCAGCTATGTTAGATAAATACTTTGGTGGTGTTGAAAGAGCAGTGAGTTTAGACCAGAGTCAGAAAACTTGGGACCATGACTTTTTCATTATTTATCTTTTATCTTGGACAAATCACTGTCCTTATCATTGTACTTTATTATCCTACTTCCCTCTCAGGTATCTTTGAACACTGCCCCCCACCTGCCTATCCATGGAAAGACGGGATGAACTGCCATTTGTGAGTAGAGGGAGGAGCAGAGAGAGAAGTGTGGTGTCTAGAAAACACAGGATCCCTTTTCATTTCTCTTTCTCTGTATGTTTTTTTTAAAATATCGTTATTAGCTTTTAAAATTTAGGGGAGAATTCATTGATGATGTTCTATTTCCAAATTTAATAATTTCTACTTGAACCATCTTAATAGAACAGCATACCATCTCTTTGTCAGATATTTATCAAAGGTCCTTGTTCAGTGCCATGGAATATTTCCTTTGCAGGATTTTGTCAGAGATTGGTGACATGTTTTACCCACTGTTTACTTTTTTCAAAAGCCCAACGTAGACAAACAATCTCCAACAAGACAGTCTCAATGAAATGTTATCTATATACATCTCTAGGCATTTTAAGTGGATAATAGTTACAAGTTAGATTATAGACATATGACATACCTAGATCACACTAACTTAGCTTATTGCCCAGGAAAGAATCATGTTTACCATAATATTTGCAACTAATTTGGAGGTTCTGGCATATGTCTTAGACTCAAATGAAAAATAGCTCTACGAAGAAAATAACTTTTTATTCATTTAGGGTTATTGTTGGGACATTTTCCATCATGCTATTTATATTAGTTCATTTTTACACTGCTATAAAGATACTACCTGAGACTGGGTAATTTATAAAGAAAAGAGGTTTCACTGGCCAAGTGCGGTGGCTCATGCCTATAATCACCAAAGTCTGGGAGGCAGGCAGATCACCTGAGGTCCAGAGTTCAAGACCAGCCTGACCAACATGGTCAAACCCTGTCTCTCCTAAAAATACAAAAAAATTAGCTGGGCATGGTGGCACATGCCTGTAATCCCATCTACTCAGGAGGCTGAGGCAGGAGAATTGCTTGAACCGGGAGGGGAGGTTGCAGTGAGCTGAGATCGCACCATTGCACTCCAGCCTAGGCAACAAGAGCAAAACTCCATTTCAAAAAAAAAAAAAGGAGAAGTTTAATCGACTCATAGTTCCACATGGCTGGGGAGGCCTCAGAAAAATTACAATCATGGCAGAAGGTGAAGGGAAAGCAGAAACCTTCTTCACAAGGTGGCGGGAAAGAGAGCAAGTGAGGAAGCACCACACTTTAAAATTATCACCTCTTGTGAGAACTCAGTATCATGAGAACAGCATGGGGGAAACCGCCCCCATGATCCAATCACCTCCCACCAGATCCCTCCCTCGACACGTGGGGATTATGATTCCAGATGAGATTTGGGCGGGGACCCAGAGCAAAACCGTATCACTATTCAATACTTCCTGCATGAAGTCCCACATGACAAATTCATTCTGAAACTTAGCAAAACTTTGTCTTCTTTGAGGTATGGATATCTGACTTGTATGTCTTTCCGATAGATATTAAGTATTATGTAAAACAGGTTATTTCTCATTTTAATTTTGTTAGAGCCTTTTTAGTCAAATTCGGTGTCCAATGACATGGTTAATACTCTGGCCAATTTATCTATTTTTGTTGGAGAATGAGTACAATCTAGTGGCTAAGAATGAGCTCTACGGAATCACATTACCTGCATTCAAATTGGAGTTCAGCCACTTACCAGCTATATGACCTTTGACAGTTTATATAGCTGCTCTAACCCTGAGTTTCTTTATCTATAAAACTGGGATAACAATAACACCTACCTTATGGGATTTTGTGAAGATTAAATAAGCAAAACCACGTAAAACACGTATTCTCAATACCTGGCACATTGTACTCCATAGTTTTTTCTCATTTCATATTTGTCCTGTATTATAAGCTACTTCTAATTTATTTAAATGCTGCCTTTTAACAGCTAACATTTACTGAATGGACACTAACCACGAGCTGAGGTTACAGTGTCTTCACTGCTCTACACCGAATCTCCACTAATGGTAAGTTAATTAGTCATGAGAAATAATTTTATTAGCTGTTAGGTTTGTAGCAAAAAATTCCCTGCAAGAAAAAAGACCCAAAAGGTAAGATCCTATAAACCATGTAATTCTCACCATCTGATGGGTGGAAATCATAAAATTTGCTATCTCATAAATTTGTGGGAAAAAACAAAAAGACATTATACATACATGCTAAAGGGTGTTAGGAATATTATTCTTCTCTGGTTTAATATGGATGAAAATACTATAAAATATGAGTACAGAAATAGTCATTCTATATAAGTAAAAATAATCCTAACTAAACAAAACAGGAAAAATAAAGTTGCAAGGAACTGGATGAGCTTATCCAAAAAGGAAGAGAAAAAAGTGAGGAAAGCACATTCTCCCCAATTTCTGGGGAGAGCACCAACACTCAAAAACATGATTGTAGGAGAATCATTTTTTATTTGTATGAACTTGAGGCCAAGGCATCAATGTTGACTGATCAGGAATCCTCTGTTTGGTGAGAGTATGTATTTCCTTGCTGTTGGTCGTGTATGTCAGGGTCCACAAACACAATATCTTAAGGCCTAATCACTTTTGTAACAAGTATAACCCCGTGGAATTCATGTTCATTATTTTTCAGAAGACAATCCAAATTCTTTAGCACTCCACTCTCTTTTTTTTTTTTTTATTGTGTTATTCCATTGATAAAAAATATCTAGAGTAAGAAAATCCATAGAGACAGAAAGCAGATTTGTGGTTGCCAGGGATTGGAGGCAGGAGGGAAAAGGCGGTAACTGCTTAATGGGTGCAGGATTTCCATATGGGGTAAGGAAAATGATCTGGAACAAGATAGAGGTGATGTTTGCACAACATTGCAAAGGGACTTAGTACCACTTAATTGTACACTTTCAAATGGTTAAAATGGTGAATATTTAAGGTCATTCTTTTTATTAAGGCAAAATCCACAAAACGTAAAATTAACCATTGAAAAATGTGGCCGGGCTCACGCCTATAATTCCAGCACTTTGGGAGGCCGAGGCAGGTGGATCACTTGAAGCCAGGAGTTGAAGATCAGCCTGGCCATCATGGCAAAACCCTGTCTCTACTAAAAATATAAAAATTAGCTAAGCGTGGTGGCACACACCTGTAATCCCAGCTATTTGGGTGGCTGAGGCATGAGAATCTCTTGAACCCAGGAGACAGAGGTTCAGGGACACGGGATCATGCCACTGCACTCCAGCCTAGGCCACAGAGCAAGACTCTGTCTCAAAAATAAACAAATAAATAAAAATGAAATGTAGCATTTAGTGGCCTTTTGTATAGAGTATATGCTTAGCATAAATGTACCACTTAGTGGCCACTTTAGTGTAACACTTTAGTATAAAATGTTAAATTTTATGTTATGTACATTTTACCACAAATGAAAAAAAAAATTTACTCATTCACTTGTTCATCCTAGAATTCTGGACTATTTTGGACAGATGCTGAGTGACCCAGGGGTTTACTATTTTTTTTTCTTTCTTAATTTCAACAGCTTGATGGCTTTGGCAGATCCATTAGACACCAGTTAATGGCAATGCCTAAAAGTCTCATTCCAGCAAGGTGGTCAGGCATAGTAAAAACAATAATCAAATGTATTCAAATTGCATTGCATGTTCATATATCACACTCATTATTTTATTTACTAAATTCTGATAATAATAAGCACTTACTATGTACTAGGCACCACTTTTAAGTGCTTCATATATATTATTAACTTTGGCAATCACCAGCCTATGAAGCGTGACCACTATTATCTTTCATTTTGTGAATCAGGAAACCAAGGCACAGGGAAGCTAAACAACATTTCCAAATCACACTCCTGTAAGGAGTAGGGCTAGGATTTGAAACCAGGAAAACTAGGTCCAAAGCCCACACTGTCGACCGCTACTCTCTGCTGGCTTATGTGTATTAGTGTTTGAGATGCAAAATGAAACCAGAAACAAATACAAAAATTGAACTTCAAAGTAACTGACTGATATGTCCTTTTCTCTTTGTTTATCCATATGATTAACTCCTCCTATTTTCAAGCTCATCTAACGTAAATGCTGCTTTACCCTCAGATAGAAATAATCTTTCCTTCCTTTGTGTTCCCACGAAACTTGTACATTCTGCTAATCATAGAACTTTCCACAACTGTTCATAATTTTGGTTTGTCTCTTTCTTTCCCTACTGAGCATAATTTTTTTTTTTTATTGGAGAAACTGTGACTTCATGCTCCTAGTACCTAGCATGGAGGAACAGAGGAAGGTGGGAGGGAGGGAGGGAAAGAGGAGAAAAGAATGAGGGAAGGAAGGAAAGGGAGGAGAGAGGATGGGTTTGATTCTTATTTTCCCCATATTAAACAGTTTTTTAATATATGTAGTATTCAGGAGTTCTAACTATTTCTCCATTTAGATGATTTATATGTGAAGAGGCTAATTTAGTGCTGTAAATTTAGAACCAATGCATGAAAACATTTGTTAAAGTGAAAGTGAGACAGACAGACAGACAGACAGACAGACACTGACCTGGAAGGAAGAGGAAGAAGAGAATAAAATAAGGGAACAGGCAAAGGAGTTTTGAGGATACTTTGAAACTGCTTAGCCAAAGAAAAGAAAGATGGCTCCTTCTTTCCTCCACTTTCGTCCAAAGGAGATACTTAGCTGATTAAAGCAGGAGCTGGTTCACTTCCAAGAGATTGCATCAGTATTTATTAACTTTTACCCTATCTACAGATTGAGGTATGCAAACATTTCACTTGTTCAAACACCTCATGTCCTAGAGACAGGCATCAATTGCAATTAATTTCACCCCTTTGCTGACTACAGCTATGATCCCTCTGCCCTTCACCTGTCTTGCTCTTTTCTTTCCGTTTGCAAATTTCACTGACCTAATCAACAAAATCATGCAATATAGCCTTAAATTTCCATTTTCTCTGTACTCACAAGCATCATCTCTTCTCCAACCAAAAATTCTGGCGATTTCTACTTCTAAACATCTTACCCAATGGTGCCAGGAAATTATTGTATTTTATTTCTCCTTCATCTAAAACATAGTCATCTGCACCAACCTGCAGCTGCCTCACCCATGATACTACTTGTGCATCTGCTTAATGTGCTGCCAAATTCTCTTCTAGCTGTATATTTAAGCAACATTTTCTACTCTGAGAGTTTTTTCAGCTGGGCCAAAGGTTTGTTTAACTTTCCTATAAATGTCATTCCAGTGGCTGAGATGGATTGGTTTGGAGGCACCCAGAGCCATTACCAGGCTGACCTAAGAGACCCAAGAGTCTAGCAACAGAGCCCATGTCTTGGAGCTGGCAATACACAGCCTCTATGGATTTTAAATAATGAAATGATGAAAGCTATTTAGTACTGCAGTATATTTCATGCATTAATCTAATAGCATTTTTAAAGCCAATTCCCTACTCTTGTCTCCCTGGAATAGAAAAGCCATCTGTACCAACCCAGATTTATAAAAGACTTATGAAAAAACAGAGGTGTATTTTCTCTCCTTTATGATTTCCTTTGGTTTTATTTTTTGGACCCATTTTCACCATATTTTTTCTATGTATGATTTTATTTTTCTGGTTTAATTGCCTCATGAACATGACTTTAAAATAAAGTCCATGAAACCGAGCTCTAAGAATTGAAAAAAAGAAAGCCCAACGTTTCCCACTTTACCATACCTCATATTAAAACGATGGGATAAAAAAAAACATAGGTTTTAGAATTCAGCAGCTTTCTTCTGAGATGAAGTCACTTAACCTTGATAAGCCTTAGTTTTTTCATCTGTAAAATGAAAATGATAATACCTACTTTTCCAGGCTATGTGAGAATTAAATTCAATAATGAATATGTACAAAGTCTCTGGTGTCAGGCACATACGCAATTCTCTGTAAATGAAAGCTGATACTGAAGAACACATGGGTCTCAGATAATTTTTTGAAACTCTCTTCTCTCTGATTACTGCTTTAACATCTCAGCGAGTCATTAGGGAGGGGAGAAAGGACACAGGGCACCAACACCACAGCAGTCTACTAATGTGATAGTTGCCCAGTCTGCAATAATTTATCCCTTCTGGACTGTCCAGGTGGTCACACCAGCAGCAGGTCAACTGGGCTTCACCAGGGGAGCCTTGGCAAGGCAGATAGGGGGAGACGGGAGATAAGCTGGTGAACTGAGGAACAAGTTAGGCTTTTTCAATGAGGCTTTTCTTTCAGGTCGTTAGGAACCCACTTTCCTAAGCTGGGTTAGAGTAGTATGTGGGTCTCCAAAGACTTTTTTTTTAATATGTTTTTTCTCACCTTAATATAAAACTAAACTTAGTTTTCTAAATTCATTTTCAGCATGTTTAGGGCTCTAGAATTTTCATTTAAAAAGCCCTCAAAGTTTCAGCCTCTCCAATATCTGTTGCGTATGTTTCTTAAACATCAGACAATTTAATTTAGAGTATACTAAAAACAACAAAGATAGTTGAAGTTCATTGCCACCTGGTTTTACACTCTCGGGCCATAGTGTGTTAGGCATCTGACACTGAATTCCTCTAAGAGAATGAAGTCAGTGCCTCCTCCTTACTGCACTCTGCTTATAATTGTGGTTATGTGTACCTTAATCATCTGTTAGATGAAATGTATCTTGAAAGCAGGGCTCATTTCTAATTTACTTGATCAGCCTTTACAGTCTCCTTACAGTACCATGCAAAGTACAATGAATGCTTGCAAATGAATTTTAATTACTCAGAACACGGAAGTGAGATGTTAGCCTGACCAAATTTACATACCCTTATAACCGTGTTTGCAATCTGTGCGTTATTTACGAAAAAATTGAGGAGCTATGAGGTTGCACCTGTTTCCCCCACTTAATTTCCTTACTTCTGCTACGAGCAAAAGCCAAAAAAAAAAAAAAAAAAAAAAAAAACCTTACCTCTATTACCTTACTTAAACTGGAAGAAATCCAGTTTAACCTCTTCACTAAACATTCTAGCACCCAGTGCAGTGCAGTGTATTAACCATGACCTTGTGGGCAGACAGATCAGATTACAAAGGGGGCTTTGTGTGAACTTAGATTAGTGACATAATCATCTAAGCTTTGGCTTTCTCATCTGAAACAGGAGAACAGCAGCAGCAATGCCTCCAGCACAAATTGGTGGCATTAAATATGTAAAATACACATGCATAAGGGATTCAATATGAGTTAGGTTTCCTTTAATTTTTTGTAGGGCTTTGGCAAATAAGCATGGGAAGAAATGTTCAAATTCTCCAGTAATCAGAGAAATGTAAAATAAACCACCCTTCAGGTCCATTATAAAATACCAAATGTTGGCAAGGAATATTTAGACAGGAATCTTGTACCCTACCCAGGAGAGAGTAGACTGGAGCAGCCATTTGGGAAATCAGCCTGTCAATCTTTGTGAAATTGAGTTTGTATAGCTATGAACAACCTGACATCCCAACTCTGCTAACATGTCCCAGGGAAATTCTCATACAAGTCCGCAAAGAAACTGAAATGAGAAGAATTATTGCATGTTGCTTATTATAGTAGGGAATTGAAGTTAAGCGGAGTGCCCATCACTGAATACATTGTAGTGGATGCCTTCTGTAGAGTTCAATGCAAAACCATTGAAAGAAACAAACTAGACATATGTACCACACATAGTCTATTATAAGAAAAAGAAATTGACAGGTATCCTTTACATAAATGAAATACACATGCAAAACAGTACTGATATTTTGCAAGGATGCATACAAATTCAAGGTCATGTATGAAAGACTTTACAGCATGTGGCCACAGGGAGGAAATGGGAACAGGTATTTAATTGTGAAGGCAGACAAATTTTTAGAAGTCCATTGTACAGACCTGTAAGGACGACAGTAAGTCATAAACTGAGGGGGATGACAAACTCAAATCTGCACCTCGAGTTCAACAAACAAAAATGGGAAAAAAATAATAAAAAAGACATGTGTTGAGAGGGTGGGAATGTGGTTGTGTGTATACATATGTGTGTATGAGCTACTATATACATGAACACTTTTCTAGGAATATACACAACAAACTAAATGTTGGTGACTTTTGGAAATAGGAATTGGAGATTAAAAGAGAGGGAAAGAGGAACTTTTTGTTACTTTCACATTGTTAGAATTTTTATCTTATGTCTATGTAACATCTATTTAAATATTAGTTTGGCCTTTTTAAATTAACTTCTGCTCTCTACTCTTCCAATTTCACCTTCAATCATTTATTCCCACATTGGTATTGGAATCGTTCTAAAATGTGCATGTGATCCTATTAAATTTCTATTTAAAAACCTTCTGGTGGCTCCCATTGCCCATAAAACAACATCTAAACTCCTAGCATGGCATGAAAGGCCCTTTGTAGTCTGCTCAAAACTTTCTAAACTTGAGCCAATCTAAGTCCATGAGACTTTTACTTTAGGAAAATCAGATACCCACCTGTTTTTATACTGCCAGGTACCATTGCATTCTAAATTTTTGCTCATGCTTGTTCTCTGTCCAGAAGGCTATCCCCTGATTTTACTGTCAGATAAATTCCTACATACCCATCAATGCCTACAACATAACTTCTTTTTATGAATTCCTCTCTGGCTCCCTGATTTCTTGACCAGGCATTATGACCTGCTGCTCCCACATCTATTTCTCTGTCACACTTTAAACAAGCTTCAACTAAAGCCAAGCCTCAATGACCTGGGGTTATTTGCTGCCATGTCTGTCTCCCTGGTTAGAAAGTGAGGTTATGTTTTTCTCTGAATGTTGAAATCCCACTACCTTGCAAGGTAGAGTTCAATGCAAAACCACTGAAAGAAACAAACTAGACGTATATATACAGCACATAGTCTATTGTAAGAGAAAGGGCCTGACTCACACACAATGGATACACAACTGTTTGTTGAATTAAACTGGAAATTATCTTCTCAAGTTGTGCCATTCAGTGAACTGTAAAACCATCTACCTGAGCCAAAAATAGAGAAAAGTCAAGAGTTATATCCTAAGCTTAAATTTTAAAAGACTTTGATGAGGCTCACACGTTTGGGGGGAAAAATAGGTATAGAGTCACTTATCCCTGCTCCTCTCCTCTAAATACAATTAAACATTCTGGAAATAATCCAACAATGACAAAAGGACTCTGAAAGATAGAAGGAGGAAGACAAATTTACTAGAGACCTCAGGACTTAAAGAATGACATGGGAATGAGATCCCTGGGTTTTCTTTCTATCTGCCCCATATCCTAGACTACGTGCTAGAGAGGTCTTCCCAGACCTCCAATAGTCAGAGACCAGAAGAAGAAGAGCCCAAAGAATGGGAAAAGAAACAACTCAGCAGGGCAGAAATCTTTTTTAACAAAACTAGTCCTATGCTAGGCAAGCATCATGAATGACCACCTGTGCCCACGGCTACAGCACTGACAGAGACTGAGTCGGGAGCCTCATCTCCTGATTGCCACCTCACCACAGTGGATAGGCCAGGCTAAGCCCCTTCCTCCCATATTGGTACTGCAAGTAGAAACCAGGCAGGGGATTTGACATCCCACTTCCCCACCCCCAACAACAGCAGGAGACTGAGTGCAGCACCCTGATTTCTCTAGTAACTTACTATTGGAGGCAGACAGGCAAGGATGGACTCCCGACCCTGCCCAGGAGTAGCAGGCAGCATCCATCACCCTCCAAACGAAAGGGCTGAGTGAGGATCTTCGAGAAGAGACAGCTGGAGAAAGAATTCCTAAATCTGTACAGGAAGGCCTGATAAGTCAAACACGCAGTTCTCCAGAATCAACACACCAAAAGGTTTGAGAACCAAACTATGGCAGGGAATTCCACTTAGATTTTCAGAATGGCCTCCAAAGAGCACAAATATGAAGCAAAACCAATTTTAACTGCGAGAGCTGTGAACACTAAAGTGTTACTGGTATTACATTCCACAAAAGCAGGACAGGACACATATTCTAAACCTAGACAAAGTAACATTTGGTTAAAATAGCAGAAAATACAAAGAACAAGGAAGACCACAATTTGACTGAGAAAAGACCATTAACAGATACCAACACTGAAATATTGAAATTATCTAACAAGGATTTTAAAGTATTCATTGTAAAAATACTTCAATAAGCAATTACAAATTCTCTTGAAACAAATTAAAAAGAAGAAAATTTCAACAACAAGAAATAGGCATTATAGTAAAAAAGGAACCAAATAGAAAATACAGACCTGGAAAATGTAATAACTGCTTTCTAATTTACCAGATGGACTTGATCGTAAATAGTGTCGTCATTGGCAAGGTAAAGTATCACCGAACTCGAGGACAGATCAATAGAATATACCCAATTGGAACAACAGAAAAGAGACTGATTAAAAAAAGTAATGAAACAGAGTCTCAGAGACCTGTCAGACAGTAACAAAAATAAATTAACATTTATATCATCAGAGTCACAGAACAACAGGGGAAAAAGTGTGGAGCTGAAAAATATTCACAGAACTGGACACAGGAAGGGGAACATCACACACCGGGTCCTATTGTAGGGAGGGGGGAGGGGGGAGGAATAGCATTAGGAGATATACCTAATGTAAATGACTAGTTAATGGGTGCAGCACACCAACATGGCACATGTATACATATATAACAAACCTGCACATTGTGCACATGTACCCTAGGACTTAAAGTATAATAATTTAAAAAAATGTACTTTAAAGCATAGGCAAATAGACTAATAGAAACAAAGCCATGACTCCAGGGGAATTTACACATGCTCATTGTGAAATTTCAGATCAGTGGAGTCATGAGCTGCTTCATAAAAGGCAGAGAAACAATTGGTTATCAATAGGAAATAATAGAAAAGTTAGACTTTTACCTCAGATCTTTCACAGAAAAAAAATCTCGGCTCTATTACACAGCTAACTGTGAAAAATAAACTTTTTAAAATATCAGGAGAAAATATAGGTAGTTATGTTTATATGCTAGCAAGTGTGAAGGTCATAAACAAGATGCCCAATGCAAAAGCCATAAAGAAAAATATTGGCAAGTGTGGCTCCCTAGCATTAAGCAAATTTCCAAACAAAAGATTTCAGGAATACAGTCAAAAGACAATGCTTGCAACATAAATAATAGGCAAAATATTAAAATCAGAATACATGAACCTTCAGAATACGTGAAACTAAATCCTGCTAATCCATGAGGAATAGTGAAATTATCCAATAGAAAAATTGGCAAAATAGATGAATAGACATGTACGAATCGGTAAGTGTATAAACAGAAGAAGAATTTAATATGAAAGACATATTAAAAGATGCTTAATCTCAGTCATCTTAGATGTTTTTTGTGAAGAAAATGTAAATATTTTTTATAATCCAACTAGTATTTCTCATGTGTTCCCACTCTAACAAGCAAGCGTGGCAGGAGTTGGGAAGCACCCACCGGCCTGTGGGTGCCTCATCTAGCTAACCACTGACCCGTGGCGTCCATTTCCACTGAGGTATTGCGGGAACACTGATGGCTTGTCCTTTTGTCTCCATCAGAGCCAATACTGACCTGGCTTCCACTGACTCCATCCTCCCTAGAGCTAGACCTGTGCCTCCCCCATGAAGCCACTGAGCACACTGAGATTTGCTGTAAGTGTAAAATACTATTGATTACACGTTGAAATGATATTTCTGACATGTTGGGTTAAATACACTATGTTGCTAAAATTAAAAAAAAAAAAATTCACAGAACTAATGATTGAAGATTTCCCAAATTTGTGAAATACCTAAACCTACAAATCCAAGAAATTGAGAAAATCTTAAACTACTTTCGCTCATAGAAATTCGTACCAAGACACATCACAATCAAACTTCTAAAAGTAAATAGAAAGAAAAATCTTGAATATAGCTAGAAAGAAGCAACACACGAGGGAGAACACTGATGTGAATGACTGTGGATGTTTAAGGTGAAACCACGAAGCCAGAAGGAATTGGCACATTTTTCAAAGGCTGATATAAAAGAATTACTAATTTTGAGCTCTATATCCAGTAAAAATATTCTTCAGCAATGAAGGGGAAATAAACACTTTCTCAGATAAAAGAAAACTAAGAAAATTTGTAGTCAGCAAACCTACCCTAAGAGAAGGGCTAAAGAAAATTCTCCAAACAGTATTTTAGTATAACAGAAAGAGACTTGGAAAAATTCAAAAAAGGAAAAAATATCAATGGAATGAGTAAAAATGGGGATAAATAAAACATGCTCTCCTTCTCCTTTTGAGTTTTTAAAGCTATTTTGATGGTTGGGAAAAATATAATGCCTTCCAATGTGGTGCTCAGCGTACTTATGGAAATACTTAAGGTAACTATATTTTTAAAGGGAGGAGGGTAAAGTACAGAAACGGAAGTATGATTTCCATACTTCACTCAAGGTGCTATTAGTAAAACTTTATTATAAATAGGCAGCGATAAGTTACACATGTATATTGTAATATCTAAAACAACTACTAAGAAAACAATATCAAAAGACATATTCCAAAACACTTTTAATAAATCAAAATAGATTCTGAAAATAATTCAAGAAAACCAAAGGAAGTCAATAAAAGGGTATCAGAGAAACGAGAAGTAGAGGGAATACACACAAAAATGAATAATAAAATGGCATGCTTACAAGTTAGCAAGTCAATAATTACTTTAACTACAAATAGTTTATTTTTATTTTTTATTTTATTGTATTGATTTTGTTTTTGAGATAGAGTCTCGCTCTGTTGCCCAGGATGGAGTTCAGTGGTGCCATCTGAGTTCATTGCAACTTCTGCCTCCCAGTTTCAAGTGATTCTCCTGCCTCAGCCTCCCAAGAAGCTCAGGCTACAGGTGCCTGCCACCATGTCCAGCTAATTTTTGTATTTTTAGTAGAGATGGGGTTTCATCATGTTGGCCAGGCTGGTCTTGAACTCTTGACCTCAAGTGCTCCACCTGCCTCGGCCTCCTAAAGTTCTGGGATTACAGACATGAGCCACCGCACTTGGCCTTAACTGTAAATAGTTTAAATGCACCAGTTGCAAGACAGAGATTGTCAGAGTAGAGTAAAAAACATATCCCACCTATATAATGTCTACAAGAAACTCGCTTCAAACATAATGACACAAGCAGGTTGTAAGTTAAAAGATGGAAAAACTTATCCCATGTGACCATTAGTGAAAGAAAAGGAGAGACTATATTAATAGCAGATGAAGTAGACTTCAGAGCAAAGAAAATTACTAGAGGCAAAAATGAACATTATGTAATCATACAAGGGTCAATCTACATAGTATTCCCAAAAGTGTATACATCAAACAGAGCATCAAAATACACGAAGCAGACACTGCTGGATCTGAAGTGAGCTGGGCGCGGGAGCTCACGCCAGTAATCCTAGCACTTTAGAGGCCAAGGTAGGCAGATCACCTGAAGTCAGGAGTTCCGGTCTAGTTCAGCCAACATGGAGAAACCTCATCTCTACCAAAAATGCAAAAATTAGCTGGGTGTGGCAGCATGCACCTGTAATCCCCGCTATTCAGGAGACTGAGGCAGGAAAATCGCTTGAGTCCAGGAGGTAGAGGTTGCAGTGAACCAAGATTGCGCTAGTGCACTCCAGCCTGGGTGTCAGAGTGAAACTGTGCCTCCAGGAAAAGAAAAAGGAAAAAGAATAAAAGAACTAAAGTAAAAAAGAACTCAAGTGAAAAAGAAGGCTCTCAATTAATGATTGAGGATTGAATCCTAGAAAGAGTAGAGGAAAACAACAACAATCTCTCACAAATTCCTCTTTGGAAGACCATCTTCTGTGTTAAGGGCAAAAATGTTCTATAAGGATTTACTAATCTCCGGATCAAATTAAAAAAAAAACAACACACAGTGGTTCCCCTAAATTAGAAGAAGTCTGTTCATAATGATAGAGCAAATACCCTCCTATGCCAGATATTGGTATGTCACAAAAAATTGTATTGTATTAATAAATAGATGGATGATAAACGTTGACTGGTAACTCAAGAGCACTGCCACTTTAAAAAAATAAATGAACAGGCATAGAAATGTTATGGAAACTTAGTCTCTGAGCTAGCATTCAAGCATCTGGGTCCTTATTCTTTTGTCTCAACACATCTCTTTACCTGATCCGGCAGCCACCATTAGCTAGCTGTTGTAAAATGATATTTTTCTTGGCTCCAGCCTCTCTTGGTCTGATTTGGCTTTTGACAATAGCTTTATTTGACTTATTGGCTTCAGTTTCTATTGCTCATATAATCAAAATGAACTTCTACTTATGGCTAAGATACGATAACAGGGACCAGATTTACTGTCCTACCTGAAAGAACATCAACAAAACAAAATATAGAAAATGACAATTTTAAGAACGTGTACATCAGGCAACAAAAGACAGTGCTGCCTGAGAGAAGAAAAACAAATCACATCAGACCTGTGCTTTCCCCAGGTTATTTCCTTGAAAGTCTCTGGACTCCAATGCAGGGAGGGGAATCGAAGCAGAGGCCCCAGACTCTGTGAGTTAAGGAGACAAAACTAAATCTAAGAACAAGGAAATCAGACATCTCAGGACAGCATATCAAAGATGAGATCAGAGTGACTTGGAGATCTGCAGAACGTCCTGCTGGAATTAATAACCTGCACACCCATGAGGAAATGGTGGCTGGCCAGAAGAAAGAACCCTCTGAAGGATTAGAGAAAGCTGTACCCAGTGGTCACACAGGGTCTAGAGATCGTTCCTGTTGTCACGAGAAAGATTGGGAAACCTTACGTTTCATGGAGTGTTGGGTAGAATACTCAGAATCATTTTGCCTCAGGAATGGGAAAAAGTACTGTTCTGATCCCACCTAACAAACCTTTAAAGCCAGATTCTTTTTTTTTTTTTGTTTTTTGCAGTGTGCTTTCTTTTTTTTTTTTTTTTTAAATTATACTTTAAGTTCTAGGGTACATGTGCATAACGTGCAGGTTTGTTACATATTATACCTGTGCCATGTTAAGAATCAAACTGTTTCCAAATAACTGCATGCCAAAACAAAAGTAAAGAATATTCATAGTAATACAAAAATATCCAGCAAAAGGAAGAAAGGAAAAATTCTCAATGTCGGCACCCAGTCAAAGGTCATTAGTTATGAAGAAAGCCGAAAAGTATGACTCATAATGAGATGGCTAACAAGCCTCCCTCTCCCCATCTCACCACTCATAACCATGGCAACTGACATTTACTCTTATTCGAAATTAACAATAAAATTGGTGTCTACAAGTTATGGCTTCAATGTTTTGTTGTTTTTTTTTTTTTTTTTACGATTTCCTCTTTAGGAAACAACGCTGAAGCCATTTACAGTCTTGCATTGCATAATAACATTTCAGTCAACAATGCACTTTATATACAGGTGTGAACCCATAAGATTATGATGAAGCTAAAAATTTCCGATGGCCTAGTGATGTAACTGTAATGACTTCATGGCTGTCGTGATGGTACAGTGCAATGCATTACTCATGTGGTTATGGTGATTCTGTTGTAAACAACACTGCTGCATGCTGCCAGTAGTTTAAAAAGTTAAAAGAAGAATAATAAATTATAAAAATAGAGAAAAGCCTATGCAATAAAGATATTAAAAATATTTTTGTACAACTGTACAATGTGTTTGTGTTTTAAGCTATATTATTACAAAAGAGTCTAAAGGGTTTTTTTTTTTTTAAATCTATGAAGTAAATAAGTCACAGTAAGCTAAGGTTAGTTTATTATTGAAGAAAGAACAAATATTTTTACACATTTAGTGTAGCCTAAGTGTAGTGTTTATAAAGTCTACAATAGCATACGGCAATGTCTTAAGCCTTCACATTAACTCACCACTCACTCACAGACTCACCCAGAGCACCTTCCAGTCCTGCAGGCTCCATCCATGGTAGGTGCCTTATACAGATGTACCAATTTTTATCTTTTATATCATATTTTTTACTGTATGTTTTCTGTGTTTAGATAACACAAATACCATTATGTTACAATTACCTACAGTATTCAATATAGTAACCTGCTGTACAGGTTTGTAGCCTAGGATCAATAGGCTATGTCACATAGCCTAAGTGTAGATAGAGTAGGCTATACCATCTAGGTTTGTGTAAGTATACTTTACGATGTTCATACAATGATGAAATCACCTAACAATGCATTTCTCAGAATGTATCCCCATCATGATTGTACTTCATGAGTGGTTTTAAGACTTAAATTTTTTCTGGTAGCAAGACCCCAACAATTCCTCAAGGTCAATGGTGGCTGTCAATTTAACCTCTACTTCAGCATTTTAAAAATAAAGGCCAACACATATTTCCCCACCACTGGATAGAAGGTCAAAGCCTTATTCTTGTCAACTCCTAATCAGAAGATCTCAGCTTTGAGAGGCAAAAATTACAATACACTTGAGTGGTTCTGAGGCAGCAGCTTGTATTTGAAGAACCCCTGTAGGTAAGCACAAATTGAACAAGGAGAATGAAATCTGCCCGTGATTATGCTTACCTTGCCCAGCTATTGAGAATGGCCAAGAGGAAAGTCAATGCTGACCCTGTGTTCTGAAGATTGATAGTGTCAATAATCTGATTACCTCCTGCAAAAATTGTTTTTGCTGAAACAAGCTCTCAAGAATATGCAGAAAGGAGATCTTACGTACTGCATTAGTTGGATGACTTGAAAGTACTCTATGACCATTTAATTTACCTTTTTGATTGTGACATAAGATGTCAGCTTTCACTCTCACTCTCCATGACCTTGAGCAAGTCATGAACTATCTTTGCGCTTGTGTGAATAGATGCAGAGCTGGAATACAATCTATTTTCCATGAATATCCCTCAGAGAGAAAAAATAAGTGTGTGTATTCAGAGCTTTCCTTTGCCAAAAAGGCCTCTGACAGATATATAATACATTATTGTTCTTGGAACCAACTGCAGCCTGCTGCCTTGTAAACGAAAGTGCTCAATCAACAGTGTTGGTTGATAGATTGGTTCACCAACTGAAGGTGTCCATGTGAGAAATCTACAGTAGAAAACAGCCCCCATTAAAACAGATTCAGCAGAACCTCCACCAAGTGTGCAGATATAAATGTCTCCTCTTTTCTGAGTGAAGAGAGACATTGCAGGGACAAAGTAAGATACAGAGAAACAGTATATCTAAAACCCAAGTCATCCTGGCAAAATAAGTAAATCCAGTGACATAAAAGACAACAGAAACTAGTGACATTAACATATATTTATAAAGGGCAAAGTTCCATTTACAGGCAAAGCTGGTTTCATTGTGCTTTGCTTTACGGTGCTTTGCAGATATTACTTTTACCAATTAAAGGTTTGTGGCAACCCTACAGCCAGCAAGTCTTTCTGCACCATCTCTCCAACAATGTGTGCTCACTTCATGCCTCTGTGTCACATTTTGGTAATTCTTGCAGTAGTTCAGCATTTTTGTTATTATTTTCTGTTTGGTAATCTGTGATCAGTAAATTTTGATGTTACTATCGTAACTCTTTTAACGCAGTATGAACTGTGCCCTTATAAGATGGCAAACTTAATTAATAAATGCTATATATGTATGCTCTGACTACTCCACCGATGGGCCATTTCCCCACCCATCTCCCTCTCCTCAGGCCTTTCTATTCTCTGAAACACACCAATATTAAAATTAAATCAATTAATTACCCCTACAATGGCACCTAAGTGTTCGAGTGAAAGGAAGAGTGAGTCCCTGACTTTAATCAAAAGCTAGAAATTGGCAAGGTATGGTGGCTCAAGCCTGTAGTCCCTGCACTTTGGGAGGCAGAGGTGGGAAGATCATTTGAGGAAGGAGTCTGAGACCAGCCTGAGCAACACAGGGAGACTCTGTCCCTATAAAACGTTAAAAATCAGCTGGGCTTGGTGGCAGGTGCCTGTAATCCCAGCTACTCGGGAGGCTGAGGCAGGAGACTCACTTGAATCCAGGAGGCAGAGGTTGCAGTGAGACGAGATTGCGCCACTGCACTCCAGCCTGGGCGACAGAGTGAGACTCTCTCTGAAAACAAAAGTTAGCCTAGTTGTGAATGCAAAGGCACAGCTCTTGAAGAAAATTAAATGCGCTACTCCAGTGAACACATAAATAAGAAAGCAAACAGCCTGCTGCTGATATGAAGAAAGTTTTGGTGGTCTGGATAGAAGATCAAACAAACCAAAAAAATTTTTAAGCCAAAGTGTAAACTAGTGCAAAGTCCTAACTCTCTTCAATTCTATTAGTCTGAGAAAGGTAAGGAAGCTGCAGAAGAAAAGTTTGAAACTAACAGAGGTTTGTACATGAGGCTTAAGGAAAGAAGCCATCTCTGTAACATGAAAGCACAAGTTAAAGCAGCAAGTGCTGATATAGAAGCTGCAGCAGGTTATGCAGATCTAGCTGAAATCACTGATGAAGGAAGCCACGCTAAATAACCGATTTTTGATACAGACAAAACAGCCTTCCGTCGGTAGAAGATGCCATCTAGAACTTTCACAGCTAGAGAGGAGAAGTCAAGGCCTGGCTTCAATGTTCCGAAGGCCAGGCTGACTTCTGTTAGGGGCAGCTGGTGACTTCAAATTGAAACCAGTGCTCATTTACCATTCTGAAAATCCTAGGGTCCTTAAGAATGTGGCTCAATCTACTCTGGCTATGCTCTTATAAAGGTAAAAAACAAAGTGCAGATGGCAGCCCATCTGTTTGCAGCATGGTTTACTGAATATTTTCAACCCTCTGTTGAGACTTACTGCTCAGAAAAGATATATATATATATGCATGTTTTTTTTTTTTCAAAATACGACTGCTCATTGATAATGTATCTAGGCACCAAAGAGCTCTGATGGAGATGTACAAATAGATTAATGTTTTCTTGCCTGCTAACATAACATCCATGGATCTACAGTATCTATGACCCATGGATCAAGCAATAATTGCGATTTTCAAGTCTTATTATTTGTGATTCTTTTGCTGGATTTGAGCAAAATCAATTGAAAACCTTCTAGAAAGGATTCACCATGCTGGATGCCATTAAGGACTTTTATGATTCATGGGAGGAAGTCAAAAAATCTACATGAACAGGAGTTTGGAAGAAGTTGATTCCAACCCTCATGGGTAACTCTGAGGGGTTCAAGATTTCTGTGAAAGAAGTAGCTGCAGGTGTGGTGGAAATAGCAAGAAAACTAGAATTAAAAGTGGAGGTTGAAGATACTATTTCATTGCTGCAATCTCATGATAAAACTTGGACGGATGAGAAATTGCTTCCTATAGATGAACAAAGAAAGTGGTTTCTTGAGATGGAATCTACTCCTGGTAAAGCTGCTGTGAACGTTATTGGAATGACATCAAAGGGTTTAGAATATTACATAAACTTAGTTGATAAAACAGTTGCAGGGTTTGAGAGGATTGACTTTAATTTGAAAGAAGTTCTACTGTAGATAAAATGTTATCAAACAGCATTACACGATACAGAGAAATCTTTCATAAAATAAAGAGTTCATCGATGTAGCAAACTTCATTGTTGTATAGGGGTTCTAAAATATTGCTACACCCACTCTAACCTTCAGCATTCACAACCCTAATCAGTCAACTGCCATCAACATTGAGGCAAGACCCTCCATCAGCAAAACATTTACAATTTGCTGAAGGCTCAAGTGACCATTAGCATTTTTTAAGCAATAAAGTATATTTTAGTTAAGGTATGTACATTGACTTTTTTTGAGATGGAGTCTCGCTCTGTTGCCCAGGCTTCAGTAAACTCGCGGGATCTCAGCTCACTGCAAGCTCTGCCTCCCAGGTTCACGCCATTCTCCTGCCTCAGCCTCCCGAGTAGCTGGGACTACAGGTGCCCACCACCATGCCCGGCTAATTTTTTGTATTTTTAGTAGAGACAGGGTTTCACCGTGTTAGCCAGGATGGTCTCGATCTCCTGACCTGGTGATCCACCCGCCTCGGCCTCCCAAAGTGCTGGGATTACAGGCGTGAGCCACCGCCCCCGGCCACATTGACTTTTTAGACTAATGCTATTGCACACTTAATAGACTACAGTATAGTACAAATGTAAGTTTTATATATTCCAGGACAGCAAAGATTTTTTTTGTTTTATTTCGTAAAATTTCTATTATTTGTAATTAACAAAGTTGTACGGATTTATCATGTGCAATGTGATTTATTGAAGTATATATACATTGTATATATACTTCATATGACTCACTTTATTGTGATAGCCTCTTCGTGTGGTGCTCTGGAAATGAACCCACAATGTCTCCAAGGTATGCCTGTACTAGGAGGAGTTCAGGGCTCCAATAAAAGATACCACGTAAGTGGAATATCTCTGTGAGCTAATTCACCTAAACTCAAAGGAATCATCACCCACTTAGCATATGGTAGTTTGCTTTAATAGTTCTGTTTGTTCTAGAAAAATATAATACAGAATTTTGCTAGACTCAGAGTCTAAGAAACAGTTCCAGCAAAACAGAATCCTTCCTTTCCATGTATGTCTCTTGTGAGCCATAATTAATTAAGCCCAATGTAATAACGAAGCTATAGATCTGATCATTTTAAAAGTTTGAATGAGAGTTTTAGAAAGTATTCTCTAGGTTATATTGTTATCCCCACTGGAGTCACAGAAGCTTGTTTGGTTACACTGTCATAACGTCTACATTGCAATATTTTAGGACCACCTGCATCCCAAAATCCCTCTCTCCTACCTGCACACATTCTTCTACAATCCTGTCTGTCCCTGACACAATTAGTCACATTTTTCAGGACCTTTGGGAGGTACACATACTAATATTTCCAACAGTGTAAGTTGCATGATTTAAAAGGAACTACATGGTGAGAGCTAAAGTCAGCAGAAATCATTTTCTTGGATTAACTTAGAACTTCCTCTTATTGTTTAGCAGACAGGAGCTTGGAAATAAGAAGAAGAAAGACTCAGCAAGAATGAGAGTGGAAAATCAGCTTGTGGGTTTGAGCATATTATGTGAAAAGGACAGTATTCTAAAAAGACACGGAGGGAGAAATGAATTAGAAGCAAAGACAGATGAATTCCATTTTCGCTTTATAAGCTTCACTAAGATTTAAGTGCATTTAAATGTTTGTAAATATAATATGATTTAGATAACAGAGAACTGGAGGATCACAGAGTGTATGTTTAGAAAAGATTTTCCATTATGATTTGAATTATTATTAGATGAGATAGCCCCTTAGCCAAGAGAGAAGTACCATATTACTGTAAACACAGGCTTCTCAGAAACACAAGCATGTTCAAGCTGTCCTCTGGCCACCAGAGGCAATGGCAGCAGAAACCTGAAGGACTGTTTGCAAGTGAAACAGATGCTTCTTGCCAAAAACAATTGAAATCCTCCAAGATGAGGATAGACCCAGAAGCTGACCTTGTAGTACAGGAGATAAAGAATGGAGTGATGCCACTCAAGTGGGGAGAAAACTCTCAGGCAGCCTGACTTTGATAAATGATTTTAACTGTGATTCCAAAACAACAGGAATGCATTAAGTGAGCGCTGGCAGCATCTAGGGACAAGCAACGCTGCACTTGTATTAATCAATCCAGCCCGGTCGACTGCCAACGTGATTCATAGGCAGTGCACAGCATCATAGAAAAGCGGCCTGATGTTGTGGAAAAGGCATGCTGCAAGAAGTCAGGAGCACCAGGAGGCACAAGCAAATATTACTGAACACCTGCTGTTTTCCAGACACCATGCTCAGCACTTTACCAGCAGAATTTTACTGAGTCCTCCCAGAACCTTCTCTCATAGGCTTTTGTGTGCTGGAGCCAGCTCGTACCAGCTAATGAAGGCGTCTTTTTGTTGTTTGCATTTCTTCCCAGGTCCGTGGTGCAATGATGTCACACTGGTAGCTTGTACAGCATTTTGCATTCAAAGGCTTTAATCTTGTTATGATGGAAACCTTGATGGAAATGAAGGAAAGAAGCCTGTGTTCTAGAACGATCATCATCTGAATGGAGTGATTAATCCTTTTGTGCCTTCTCTCATCTTGTGATCATAGGCATCCCTCTAGTTAAGGCAGGCTTTGCTGAAGACCCCTTAATAAGTATGACAACAACCTGGCAAAGATTGCAATACTTCTGAGTGACAAGCAAGAAAATAATACAGATATAAAGATGCAAAAACACCATCCACCATGTACGATCATTTGTATTTGTCAATGCTTACTTTTAACACATTTTCATATGATACACAATTAAATGTCACCATTCAACACTTTAGTGCTTGGGAGCTTAGCCCCATGCCAGAGCAGATGAAAGGAGTCTTTGATACTTGGAAGCCTCATTTTCGTCCTGATTCTTTGTTCTCTTCTGCCTTTCTTCTCATTTTGTGAATGCCCTGCTTCCCCTGATTTGATCTGATTTTCTTCTCTATTTCATCTCAGTAGAACACCATGAGTCCCTATTTTATCAGAGTGTACCTTTGCTTACCAGAGTACCTGTTAAGCTAATCTGAGTATCTTTACTTTCAAGAACATTATATTAATAGCTCTTTTTTCTGACTGTACAAGTAATGCATGTTCTTCATTTTTTAAAACTATAGAGAAGCAAACAAGAGGATAAAAATCTATCTGTATCCTCATTACCGCAGAAGATTATCACTGTCAATAATCTACAATATTCTATATTGGTTCTGTATTTTTTTCTGAATTGGCAAATCTTTAGATCAAAGTTTAAACCAGTGATTTTCAATCAGTGATGTTTTTGCCTGGCCAATTCTTTCCTTCCTTCTACCAAAAGATATTTGACAAAGTCTGGAGGCATTTTTGGTTGCCACAGCTTGGAGGGGGATGCTACTAGCATCTTAGTGGGTGGAGAACATGGACGCATGTAAACGTACTAAAATGCTCAGAATAACCCCCCACAGCAGGGAATTACACAGTCTAAAATGTTGATAGTATCAGGATTGAGAAAGTTTGGTCTAACAGAAAGCCTAACACATCCTAGGGTTTCCAACAACACCTATTGTATTTCTGATTCCTCTATAACCTTCAGTCTATATTCTGGTTTCTCCTTTGTCTGTCTTCCTCTTGAAGCCCAACAATTACAATTCACCCATAGAACTGTCAGGCAATTAGTGAACACACACTAGGGAATGAAGAACTCGCTTCCTCTCTGTCTCTCCTGCAGTCCTGTGTTCCTCTACAGATCTGCTTAGAACTATGTTGTTTTTTCATTTTCTCTCTTTTAGTTGTGACTTTTTCTCTCTCTGTGTGTGTATGTCTCACACTCATTTTTGTACCCAAGTACTTTGAATTGATCATTTCCACATTTTATTATGGGCTTGGTTATGAACTCTTCACATTCTATGAAAGGTTTAGTCTTCAAGATAAATTAACAAAAAGTAGTGGAGCCACTAGAGAGGAAGCCTAAGGGGACAGGAAGTGGTGCTCCAGGGGGCTGTGGCCTCCTAGGATAATAGAGAAGAAGGACAGGACAGTGAGACTGCCAGGGAAGTCAAGGCAGGCTCCCCCAGCTCAGGTAGATCCAGAAGTATAGCATGCATGGGTCCTAAGGCCCTGAAACGAACTCCAAGCATCCAGTGTCTAAAAGACTTTTTCCCCTTCTCAAATGCCTGGAAGGACAGGGTCATATTTCTCTGTCATTTCCAAGAGCCTGAGATATTGTGGTACTTTCAGAGATAGTATGCATATGGTAGAGTTTACATTTGTATAGGCGGTTTCCTTTTAAGGAAATATCTTTCATTGTGAATATAAAACATTTCTAAGACCTGGATGCTGTGCAACTACGGGGTTTTGTTGCACAAATATTTGAGCCAAAGAAAGTCCTTTTCTGTCATATTCCCCTATCCCACTACAAACATCCTGGGTACCAAAGGGGTAACTCTTCACCAAGAATTATGTTTCCCATAATAAATGTGTTGAACAGTTAAAATTTCATCATCACGATGGCTAATATTCATAGAATTTTGTAGACTGTAAAGCATTTCCACAGTTTATGTTACTTGCTTCTCACAATTGTGTGAAGTATTTGGGGCACTTGATTTTACATTAGAATTGATGTATATTCCTCTCTCTGCCACTTAGTATCTATTTGGCTTCAGGCAAGCCACTTAGCTTCTTTGAACATGTTTTCTCATCTGTAAAATTATTCTTCTTTTATTTGGTTCTAGTGAGATTAAAATAAGAAAATGCAGTACAGCAACATTTTTGTCAGCAATAAAGCATGTTACCAACATAAGCAACTATTTTGCAGATGGAGGGACTGAAGCTGGAAAAGACTGGTAATGTTTTGCATGTTATATACCTAGTAAGTCCTCTATGCAGATCTCTGATATTAGTATATGGATGGTGCCCAACACAACGATGGCTTGATTTACAATTTTTTGACCTGATGATGGGTTTATTGAGGTATCAAATGCATTTTTAACTTACAATGTTTTTGACTTAGGATGGATTTATTGGGAGGTAACCCCGCTGTAAGTCAAGGAGCATTTGCGTTCCGATACTGCCTTCAGCTCTTATTCCACTAGGTGTTCTCTAAAGCTCCCATCATTGCTCCAAGGTGATCTTAAAACTCAGTAACTCCATAATTTATATTCTACATTCTGCTTAGGTTTTAACACAATAGAACTGATGCCTGATGCAGTGATGGCCACAAAGGCTGTAAGTACTGAATAAATATTCTGCCTGCTTGAGTGATCATCTTAAATTAATAAGGAAATAAAATACACATTCCCAACAGTTTTAAATGATAATTCCTTAGCAACAGTAATCATTGCATAATGGATATAAAGTGGGGTTCTAAAATCAGACAATCCCAGGTTTAAAACCAAGCCCTGGCCTTCACAAATTGTGCAACCCTGAACAACTTCCTTAACATCTATGAACCTTTAGTTCTGAATCTGTAAAATGAGGACAGTGACATTTCATAAAATCTCTGTAAGAATTAAAAACATGTTGTATCAAAAGAGCTGAGCACTATGTCTGGCATATTATGTGCACTTAATAAATGTTACCTTTCTCTATTATTTGACACCCAGTGTCTTCTTTTCTGTTCTATTGAACTCATGTTATTTCAAGGAAGACTATTTGAAATTATAAGAGAAATATTTATTCCCCTTGCTAAGGACAAAGATTTGTTTAGGAGGCAGGAGGGAGATGTAAAATTGGAAGCAAATTTCCCCTTGAGTAGGTGGCTCAAAGGGATTCGTTTCTTTGCAAGGAATTTTTTTAAGCATAAAGAAGTTGATTTTTTTCCCTATAAGATGTATTAGTGAGCAAATAGAATTCTTCCTTCTAGTTCGGTTCAATATAGACATAGAATATATCAGTTACAACATGCCCTGATTAAGAACACACTTGCCTCTAAGATAGAAAACATTTGTCTTGTTCAAAACCTAAGAGAAAAAGGAGAGTTCTTAACATAGAAATAATTAATGGGGAACCATGGAATGGGCCAGGGCCAGAAGATTTTTGGAAGAACAACTATGAGTCTTATTTTTAACTACTAGGGCTGAAAAGCAGAAGCTGAAAAAAATCACACCCCCTACTGCCCTTAAGTAATGAAAAGGACCTCCTGTATAATTCCTTTCTGTCACTTACTCCCAAAGGCCTCCACCTCCAAACCTGCAGTGCAAGAGTAATTTTCTGTTAGAATCCATCTGAAAAAAACAAAACAAACAAACAAAAAAAACTGTTCTGTTGCTGGATTGTGTCTTGCCTGCTACAGCGTGGGGATTGTTTTCATGCCAGGTCTCAGCAAACACCTGAAGAGACAAGTGTATTTTGGAGGAGCTGACGTCCCAAGATATCAAGCTGTAAACTCTTTCCTCTACCAATCTTCGCACATCGTGAGAATAAAGTCAGCCAAGGACTCAAAATAAACTTTCTAAACACTCTTTTCTCATTGCTGTCCCTGCTGTGGTGCTCTGTTCCTCAGCCATCTGACCTTCTTGTTCAAAGCTTCCAATCAATTCCCCAGCTAAGTGCTGTCTTTCTGGAATTGAGAACACTGTTGAAATTTCAAAGATTGACATTTTTGAACACCTGGGTGAGAACCTCCTGGTGAGATAAGACAGAGATATAATAAAGTGGGCTCGTCAACATACTGAAAACCTTCAGCATTCAGGAGATGGATACACAATGATTTAAAGGGAATGAGAGCTTAATACTTGCGGCCAACATTCTTAACACCAATCCAAATATATCATACATTCCTTAATTGTGATGTGCCCAGGTAGACTGAAATTTTCTCAGTGTTCAAAGATTTTATGCTGTTCTACCTTCATAACCAGAGATAGGTGATCCTCAGTTCTGGTTGAGACTTCAAGACAGAAAATTTTTAATGACAAAGTAAATATTTTTGGAGTTTTACTAAAGTTTATGTCACAGAAGTCCTGAAAGGGAGTTTCTACCATAGGGAGAAAAAAAATAGGGTAGGCCTCTAGGAATCCCAATTGCATGAGAAACAAAGGAACCTCCCTGCAGAAAGAGAGGTGAGAAATTCAAGTCACACACTCACAAGTGTCAGAAGCAATTTTCTCCTGACCCCATGGCACATGAAGTATTTTATTATGGTGGACAAGAGAAGAGATTGATAACAGCACCCAGTGGGAAACTGGGAAAACTGACCAGGCAGTAGGAGCATCTCCTTCCTGAAGGGAATAGCAGCATAAACGTATGTACCCAAGACTTTGGAGAAAAGGAAAAATCAGCATAAGTAAAACTCGATGAGCAAGATAGAGTCCACTCAAAGACAACCCAGGAAAGCAATATCTAGATTGTAAGGCAGGAGCCATTCCCAGCAGGTAAAATAAGCCCATGTAAGGTGGGACAAGGGAAATGTAAAGCCAAATAGAGCCCTACAGAAAAGAACAGGTAAACATAAGATGAGAAGGCCATGACTCTTAGCCAACTCTCAGGCATTCAAAATGAGGCTCCATTTTCCAAAGGTAACCACGGAAGGGCCAGGCAGCAGGTAGCTGAGTTGAGGACCATTCAAACAAACTAACCCACACATGGTGTGGGCAGATTCATTAGGCAAGTTTCAGGATTCACGTGGGCACCAAATTCCAAATTCATCATTAGGTCTACGGCACTAGGAGTGCTAGGAATTAATGCTAGAAGAATGAAAGGAACTGGGCTAATAAGGTTAGCTCTAGCTAATATTTGCTAGAGAATGGTTTTCAATTGTATCATCAAGTTTGGTTCTCATGAGCCTGGTCCTGGGTAGGCCTGAATTGCCTTACATTAACCATTTTATCTACCCTCTTGGAAACCATCATCACAGTAGCACATGGTGGATTGATTTTCAATATATTTCACAATTCCGCTGAAGATTTTCAGGTAAGATGACAACTAATGACATTTATAAAATGACAACTATGACATTTATAAAATGGCTATAGCATGTCTACCTTTCAAAATTGTTGAGAAAATTAGACATAATAATTCCTGTATGTTTTATAGCTATGGTGTCCAACAATACTATGTACTCATTACACAGTAGTTATAATAATTATAATAATTATTATGAAGCATAGCATCTTTCTCCCTCTTAACTAATAATTAAAATGCCCAAAGAAGTATAAAAATAGGCCAGGTATGGTGCCTCACACCTGTAATCCCAGTACTTCGGGAGGCCAAGGCGGGCTGATCACTTGAGGTCAGGAGTTCAAGATCAACCTGGCCAAAATGGTGAAACCTGTCTCTACTAAAAATACAAAAAAAATAACTGGGCATGGTGGCATGTGCCTGTAATCCAAACTACTTGGGAGGCTGAGGCCGGAGAATCAGCTGAACCCGGGAGGCAGAGGTTGCAGTCAACCAAGATCATGCCATTGTACTCTGGCCTGAGTGACAGAGCAAGATTCTGTCCCATAAAAAAAGAGAAATATAAAAATATAGAAAAACCCAGCACCCACAATGAAAAGTAAGCAAAAGTTCAATCAAGTAGGTAGATAATCTAGTTGTGTTGCGAACAACTAACTCACAAAGTTCATTACGGAGAAAGCAGGATGATGCCTGAGGTGCTAGACAGGACAAACATGCAAAATGTCATAAATGTTCACGTTTGGAAAAAAAAAAAAAAACTAAAGACAAATGAAGGTTTTCAAATGAGGACCAAATTCCACTTAACATCATTTTCAACAGCACACAAAAGCAATTGTTCCAGGGGAGCTAAGGAGAACATCAGCAGGTGATGAGGCTTCTGCGGCAGTAACTCCTGGGAGTCCGTTCACAGCCACCCATTGTCATGATTCTCAAGTCCAGCTATGTGACAGAAGCATTTAGGACCTTTAAAAATATTCATATCTCGTTATTTTTTTCCCAGACATTCTGATTTAATTTTTGCAAACAAGTTTGGGAATTCTTGAATTGTAACTGTAGGCCAAGATGAAGTAAAACCTAGAAGTAGGTTGGCTCTAACCTTCTTTTCCTCAACAGAGGAAAGAAACTGCAGTTCAACCACAATCTTGGACCCTCTCCACTCCCCTGGGCAGCTGGATCATTGAATCACTGAATGCAGCCTTCCATGGAGCAGAGTGTGAGGGGATCCAGCAACCCAACACCAACACGGTCATAAGGCAACAGTCCAGCCACCCTGCAGTAAGCCAAGTATCAAGCCGGGAAAAAGCTCTCCTGAAACAAAGACAAATGAACAGAGTAAACACAGCAAAGCACATGAAAAAATTCTGCATCATAAATGGAGAAAATAGTATACTCAAGAGAATAAGAAAAATATTTTTGAAAAGGAGAAGAATGACAATTTTACATCTACTTTGTGCTACCAATAAAATTTCAAGACAAGAATTTTATAAGACATAATAATCAGGAGTTAAGACAGAATAAAGTGGTAGAAAAGAAGTTTTTAGAATTAACCGTACAGAAATGGATTATATCATTGCTCTAGTTCTGTGCTGTCCTTAACATTTGTTTATTTAAGCAAATGCATTAAATTAAAAGGAGGTTGCAGGGCAAAGGTTGTGATCTGGGACTTATAACACTCAAAATTACTGCTTAATAATTTTGCATTAATTACTGTCTTGCATTCTCAAAATGCAAGACATCAGAAAATACACCACCTGAGGTCCTTTCCAAAAAGGCGGAAAAAAGAAAAAGACAAAGTCTCCAAAATACAATTCTGCCAGTCAAAAGAGACCCATATTTAGAAGTGGTAATAAAATCCTAGACCATACTAACATAAATGAGGAAATGAGAGGGAAAAAGCTAGAAGGAAATGAACTTATACCAGTATCTTCTTATTACATAGGGAAGAACCTAGATATTGCTTGTGTTAATATTATTAAAGGAATAGATATACAAAAAAGTATGTATACTTTCTAAAATTACTAAAAATATTGCAAAGCATAATATTTTTAAAGAACAAGAAACCACACAAAAATATTAAAGTTGGTGACACAAATAAAAGTAAACATATTAAATATATGATTCCCCCAATCCTATTATCTGATGATGGGATTTTCTCAGATGGGATTATAAGTATATATATGCTTGCCTGCGACAGACACATCTCAAATAAAGTGACAAAGATAAGAGTAGTAAAGGAATGAACAAAGATATACAAAACAATAAAAAAGAAAATGGAAGAAAGGTAGAGTATTAATGTAAGGCAGAATTCAAAGCAAAAAAGCATTAAAAGACATAAACAGTGCAATTACGTCTTTGATAATAAATATAATCCAAAATGAGAACATATATCAGCCATAGATGTTTATGCATCAAATTGCACAGCATTAAATCAAAACAAAAATCATTAGAAACACATAGAGAAATAGAGAACTAAAAAAGGTACAGGAGACTTCAAAGGAATAGAAATCATTCTATTATAAAGATACATGCCCACCTATGTTCATCCCAGCACTATTCACAATAATAGTGAAGACATGGAATCAACCCAAATTCCCATCAATTATAGACTGGATAAAGAAAATGTGGTATGTATACACTATAGAATACTATGCTGCCATTAAAAAACAAAAACAAAAAAAGCAAAAAAACGAAACAAAACAAAACAAAAACACAAGATCACATCCTTTGCAGGGACATGGATGGAGCTGGAAGCCATTAACCTCCACAGACTAACACAGGAGCAGAAAACCATGTTCTCACTCATAAAAGGGAGCTGAACAATGAACACATGGACACAGGGAGGAGAATAACACATACTGGGGCCTATCAGTGGAGCAGGTGGGTGGAGGGAGAGCATCAGGATAAATAGCTAATGCATGCGGGGCTTAATACCTAGGTGATGGGTTGATAGGTGCGGCAAACCACCGTGGCACATGTTTACCTATGTAACAAACTTGCACATCCTGCCCATGTACCCTGGAACTTAATAAAATAAAAGAAAATGTACGGGAGATTTTAACATAACCTCTTGTAGTTGATTAATCAAGTAGTTGTGTACGTGTGTGCGTGTGTGTGTAGAAAGAGACAAAGAATAAAAAGGATGTCAATAACTAAAGGTCCTATTGGCCTCAAACCAAGAAATATATTTAACAGCATTAAAAGTGGCAACACCAGCAGCAGAGAGGTCAAGATAAGAAACACACAGGAAAAGTAGAAGTGACAGCAGCAATGAAAGAGGGATTCCACTGTGTCCCACAGAAGATACCTGCTATGTTTGCAGTCCTGAGACAAATGTTACTGAGATGCCTTGGCCTTCCCTTTTTCTATCCAGGTTGGTGGCTACCATGCTTATTTATACCACCACTCTGTTACTAAAGCTAAATGTGATTCTTTACTTCTCTCCCTTCTATCCAACGCCAATGTCAATGTCCATGTGGCCTTCAAAAATGAGATCTGCAACTACAATAAAACTTTGTTCAATGCAACTACCAGGCTACATATTACGACCTTGTGATACTGTGAAATATATATTTGGTTTCCTCCTCTGTTTCCTGGCACACAATACCTAAAACTCTTGGAATCTCTTAAGTGATAAGTGCCTTTGTGAACGCCAGTGAGATGACTGGTGGCTTTGGCTCCTGGATAGCCTCAGGATGGGGTCTGGTTGCCACAGGAACCAACCAAGTAACTAGAAGGTTGGGACTTTCAGCCCTACCCCCACCTGTGGGGAGGGAAGAGAGGCTAAATATTGAATTGATGATTATTGACCAGTGATTTAATTAGTCATACCTATGTAACGAAACCTCTGTAACAACAACAACAACAACAACAACAACAACAACAAACTGGATCTAAGGAGGTTCCAGACAGCTGAACATATAGAAATTGCCAAATGATAGAACACCCAGAGAGGTGCTACTGCTACCCAGTCTGACTGACACTAGCCCTTGTAACTTTTGAGCTCTTGAAATGTGGATAGAATAAACTCAGGTGTCACATAAGTATAAAAAACACACTGAATTTTCAAGACCTAGTGCAAATAATTTAAATGATCTCACTATTTTGTGTATACTAGATTAAATAAAATGTATTGTTAATATAAATCATACATGTTTATTTCTGCTTTTCTAATGTGACTACTAGAAAATTTTAAATTACATATGTGGCTTGCATTATATTTCTATTAGATGTGCTGAGTTTTGACTCTTGTGAATACCACTTGAGAAATTCTAAGCCATATTAGGAATCATCAACTTGCAATGAATTGAAGTGCACCAAAATATGTCATATCTGAAACATCCATTGAACCAAACGCTGTGTGTTCTGTGATTATTTTTAAGGCACATTAAAATGTTGCTGTGACTTGGCATAATTGCAATAAATATTTGTTTATACTGGTGGTGGAAGAGAGTAAGAACATGTGAATTGCATGGCATATGGAGTAAGTAACTCACAGTTCTTGATTGCAAGTAACAGAATCCACTCTGGATCTTTTAAGCTGAATATTAGAGATATTAGTTAGCTCACAGAATCATGAGGACACCTGGAGTAACAGACTCAAGGCTACATTTTCAGGAGCATCGTTCCAAAACCAAAAATGGGGTACATCTACAAGCAAAATGGAAGCTTGTTGCTGAGCCTGTTCCCCTTATTCATTTCCAAAGCAAAGCTGCCTGAGAGAATGCCTGCTAGGAGGACCTTAAATCGATGTCAGCATCCTAGCAGCCAAGAGGCTGATTCTAAGTTCTGAATTACGTATTGGAGATTTGGGACTCACAATACAGGAATTTTGCTCCAAATTGGAAGGGCATCGAAAAGATGATAATCAGGCCTGGCACGGTGGCTCACGCCTGTAATACTAGCAGTTTGGGAGGCCAAGGCGGGCAGATCACCTGAGGTCAGGAGTTCAAGATGAGACTGGCCAACATGGTGAGACCCTGTCTCTATGAAAAATACAGAAAAACTAGCCGGGCATTGTGGCACACCCTTGTAACCCCAGCTACTTAGGAGGCTAAGGCACAAGAATTGCTTGAACCTGGGAGATGGAGGTTGCAGTGAGGTGAGATTGCGCCACTGTGCTCCAGCCTGGGTGACAAAGTGAGACTGTCTCAAAAGTAAATAAATAAAATAAGAAAAAAAAAGATGATGATCAGGCACAAGTATGAAAATTACAACGTGGAATTAACTTTTCTGAAGGACAAATCTCTTTTGGATATTTGTTATTTTCCTCTGTCATAGGAAACGAAATCTAAAACACTATTCATAGGAAAGCAAACTGGTACAACCTTAAGGCACACACACACTCCAAAAACCCTACCTTCTGAATGAATCTATTTATACAAAGTACAGGAAAAGGCCAAACTAATCTACGGTAAGAAATACTAGGAGAGTGACTGTATATGCCAGGTGAGGACTGACTGGAAGGGGTAATAAAGGAACGTTCTACATGATGGAATTGTTTCATATTCTGATTGAGGTCACGGTTAATTCTATGTATGCATTTATAGAACTCACAGGATTGTGCGGTCTGTGCATTTCAATGTATGCAAATTTTACTTCAATGAAAAAAAAGTTTAAATATAGAAAGAACAGCTTTATAAGCTTTAGCTTAGTTTTCCAGTTACCATGACTCTAGATACAGAATTTTCCTAAAGATATTAACCCTACAGCTCAGGCCTCCGCAGGCCTCCAAAATTCCTAGTACTAGGAGGCACATGAGGTAAACCAACAGGGAGGAGAGAAGAGGAGAAATAGGAATTGATAGTGAAAAGATTTGAGGAATCATGGATGCATGAGCAGCTGTGACACCACCATAATCAAGCCAGAGCCATGAGAACTCATAAATACATTCATATTCAAGCCTCCAGAGACATTCTTTTGCTATTTATCTGCCTAGAATGTTTTCTTACTACTCTTTTCATTGATCCAAATCCACAGTGGTCATTTGTGGTTCCGTCATCAAGGAACAAAATACCTGAGAAGATATTTTAAAACTCAGGGTCAGCAGAAAGCTCCTCAGCACCCTATGTGCATTTATTAAAATTTAAATTTAAATTTGCCAGTGGGGCTTATGGTGGGATTAAAATACTTTCTGTGGTGCTAGTCTGGAATAGAGCAGTTATTAATGAATTTTTGTTTGTTTGTTTGTTTGTTTGTTTTGTTAAGCTGCTTCTTTCCTTATTCTTTGCTCAGAAATCAGGCTTTGGTTGGGGCATTTTTTCTTTTTTTCCTGCACCTGTTGGCACTTCTGGATTTCCAGTTTCTTATGTTTGCTTTAATTTAAAGGCCAGTGTTTTTAGCTGTGCTTATCAAGAGGACTAGGGAAAAATGACTCCACCTTTTCAGAAGCAAAAGTCTCCCTGGTGTGCATTTTATCACACCCTTCCTCACTCTGTATTTTGGTTGCTTACTTATCTTTATCTCCCACATCATGTGGTTGCCATAACAGTGCTGTACGACAAACCCCTCAAAACTCAGAGATTTAAAAATTCCCGCTTTTATCTAGCCCATGAATCCATGGACTGGTGATTTAGACTTGACACTTCTTCTGAGCTCTGCTGTGCTCATTCACGTATCTGAGAGTGAATCAGCTGTCAGCTAGAGTCTCTTGGCTTTGTTCCATATGTGTTTCATATCCCTCTAGGAGGCTAATCCTGATATATTCTCACAATTTAAGGCAAAGGTATAAAAATAGAAACAAAAGAGCGAAGATAGTTCCTCAAGCGTCAGGTGACTCCCATCTGCTAAAATGTCATTGGTCACAGCAAGTCATATAGCTAAATGCAGAATGAGGATGTATAGAAACAGACTATCATTTTAGTGAGAGGAACTCAAAATCTCCTAGCAAAGCAAACATAAACAGATAAGGTGAAAAATTGGGGTCATTCATACAGTCAGTCTACCACGTTGCTCAAAACATCAAAAGGTAAGCTCCTTAAGAACAAGGTGAGATATTCTGTCTTTTTTGTTTGTTTGTTTGTTTTTGAGATGGAGTCTAGCTCTTTCATGCAGGCTGCAGTGCAGTGGCGCAATCTCAGCTCACTGCAACCTCTACCTCCTGGGTTCAGGCTATTCTTCCACTTCTGCCTCCAGAGTAGCTGGGATTACAGGCCCATGCCACCACGCCCAGCTAATCTTTGTATTTTTAGTAGACACGGGGTTTCACCATGTTCACCAGGCTGGTCTCAAACTCCTGGCCTCAAGTGATCCACCCACCTTGGCCTCCCAAAGTGCTGGGATTATAGGTGTGAGCCACCATGCCTGGCCTATTCTGTCTTATTCATTCTTACATCGCCAGTACCTAAAGTGCTAAAAGGCTCAGAGTAGTTCTCAATAACTACTCTGCATGAATGGATGAATGAATGAATGAATGAAAAGCAACATTTAAATGTACTTGCCAATCAGTTGAAGATAGGAAGAAAGATTCCCTGGTTTCTAGAGTTTGTTTCTCTGTAAATTTGGTTCTCTGTTGTCTAGAGAAACACTGGTAATACTCATTTCAGCAGGACCTTTTCTACTTAGGAGATTCTGGCAACATTTTTTTCCCAGGAATTTTAACTATCCACTGCAACAACTTTCCTTGCCTTGCATACAACTCTCCATCTAAAAGGTCTTGTCTGTACCAGCAATGGCCATGAGATGTGTCTAGAAATTTCAAAGCAGGCAGCATTGTTCCTAATCTCAGAAGACCTGTCTTATAACATATCAACCTGACAGCTGCCTGGAATGAAACAAAGACTTTCTACATTCATTGAGACTTGTCTCTCTTGGTTTGCAGATGGGGCCTCAGCTTCTAACTCAGATGTTTCTCTAGTCATCTAATGTTCTCTTCTCTTAAGCTGGTCTCTTCCACTTTGTTCACAGCATGAAAGGCACTACTATCTAATAATGATCCTCACACCTCTGGTGGCATCCTCTTGTCAAAGTTCATAAGAGCATATACTTAGGCAATTCCTAGATATGCCCATGGGTCTTTAAAATGATCCAATATGCATAAACCAGCTTTGATAACATATTTACATAGCAAATTCTAAAATTATAGCACTCATTTCTCTTAAAGTTGTGCAAGCTAAAAATAAAATTTAAGATAATCACAGACATTTCCAGTTATTTATACATAATACTGTTTGATAAAGAAAACTATCGATCTGGGGGGCGGAGCAAGATGGCCGAATAGGAACAGCTCCAGTCTCCAACTCCCAGCGCGAGCAACACAGAAGACCGGTGATTTCTGCATTTTCAACTGAGGTATTGGGGTCATCTCACTGGGGAGTGCCGGACAATTGGTGCTGGTCAGCTGCTGCAGCCCGACCAGCGAGAGCTGAAGCAGGGTGAGGCATTGCCTCACCTGAGAAGCGCAAGGGGGAAGGGAATCCCTTTTCCTAGCCAGGGGAACTGAGACACACAACACCTGGAAAATCGGGTAATTCCCACCCCAATACTGCGCTTTAAGCAAACAGGTACACCAGGAGATTATACCCACACCTGGCCGGGAGGGTCCCACGGCCATGGAGCCTCCCTCATTGCTAGCACGGCAGTCTGCGATCTAACCGAAATGGCAGCGGCAAGGCTGGGGGAGGGGCGCCCGCCATTGCTGAGGCTTAAGTAGGTAAACAAAGCCGCTGGGAAGCTCGAACTGGGTGGAGCTCACAGCAGCTCAAGGAAACCTGCCTGTCTCTGTAGACTCCACCTCTGGGGACAGCGCACAGCTAAACAACAAAAGGGGAAGCAGCAGAGGCCTGTGCAGACGCGAAAGACTCTGTCTGACAGCTTTGAAGAGAGCAGTGGATCTCCCAACACGGAGGTTGAGATCTGAGAACGGGCAGACTGCCTGCTCAAGTGGGTCACTGACCCCTGAGTAGCCTAACTGGGAGACATCCCCCACTAGGGGCAGTCTGACACCCCACACCTCACAGGGTGGAGTACACCCCTGAGAGGAAGCTTCCAAAGTAAGAATCAGACAGGTACACTCGCTGTTCAGCAATATTCTATCTTCCGCAACCTCTGCTGCTGATACCCAGGCAAACAGGGTCTGGAGTGGACCTCAAGCAATCTCCAACAGACCTACAGCTGAGGGTCCTGACTATTAGAAGGAAAACTATCAAACAGGAAGAACACCTATACCAAAACCCCATCAGTACGTCACCATCATCAAAGACCAGAGGCAGATAAAACCACAAAGATGGGGAAGAAGCAGGGCAGAAAAGCTGGAAATTCAAGAAATAAGAGCGCATCTCCCCCTTCAAAGGAGCGCAGCTCATCGCCAGCAATGGATCAAAGCTGGTCAGAGAATGACTTTGACAAAATGAGAGAAGAAGGCTTCAGTCCATCAAACTTCTCAGAGCTAAAGGAGGAATTACGTACCCAGTGCACAGAAACTAAAAATCTTGAGAAAAGAGTGGAAGAATTGATAGCTAGAATAATTAATGCAGAGAAGGTCATAAATGAAATGACAGAGATGAAAACCATGACACGAGAAATACGTGACAAATCCACAAGCTTCAGTAACCGACTCGATCAATTGGAAGAAAGAGCATCAGCAATTGAGGATCAAATGAATGAAATGAAGCGAGAAGAGAAACCAAAAGAAAAAAGAAGAAAAAGAAATGAACAAAGCCTGCAAGAAGTATGGGATTATGTAAAAAGACCAAATCTACGTCTGATTGGGATGCCTGAAAGTGAGAGGGAAAATGGAACCAAGTTGGAAAACACTCTTCAGGATATCATCCAGGAGAACTTCCCCAACCTAGTAGGGCAGGCCAACATTCAAATTCAGGAAATACAGAGAACACCATAAAGATACTCCTCGAGAAGAGCAACTCCAAGATACATAATTGCCAGATTCACCAAAGTTGAAATGAAGGAAAAAATCTTAAGGGCAGCCAGAGAGAAAGGTCGGGTTACCCACAAAGGGAAGCCCATCAGACTAACAGCAGATCTCTTGGCAGAAACTCTACAAGCCAGAAGAGAGTGGGGGCCAATATTCAACGTTCTTAAAGAAAAGAATTTTAAACCCAGAATTTCATATCCAGCCAAACTAAGTTTCATAAGTGAAGGAGAAATAAAATCCTTTGCAGATAAGCAAATGCTTAGAGATTTTGTCATCACCAGGCCTGTCTTACAAGAGAACCTGAAGGAAGCCCTAAACATGGAAAGGAACAACCGGTACCAGCCTTTGCAAAAACATGCCAAAATGTAAAGACCATCGAGGCTAGGAAGAAACTGCATCAACTAATGAGCAAAATAACCAGTTAATATCATAATGACAGGATCAAGTTCACACATAACAATATTAACCTTAAATGTTAATGGACTAAATACTCCAATTAAAAGACACAGACTGGCAAACTGGATAAAGAGTCAAGACCCATCAGTCTGCTGTATTCAGGAGACCCATCTCACATGCAGAGACATACATAGGCTCAAAATAAAGGGATGGAGGAAGATCTACCAAGCAAATGGAGAACAAAAAAAAGCAGGGGTTGCAATCCTAGTCTCTGATAAAATAGACTTTAAACCATCAAAGATCAAAAGAGACAAAGAAGGCCATTACATAATGGTAAAGCGATCAATTCAACAATCGATGCAGAAATCCTCAATAAAATACTGGCAAACCGGATTCAGCAGCACATCAAAAAGCTTATCCACCATGATCAAGTGGGCTTCATCCCTGGGATGCAAGGCTGGTTCAACATTCACAAATCAATAAACATAATCCAGCATATAAACAGAACCAAAGACAAGAACCACATGATTATCTCAATAGATGCAGAAAAGGCTTTTGACAAAATTCAATAGCCCTTCATGCTAAAAACGCTCAATAAATTCGGTATTGATGGAACGTACCTCAAAATAATAAGACCTATTTATGACAAACCCACAACTAATATCATACTGAATGGGCAACAACTGGAAAAATTCCCTTTGAAAACTGGCACAAGACAGGGATGCCCTCTCTCACCACTCCTACTCAACATAGTGTTGGAAGTTCTGGCTAGGGCAATCAGGCAAGAGAAAGAAATAAAGGGTATCCACTTAGGAAAAGAAGAAGTCAGATTGCCCCTTTTTGCAGATGACATGATTGTATATTTAGAAAACCCCATTGTCTCAGCCCAGAATCTCCTTAAGCTGATAAGCAACTTCAGCAAAGTCTCAGGATACAAAATTAATGTGCAAAAATCACAAGCATTCTTATACACTAGTAACAGACAAACAGAGAGCCAAATCATGAATGAACTTCCATTCACAATTGCTTCAAAGAGAATAAAATACCTAGGAATCCAACTTACAAGGGATGTCAAGGACCTCTTCAAGGAGAACTACAAACCACTGCTCAGTGAAATCAAAGAGGACACAAACAAATGGAAGAACATACCATGCTCATGGATAGGAAGAATCAATATCGTGAAAATGGCCATACTGCCCAAGGTTATTTATAGATTCAATGCCATCCCCATCAAGCTACCAATGAGTTTCTTCACAGAATTGGAAAAAACTGCTTTAAAGTTCATATGGAACCAAAAAAGAGCCTGCATTGCCAAGACAATCCTATGTCATAAGAACAAAGCTGGAGGCATCACGCTACCTGACTTCAAACTATACTACAAGGCTACAGTAACCAAAACAGCATGGTACTGGTACCAAAACAGAGATATAGACCAGTGGAACAGAACAGAGTCCTCAGAATTAATACCACACATCTAAAGCCATCTGATCTTTGACAAACCTGAGAGAAACAAGAAATGGGGAAAGGATTCCCTATTTAATAAATGGTGCTGGGAAAATTGGCTAGCCATAAGTAGAAAGCTGAAACTGGATCCTTTCCTTACTCCTCATATGAAAATTAATTCAAGATGGATTAGAGACTTAAATGTTAGACCTAATACCATAAAAACCCTAGAAGAAAACCTAGGTAGTACCATTCAGGACATAGGCATGGGCAAGGACTTCATGTCTAAAACACCAAAAGCAACGGCAGCAAAAGCCAAAATTGACAAATGGGATCTCATTAAACTAAAGAGCTTCTGCACAGAAAAAGAAACTACCATCAGAGTGAACAGGCAACCTACAGAATGGAAGAAAATTTTTGCAATCTACTCATCTGACAAAGGGCTAATATTCAGAATCTACAAAGAACTCAAACAAATTTACAAGAAAAAAACAAACAACACCATCAAAAAGTGGGCAAAGGATATGAACAGACATTTCTCAAAAGAAGACATTCATACAGCCAACAGACACATGAAAAAATGCTCATCATCACTGGCCATCAGAGAGATGCAAATCAAAACCACAATGAGATACCATCTCACACCAGTTAGAATGGCAATCATTCAAAAGTCAGGAAACAACAGGTGCTGGAGAGGATGTGGAGAAATAGGAACACTTTTACACTGTTGGTGGGATTGTAAACTAGTTCAACCATTATGGAAAACAGTATGGCGATTCCTCAAGGATCTAGAACTAGATGTACCATATGACCCAGGCATCTCACTACTGGGTATATACCCAAAGGATTATAAATCATACTGCTATAAAGACACATGCACACGTATGTTTATTGCGGCACTATTCACAATAGCAAAGACTTGGAATCAACCCAAATGTCCATCTGTGACACTGGATTAAGAAAATGTGGCACATATACACCATGGAATATTATGCAGCCATAAAAAAGGATGAGTTTGCGTCCTTTGTAGGGACATGGATGCAGCTGGAAACCGTCATTCTTAGCAAACTATCACAAGAACAGAAAACCAAACACCGCATGTTCTCACTCATAGGTGGGAACTGAACAATGACATTACTTGGATTTGGGAAGGGGAACATCACACATCGGGGCCTATCATGGGGAGGGGGGAGGGGGGAGGGATTGCATTGGGAGTTATACCTGATATAAATGACGAATTGATGGGTGCTGACGAGTTGATGGGTGCAGCACATCAACATGGCACAAGTATACATATGTAACAAACCTGCACGTTATGCACATGTACCCTAGAACTTAAAGTATAATAAAAAAAAAAAAAGAAAAGAAAAAAGAAACTATCTCCTGACCTCGTGATCTGTGTACCTCAGCCTCCCAAAGGGCTGGGATTACAGTCGTGAGCCACCACGCCCGGCCATCCTGGCTAACACGGTGAAACCTCCTCTCTACTAAAAATACAAAAAATTAACCAGGCGTGGTGGCGGGCACCAGCTACTCGGGAGGCTGAGGCAGAAGAGTGGCGTGAACCCAGGAGGCAGAGCTTGCAGTGAGCGGAGATTGCGCCACTGTACTCCAGCCTGGGTGACAGAGTGAGACATCTCAAAAAAAAAAAAAAAAAAAAAAAGAAAAAGAAAAGAAAAGAAAACTATAACACATGATTTTCCCCTGCACTCTTGAAGTCAATGCTACCCTGTTCTGCTCCAAAATATCTCTCAATGACTATGACAAAAATTATTTACAATCACTCTTGAAACCTCTCATTTCCTTTCCAAATGTAATGGTATGTGGTAAAAGATACACAGCAGGTTGTGTCAGAGGCAATTTGAAAAAGTTACATTCTGGTAAAAATGAAAACCAACTGCTGCAAAAAGAAGTGGTCTTTGTTTAAGTTTCGAGAAATACTTAAAATGCAGCTAGTCACTATAAAGCTGTTTCTGGAAATAACCTCACCCCACTGAAGAGAAAAGATTAACTTATTCAGATTGGAAAGAAAATAAAGTTGCTGGATTTTATAATGCAAAAGAAAGGTGATATTGTTTTCTGCCTTTCTTGCTGTAAAAAGAATAAAATAAATGGTAGAAAATAAAGAGAATATGAGAAAAACTTTTCTTATTTCCTCTTTCCACTTTTACATCTCTAATCTTAATTATTTCTAGTCCACTACCTACCTGTTTTACATAATCAGAGTGATTCTTAGAAACACCTGAATTGAAAGCAAAACCTGAAGTGGTTACAAGGATCCAGTTAGGGAATCCATAATTATTAGAAAAAAAAAAATCATATATTATGCATCAATGACTTGCAGGGATTTTTGTTCATTGACTTACAAGTAAATAATTAATGAATAGCTGTCATAAGTAAGATATACTGATATGGCAAGGAGATACAAGGATAAATCAGGGAACAAGGAGATTAGAACTACTAGAGAAAAATGAAACAAATAGAGGAAAATCGATAGAGTAGATACAGATAATAAGATAGATAAACATGGGGGAGAAAAAGTATAAAATACAAAAGAAAAGAGGAGATTGAAATGATGGAATGCAAGTACCATGGGAGGTCAAAAGAAATTTCCTATGTCCATAGGAAAGTTGCCAAGTTGTGGGTTAGAATCCAGAAGCAGTAAGAAAAAAATAGTTTGGACATGTAGCGATGAAAAGTGCTCTTTTAAAGGACAAAATGGAGCTCGAAGGAGAAATAAAAGCAAGGAAAGCTACAAAGCAGGAAAGTGTGAAAATATTTAGAGAAAAGGAAGTGGTTCTGTTTGGTGGGAGCACAGAGAGTATGAGGAAATTGCTAGGAACAAGATTTGCAATGTAGTTCAAGGGAACTTACAATTCCATGGTGAAACATTACATACACAAAAAGGGTCAGAAACAAAAATTAAAAATTTTATTTCTCTTGTCTAGTAAATTTTTAGTATAACTAATTATAAAGTTTCTAAATAAACTAACTAGGATCATGAAAACTGTCACCAAATAAACACCAAGGTATTTTAAAAGTAAAAATGTATTCTTGCCTTTGGGAGGCCAAGGAGGGTGGATCACTTCAGGTCAGGAGTTTGAGACCAGCCTGGCCAACATGGAGAAACCCCAATTCTACTAAAAATATAAAAATTAGCTGGGCACGCAGATACCTGTAATCCTAGCTACTCAAGAGGCTGAGGCAGCAGAATTGCTGGAACCTAGGAGGCGGAGGCTACAGGGAGCCAAGATCATGCCACCACACTCCAGCCTGGGTGACAGAGGAAGACTCTGTCTCAAAATATATATATATATAATAATATATATATTTAATAAAAATTATATATAATAATATATATATTTAATAAAAATATATATTATAATATATATTTAATAAAAATATATATATGCATTATATATAATATAAAAAAATATATATTCTTGCTTTATTCCCAATACTTTCTTGTGTATAATGCCAAAAAGCTACATGAATTTTTCCTCTGGATATTTAGATGATAAATTGAAATAATTTTCCAGTCCTACCAAAAGATATATATCCCAAGGCAGAGCAAATAGTAAAGGCTAAATAGAAAAATAAACATGCATAGCGAAGAGAGACAGGGAGAGAAATCAATGTTGATCTCGAAGTCAAGAAGCTATCTGAAGAATTTCTGGTTCTTGCTGTATTTCAGCCTCTACTGAAAATTGGAAGAAATAATCCTGTAGCATCCAAACCTGTGTAGATAGACTTGTACTGCAACTTCATTTTTTTTTTTACCAGCAAAACCAGAGCAAAGAGACCATAAACCTTTCCATGTAACCCAGATCTTTGGAAGGGTGTATAAATGGAATATAAAAATTGTACTGAAAACTGATTCTTGGCAGCCTGTCAAGATCTCTCCATTTCTGAAATTAAATGGCATGGCCTCTCCAAGAATGGGAGATCAGGGGACAATCAAAATCCTGCTGCATTATTCCTGCAACTATAAGCCAGATGGTTTTAAAAGTCAAATGTTCCACACATGAGTAAGTCATGGTTGTAAATGAATTACTTTGGGATCTGCAAAATAGAACCTAAGGTGTCCACACCATTGAGATATGTTCCACTACATCATCAATCTTAGAGTAAAATACTTATCAGCTCTTCAACCTTTTACATAAAGAAAAATCATGCTGACAAAAGCCCCAAAGAGCATGTTTAGGAAAAGCATAATGTAGTCTTTAGCATGCACAGGGAATACAGAATCCCAAAGCATGTGTGAAAAAATCTTTTCATTCAGGGAGGTGGGGACCAATAGACCAGTAACAGGTATGTGTAAAAGAAATTGCTCCTAATAAAGTGAATACTATAGAAGCAACACGGGTTTAATAAAGCACAGATTCTAGAGCTAAAGTGTATTTAGTGAAAATAACGGGCCTAAGAAACCTCAGCCATTCTGCACATCTGATTAAAACACTCTGGCTATCACCACTGCCCTCCTGGCGGTCCCTGTCCCTGATGCACCGCTTTCATACCTGCGAGTGCAGGTGCCCCTGGGCTACCAAAGCCCCCAGCTTCTTGCGCAACAAAGAGCAATGGCCTTTTCATCTGTGTGACTTTTATAGCTGGGTCATAGCTGTCAATGGTGAAGGACAGAGTAACAGCTGTTAGTATTCCATCTGTAAAATAAATACACACACATACAAATGTGCACACACAAACACACACACAGAGAGGATTGTTTTCCCTAAGAACCAGTCTGGGCACCATCATCTAAACATTGTGCTCAGAGACCAGCTCTCCTTGTATTCTACCAAATAGTACACTGTCCTTCTCCAATGGAAGACAGGAGTCTCAGCTCTTCAGAGCTTCCTCTAGGACAAGATTTCTTCATTGATGGTTCTAAAGGATTTACTATCTAGAGCATGGCTGCCACAGTTACTACCACTACTTCCACGGAAGTCTTGGTCATGCTTTTCTTTTTCCTCTGGAAAGAAGGACCAAGTTCTCACCACAAAGCCAGCTCCAGGGTCTCTCCCTAAGAGCCAAGGGTAATTAGAAGTAGAAGAAGCCCTGCGCCTCTTCCAACCTCAAGGCCTGCCTTGTGGCTCATCCCACTTTTAGGATGATTGCCCATGGGAATACACAGCTCCTTCCAGAAAAGCCCATCACCACCTACAAGGATAGAGTCATGCCTTCATGGCTTCAAAACTCAATCCCAAGGTAAGACTTAGGAACATGGTTCCTTGGGAGCTACTTGCTTATTGTATCTTATTTAGGATCAATTGTTTAGACTCCATTAACTACATTTTGCCAGACATCTTCCTGAAAGCATGTGAACCAGCTTTCATATCATCCATTATAACATCCAACATAACAAAGGCCCACGTACTGTCTATTATGAACCAGGCCATCTATGAGGGATGGGGAAGAGAATTGTATAGGAAGTAACCCTGCTTTCAAAGCTCCCATAATTTGGTAGGGAAGATGAGACCCGTGCATGAAAAGACTTGTGAAATTAAGGGAGTACAGTGTGATAAGAAGTAAAGGAGAATGTAGGCAAAAAGCTCACCTTGCAAAGAAGGAAAATTGACTCCTGAGTATCTCATACAAAGGCCTTTGAAAGTTAATAGCATCCAGTGAGTGCCTGTGTTGCATTTTTGGGTTTTGACAGATCAGAAAGAAACCAAAAAGCATTGTTTTTTCTTTTTTCTCCTTGAGGATAGGATTAGGTAATGAGAGGATGTTTAGGAGGGAAGCTCTGAAAATCCTTCATAAAAATGCCTTCAGCAGTTCTCTGTGTACCCACTGATGCCTCTTCTTTGACCAAATTTGATTTTAATAGGCAAAGGGAATGCAAGTTAATTACACAGTGGAGTTCATGGAAATGGCAGATTGAGAATTATACTTTGACTTGCTGTTAGAGTAAATTCCATCTGATCATTATTGAAAGAGAACAAATAGAGAATTCCTTCAGGATATTTTAAAGGTCTTTCTTCCTCCATTTCCCCAGATCTACCCTCCATCCTGTTCTTTCTCCTAACACTAAATAACATGCTTGGAAAGTGATAGGAGACTTTGCACAGTCATTCCACTTCTAATATTTGAACATCCACAATAGAAATCCTTCGTTTTCCATTCATCTTGACTAGTTTGACCTTAATATAGCAAAGCATAGAACAAATTAAGAACTAGGAAGTTCCATGATTGTGAGAGTAATTTTCCCATCTCCTCCACGGAGCCACATGCTAAAAGGGATTCTTGGTGATTTGATTATTTCTGTGTATGGAACGCTTGGGGGATTGTTTTACTAAATGAAGCTGTGGACTATTTCTGTACCCTGTGGTTTGCTTTAATTACCTGTAGAATATCATGCCTCCTCAACTAAAATGGAAGCTTCTCAAAGGCTCAAGAACTTGCATTTATTCTTTGTTCTTCTCAACATATGTAACACTGGGCAAAATTATGGTAGGCATTTATTAAACATTTAATGGACTTAATGGTTGAAATACATTCTAAAAAGTTTCTTTTTAAAAAATAACATTTTGGAAGTTTGCTTTTATCATCCTTTTAAAGGTATTTTACACAATGGGTGCAATATTTCTTAGTAGATCACAGCATTTGCCTACAATTTTTAAAGCCACATTCCCATTTTTCAACAACTACCTTTTTATCTCTCCTTTTAATATTTAATGATTTATAAACTAATACAATTTCATTTTGAGAAAAAAATTCAGAATCTATCTGTGTCTGTTGAAATTGTTTGTCTTAAGACAAATAATGCTTTTAGAATATGAATAGCCACTATCACCCTGGATTTATTTCTTTGTTTTTTGAGATTTGTAAAGAGCATGTTCTTAAAGAGCGTAAGCTAAAAGGCAACTAGTTGATTCTACAAAGGCAAGAAAATTGACATGCATGTAAGAAGCATCACGATATAAGCTATGAGCTTTGGGATCACTGCTTGAATTCATGCCATCTATCAACATATCTTTATCCCTTTCCCCTTTGTAGAACCATGAGTCCTAAGGGTAAATAACATACAAAAATAAAATAAAATCAGAAGCTTCAAACACTTAATATCTTCAAACTAATAGTGCCTATAGTGTCACAACCAGAGAATACAAGGGCAGCCAGCAGGTGGTGGAAATATCAGGAAACAAAAGAAGGTCAGTGTAAACCAGCTGGCCAGAGTTCTGTGGAAAGACAATAGTTGCCAAGAGAAAGAGCAATTAAGTCTATTTTTTCCTACCTGGAAACCACAAACAGAAATGCCCGTTATACCAGAAGTAACTTAGAAAATGGAAGGTAGGTAAGGAAGTAGGGATGTCATTAAAAAGTTTTAAAAGCCCCTAATATTCTCCTTAGGAAAACTTCTCACTCTTCAAGAAAGCTTCAAGAGTAGACCCAGCCTGGGCCACAGGTATCTAAGATTACTCAGAACCAGCTGGTTCCTCTTTGACACTTTATGACAAACTGAAGTCTATTTTCCAAAGAAACACTGAAGCATTGACCTTAGATATTTAATTGCCTATTGAGATGACAACTCAATGAACTTGTCTAGTTTGGAAAATACAAAGAAACAGTCATTTAGGTAACCATATATGAGCCAGAATTTGGTGGAATCTAATCTTATATGTGGTCCTAACTCTGACCATTAATAAGATGTTGGGTTACATTAGTTCACTTTATTTTTAAAAATGGAAAACATATTAATACTCTCAATACTCTCATCTCTATGCAAGCAGGTGTCTCTTTGCATATGAAAATCATTAGACCATAGATTTTTTTTTTCTTTTTATTATTAAAGTTCTAGGGTACATGTGCACAACGTGCAGGTTTGTTACATATGTATACTTGTGCCATGTTGGTGTGTTGCACCCATCAACTTGTCAGCATCCATCAACTCATCATTTACATCAGGTATAACTCCCAATGCCATCCCTCCCCCCTCCCCCCTCCCCATAATAGGCCCTGGTGTGTGATGTTCCCCTTCCCTAGTCCAAGTGTTCTCATTGTTCAATTCCCACCTATGAGTGAGAATATGCGGTGTTTGGTTTTCTGTTCTTGCGATAGTTTGCTGAGAATGATGGTTTCCAGCTGCATCCATGTCCCTACAAAGGACACAAACTCATCCTTTTTTATGGCTGCATAGTATTCCGTGGTGTATATGTGCCACATTTTCTTAATCCAGTCTGTCACTGATGGACATTTGGGTTGATTCCAAGTCTTTGGTATTGTGAATAGTGCCACAATAAACATACGTGTGCATGTGTCTTTATAGTAGCATGATTTATAATCCTTTGGGTATATACCCAGTAATGGGATGGCTGGGTCATATAGTATGTCTAGTTCTAGATCCTTGAGGAATCGTCATACTGTTTTCCACAATGGTTGAACTAGTTTACAATCCCACCAACAGTGTAAAAGTGTTCCTATTTCTCCACATCCTCTCTAGCACCTGTTGTTTCCAGACTTTTTAATGATTGCCATTCTAACTGGTGTGAGATGGTATCTCATTGTGGTTTTGATTTGCATTTCTCTGATGGCCAGTGATGACAAGCATTTTTTCATGTGTCTGTTGGCTGTGTGCATTAGACCATAGATTTGATGGCACTTTGACTTTTAAAAAAACGACGTCCAATGTAAAAAAGAAAAAAAAAGAGAGAGAGAGACAGTCTTGATTAGGTCTCTGTTGCCAAATTCTAAAGATTCTAAGCCCTATAAAATGAGACATTACAAGGATTATGCACCATAATAAGGCCATTCTGGGTAAAGTCATTTCTATTCATCTCCATTACTTCAAGAGTAATCTGTTCAAAGACAAATTAACTGTCAGAGGAAACTTACTAAAAAATATTTGTTCCCAAATGCTGTGACATATTTATTTTACCTTTAGTCTCCACTTGCCAAAACCATAAATTGCAGAATATCTCCATCAAAGCTCATGCCAAATTACAAGTCTCTCCTCTGGCTGTCATTTGTGAGATGGCTCCTCTTCAGGTTCCTATTAGCCATGTGCAAAGACAGTCGAGGCAATGAAAAGTCAACAGATAAATAATTTCTGAGATTTCCTGAGTTGATTGTTTTGATCCCAGCCCTGCTCTTCGTTGGAATTGCTAAGTCCCTCTTCCTACAACAGAACTATCAGCACCAATGTGCGTGGGGGCAACTTATCTGCTCCAGATGTTAGCACGAGTTAATATAAAGACTCAAGGCCGAGACCTACAAAACTTGGGTTCGAGTTAAGCTGTTTTTTGTTTGCTTTGTTTGTTTTTATCAAATTGGAATATGACTTGGAGTTTATCACCTCACATCCTAGGTAGATTATCTGATCTGAATAATTTTTCTTTGAACATGCTCTTGAGATAACATAAATATAATCTCATTGTTGGGAGAGATCTCAGATCCCAATTCCAACCCACTTGTGCTTGAACCTTCTCTAAAACAACCTGAAAAAGAATGGTCTTGGAGCTTATGCCTGAAAGCCTCCATGCCAGAGAACTTGCCCCTCACCCACCACCACCACCAAAAAACCAGCCCTGTTGCCCTGTTTGTTTGGTTTGATTTCGTTGTAAGGGAGCTTTGTAAAGAGTGAAGAGCAATACACTTGAGTGTACACAAGCTTCAGTGTTAGGGAAACTTGATTTTATTTCTATCCTACAACTACTTGTCCTGACTTTCATTTGCAAAATAGAAGGCTATTATAATCTTGTCTCTTACAAGGTTGATAATAATTACAAATGGGTTAAGCATTCAGTAAAACATCATTTTTCTCCTATTTGCTCTAACTGAAGACAAGATGACTTCAAGTGACCAGAGCAGTCGTATGCTTGCAATAGCTAATTTGCAATAACTCTAGGGTTTTTGAAGTTTGCCCTAGGACATTAAAGATGCTGAACATGGCCTGTGAGAAATATCAAAGCATGAGACAAGGCCATTCAATAAGAAGAGGTCAGAAATTTCTCAACTGCTATAAAATTTTTAGCAATAAACTCATTTCTGGTAAGTCTACATCACCCACTCCTACCCTTACATACAAATGTGAATTATTACCTAATTTTTGTATCAGTGAAAGAATTTGAGGATAGCCTGAAATTATACTGTGGGTTTTGGAACTTACAAATCTTGGAGAAAACTTATCTCAGAGTCAAATGTGGCCTGATGATTACCTGATTCCCAGGTAGGCCTGAAACGTCTCATCTGAGATCCTGCTGTCAAATGCTGTCTTCATCACATGAGACCAGCCATAGACACAAAAGGGTATCAGTTATCTTAACTCCAACTCTTAAAAGGTGTTTTTAAATTTTTGATCCAATGGATCTATTCATATGGTTTGAAAAATTAAATCAAATAGATTAAAATTAAAAATAAACTTCCCTGCCCCATGCCTAACAGTCTCTAGTTTTTCTTACAGGGTAACTGTGTTAGGCTGTTTTTGCATTGAATCTGAGGCTGGATAATTTATAAAGAAAAGAGGTTTAATTGACTCCCAGTTCTGCAGGGTGTACAAGAAGTGTGGTGCCAGCATCTGCTTAGCTTCTGGTGAGGCCTCAGGGAGCTTTAACCTATGGCAGAAGGTGAAGCAGAAGCAGGCATGTCACACAGTGACAGTGGGAGCAAAAGAGAGAAGGGAGTTAGGAAGTACCACTCTCTTTTAAACAACCACATCTCATGTGAACGTATTACCATTCATTACCATGGGTAGAGCACCAAGCCATTCATGAGGGATCTGCCATCATGATCCAAACGCCTCCCACCAGGCCTCACCGCCAATGCTGGGGATTACATTTCAACATGAGATTTGGAAGGGACAAATATCCAAACTATATCAGTAACACTACTTAACTCTTAAAAGTATTTCTAAGCTGGGCATGGTGGCTCACACCTGTAATCCCAGCACTTTGGGAGGCCGAGGAGGGCAGATCACTTGAGGTCAGGAGTTCGAGATCAGCCTGGCCAACATGGTGAAACCCCATTTCTGCTAAAAATATGAAAATTAGTTGGGCGTGGTGGTGCACGCCTGTAATCCCAGCTACTTGGGAGGCTGAGGTGAGAGAATTGCTTGAGCCCGGCAAGGGACAGAGGTTGCAGGGAGCTGAGATCAGGCCACTGCCCTCCAGCCTGGTTGATAGAGCAAGACTCTGTCTCCCTCCCCACCCCACACACACAAAAACTATTTCTAAACTTACATTTCTGATTATCATCCACTTTTAAATAATCTGTTATTGCACTATATTCCTTGATTGATGAATCTGAAATAATATTTACTGACTTGCTATTCTGACAAAAGATTTAACTCTCTTATATCATCCCAAGCCTTCTCTTAATAATCCTGCCAGTATGATTCTTTACCTGCTTTTTTTTTCTATTAACTACTTTTGTAACTTTAAATAAATGTTCACCATTATATTTCTTTTTACAGCAACTATAGGAAATATCTCTTGTCTAGTTGAGATAAAGGTTATTCTCTAGTTTACTAATGTTTCAAAGATCACCTGATCTTATTTGCAGAGATAATAATTTCTTAAATCTCAACCTTGTAAATTGTCAAGGTTGATAATATTTGCATTCCTTTCCAAGGCCATACCTGTCTTCTGCGCTTTATCTGTGGTTTTTTATGAAAGCAGGAAGTAAATCATGTTTTGTTTGTTATTCCTTTTCCGAGTACTATTTGCTGTAGAACCAAGTCATTGCTCAGGATTGATTTCACCGGTTTTGTATAGCTTTTTGGATTTGTCTGGAGTTTCTAGTTGTCTTATTTTTTCATATGGTCTTTAATACATTTTTAGGCAGTTCGACCTTCCTAGGGATCAGACAAAATCTATGAACACCATTTTTTGCTAAATGCCTCCCTGTTGGAGTCTCTGTTTTCTTCCTTCTGTCTGGACTGCTGCTTCCAGGCCTGCTGCAAAGCTGCATCCTAGTATTCCTGCTTCTCTTGGTCACCCTGGATCCACCTTTCTTTGGATCCCATGTCTTCCACACTCTTAGCCTCCTCATTTTGCTTAAGAAAATCCTCCAGTAACATCCTAAGAAAGTTTGAGAAGTAACTTCTTAGTTTCTGTAAATGTCTCTATTTTTTATTCTCTACTCATCCAGATTGTTTGACTTGGTATTTTCTTAACAATCCTGGAAAATAATTTTCCCTCAGACCTTTGAAATCATTTCTCCATCTCCTTTCAGCATCTAGTATTGTGGATGTGAACGTAATACTTGTCTGAGTCTCATTTCTTTGTATGTGACCTGGTTTTGTTTTCTGGGAGCTTTGGGAATCTCTCATTGACTTTGGCATTCTAAAGGTTCATAGCAATTTGCCTGGGTGCAGGCCTTTCTATTGGGGTCCGCGTGTTTCCTAAACAAAGGAATGAACACACAAGACAACACAAGACAAGACAAACATGGCGGCCACGCCGAACGACACGCTCCACTTTATTTTATACAGTCATTTGTGGAATGTTACCAAGTCACAAGACACATTGTTGTTTTTCTGACCTTTCCCCGACTTTCTGGATTTTCAAGATGTTTACACATAAACAAGCCCCCAGGGTCCGCCATTTGCAGCTGGCTCCTTTGTCCTCCCTGCAAACAGGGAAGGAACACCCTGCTTCGTTTGCAAGAGCAGGACTTATCGGGAACACCCTGCTTTGTTTGCAAGAGCAGGACTTAATGGGAACGTCTCGTTTGCGAGCATGTAGTCCTATACACCTTTCTGCAGTTCCTTATGTGCTTCCCTCCTCACTGAATCCTTTCCATCTTTAGGCAGTACACTTTGGCTCTTAAGATTTCTCTTCTAATACTTTTCTATAATGTCCTTCTGTCTATTTTCTCTGAATCTTCCCTTAGTCAAACGTTTACCTCCAGTTTCAGTCTTCTGTGTCCCCCATCTTTTCATTTATCTGTCTCTCTACTTGTCTTTTTCTGTAGCTAGTAAAATTTTCCACAAAATTACATTGCAACCATATCACTGAATTATAGATTCCTAATAATTTCCCAACACTAATTCTTATTCTCTAACTTACTAATGTTTCAAGGATCATCTGATCTTATCTGCAGAGTTAATATTTTTCTAAATCTTTCTGAGGACCATTAGTTATTTTAAATTCTTTTTCTATATCATGAGTTACTTTTTGTTAAGGTCTTTTTCCTATGAGTTTTCCTTTTTTTTTTTTTTTTTTTTTTCCCTGGAATATTGCAAACCTGCCTCACGCTGATTGGTTAATTCTGTGTGTACAAATAAAAAAATCCATCATGAGGCTTCACCTCAGAGTCATTTAGCAGGTAGCTGGGGGGTTCCTAAGTGCCAGGATGCACAAGTCTTCATGAAGCGGCACCACAATCAGATCGGCTTCCTTGATTGTTGCGAGATAGGTTATTCAATTTCTTCCAGTGAATCCTTTATTTTTCTAGTTTTTAGTTTGGCCTAGGGAAGGCATAATACTTGAATGTCTAATATGCTGCACATGGAATAGGGTAGCAGTGATGGGAAAAGGAGTGAAGGAAATTGGGCTCTAAACTAGATGGGGCTGATGAGGTCAGCTGAAAACCGAGCAGCTCGCCGTTACAGAACTGTAGAGCAGCGATTCTCGAAGTGAGGTTCCCAGATCAGCAGCATCATTGTCACCTGGGTACTTGCTAGAAATGCTGACTCTCAGGACCTATCCCAGTTCTACTGAATCAGAAACTCTGGGGATGAACCTCCAGTAACCTGTGTTTTACTACACCATTCAGAGGATTTTGATGCAGAGTAAAAGTTGAGACTCATGCTGGGCATGGTGGCTCATGCTTGTAATCTTCACAAAGTTGCTGAACTCTCTTTTCTACTAATGATCCACCACCCCAACCCTATGTTAGAGATGATGCTTTGTTTTGTTTTGGTTTTCCTTATTGTTTAATTCTTTTTTTTTTTTTTTTTTTTTTTTTTTTTTGAGACGGAGTCTCGCTCTGCCGCCCAGGCTGGAGTGCTGTGGCCAGATCTCAGCTCACTGCAAGCTCCGCCTCCCGGGTTCACGCCATTCTCCTGCCTCAGCCTCCCGAGTAGCTGGGACTACAGACGCCCGCCACCTCGCCCGGCTAATTTTTTAATATTTTTTAGTAGAGACGGGGTTTCACCGTGTTAGCCAGGATGGTCTCGATCTCCTGACCTCGTGATCCGCCCGTCTCGGCCTCCCAAAGTGCTGGGATTACAGGCTTGAGCCACCGCGCCTAGTTGTAAAAATTTTAGATATCTGACAGCATAGAAAAGGGGGTGTTTGGGGAATTGAAGCCATTTTAAGTAACTCAAAAATAAAATGTTGTATAGGTGGGTTGGCTGTTTACCAAACCCAGTTTCTTTTCTTTTGGGACACCCAGAAAGTCTGCCTTGGTTACTAGTTCTTGATGATGGGCTATCAGTGGAAATAACATATGTCATCTTTAGGCCAATAATGTTAAGAAGTAGAATCATCTTCTTTACCCTTTCCCCCATTGGCCAACTTAATGCATAGTCCTCTGAAGCCCCGGAGAAGAGGCAAAGACATAGATGAAAGAAAACTGGGTCCTTGAATGACTGACCTCAAGGAAGAGCATAGATCACGAATGATTTCACTGGACTACTCTGTGCTAAGCCACCGAAATCTTAGACTTCACATTACATCAAGTTGCTTTAGCCTAACTAATAAATTGATAAAAGAAGGTCCTTCTTAAGTCTATAAACATGTTTGGGATAAAAATTAACTTGCACTGAGGTATAGTCTATATGGACTTCTGTGTTATGAAAGTCTCAGATCCATATAGAATTTCACCACCGCAATGCATTAAAGCATTTGTAGCTGGCATATTGCTTAAAATTTGGTCTTACAAATCGACAAAAAAAGTTCTTATTTCATTTGTAATTTAACAAATAAAATCTGACACTTAATTATAATGAATTGAATGAGACTGTCAATAGAAAAGTGCTTTCCAAAAATAAAAATACCATTTAAGTGCCACATAATAATTAACTTTTCTTAGAAGCAAAGGTGAATTATTGACAATTTAAAATTTTTCTTTGTATCGATTTGTTAATGAAACTTGCAAATTTCAGATTCTTCCCTGGCAAGTATGTGATTCAAGGTTGTTGGAGATTTTTAATTAGATTATTCAGCTCAATTTATAAGTTAGTGCCACTGCATTGCTAAAAGATGCTTAATTTTTGTATTATTCAATTTTTCAAACACTAAAAGTTTTAATTAAACATCATCAATGCTTTTAGCCTTTGGAAACTCTGAGGATCTAACTGCAGTAGGTCATAAGTCTTCAAACAAGATTGAAAACCCTGCAGACCAAATGAAGCTAATCAGGCTTATTCCCATTTTGGTAATTGAACCACTGGCTTCATTCCACCTACATACACTGGCCTCTCAAAAGTGTGAGTTGTTATTCTCTAGCACTAAGCTTTAATATTAAGATCCTATCTACAAAGAGCTAGAAAGAAAGATAATTTAAAAGCACTTCAGTTCTTCCAGAGGTGACATTCAATAGGGCATTTACAAAATATTATATTTCTACATTTCAGCTAACAAACACATATTAAGCACATATGATATGCCCCATTATTATTAGTTATAGTGTTATATTCAAAACTAATTAACAACAATAGTCAACAAATGACACTCAAATGACACAACCAAGTTCTTTTAGAATCCAGAGGAGGCAAAGATCACTTCCACTTCCAGCTTTCTCAAGACCTTTCTTGCAGAAATGAAATTTCAGCTGAATCTTAAAGCTGAAGCAGGTTGCCACAGGAAAAGAGTAGAACTTTTAACTTGCCTTGTTTGCAGAAAAGTCAGTTCTCAGTCCTAGGTTTATAAGACAAGTTTACTATCTTCTGTGCAACAAAGCCTAAAATATTCATGCTTCTCATCTGTACCAGGAGGATTTTCAAAGATTCCATAAAAGCTCATCAGTTCAGACTGGGTCCACTTGTAATTATTTTGACAGGAGCTAGACTGGCATTTACTTTAGTGCTGTGTAGAAAGCATATAAAAATGGAATGAGCAAAGAAATATTGTCAACAGAAACAGAAGGAGGGAAAACCTTAATTTTAAAAAGTGAGAAATATAAAGGCTTTAAATTTTATTCACAAAATAATACAATAAGTGGACTAGGACAAATTGTCAGTATTATAGAATTCAACCGGTACTAGAAGAACCTCCATTTGGCAACCTTGTTAGCTTAGCTGATGTTGCTGTCAACAACTAAAATGATGTAAAATTGCTTATTAGCAAGGTCTGGACTTCTGTATGTCTGGACTGAATTAGTTGGTCACTAATTATTCCCTACTTGAATTTAAACAATATTTATTGAATGTCTGTTCTCTGCCATTGTGCTTGTCATTGAGATGAGATTTAATAGGTGTGGTTCTTCACCTCAAAAACCTTGAACTAAATGGAGAAATTAAAAAGTGACACAAAAATAATACACAGCAATAAGCAACAAATGACACATAAATGATGCAACCAATTCTGTTAGAATGCAGAGGAAGCAATGATCATTTCCAATTTCAGTTTTCTCAAGATCTTTCTTGGAGGAATGACATGTCAGCTGAACTCAAAGACCAATAGGATTTCAACAGGCAGCAAGAAACAGGAAGTATTAATATTTCAGGGGACAAAAAGACGACCATAGAAAGACAAGAAAGGCCAAAGCAGTTTGAGAGTCATTGAGGGGTCAATGTGAATTGAGTGTCAGATTCATGAGCAGGAGACTGGGGAAGAAGGATAGAAAAGGAACACGAAGTGCTCTACATTTCAAGCAAATCTGGAAAGATTACAAGCAAGAGAAATAGTGTATCCAGAAACATTAGAAAACCTGCCACTAATTAGCTACTTAACTTTTCTAGATTTTAATTTTTTCATCAATACAATGAAATGAATAGATTTCCCCTACCTAAGGATCTTAATTGTTATGAAAACTAAAATGTGATAACAAAAGTGAAATTGCCTTGAAATTTACATACACTATAATGGAAAACCAATTGGTTCCTTGAGTCACAATCTACGATACTGAACATTCACTCAGAGCCATTCTATGTAGCTGCCTCAGAGAGATCACTCTTCACACTCTACTTCCAGCGATTCATGTGAACCCACTGCCCAGGACCCTTTTTATCATCACAAAGTAGCTCTCGGCATATGTCTTTGCACTGAATCTCTTTCACATAGTTTCCTTCTGAAAATCATTCAGAAATTTGTTCATCTCCGTCAGTTAGCTGTAGAACCGGATTTCCAAGTTTATCTAGTCACCGAGATCACATGGAAAGCTGGATGATATCACGGGCAATGCACAGCCTTCAGAATTAGGCAGAATGATTTATGATCTCTGATTCACCTGCACTCACTAGCTATGCATCATTGAACAACTTCCTTAACCTCTCTGAGGACTTCTGTGTGAAATGGGAAAATATGGTTTTTTACAAGCTGTCAAATGTAACACCTAATAAGTTTTAAATGTTTCATTCCTTCTGTCTTCCCTACTATATAAACTAAAAATTCAGTTCTACTTTACAACTTTAAAGCACTATTATTAATGTTAATTTATAAGCCCTTGACTGCTGCAAACAATGTTCTCAACTGCCATGTTAGGATGATGAAGAAGGAGGAGGAAGAGAAGAGGATAAAAGTGAAGGGAAGGAGAAGAAGAGGTAGAAAGAGAAGGGTGAGGAGGATACAAAAAGAGCTAACAGCAAAGCACATCACTAAAGTAACTTGGAACGGAACTCCATTCAGAATCTTAATCCTGTGTGTGTGGGTATTTACATATTTTTTTTTACTTATTTCTGTATATACATTTACATTATATTGTATCATATGTGTGTATATACGTATATACATATATGGCATGGGCTCAGCTCACTGCAACCTCCACCTCCAGGATTTAAGCAATTCTCCTGCCTCAGCCTCCCAGGTAGCTGGGATTACAGGCGTATGCCACCACGTCCGGCTAATTTTTTGTATTTTTAGTAGAGACAGGGTGTCACCATGTTGACCAGGCTGGTCTTGAACTCATGGCCTCAAGTGATCCACTCGCCTTGGTCTCCAAAAAGGCTGGGATTACAGGCATTAGCCACTGTGCCCAGCCTTAGTCCTGTGTATTTTTATGTGATCTCAGGGCTATGTATTCCTCCTAGTATCCAATCCAAACCAAATTAAATATAAACCTCAAAACTGACAGCTGTTGCTAAAAGTATTATATCCCATTTTATTTTTATCTCAGTAACCACTCCTAACCTGGATGAAATGAATGCATCCGAAGTTTAAGCAGGTGTCTATGCTAAATTTTGCACTCAATTTATAAAGAGATTAAGCATGAATTTCAATGGAGTTCCATGGACTTTTGCCCTTTCTTCATTGTTTTAGAACTGAGGTTAACTTATTCATGAATAATGAGACAATGTCAGAGAAAACATTTTGCCTTTCAGATGATTAAGGTAAATTATCTGGTTCATCCTGAAAAAAAAATATCACTTTGGCAAATATAAAAATTAAAAAATTTTACACAGTTAAGTACCATCTTGTGTCTTTGTCAATAGCACTAGTTACATTTTTCCACCAACCAAGTTTTAACCAAATATTATAATTTTTAAATGAAATTTTATCACTATATTTATGTATCAAATAATAGTTCATGTTATTATCAAATAACTTATTTATTATGTATAGTATTTACAGTGAGTACTGACTTCAGCTGTAATCAAAATATAAATTTAACCAGTCTATGGGGCTCTTATTATACTTTAACGATGAAAACATAGGGTTCAAGTCCCAGCCTGTTTCACCCAGTATTTCACTATTTCACCAATTTTATTCTCCAATACATTGCTGTGTAAAATTGTAAGTGGAGATCCTTTCTTCTCTTTTAAAATGAAAATGAACTATTGAAGATCACTGTGATATTTTTGAAGAACTAGGGTCTTTATCACTGCAGAGCATTTAAATGTTCCTTAAACCAATCTTGTTACAGCTGGACCCCTTGACCAGAGTCTATCTCTGAGGTGTTGCTCTAACTTTCAACAGCCTCCTCCTGTTGCACCAGACAACCTTCTTCCAACATCACTGTGTTTTCCAAGGTCATAACTATTGAATCATAAGCAACACCATACATTTACAATGCAGTCACCATTATGCTGAGACAATCCCAGAGCAGTCCCTTTTCTGAACTCACACTCCTCCTAATGTCTCATCAAACCTTTCAAGTCCTTCCTACAAGGACTTCCTTTCTTCCATTCTTCTGCATCTCAGCTCTGTATCACCTACATAGAATGGCACTAAGATCATTGTGACCATAACTCCACAAGAACAGGAAAGGAATACAGGTTTGGAGACACAAAACTAAACAGAGGAGAAAATATCCCAGTTGTAAGTATAACCTACAAAACTGCAATTTGGTTAAAAGAAATATTCATTCTGTATCTTCAGAGGAAGACAGCCAACAGGAAGGAAGGAAGGAAGGAAGGAAGGAAGGAAGGAAGGAAGGAAGGAAGGAAGGAAGGAAGGAAGGAAGGAAGGAAGGAAGGAAGGAAGGAAGGAAGGAAGGAATTTTTTTAAATGCCATTTCAACCAAAACAACTAAAGGAAAGCTGTGGAGAAGAGCCAACAAGCAACACAAATCCTGCAGAGCACAGAAATCCAGGATGGCCACCTAGGAAAGAAGGAAAAACACCTTGCACCCAACACCCCATCTCCCAGTCAAGATCAGCATGGAACCAGGAATGACTCCTTCCTGCAGGGAAAAGGTAAGCAAGAGGATGTCAGCAGCCCCAGCCACCACTGCAGACACTTGCAGTCATCACTACCAGAGACTTGTGCAGTCCTCATGGACTGTGAGTCCAGCTGAAGGAGCTGCCCAGAGTCCAGAGACTGAATTACTCCCAAAGAAGGAGTCAATGCTGTGCCCACTCCCCACCCCCCCGGCCTGTACTGCAGCTGTGCTGCACCTTCTTAGAACCAGAGCTACTTCTAGAGTGGGTTCTGCTCCAGGAATGAGGATCCATGCATCCCTCCATCCCTGAAGCTTTGTTACCTCTGCAAAATGCTCACCTGGTAGCATGCCATCCCTGGGCCAAGCTTCTACTATACCTTACCCCATAGGGCCAAGCCACTGCAGAGTTGCCCATATCCCCCCAATCCAGTCATTGGTTCCCCCTCTTCTGTACATCTTCTGTACACCCAAGCTAAAGTGGTGCCCTATTCCCAGGAACCGCAATCCTCCTGCACACTAGAACAGTCTACCCCCAGCACCACAACTGAGGCAGTGTCCAATCCCTAAGGGACCTCAGGCTCCTGCACACCAAAGCAGTTGACTCCCACACACAGGACACAAATGTGGCAGCACCATACCCCCAAGGGCTCTGAGCCTCTGCCACACCCAAGCAGTTGCACCCCTCAGTGCCACAGCTGACATAGTGCCCCAGGTCCTACGAGACAGAGATTCTGCCAACCTGTGTAGCTATACATTTTGGGCCAAGCAGATGCAGCACCTCATATCCCAGGGAATCAGAGCCTAGGCTGAACTGTGTCATCTTCAGTCTCCAGGCTGAACAGCTATAGTGCTCCTTCTACCTGGAACTGGACTACATCCCCCACAACAGTCCAAGCTGCTGAGGTGCCCCACCAATGAATAGTCATTGTTGCACTGTTCCCCTCTCCCTGAAGCCCAAGCAACAGTGGCATTTTGCCATTCTTTGATCCTTACTATTGCTGCATCTGACCTCACAGAGCATGAGCTATGACTGTGCCCCACCATCCCAGAGTCACTACTGCATGCTACCTCATCCCCTGAAGCCAGAGCTCCCACTGTGTCCTGTTGATTAGTTCTGAGTTCCAAGTTGCAGCAATGCCCTGCTCCCCAGGACCCAAGCCTCTGAAGTGCCCTTTCTTCTCCTGAGCCACACCAGTGCTGCACCTTGCCCCTCAGAGTCAGAATCACAGCTACTTTCCAGACCCCTGGGCCGCAGCTGCTGGAATATGTCCCAGAGCAACAGATCTTATTAGCAGATCTGCATCCACCCATGCCTTGGAAAGTGAACCCTTCACTTCAAATCCCAGATGCTACTATAGTTTCAAAATACCCTGAGCCCAGGAATCCAGCTCCACAGCTGTTCCAAGTGTCTGTGCCCTGGATCGCAGTACCACTGTGGCTGCCACGTCAGACCCAGGACCAAGAGAGATCTCCTCAGCTAAGACTCCCCTTCAGCTAGGATGCCCTGTTCTAGGAAAGACAAGAACAGGAGGATCTCTAAAACTTTTACCCTAACAACCTGTGCAGCACCATCACTGCCACAAAATCCTGCAGACTAGACCACTGAGGTGATTGCAACAGCAGATGCACAGACATTAATACAGGAATGCAAGAAACATGAAAAAGCAAGGAAACATAACATCACCAAAGAAACACAATAGTTCACCAGTAATTGATCCCAAAGATAGAAATTAATGAATTGCCTGAAAGGGAATTCAAAATAATGACCTTAATAAACTCAGTGAGATATAAGAGAATAAAAATGGATAATTCAATAAAATCAGGAAAATCATTCAATATCTGAACAAAACATTCAATAGAGATAGATATTTTTAAAAAGAACCCAACAGAAATAACTTCAGCAGCAGACTAGATCAAGCAGAAGAAAGAATCTGTGAATGTGAAGACAGACAGTAATTTTGAAATGATTTAGTCAGAGGGAAAAAATAATAAAAAAGAGCAAAGACCGTGGGACTTACTGGCTGCCATTAAGTGAACAAATAGTCACTTTATAAGATTTAAAGAAGGCAAAAAGACAGAGAAAGGAACAGAAAGCATATTTAATGAAATAATTGCTGAAACTTCCCAGAAATTGGGAGAGAGATGGACATGCAGGTTTATGAAGCCCAAATTTTCCCAAATAGATGGAGCCCAAAGAGGTCCTCTTCAAGGCATGTTATAATAAAACTGTCAAAAATCAAAAACAAGGTGAGAATTTTTAAAGCTGTAAGAGAAAAATGTCAAGTCACATATAAATGAATCCACATTAGGCTATCAGATTTCCCAGCACAAACCTTGCAGGCCAGGAGAGAATGGAATGATTTATTCAAAGTGCCTAAAGGAAAAAAGCTGCCAGAGAAGAATGTTATACCCAGCAAATCTATCCTTTGGAAATGAAGCAGAAATAAAGTCTTTCTCAGGCAAGAAAAAGCTGAAGGAATTTATCTTCACTAGTCCCACACTACAAGAAATGCATAAGCAAATTCTTCAAGAAGAAATGAAAGGATGATTCAAACTATCATAAATACATGTGAAAGCATAAAACTTACCGGTAGAGGTGAATACATAGTCAAACCCAGCACACTCCAATACTGTACTAAGGATGTATAAACCATACATATATCTAGTATGACAGCTAAAAGTCAAAATGGTTAAAATAACTAAAGCTATGATATATGTTAAGGAATATAAAATATAAAAAGATGTAAATTGTGTCATCAAAAACAAGCAGTTGTTGGGAGAGTAAAAATCCTGATGCAATGGAAGTGCAGTTGTTATCAGCTTAAAATAGATTATAAATAAAAGATATTTTCTGTAAGCCTCATAGTAACCACAAAACAAAACAAAAACCACAGAAGATGTACAAATAAAAAAGAGAAAGCAATCAAAGCTTACCACTACAGAAAATTATCAGATCACAAAGATACATTGCTACAATTTATACCTTAAACTGTCAATCATATTTTTACAGCGTAAAAACAATAAAAATGTATTTACACTGTCTAACTTGTTCAGCATGTGCAGTAATCTTCATTCCTTTGTATAGATATGAGTTGCCATCTGTTTTAACATTCTATCATTCTGAAGAACTTCTTGTAACATTTTTGGTGCCAATCTGCTGGCACTAATTTCTCTCCTTTATTTTTTTTTTTAAAAAAAGAATATTTTTCCTTACTAAACAACTTTAAGTTCACAGCTTTTCTCTTGGCACTTTCAAGTTCCTTGTTTTACGGCATGCACTGTTTCTGAGAAGAAATCAATCTTTACTGTTATTTCTGTTAACATAATATAGCATAATATAATATAAAGAGGTTTCTCTGTTATTGAGATTTTTGCTTTATTATTGGTTTTCATCAGTTTGATCATAATGTGTCTTGTTGTGGTTGTCTTTGGGTTTATCCTACTTAGGATACAGTAAAATGTATCTATCTGTAGCTGATATTTTGTATCACATTTGGAAAAATGTTGGCCACTGCTTCTTTCAATATTTTTTCTGCCCCTACCCTTGCCCCAGTTGTTCTCCTTCTAAGATTATAAAGACATGGATAGACTGTTGTTGCTCATAGGTCAATAAATCTCTTTACAATTTTTTTCAGCCTTTCATTATCTCTATGTTTCAGTTCGGGTAATTTTATTATACTGTCTTCAAATTCTCTGATTTTTTCTTTTTTCTGTTTCAGTGTCACATCTGCTGATAAGACTTTCTAGTAAAATGCTAATTTCAGATATTACCTTCCTCAACACAAAAATCATTTTTATATCCTTCTGTCCTCTCCTTATTATGTTTATGTTTTCCTCGAAATCCTTGAGTACATTTCTTATAGCTGCTTTAAAGTCCCTTTTCTGCTGATTCTATCATGTCTTGATAGAGTTTTATTGTGGCTATTGGACGTAATTATTGCTTCTTTGCGTATCAAGTATACTTTTCTGGATGCAGAATAAATGTTACTCGATTGAGTATCTGGATTTTAGCTGCTTTTAAAATGTCAGTTTTTTGTTCTGGTACCCCGTTAAGGCACGTGTGGGCCTCCTCAACCCTTCTGAAACTTATTTTTAAGGTTTGTTAGGGTATGTCTACAGCACCCCTTACTCTGATGGGTTCAGAACTACTATTAAGGCATGATCCTTCTGAGCCGTCCACAGAATACTTTGTTCCATGAGGTATCTCTACTATGGCTCACAAACACTTAAACATACCTCACTCCATTGTGAGCTCCTGGACTCTCAACCCTCTACACATATACCTGAGTGTCCAGCCAAGATCTCAATAGGATCTCTGTAGATTTCTGAAGATCTTTATCTAGCTCCCACCTCTCCAGTATTCTTTCCCACATATTCCAGATGCTTCAGGCTCCCCAAACTCCCATCTCTGCCTTTTCAGCTTTGGAGTATCTCCTTTCTCTGCTTGGATCCCTCTTTCTTTCCCATACTACAGTTAGAAAGGGCTTTTAAGCAGAAAACCAGGGTAATTTTCTTGCTCATCTTGTTTTTAACCCTTATCTCAAGGATCTCAGTTCTGTGCTGTTTTCCAACTTCTGCAAACATTCGTTTTTTCTTTATGCTTAGTTTCCTAGTTGTTTATGGCAGGAGGGGGAAACTGATAGCAGCTACTCCATCGGGCTAGAAGTGAAAGTTGAACTTTGTACTATCCCATAATCACGTTTTCTAAAATTTGCATAAAATTAAATTGGATTCACCTCTAATTTCACTACTTTGAGCTATCCACTATCATTATCATACATAGTGTTTTTTCTATAAATATGTATAAGTCTTACACTGTTAAACCTAGACCATTAAAACTATAACTATCTTTGTTAAAAAAAAAAAACTCTTAAGAAAATGTGGCACATATACACCATGGAATACTATGCAGCCATAAAAAAGGAAGAGTTTGCGTCCTTTGTAGGGACATGGATGCAGCTGGAAACCATCATTCTTAGCAAACTATCACAAGAAGAGAAAACCAAACACCGCATGTTCTCACTCATAGGTGGGAACTGAACAATGAGATCACTTGGACTCGGGAAGGGGAACATCACACACTGGGGCCTATCATGGGGAGGGGGGAGGAGGGAGGGATTGCACTGGGGAGTTATACATGATATAAATGATGAATTGATGGGTGCTGATGAGTTGATGGGTGCAGCACACCAACATGGCATAAGTATACATATGTAACAAACCTGCACGTTATGCACATGTACCCTAGAACTTAAAGTATAATAAAAAAAAAAAGATTAAAAAAAACTCTCCATTTTCTCATTCTACTCTTTATATTCATGTTTACTAATGCTTTTATCTTATTAAATCATACCAATACATGCCCCAAGAATTATGAAATATATGGACCTTCTTGACCTCCACTGTAATTTCAAGGAGAGCACATTGCTCAAGTTTAAGAACAGATTAAGACTGTATTTTTCTGGCAGTGATGTTTCAAATGGATAGAGTCCTCCATTTTTTACTCTCAGCCATTTCCATTTTTTACTCTCTCTCCTTTCTTTGAAGCCACGTTGGTCCAAGCACAGCTTCTTCTGAAATGGCAGAAGATCCACTCATATGTTTTTCTAATTCTCTGTTTCTCACAAGTAGAACCCATGCTTGGAAAAGTTACACAATACTCTGAACAGCTGAAGGTGGTAGCCTCAGTTAGGTAGTAGGTCTGGAGATAGTTATTGGGAAGAACATATTTATATTTTTTCTTTCTCTTTTTTTTCCCTCTCTCTCTCCACCTTTCTCTCTTCTAGCTTATTCAAGCTTATTTGGTAAAACAGAGTGTTTCTGCATGTCCCAGACCACCTGAAGTATAGAGTCAGAACTCAGCTAAAGTATAACCTTGCTTCACACTGCTGGTTTTCTTTTCCTGCATGTGAGAATGTAATTTCCCTCTGGTATTCTTGGAGAAGAGATGTAACGAAGCCACGTAGAACTGACTCATTCCTGGGTCCCGTATTTTAATAGCAAAGTAATAGCTTCCCAACCTGAACCTAACTTCTTACAGGTATTTATTTGTTTTCCATTTCTATTTGAAATTGAAATTAATATATTCATAATGAGTCTCTGTATACTACTTTCATTATCTCATGGTAATTGATTTCTGGAAGTTGAGTTGTATTGTCAAAAAATATGAACGGAGAATTAAATTTTTCACGAAAATACCAAATTTCCCTCTAAAAAAGTTGTACTGATACATGTTCTTATCACTATAAAATGTGTTTATCTTTTTATTATAACCTCATCAATTCAGGTTTGCATTTATAAAAACCAAAACACAAACACTTTGCCGCCAGAATCACAGAAAAAAAAAAAAAAAAACTTATTTCATTTAACTTCTATATCTTTAATTACTTTTCACACCTATTGAGCATTTGTTCTTTCAGTTTTGAATTGTCAGTTCAAACTTACTGTTTATTTTTTCTATTAGGGTTTTCATCTTCTTAATAATTGTCTATTTTTCATAATATTTTTCTTACTATTGATTCAGTTTGTCATTTGCTTATTACCTTCATTTAGTGAGCAGTGCTTTTCTTATGCATTGAAATTCTGCCATCACCCTATTTTCCCATCATAATTGACCATCCAACCTACTTATAGTTCCCTTTCCAACACCTGACTTGTTACATATCACAGGATCTTATGCACAGTTGCAAATTTAAAGTACATCTAGATACAGTAGTCCTCTAAATCACCTTTGTTCTCTTTTCTTCTTGCGATTTGACACTATCTAGCTCAAAATGCAGATCGTGTGCAAAGCTCCAAGCCTTAGTTAGGAGGCAGAGAGGGAATCTGGTGAGCAAAAGCACATTAACTTTCCATATCCCGCTTTTTTTTTTCTTTCCTATCTAAGTTCACACTTTATTCCCCTTTCCCAGGTCTGTCAGAGACATTGCGCTGGTGGTGGCTCAGGAAATTCCTAGCAAATAAAGTTCTCATAGGCCTTTAGGTATGAGATTATTTAACTGAATGCTTGGCTGAGAAGGATCAGAACACACGTTACAGAATAAATGGGAGGGCAAATCTTGATGGAGTAAACAGGAGAGAAATGTTAAAGTGTGCAATCATAGAAAAGACACCCTAGTCCAGGTCTCCAGGCAACCGCATCTAGCCTGAAGGCCCTGGGTTCCTGCAACTCAGGGTGAGAATGGCAGGGCAGCTAGAGGACCTTGAGTGCTGAAGGTGCCCAGGCTTTCTTTCATGGGTTCTAGGCTTCTGGGGGTTTTCTATTCCTTGTGCTAGTTTTGTTTTGTTTTCCAGACACAAACAAATAGCAACATCTAAAATGCCAGTATCTCTGAAATTTATTCTTTTAAAATTAGGCTTGTGAAACAGCAGGATCTTTACTTTGTAGACTGATATGCTATGAATACGCCTTCAAACTTAGGACCTCATACAATATACCATATTAAACTAAGACAATATGCAATATTGCACCAATACAAGAGTAAATGAAAACATGATAGGCAATGCTTTTGAGCACATGCAGGTCATCTTGCTCTAAGTATGAAAGACAACACGAATCTGAGATATAGCAACAACAGACAGACATCAGTAGAAAGATTCACATGCATGTACAAGAAGAGATTGCCAACAGACATCTCTAGCCTGTGATGATTCTCCTTTCATTAAGCATTGCTAATCCATTGTCACTGTTACATTTGTAAATGTTTATGTAACTGAATTGGGATAAATAATTCAAAGCAATATTAACTTTGATGTACAGATGGATTTTCCTCTGAAGGCAACTTGGATGGTATTTGGGGCATTACTGTCTTAACCAGAGACTATTTTGATGTGGTACTTCTTATGGGGGCTGGAAAAGACTCTCTCAGGGTTAAAATGATTTTAGGAATACGTAATTCCAGTGCTAGAAGTGAAGATGGATATCCTTATATTTGGAGTGAAAAACAAGGCATCTTCACCAGAAAGGAAACTTGATCTCTGTTGGAAATTGGTGGGGGAAGGGGGGAGTTGGTGATGGGGGACAAGAATCTCTGCAAGCCAAGAAGGAAGGAAGAGAAGGAAGGGAAGGAAGGGGTTAAGAGGATGTGAAAGAGACAAGACAGCGATGAGGATGAGTAATGGGTGGAGGGATACATAGCCCACTCTCCCAGGAGGAGTCCAGCTTTTATCTAAGGCCAGTAATTTGGAAATTTGCCCTCCCATTTATTCTGTAATGACCTTGGAGTCTCTGGAGAGAAGAACACTGGCCAGTGGGGACCACCGCCTGTGGAAACTTGTTTGCCCTGGCCTCAGAACATGAATACACAATCAAGCCCATCTTTAATATGTCTGCCGTCAGAATGTGAAATATTCTCTCTGCAAGTGGCATCAAAGATGCTCCTTACTCCCCAGTAAAAGTCCTCTAAAAATCTAAGACAGATCAGTTGCCTGGCCTGATTTACCCGTGATGTATCCTAAGCGGTATTGGAGACCCAAAACCTCTCCAGATCCTCCCAGAATGAGGCTCCTGTGACAATGTGTCCTGCTCATTTCCTCCCCCTGAGCAAATTGCTACTGGTGACTGCCTTTTAAGGAAATTGTCTCTGCAACTATAAACTCCCCCTGGGAGACAGCAAAGAAGCAGGAAGCTGGAAAGCAAAGGATGCAGAGTACAAATTGCATTCAGAGGCAGAAGGGGAGGGGAGCCCAGCTGGGATTTCAGCTCTGGAGCAACCAGCTCCATTGACCTTTGCTTCTCTCCTTCTTTATTTTCTACTGCCCCTTTTAAGCTTTGTTCCTTTTATGCAGGAGTGTGCGCTATATAGGGTATGAGCTGAACCATCAATAACCGAGACACAATGTTCCCCAAAACTCAACAGAATTCTTAAAAGGATGAAGACACAGGAGCAAGCTGGTCTTTAGTCACCTTCCTTATTCCCTCATTTAAAAGAAAAGAAAAGAAAAGAAAAAAGCAAGTTACCAACAGCTGCAGAGAGCTGCTTCCACAAATTGCAAATAAATTCAGGGTCCACATGAATGAAGTCTTTCCTGGTGGGCTGATCTGTTCACCTGCCCCTGTGAAGGGCAGTTTGTCTGAGCCACCTGTCTGGGAGGTACACTTGCTCTCTGAGAGCAGAAAATTGCTGCAAGCAGGGCAAGGTAGTTTTTTCAAACCCTTTATCTGTGCAAGCCAGGTTGTTCCAGTTATAGGCTGCCCAATTGCTGCATCAAGTCTCTGCTTCCAAGAAAAAGGAAAAGGAAAAACAATCTTACTTCCGGAAATCTAAAATCTTGTAAAAACTCATCTTAGAATTTGCTTCAGGCAGAACCCACAGGAATTTCTATTGGGGAGTGAGGGGGCAGACAATTGGATGTATAGTAGAAAAATTCAACTCAGGCCCCCCATTTCCCAACAGCAGCAGTTCTCAGAATTTTAGATTTAAAACTTAAGGAAGAAATGCTTTATTTGAGCAAAAGAAACTCTACTGAGCACCTCCACCTTGCCTATACATCTGACACACCAGCCCTTCATCACCACAACCCTAATAACTCAGTGCACTGACTTAGAGGCTGGTGCTGTTTTCATGAACCAAAGATGAGCTTCCAGTATGTTTTTAAAAATTAAATAAGCTGTATGAATTATTCATCATTTACACCCCCTCCCAAAGAGTATGGATCTGATATTTTAAACATTATTACTTCCCCAATCCAATAATCAATTTCCTCCACAAACCTTGTCATGATAACCTCAGCAGGAGGGACATTTCTGCTCTGAATTACTATTGCATTTTGGATTGGCCCCGCTACATGGGATGCTGCATGGACTGTCTTACAGCTAATTATGAGCACAAAGACCTTTTTGGTGGTGCCTGGAAAGCCACCCAGGAAACAGGAATAAGCACTCCAGCCCAAGAGCCCTCATTCATCTTGATCAAACTAATACTAGGGGACTGGATCGGTTCACCTCCTCTCTGACTAGGCGATTAAGGGGGCATAACTCAGAGACACTGAATACAAGCTTGTCAAAAGCTGGGCTGATGAATTCAAATCTAATCTAAAAGCATAATGGGTAGAAATGGCATTTATCTTAATCAGTGCTAAAGGTTAATGTATAGACATGGTTAGCTCCATAGAAATGAGAAAGGACATTTTGTTTTTTTCCTGGCTCTTTGCTAAGAAAAGAAAATTCATCATGAGAAGCCAAGAGGAGATAATTAAAAAGCAAATGTCAGCCTGCTTTCAAAGCATCCATTTTCTGTGCTCAACCACATGCCTTTGTTCTTCCTGCAGTGTCCTTGACCAGGAGATCACCTGAGAGAGGTGCGGGAGGAGGTGATGCTGACTCAGGACTTGGCGGTGGTTGCCTGAACTGTAGGCTCCCGTCTCCTATGAGTCCACCATACCCCATTTGCTCAGTCGGATGAAGATGAGTTACCCAGTGTCAACCAAAGGGTGGGTGCCTAGCCCATCTTCTCTCTTTTGCAATGCCAAATTCCAAAGCAAAAAAAAAAGCATTGCAATTCTTTTGCAATTCGAAAGGAAGCTTCTAGAAGGCAAAAAGCTGAGAGCGAATATCAAGCTGCCCTGATGGGTGATTCTCCAGCCCCAGCCCTTTCTCTAGATCAAGTGCAATGAGGAGGAGCATGGTTCCAGGAACTCCACAGAAGTTATGTCAGCTCTGTAGACAAACAGGGGCAAAAGGAATGGATGGCTGGTCTGCAATCCAAATCCCCAGGAGGGATTTTCTTTTTCCACTTAATACAGGGGACATATATTAGAGGCAGCAAATGAGAGGAAACACATGAGACAAGGTGTACCAGCTGTCAGAGGTGGGGCAGGGAAACAGCCCAGCAAAGCTGCACAATAAGTCAGCAGTCTTCCCTGTATCCAGGCAGCAGCATCTGTGAAATTGAGCTGTGGTTATTTATTGTTTCATTGTATCACATGGAAGTAATCTCTTATGCAGGTTTTCTTTTTATAATTATTAGTATAATGCTTATCACCATAGAACTCATGCAAGCACTATTCCAATCCTTTTTGTAGAAGAAACAAAGACAAAGGGGGAAAAAAAAAGTCACAGTGCTGAGGGAACAGAAGGCCAATGTTCTAGACCCATCTCTGCCACTAACTTCCCACATAATCAAAAGAAACCACACTCCCTCTCTGCATCTTAATTTGGAGGCAGACATTATTGGTTGCCAAGAGGTGTATCAGTACCTCCACATACTTCTTGTTGACAGAACCCCAGTTTTGTATGGATAGTCAGCCTCCCCTGTGCTCAAGGAAGATGACTACTTCCTAGCCCCAGGAGAGGAATATCAATTACGATACTTTCATTCCCCTCACTGCAATTAGTTTAAGCATAGATATGTTATATAATCTGACAAATAAGATATGAAACTACAGCAGGCCTCTGAGGATATTTTTGTCAATCTTTAGAAGGGGCACAGATGAGGACTTGCTTCTCCCTGCTTCTGGTTCTTCTCTTATGAGGATGTAATTCATGTTTGGAGCTGTGGCAGCCATGCTGTGACCATGAGGAAAAGTACCATCCTCACACCAAGGATGGCAGAACAAGACAATGGAAGGCACCTGTGTGCCTCAGCACGATTACCTTACAGGACTCCCCGACGGAAGGTAAAATAATTAATCTTTTTTGATTAATCCACTCTTAGTTGAGTGTTCTGTAACAAGCAGCTAAAATGATCCTCTGAACCCATCAACCCTGCTTCTCTCCCTCCAGTAATCTCCATAATTCTTTCCTGCCCTGACCAATTGGGTAGCAGCAGAGAAATGAAAGAAGGATGGTATGCTGGGTGACTGTCAAGGGCAAAAGAGGAACTTGTAAAAGAGAAAAGAGGAAAAAGCCATGTAATGTTAAAATTGAACATGTAGTATATTATGTGAAAAAAAGTTGTAAGAAATACAAGACTTCATTGAAAGGAAATGAGTGTTCCATTCAGAACAAACCATGACACATGGTGGAATACAATGGTCCTGAAGGTCCAGCAAGGACATAGGAAAAGAGAACTTTGCACCATCAGCAACCACCATGAGCATCCCTGACCCACTGGGGGACACAGATAGGGATAAGGAGCATGGTGGTGGGGCACAGAAGGCTTCCAGGTTAAACAATCACTTTATGTTCTACTCAAAAGGGATGTTACTGAGGTAGGAGATCAGCAGGACTTGCTTTCCAAGCACCAGTCGAAACACCCTGCTGAACAAATCAGGAGCTGATTAAGACTCAACACAGCAAAGAAACCGGCCAAAATCAGCTAAAACCAAGATGACAAGAGCAGCCTCTAGTTGCACTCATTGTTCATTATACACTAATTACAATGCATTAGCATGTTAAAAGACGCTCCTACCAGGACCAAGACAGTTTACAGATGCCATGGCAACCCCCAGAAGTTACTTTATGTGGTTTAAAAGGGGAGGAGCCCTTTGTTCTGGGGACTCCCTGCTCCTTTTCCAAAAATATTTATAAATAACCTGCTCCTAATTTAGCGTATAATTGAGAATAGCCTACATACAGTTAGCCAGCAATCCATCAGGCAGTAGCTTCTGCTGCCACTGCTGCTGTTACTACTACTATTAAGACTCCTCTGTCTACAGAGTGCTCATTTTGCTGTTCTCTGTTGCTCTAATAAACTTGCTTTCACTTTGCTCTGTTGTCTTCCTCGTGAATTTTTTTTCCTGCATGAAGCCAAGAACCCTCCAGGTTGAGTCACAATTTTGGGGTTCATCTGCATCATCGTTAGCCACAAACAACACAAAGAGTTGAGCTAGGGCTTTCTCAGAGTGACAGCCTGCAAGGGCAGCCTGGAACTAAACTGTATTTGGCCTCTAATTTGTCAATTTCTCACCCATTGGAGTAGAGTGGATGTGACTTTGGAAGTTGTTTGTGGAACCAGTGTAAATCACAGGGCTCAGAGTGACCCCTCAAGTGTTTACTTCTCTTAGTAACAGTGGCCATCACCCTGTTGAGAAGAAATATTCCAAACCAGACATAGTTGCGGCCTCCTTAAAACTGTTCCTGAGTGCTCAGGGACTGAATTAGTTTTCAGTGGCTGCATAACTAATTGCCACAAACTCCATAGCAAAAAATAATACGCATTTATTATCTAACAGTTCTTGTGGGTCAGGGGTTGGAATTTCCTCAGCTGGGTCCCCTGCCCTGGATCTCACAGAGCACCTCCCTCCCTGCTCATGTGGTTGTTTACAGCATTCATTTCCCAGCAGCTGCAGGAGTCACGGCATCTTGCTTCTTCAAAGCTAGAAAAGAGAGAGAAATACTAGCAGAAGGCTACTAACGAGCCAGAGACTTATATGAGGTAATCATGGAATGAAAGCCATATTCCACTGGTTAGAAGCAAATCACAGGCCCCCCACACACACAGAAAGGGGTTTACATAAAGGCATGAACACCAGAAGGCATAGATCATGGAAGCTACCATAGAGTTTATCTGCCACAAAGACCCAACCTGGTCATGCCAGTGAGTTACAATGGTTGTGTTAAATCACAGCTAGATAAATAAAAGGAATACGTTCTAGGGTTCTATACCATTATAGAATGACTATCATTAATAATATATAGTTTTGAATAGCTAGAAGGATGTTGAATGTTCCCAACACAGAGAAATGATACATGTTTGAGATGATGGATATGCTAATTATCCTGACCTGATCACTATACACTGTGTGTATTGAAACATCCTTATGTATTCCATTAATACATACACTATCATGTGTAAAAACTAAAATTAAATATTAAAAGATAGTTGTGTTTCGAGGTCCTCCCAGAACATAGACTGTTCTAATCCTCCCTTCAAGCCCCATTTTTTATTAGTTTAGGCAGTTGGGTATGGGAGCTGCCTGGAAGTGTCAAAATTATGAGATTGAGCAGAATCAGGAACAAAATGTGAACCCAGAGTGCAATCAATCAAACAGGGAAATTTAAATAGTTCACCAAAATGGGCTTAAACAAAGTGTGAAAAAAGAAGCTGCAACCCTTTGAGATCAATGTGAAGTAGCTTTGCAAATAAATAAATAAATAGGAAAGACATCATGGATACTAAGGTCCACGTTTGAGGTCTAGTGTCCCTTGCAAGTTGAAAGTTTTCACTGCATATACTGGAAAAATATTGCAGTATTTTATTAAAGAACATAAAAGCAACAGTAATGACTAATAAGTAACTGATCAGGTTATTATGCTTAATTGGTCTTATCTGTAGGTCAACATCTGTTTGAAAGATCTTAGAAGATCGGGTCTTGACATGAGATCCTAGGAATGAAGGATGAAATCCAGCCTAAGTATCAGGAGTGGGGTTCATAGCCCTACAGCAGCACTAGATATTGGGAGGGAATGGAAACTTAGGAAGAGATACTTACACAAGTATCTTACTTAGAAAACAGATGCTTACAAAAGCCATACCATACTAGACAGCATGGGAGAGGAGAGAGACCAGTGCAGCCCAAAGCAATCGGAATGACTGCGGTTTTTTTAAAAATCAATCGTTAATGACACAAGGGCAAAAAGCCAGCGTTCCCCAGCAACATCTTCCCCTTACTGGAGAGCACCTCCACCTAAAAGAACTAGGTAATGCCGAATCCTCATCTAAGGTCACTGGTGTCCCTGAGGAAGAATTCAAACAGCACACTCACCTTTTACTCCAACTTTGAGGAGGGCAATGCAAAGATCTTTTCCTTTAGGCCTTAACTGGACATTTATAGAATTCCAGCAAAGAGCATTAAAATGGTGATTTGTGCCACACTTTCTTTGGAGTATTAACTCTGGATTACCTGTCTCTCAATGTACTCATCTAGGGATGTTCTGATAAGCCAGATGCTGCACCTGCTGGGTTGGCGTTTTCTACAACAAGTAGCATGCTTCTGTTGGCACTCGTCTAGGTTGTAGGAGGAAACTATTCTCTCTTTAGTATCATTTTACTTAGACTTGAATGTATTTCCCTGTGCCAAGACAAAGCAAGCTGTGGATCTAGGGAAAATGGACAAGGAGTCTCCTCAGCTTCCCTCTGGCAAAGGTCTTAGGCCAGAGGCCCAAAATAAGCTTCTGAAGTTCATGAGTGATCCAGCCCAACTTTTCAGCCATAAGAGGTTCAGATTCAAAATGTATCAGTGCCCATTTTCTCTGTGTCTGTCCTCCTTATGAAACTGACTCAATAGTAGAAATCAAATCAACAATCTTAGGATGAAAGAGACATCCTATCACTTTTAGCAGCACTGTTTTCCAAGCACTCCCCTGTTCTCCCAGACACATAGTAGAATCACATTCCATCACATAAATTTAAAATGTGAGGCTCAGTTCTACTAGAAGCTGTAAGAGCCTATGCATGAGATGTCATCCTCTTTTCTCTGGGGCTTGTGAAGCATTATTCAAGAAGATGGCTGCTCTGTCATCCTGAGAGGCTGCAGGGAACAGGGCCCAGCTGACCTACAATGGGTATGCCAGCATTAACAAGAAACAAGTCTTTGTTGTTTTATACCATTGAACTTTTTTGTTGTTGTTTGCTTGCTTTTGGTTTTCACAGCATGACCTAGTTTATCCTGACAGTTGCAGACCCCACTGCCTGTGTCCTCTAAGGCTGTATAGACACAGGCAAAATCTTCACAAGAACTGTGATCCCAGCTTCAATGTTCTCTCTGAAATTGGAACGTTCTAAGCTTTCACCCCATAAAAAATAGTTTGTTGGGTAGTTCGTTGAGCATTGCAGGCTTCTACGAGTAATAACCAAAGTGGCTAGGATGAAAAATTTACCCCTATTTACAGATTGCTTACAAGAAAATTCCCCCAAGGTTTTCATTTTCAAGCTAATATATGGAAAAATGCCTATTTAGGGGGGAAAGGGGAGGGCAGAGAGAGGGGAGAAAAAAAAGGGTGCTTTGGCAGAGGTAATTTTTCATAGGTTATATATTATATGCTGGATATGAGGCAAAGCTTTGCTGATGTCATAGAATAGTCAACCAGAAGACTTGTTATGAAATTTATATTAGAGAGTTGTCTAATCAGGTCATATTTACTTCTCTGACACAGTAAAATATAAGCATTTTGGAATATATAATGAAAGTGCTTCACAAAACAATACAAAGTACCAAAGGGAGATACCCTTTATGCTGCCATTAAATTAAATGAAGGGTGAGAATGAACTATAAGAAAAAAAAGAACACTCATAAAAAGAGCTGGGAATAATACTGAGATGATAATACTTAAATAGGAATATTACCCAAAAGAGACTTTTAAATTGAAAGTAAATAATGACAAGATAAAATTTTCTTCTTCTGAGTAGAAATGGAAACCCATAAAGGAAATTAAAAATAAAGGAAAATGGAGTTTTGGTTTTGTATGACTTTGATTTGTGACAGTTCCATTTATATTTGACACAGAAAAAATAAGGTACTATAAGAAATAAAATAATTATACCAAATAACTTATGTAGTAGCTAGGCCCACATATGAAAATAAATGTTGGAGCCCTACTTCCATAGAAAGGTAGGAAGGGGTCACCTTGTTATTTGTAGAGAGCATTGAAGCAAGAAAGATAGAACAGGAAACAGAGATCTTGACTCCACATAAAGTAAAAGTTTTTCCTGGTCCAAGTCCCAGGATCACAGAAGCTCTGGGTGATTAAGCTAAAAACCTCTTCAAGTTTGCAAAATTCAAGACTGTTTTCCCTTGGAAATTGGAATGAATAAGATAATCAACTACAAAGTTGATAGAGGGAAACCCCTCCCAATGCAGACCCCACTCTTTTTATGTTAGGCGGAGGGATTGCAACTTTAGGGGAGTCTGAATCCCTCTGGAGCATTCATTCAAACACAGATGGCTCTGGGACCCAGAGAGCTAAATATCTTCCCTCAGCCAGATGCTTATTCAATATCCTGAATGAATAACCTCCTAGTGTGACTAAGTTCTGCAAGAATTATTTCACACTCAGACCTGTTGGAGGTACTGATAGATAAAAGTGGTCCCGGAAGAGAGGCCAAGCCAAAGACAACTTTTTCAGCATTCTAGGAGGAAATATAGTACAGCGGTTGAAAGCATAAACTTCAGCATCAGACCGACCTAAATCCTGTCCTATTTCTGACATCTACTCACTGTGTGACCTTGTGCGAGAATGTCACTTAATCTCAATATTCCCATCAATAAAATTGAGATAATAGAACCTACTTCATAGGGATGACTCTGAAGACTAATCAATATAATGCATGTAAAATGTTTAGTTCCTGGCATTCAGTACAAAATCAATATATACTTGCTACTGTTAGAATTTAAAGTTTTGTGGGGTTTTTTCCTTTTCTTTTTTGCTCAAGGAATGTCCCAATCTCTTTCCAATATTAGCTCAACAATCCAGTGTGTCTGGAGCATTTAACCAGCTTATGTTGTTAATCTTCAGCCCAGAATATGTAATCCTACTTACAACATCTATCAGCTGTTCCAGTACTGAGTCAAACAATCAGCGGAATTAAGAATTACAAGGGATAATATCATTAGGAAGAATAGAATAAAATAGCTCCCCTGGGACAAGGTGGATGCTGCAAAAATCTGAACAGTTTTCTAAACCCAGACAAAAGTTAGAGATCTCCTGAAATTGGCCTAACGCTATTGGATGTTTAGTCTCTGTTTGGGACCTTAACATCCCTTTTGCTGGAAAGAAAGGAAATCAAATAAGCACATCACAATTTTTCATTGTCCCAGATTATGGACAAAGGGGCTGTGATAGGGCTGTGCCCCACAGATATCTGAGATACAGGAAAGAGACTCTCAGAGCCACAGCAAGAGAGTCACAAGAACTCTGTGTGAAAGTCAATATGTGAGCCCACATCTGCTAACAGTATAGGAGTGCTTAGCATCACTCTGCCTTAGGGAAGATCAAGTGTTTGTTCAAAAAACATCAGGTCTTGGAAGTGGTTAGGAACCATGAGGAATTATAATCCCAAATTTTAGTGCTCAGCACTGACTCTACAATAGTTCGACTTCCTGATAAAGTATCTTAGCATATTTCATTGTGATAGGCAAGGACATCTTCAGGACACTTTGAGATAAAAATTAAGAAATTTGGGGAAACTTTGGACAAAGTGCTCCCGAGAGGGGGAAGATCATAAAGAATGTTGCGGCACTGACCACAGAAAAATAAACCCCAGTGCGACCTCTTTAAGATCCTGTAAGAATTAAATACAGCAAGCCATGTCTTACAAGCCAAATTATCTATTTTTGTCCATCTTTGAATTCAGTCATCCTTTATCTCATTATCTTTTAGAAAGTCACTTAAAACACATATAATTAACTTCACTTGCCTGGGGTACAAATATAATATACATTTGTTTTAGTTTTCCAATTCACATCTCTAGCCATACCATGACTTTATTAATATGAAGTTCAATGTTGAAGATTTGTCCTGAGTAATCAAAGGATATTTATATTGAGCATACAAGATGTTAAGAAGAATGATTCCTGCTCTCCTGAAACTATCACTAAGTTAGAGACGTGAGGGGGAAAGTATGCTAAGGATCCTGCATTTCAAGGTCAAGATGTATCAGCAACTGGACCTACCACTTCCCAGCAAAATTTACCAAGATGCATCGGTACAGAAAGAGCTACCCATCGCTAACCAATATAAGAAGACTTAGGGAAAGGGGATAGATTGCTGGTCTTTTGGGGAGAACACTGATCATGGAGAGAGATTATTCCCTTCTCTCTCCCTAGAAAATCAAGGAAGGAAGCATCCTGGAGAATTGAGAATAGTAGGTGTGCCTAAAGAATGGCAAGTTGAATTTTTCTTTAGATATTGAGTTATACAGCAACACTTTCAATATGTCCCTGTGCTACTTACATAGATGAAAAGAGATCTGGGGAGAAATGGTGTAGATAAGAGGGGGGACTGCAGTCAAGGAAGCTGCAAAGCTACTCTTTCATGTGGAAAGGACTTTTGAGGTTTTGGGGGGATTACATGCACACCCAGAAAAGTAGCTGGGCTTGAACGTTCTTAATGGCATTTTAGTGAATGAGGAGACTCATCCAGAAAATGCTTGTTTCTGGTGATAGAGCAGGGAAGATGCTTGTGCAGAAGAGGAGGTGGAGCCAGAGCTGAATTTCTCACATTACATAAATGGGCAATAAAGAGATTCTACTGAACTCTATGAAGAATCCCACATATGCCCCACGAGAGATCCAGGATTTAGATGAACTCCATGAATATTCAGGACATTGCCACATTAATGAAGTTTTTAGAGTTTCAGTAATACCTCTTTAAATTTGGGGTGGTACCATACACCACTATGGAAATACTTTTCTAATCCATTTATTGGGTGACAAGGAAGTTTACCCATTTTGAGTGGGGCCCAGCAAAGGAAGACTCTGCAGAATGTCTCGCAAATCAAGCAATAGAACATGAGCTGCTGCTAGAGAAATTTGATGATTAAGAACACTCTTCTGAGTCTCTAGTAAGTTCCAATTGGATTATTGTAGCACAGATCCTTAGTATTCTGGAGCAAAGCCATGCCATCTGCAGTAGAGACTACTCTTCATTTGAAAATCAACTCTTAGTATGTTACTGACACCTAGAAAAGTCTGTGCCTCTGACCATGAGATTTAAAATAACTGAGCTACAGAAGCTGCCCATTATGGACATTATTAGATCTACCAAGTCACAAACTAAAGAACATATAGCAGCAATCATTATATAGGATAAAGTGGTATTTCTGAATTGGGCCTAAGCAGACCCACAAGACAAAAACAAATTATATGAACAATTGGCCTAGACTCTCAGGTCACCTACCAACATTGTAGAAATGACTACATCTTAACTCAAACTTCTGTCCTCCTTAGGTTTTCCTATGATCAAATGATGACAGGGAAAATAACTTGGGCTTAGTTTACAAACTGGTTCAGGAACTCCTGCTGGTGCCAGCAGGAAATAGACTGCTACAGCATTGCAGCACCACTCAGGAGTGACCCTAAATAATACTGGTGAAGGGATATCAACCCAGTAGTCATTGTACTACTGCTGAGAGCTGCAGTCATTGGTAGGCCCAAGTTCATTTTATTGGTAGGTCCAAGTTCATTTTATATAGGAGTCAGGCTACCTGAGGTATAGATACTCACTAACCACGCAGGAGATGAGAGGGAGTGACAAATGACTTATCTGATTATCCAGAGTTCTGAAAGGACAATGGAGTTAGAGACAGATTTATCCTGCCTGAAGTGAGATGGGCAGAAATAGGAAATACTGAGCTTTGAATCAAGTTTGTGATTGCATTTTGCATGTGAACAGAACTGAGTCATAAACATTGACTTGAAACTGATCTAATAATAGAACAAGCCTGAAAAGTTTTAGAATCTGCCTAGATGTTATTAAGGGACCTACCACACAGTGAGAAAGTAGGTTCCACATAGCACCACGGAGTTCAGCAACTGAAGAAAAATATCATATTTATATATGATCACACTGAGGTGCTTTGATCATGGATCACTTTCTGCAGGAGGCATTCACTAACTCATCATTCTGGGGCAATTAGATGTATTCAGTGGTATACTTGCGCATCCATACTAGCTGCATTATTATACTATTATTGATCTTGGTTATAGTTATTATTCACTACTCAACACATTTATATTGAGGTTCTACTATGTGACAGACAATATTCTAGACACCAGTAATCTGTTGTTGAAAAAAGTAGAAATAGTTTTTACTCTTATAGATTTACAGTATAGTGGAGGAGATAAATATCCATTCAATAATCATGCTAATATATGTGGTAATATAATACATAACATATATGCTAATAATATATGGTATATATACCTATAAAATTCATAGAAATAAAGAAAAAGAAAAAGGTCAAATAGTAGCAGCACATGACCAAAATAGGAGATTAAATAAAACTTCCTAGGGAAGTGAAACTTTTGAGCTGAGGAAGGGTAAGTGTGTGTTAAGCAGAAGTTAGAAAGGAACACCTTCTGGCTGGGCGCGGTGGCTCACGCCTGTAATCCCAACACTTTGGGAGGCCAAGGTGGGCGGATCACGAGGTCAGGAGATCAAGACCATCCTGGCTAACATGATGAAATCCCGTCTCTACTAAAAATGCAAAAAAGTTAGCCGGACATGGTGGCGGGTGCCTGTAGTCCCAGCTACTTGGGAGGCTGAGGCAGGAGAATGGCGTGAACCCAGGAGGCAGAGGTTGCAGTGAGCCAAGATCGCGCCACTGGACTCCAGCCTGGGTGACAGAGCAAGACTCTGTCTCAAAAAAAAAGGAAAGAAAAGAAAGGAACACCTTCCAAGTGAGGGAAGAGTATATGCAAAATTCCTGTGGTTGAGAAAGGATTAAGTGGATATTCAGTAGGTAAAATCAACAGAAGTTAAAGATAGCTTAAATATAGAGGAAAAGGAAGGCATAGTACGTGACTTCTGTCCTACATAAAAAGGACATTGAGGTAAGAAGATTTGGGGAAAAAAATCATGTGTTTGGTTTATATATATTGAAGTTTAAGAAGCTTTTCTCCTTTAAGATTGTAAAATAGATGCAAATCTACTTGCACCTTTTAAAACAACTTTAATTAATGTGTTTAATTCTGTGCTAAACATAGCATGAAAGAAATTAAGCACAGTTGGAAACTCATATGGATTGTACTTAATGCCATATTCTCTGAAAATTCAATTACTCAGGACTTAATAACCTTTTAATGTCACAAACTCGCTTTTTCCTTCTTCTTTCTTGCTTCCAGAAATATTTTTTGAACACCTACTATGAACCTAGAATTGTTTTAGGTGGTGCACACATAGTGGCAATGGCATCTGTCTTCAGGTTTACAGTTTGGGGAATAAATTTTAAAACATTGACAGTTACCATCCTGGCTAGCATGGTGAAACCCTATCTCTACTAAAAATACAAAAAATTAACCAGGCATGGTGGTGGGTGCCTGTAGTCCCAGCTGCTTGGGAGGCTGAGGCAGGAGAATGGCATGAACCCGGGAGGTGGAGCTTGCAGTCAGCCAAGATTGCACCACTGCACTCCAGCCTGGGCTACAGAGCAGAGCAAGATTCCATCTCAAAAAAAAAAAAAAAAAAAAAAAAAAAAAAAAAAAAAAAAAAAGGACAGTTACAATACAGAGTTAAAAGTGCTTCCACAGAGAGCAGTAGAAAACTCCTTGAGAGTACATACTAACCATGGCCCATAGCCCATCCTTGGAGGGCAGGATCAGTAAATGCTTCAAAATCAGCAGGTGGTAATGTCTGAGCTAAAACCAGAAAGATGAAGGAGATTTGTCCCATCAAATGAAAGGCATGGAAAGGAAGAGAGATGCAAACAGAGGAGACTAATGAGAGAGAGAGAGAGAAAAAAAAGTCACGGATCATTCGCGGAATTAAAACCAGTATAATAAGACTAAAGTGTAGAGTTGGGTAAGAAGTGATAGCAGGAGATAACACTGTTATGTGCCACATTAAGGTGTTTGGATTTTTCTTGAGGGTACTTGGGGATAATGAAAGGCTTGAAAGTAGTGGTTCGGTTGGGCATGGTGGCTCACGCCTGTAATCCCAACACTTTGGAAGGCCAAGGCGGGTGGATCACGAGGTCAGGAATTCAAGACCAACCTGGCGAAGATGGTGAAACTCCGTCTCTGCTAGAAATACAGAAAACTTAGCCAGGCGTGGTGGCGGGCGCCTGTAATCCCAGCAGCTCAGGAGGCTGAGGCAGAGAATTGCTTGAACCCAGAAGGCGAAGGTTGCAGTGAGCTGAGATCGCACCACTGTACTCCAGCCTGAGTGGTAAAGGGAGATTCCATCTCAAAAAAGAAAAGAAAAGAAAAGAAAGCAGTGGTTGGTGATAACTAGATGGGCATTTTTAAAACGTCACTGTTGTCTGTGCTAGAAGAAACCAAGACTGGAACCAGAGACCAAATGAGGTGCTGTTGACATGATCCAGGTGACAGCTACAGTTGTCAAATGGAAATAGAAAGAACCCAGTGGTTTATTAACAACTTAGAAGATAGAAACAACTGGAATTTTTAATTCATTAAATACAGAGAGAGGCAAGAGCAAAAGGTGCACAAGATAAGTACAAGGGCTTTGGCTTGGGAGCTGAATGAGCAGTAGGATTGATTTTTTGGGAAAAGTCTGTATTTTGGATATGAGTTTCAGATGTCTGACAAGCTGTCAGGCAGGGATGTTTGGAACATATGAGTCTGGAACTCAAGAGGGAAATTAGGGCAAGAGATAAAAATTTGAGAACCATAGTTGAAGATGACGATGGCAACAAGGACAGCATGAGATGGATCAGGGAAAGTGTGTCACGAGCTTGGGTAGGGTAAGAAGAAAAGCAGACTAGGTTGAAACACTGAAAAACAGAGGCAACTAACAGACAGCTGGGGAGCGATACCTGTAAGAATACTTAGACAATGGTTGATGCCTGTAATCCTAGCACTTTGGGAGGCTGAGGTGGATGGTAGTTCAAGGTTGGTAGTTCAAGACCATCCTGGCCAACATGGCAAAACCCGGCCTCTACTAAAACATAGATAGATAGATAGATAGATAGATAGATAGATAGATAGATAGATAGATAGATAGATATAGCCAGGTACGGTGGTGGGTGCCTGTAATGCCAGCTACTCAGGAGGGTGAGGCATGAGAATCACTTGAACCTAGGAGATGGAGGTTGCAGTGAGCCAAGATCACATGAGTGCACTCCAGCCTGGGTGACAGAACAAGATTCTGTCTCAAAAAAAAAAAAAAAAGAATAGAAAAGAAAGGAGAATACACTTAGAGAGAGGTACGAAAACCCACAAAAAGACAGAGTCAGAAAAGTCAAGGAAAAAGACTGCTGAAAAGGAGGAGTGTCAAGGATAGGTCAACTAAGACAAGGACTGAGAAATGTATATGGATTTTACAACAGGGAGGTCATCAGTGACTCCCACACTGTTACGATAAAATGAATGAAACATCTTACATGAGATTTCAGAAACTTGCTAATACCTTGTTTTACAGAAGGTGAGGAAGCACTGTCTAGAACTCAAAACCCATATCAAATAAAGGACCACCTCAACCACAGTGCAAAAGGATTGCCCCCATCTACCAGCCTAGATACTTCACGAACAGCAGTGTTTCTACTAACTCACCTTTTCTAAGGAAACATTTTTACTTTTGTCCACCTGAGCAGTGACCTTTTAATCTCCATCATTCTCAGTGACTCTGCATCTAATCCCCCTTCTGAACCATTTGTCATTGCTATATAAAAGATTCAAATCCCCAAGATAACATTTCTGAGGGAAAATCATTCCTGTGTTGCTTGGGAGTATCCATTCAGGAAGCTTGGCTTAAGTGTTTTTCATTTTCTTCTTTGGTATTGATTATTTTGCAGGCAGAAGGGAGATTTGGTTTATCTGTCTTCCACTGAGATCAGGCCACAAAGATTAAAATGTTTACCATGCTTCCAGAAATAGTGCTGATGGCTTACATTAGTCAGGGGACCTCCCTAGAGAATGTAATAAGGAAAACTGGGGTATCAACAGAGAAACACATCAGCGATGGATTTGTCTACATTTCAAACATCTCCTGAGTCATTAGACCCTCATGCCACTCTCTGCAGCAGTACATCTGGATGAAAAATGAATAAAGCAAAACAAAATGTCAGACTGATCCAATCCTCATTATCCAACATGAAGAAACACAAAGGAAACTGACTCGTCAGTGGCCCTCCAGGTTCATATCCCTGTGATTCATTCACCACAGTGAAGCCAGAGTTGTTTTTTTTTTTTTTTTTTTCAGTTATTTTTATGAAACACGAAGTTGATCTAGTGTTGCCTTGCTTAAAATGCTTTAATGACTCCTTTAAAATATAGGGTAACGGAACAGCTACTTGTTGGGATAATGACAATAACAATAGCTAAACGCCGCATGCCAATGATTATCCTGAGCTTTAAATATACCACCTCCTTAAACATTTTAAGGAACTTATAATGAGAAGATATACAAATGGCCAGTGAGTACATGGGAAGATGCTCAACATCACTAATCAGTAGGGAAATGTATACTGAAACCACAATGTGATACGATCTCACACCCATTAGGGTGGGGACCACTATTTAAAAAAAAAAAAGAAAAAGTGTTATGGAGGATATGAAGAAATTGGAACCCTTGTGCACTATTGATGGGAATGCAAACTGGTCAAACTGGTGGAGCCCCTATGGAAAACAGCATGACATTTCCTCAAAAACAATGAAAAATAGAATTACCGTATGATGCAGCAATCCCACTACTGGGCTGTACACCCAAAAGAACTGAAAGCAGGGTCTTGAAGGTACATTTGTATATTTAAATTCATAGCAGCATTATTCATAGTAGCTAAAACATGAAAGCAACCCAGGTGTCCATCAATGTACAAATGGATGAGCATAAGGGCAGTATATCCACACAATGCAATTTAATTCAACTTTAAAAAGCAAAGAAATCCTGACACATACTACAATGTGAATAAACTTTGAGAACATTATGCTAAGTGAAAGAAGTCAGTCGCAAAAGACAAATATTTATATGATTCCCCTCATATGAGGTACTTAGAATAGTCAAAATCATAGAAACAGAAAGTAGAACGATGGTTGCCAGGCTCTGGGGGGTGGGGGAGAAGGTAGATAGGAATTATCATTTAAAGATCATAGACTTTTAGTTTTACAAGATAAAAAGTTTTAAAGATGAATAGTGGTGGTGGGTGCACAACATTATGAATGTATTTAATACCACTGAAGGTATATTTAAAAAACTTAAGATGGTAAATTTTGTGATTTGAATTTTACCACAATCAAATAAAAAGTTAAAAAACAAAACAAAAACTGACGATGTGGTGTTTATTAGTAACCACAATTATTTATTTATTTATTTATTTATTTATTTATTTATTTATTTATTTATTTATTGTTAGACAGAGTCTTACCCTGTTGCCGAGGCTGGAGTGCAATGACGCGATCTCGGCTCACTGCAACCTCCGTCTCCCAGGTTCAAGCAATTCTCCTGCCTCAGCCTCCTGAGTAGCTGGGACTATAGGTGCCCACCGCCATGCCCAGCTAATTTTTTGGTGTATTTTTAGTAGAGTCGGGGTTTTCCCCTGTTAGCCAAGATGGCCCGGATCTCCTGACCTCGTGATCCGCCCACCTTGCGCTCCCAAAGGATTACAGGTGTGAGCCATCGCGCCTGGCTTTTATTTTATTTATTTATTTATTTATTTATTTATTTATTTATTTATTTTATTTTATTTTTTCATTTATTTGAGACAGAGTCTCACTCTGTCGCCAGGCTGGAGTGCAGTGGCGTGATCTTGGTTCACTGCAACCCCTGCCTCCCAGATTCAAGCGATTCTCCTGCCTTGATCTTTTGACCTTGTGATCTGCCCACCTTGGCCTCCCAAAGCACTGGGATTACAGGCATGAGCCACCACGTCTGGCCCGGTCACCACATTTAACAATAACCTCATTTTACATGTGAGAAAACTGAGGTGTGTGGGCGTAATGTGTTCAAAAGCAGATAGGTATTAGGTGGTAAAGACAAATCTGAAACTTGGAGATGATTTTAGAGTCTCGGGCTCTTAAATACTAAAGATACTCCCGTTATGAGCTCAATCAATCTCCCCAGCATTGTCTTCCACACTCCAGTCGTTATATTTACAACTATACCAACATTCTAATGCCCTTACCTTTTCCCATAAAGCGTAATAATAAAGAAAAAACAATGGCAAAAACATCACCCTGCTTTTCCCTTCCTGTCTTTAATACACTATCTTTTCTTACATTAAGGGAAAATTTTCCTTCCCCTTTATACTCATAGAATAATTCTAAGTATGCTTTAAGCCTCAAGTACTCCGAGAGTCTCTTCAACTTACTACCAACCCAGAGTTCTCTCAAACAGTTTTGGACATAAGGAAATGCACTAATCTAATTTGACAGGCAGAGCAACTGAGCATTAAAGAAGAAAACTACCCACCTGAATGTAGCAAATTTGTTAGTTGAGTCAAAATTATATGGCTGGATTTCAAAACCCAAAACCAAAACCTGTTCATTATTATATTCTGCATAATCATGCTATGAGAGGCTGTGATGTGTGTTAAAATCTGACTTGTCTGCCATTTGATGTCCTTGCATACTTCTACATATAAAAGATTTATTTCGTATGTATTCTGATTATATATTACCTGAAATGCAAATTATTTTGACATATTTTTGGATTGAATTTTTTAAAATTCTTAATGACCTTTCTTTAAATATTACAATATTAATATGGCAACCACTGCATTTTTTATTGTATTGGGTTTATATGTCTTTCTACGACTTTTTACTTTCAATCCCTCTGAGTCAATAAATTTGGCTATGTTTTATAAATAATATATTTTGGTTTTATTTTTGATACAATCTAAGAATCTTCAAGTTATCTTTTTTATTCCACATACCTGTTTTATATACTTTCTTAGCATAAAGTGAATATTTGTTGTAGACAGTTTAGAAAACATCAAAAAGTATCAAAAAACTTTAACACATGTAATGCCATCAAGATATAATCATTACAAATATTTTTCTATACCTTTGTATGTAACATATAATTAAACATTCACATTTAATATTTTTATATCTAGGTACTCTGTTAAGGGTCTCACACAGGTTAAATCATTTGTACTCCACAACAGCCACATGTGGTAGATTTGTTAGTATTTTCATGTTAAAAGCAGGCCCAGAAGCAAAAACAGGTTCACAAATTTCCCAAAAATAGACTTTGGATATAAATGCAAGGAGCTCCACACCTCCATGGACCACACTCTCATCACGCTGTAATATCTTCTCTCCTGATAGTCCAAACAGAGAAAGATTAAATAGGTCAATGGATAGCTACGTGTGAGTGAAGGGAGATTCTCTCTGCCTATTGTTTTGTTACCTGTTTCTCCACTTAAAATGTACATAACTTTCCTTAGTAAATATTTTCCAACCATGATGTAAGTGACTATGCTATTATACAATTGTACCATCATTTCTTAATAAATTTCCTGTAGTTTAACATTTTTTTTTATAACTGTGCATATTTAATGTCTACATTTTTATATACTTGGGGATAAACATACACCCATGGGACCATCACCACCATCAAGACCATAAATATATCCATCACCTCCTAAAGTTTCCTCCTGCCACCTTTATTATTAATGTGTGTGCATATGCATATGTGTGTGTGTGTGTTTGGTAAGAACAGTTAACATTATATCTACCTTCTCGGGAAATTGTAAGAATATAATAAGGTATTGTTAGCTATAGGCTCTACGTTAAAAGCAGATTTCCAGAGCTTATATATCCTGCATAACTGACACTTTGTACCCTTCAACCATCACCTCCCCATTTCCTACTTCCTGCAGCCCCTGGCAACCATTATTCCACTCTCTGCTTCTGTGGAGAGGGACTAGTTTAGAGTCCACACATAAGTGAGGTCATATAGTACGTGTCTTTCCATATTCTGTTTATTACACTCGACGTGACCCTCCAGGTCTATCTATGAGGTCACAAATGGCAGGATTTCCTTCTTTTTAAAGCTGAATATTTCATTGCATGTATAGACTACAGTTTCTTTATCCATTCATCCATCCAAGGACATTTAGGCTGTTTGCTGGCTATTTAAAATAGTGCAGATATCTCTTTAGGATTCCAATTTCAATATATTTGGACATATGCGCAGTAATGGAATTGCTGTGTCATATGCTAATCCTATGTTTAGTTTTTTGTGAAACTTTCATGCTATTTTCCAAAGGGCTTTGCCACATTACATTCCTAGTACCCATGTACAAGTGTTCCCCTTTTCTCCACATCTTTGCCAACATGTATCTTATGTTTATTGTTTACTAATAACCACCCTGATACATAAAGTGAGACTTCATTGTGTTGTGATTTGCATTTCCCCGATGCTTAATTATGTTGAACATCTTTTCATATCCCTATTGGCCATTTGTATATCTTCTTCGGAGAAATACCTAATAAGGATTTTTGCCCAGTTTTCATTTGGGTTATTCAGGTTTTTTGCTATACAATTGCATGATTTCCATGCTGCTATAAAGACACATGCACACGTATGTTCATTGCAGCACTATTCACAATAGCAAAGACTTGGAACCAACCCAAATGTCCATCAGTGACAGACTAGATTAAGAAAATGTGGCACATATACACCATGGAATACTATGCAGCCATAAAAAAAGGATGAGTTTGTGTCCTTTGTAGGGACATGGATGCAGCTGGAAACCATCATTCTCAGCAAACAATCACAAGAACAGAAAACCAAACACCGCATGTTCTCACTCATAGGTGGAAACTGAACAATGAGATCACTTGGACTCGGGAAGGGAAACATCACACACCAGGGCCTATTATGGGGAGGCAGGGGGAGGGATTGCATTGGGAGTTATACCTGATGTAAATGACGACTTGATGGGTGCTGACGAGTTGATGGGTGCAGCACACCAACATGGCACAAGCATACATATGTAACAAACCTGCACATTATGCACATGTACCCTAGAACTTAAAGTATAATTTAAAAATTGCATGATTTTTTACTTTGAATATTATTTGAATAGTAAAAACCCCTTATCAGACACACAGTTTGCAAATATTTTCTCCCAATCTGCCAGTTGCCTTTTTGTTTTGTTGACTGTTTGCTTTGCAGGAACTTTTTAGTTTGATGAATTCCCACTTGTTTATTGTTGCTTTTGTTGCCTGTGATTTTTTTGTTTGTTTGTTTTTTGTTTTTGTTTTCAGTCAGAGTCTCACTCTGTCCCCCAGGCTGCAGTGCAGTGGCACAATCCTGGCTCACTGCAACCTCCGCCTCCCAGGTTCAAGTGATTCTCCGGCCTCAGCCTCCCCAGTAGCTGGGAATACAGGCATGTGCCACCATGCCAGCTAATTTTTGTATTTTTAGTAGAGACAGAGTTTTGCCATGTTGGCCAGGCTGGTCTCGACCTCCTGAGCTCAGGCAATCTGCCCACCTCGGCCTCCCGAAGTGCTAGGATTACAGGAGTGAGCCGCTGTGCCCAGCCACATTGCCTGTGATTTCTAAGACCTTTACTTTGCCTTTTTCTCATTTAAGTACAATGGTCATTTTTTAAAAAAGATACTCATAATTGGGTACAACCAGGACAAGTAACTGCTTAATTCTACTGCTTCTTAAACAGGTTAATATTCTAAAAGTTACAGTCGCTTTTGTTTCATTGTTTTGTTTTAGTCTTTTATAATTTAATAACAAATTATTCTGCAAGTCCAGGGTTTTATTTGCTTGTTGGCTTTTTTGTCTGTGTCTGTTTTTGCTTTGGGTTGATAAATCTCCGTTTCAGTGTTCTCACCTGAGAAACTCATGCAGTCCCGGCCTACCTTCACACACCGTCCCCTTCTCTCATTCTCCAGCTCCATCCCCAATCCTGTGGAATTTTATTTGTGTTAAGGATATACACCTCCTGACTCATAGCCAAGCCTCACAGTAAAGCTGCTAAGAGGTTGTCAGGGGCACTCATCTCCTAGCACAAGCTAAGAGTGATCTCATTGTCCTCAACCATCTCTCCATCCTGGAGAAATCCACCACTTCCAAAAAGCCAATTCCACTGGAGGAAGTCATGCTCACTCCAAGAACTTCTGTTTTTATTCTATTGTTGATGATGTTATCTTTTTCGCTGTATGTCTTTTTGTTCGTTTTTGTGAAGGCATAGCCTTGCTGTGTTGCCCAGGCTGATGTGCAGTGGTGCAATCTCGACTCACTCCAACCTCCACCTCCCAGGTTCAAGCGATTCTCCTGCCATAGCCTCCTGAGTAGCTGGGATTACAGGCACGCACCACCACACCTGGTTAATTTTTTTTTATTTTTTGTAGAGACGGGGTTTCACCATGTTGTCCAGGCTGGTCTTGAACTCCTGACTTCAAGTGATCTGCCTGCCTCACCCTCCCAAATTGCTGGGATTACAGGCATGAGCCAATGCACCGGCCCCCTTTTCACTGTATGTCTATTTCCAGTTACTGATTCACAGAAGAAAAGCTTGGTCAACATTTTTGTAATCAGTAGCTCACCCATTTATCTTCTTTTATCCCAATCATAATTCTCATCACATTACTTGATTTTCTCACTTCTTACCAGTTTTCCAAACTCTGCCCTTTGTCCACATACCCATTGACACCTTTTAAAAATCAACATCTAGGCTGGTCATGGTAGCTCACACCTGTAATCCCAACGCTCTGAGAGGCTGAGGCAGGAGGATCACTTAAGCCTAGGAGACCAGCCTGGGCAACACGGTGAGACCCTGTCTCTGCAAAAAATAAAAGTAAAAAATAGAACAGTTAGCGGGAAATGATGGTGGTCCTAGCTACATGGGCAGCTGAGGGGGAGGATCACTTGAGCCTAGGAATCTGAGATTTCAGTGAGCCATCATCCCGTGCCACTGTACTACAGTCTAGGCAAAAGGGGAGACTTTGTCTCAAAAAAAAAAAAATTAACATCTAGAATTGTTGAACTACTTATGTATTATTAATTTTTTGATATAAGCATCTGTTTTTCATCTTTGAATGAGGCTATGTCTAGCCTGTCCTGGCATTTACCCTCAAAGGATTATAAGTAGCTTCTCTTTCTCCATCCTATTCCTTTAGTTTATGTTAGAATTCTCTGTCTTTGTCTGGAGGTTGGATGATGTCAGCTTACTTAAAGTTTTCTGATCCATGACCTAGCAGTATGAAGAGGACAGGAAGACAACTGACGCTAAGGACAGTCCCAGCAGATAAGTTTTGTCTCTACACAGCTTCTTCTCTGTGTTTACTGAAAATAATATACAGCAAGGAGGTTTTCTATACCTAGCGTCTCTTCAGCCAAGCGTCCATCTTGGGTACACTCTGCAACTTGACTGGTAACTCCCACACCCTACCCACAATTCAATGCTTTACCAATACTGCAGCTCCTTGTGACTTTCCCATTTTCCATGAAAGGCAATTATGAGCTAGGCTTTTTGACTGCTTTCACACCAGTTCCAACCACCGGAGAACCAACAGACTTGTTGTTTGAGGCAATGAATGGCAGCCCTTCTTAGTTTCCATCACTGATTCTGACTTTCTTCTATTTTTGCATTTCTTTGTTCATTTCAGCCAATTCTGGTGAGAGGAGAGAGGGAGCCCAGTGCTGGTGCCCACACCACCAGCCTTCCCGTAACTCTGACAGTGTGTGCTCCTTTTGATTTAGATAATCAGTGCCCTTTGGAGTAAATCTGACTTGACCATTCTGCTGACAAAGACACTCTGGTTTTTCTAACCCTTACGAAGAAGGCACTATTTTAAAAGATGATGCTACTGACACATATCATTATTAATAAGGTATATTTGAAAATTTAATTGCCCAAACATTACCTCCTCAGAGACACAGAGGTCAGGATCTCCCTGAGACAGAATGCTTATCCAAAGAAAATGAAGATTTGATTAAAATGGAACATAGAAGTTCTCTTGAAACTGTTTTCCCACTGCCTGGGGAATAGAAATTTGTCAATCTCTTCTGAAAGGTTTTGTTCAGACTCAGCCACTATCATCAGGACAGTATTTCATTCCATCTACAAGATATCCTGCACATTCCTTCTATAATATAGGGGATGACAACAAGTCCTAATATCTTCTTTATGGTGAGTTAATAAGAAACCTGAGAAGCTGATTAAGATTTTTCATCACTAAATAAACTTAAAATAGGACCAAAGCCCCGGGTTCCCTGAGCACAGATAATGAAAAGTGCATAAGTTTCGCGGCTCAAGAAGGTTCTCAACGAGACCTTTGTATTAGGCACTGGGACTTCCTGCACCGCCAGCTCTCTGCATGTGTAAGACTACAGGGTTGTCGCTTTTTTTCAAACTAGTGCAACAAACAACTTATCATCGGCCAGGCGCAAACATCCATATGGACTCACATTTTGGTCTGATCCTGCTGGTGTTTGACTTCTTGCAACTGCCACCATATGTCCACTAATCTAAATGTGTCAATTTCATATTTGATCTTCATTTTATACCTCTAACTCAGTGCATCCCACACTTTTAGTAGGCATATGGATCACTTGGGATCTGTTAAAATGCAGATTCTGATTCAGTAGGGCTGGTGCAGGGCCCGAGAGTCCGCATGTTTATCAGATCCCCAGATCATGCCAATGCTGCTGGTGTACAGACCGCGTTTTGAATAGCAAGTTTTTGTTCATATGTCTTAATTTCTTATCTCACTGGTTTTCACTGTTTATTCTAACCTTATGTTTTAATTAACTTAATTTTTAAAGTGCTTCTCAATAGGTAAGATAATTTTCTTCCTCTGGCTTCAAGATTTTTTATGTTTGATTTTCTAAAGTTTGAATATGATATGCCTAGGTGTATGTTCTTGTCATTTATCTTGCTTGGTGTTCTCTGAGCTTCCTGGACCTGCTTGTTATCTCACATCAATGTGGGGAAAGTCATTATTGCTTTTTTTTTTTTTTTTTTTTGGAGATGGAGTCTTGCTCTGTTATCCAGGCTGAAGTGTAGTGGCATGATCTCAGCTCAATGCAACCTCCACCTCCAGGGTTCAAGCAATTTCTGGCTAATGTTTGTATTTTTAGTGGAGACTGCATTTTACCATGTTGGCCAGGCTGGTCTTGAGCTCCTGAACTCAAGTGATTCGCTCGCCTCAGCCTCCCAAAGTGCTAGGGTTGCAGATGTGAGCCACTGCATTCGGCCTTCAAATATTACTTCTGCTTCTGTGCTCATGAGACAATCTTTCTCCAGTGTCCACTGTGCATACCAGGTATAGCTCCAGGAAGGAAAACTCACGAAAATTTAGGGTTTCTCTATGACTGGACCCCCTCTGGACTGTTTAAGTTTTGAACTTGTCCACACTGAGACTCTAGCGATTCATCAATTCTAGTTTAGATTGTTCTACTATGATCCTGGTTCTCAAAGAGCTTTCTGCTCTGTTAAATTGTGATTCTCTGTATCTGCCTGTCTCTCCAACTTTGGAGGCAATGGTTTGTCCGGTGATGTCACTTCTCTGATGCATCTAAAAAGAGTGGTTAATTTTTGGTAGAGACGAGGTTTCACCGTGTTAGTCAGGATGGTGAATGGCGTGAACCCGGGAGGTGGAGCTTGCAGTGAGCCGAGATCACGCCACTGCACTCCAGCCTGGGCGACAGAGCGAGACTCCATCTCAAAGAAAGAAGGACTGGTTAATTTTTTAGTTTGTTCCGCTTTTTACTTGTAGCTAGGATGGAATGGCAACTCCTAAGCTCCTTACATGCCAGACTGAAAACTGGAAGTCTAAACTTATTTTTTAGCCATTATTTTTAAAAGCCTCATGCTAATCTCTGCTTCAGAGCAACCTGACATGTAGAGAGTGGGACACAATAGGGTGGAACCAACTTTTGGAGCAGTGCTTCTCAAACTGTGTGCAGTAAGGAACTATTATTTCCCCAGTCTGTCACAGATGGATGTTTTCTATAATAAATGTTAGTTGGAAAAATTATAAAGGAAACATGTAAAATACAAGCACTTACTATTATTATATTCAACAAACATTCTATTGCTCTACTAAGTACTATAAAAGTTTCTAAATGCTTAGTCACAATTTTTGTGATTCTTTCAAGTCTGTGTAAATTATAGCGGGATTTTTAAAGGTAGGTACATGCTAATGACCTCCAATCTAGGTTCAGTCTCGTCCCGAACTCCAGAACTATAATGATTTCCGTTATTTATGCTAGTTATTGTCTATAAAGTCACCATAATCACTGCATTAGCAAGTACTGAATCTTTGCTCCTGAGGGAAATACAGAGTTAAGTTTCTCTGAGACTCTGGTAACAACATTTTAATCTACTTATCTATACATAACTTTGTTTTATATGTGTTTGCTTTCAAAGACACTTTATTTAACATATTGTTTGTTAATTAACATCAAACTTATGCCCAATATCACTATAATGTATGCCTGAATGAAAGTTATGTAACACAAATAATTTCTGTAAGGCACATTTAGGGACAACATACAGCACTGATCACATTTAGGGACAACATACAGCACTTACAGTCCATTTGGAGGCCCTTCAGACATCAAAATCTGGAAACAAAAAGCACAAACATGGAAAATACATGGTGCTAAATAAGCCTCAAATAAGACAACTGTTTACAGTATGAGAGTTGAATCAAGGAGACAGAGTGTTGCCTTGCACAATCTCAGCTGGGAACTAGGCATTATGTACTAATCTGTTCAAATTATCTACTCTTCTGAACACGTCCATGAATGACTGTGATCATACTGAAAGTATTAACTTGGGAGTTACAAATGAATTTTATTGAATAGTCAAATTCAGAAATATAAAATCTATAAATAATTAGGATTGACTGTGTGTATGTGCATGTACATATACACAATATCTCCCTTTGGAAGTTTAAAAGGACTCTCAACTTTACCATATGCAAGACAGAACACTGACTGTCCCACCAAAACTCTTTGTCCTATGGATTTTCCCATCTCAGTACATGATAATTTTTACTGTTGCCAGGACCAAAACACCTTAAGAGTTTCTTCTTCTCTCACCCTGAGTATATCCAAAGTCTGATCATTGCCCACATGCCCATCTGTTCCAAGCACAATGACCCCTTTGCCTCTTTTACTGCCATAGCCTCCCAAATGGTCTATCCTCAATTAAGCAGACAGAATTTTCTTTAGACAATTATTTCATGTTATGTTTCCAAAACATATTTTTTGGAAATGGTAACATTTCTGAAATCAGGACGAGAATTACAAACAACAATGAAGAAAGTTTTAGGCCATAGTTTAAATGACAATTTATTTTCCAGGAGTACATAAAATAATGTCAGGCCTTACATTTTAAGGTATCTTAGATGCAATGAAATACAGTAGGATAAATTATATTGCTTCACTGTCAAAAGCTCCCAGTGGCTTCCCACCTCATTCAGAGTAAAGTTTTTATTGAGGCCTGCAAGGCCCTGTCTGATCCCCCATCTCCCACTTCTCCCATCTCATCCCTAACCACTCCCCAACTTGGCCACTTGACTCCACCCACTCTGGTCTTTTTGTTCCTGCTTCAAGGCCTTAATCCTTGCTCTTTCTGCCATTTGTATGTCTCCTCGCTGTTCGCTCACTTATTTATATGTCGTCAGTGCTGGCTTCTCAATGAGGTCTTCTCTAACCCCATCCCCTCTGAAATTACCACACCCCCTGACATTCTTCTCCACTGTTTTTCAACTTAGAACTTCATACTAACTGGTAGAGCATACACGTTTACTGCTTCCCCCTCCAACCACAATGCAAGCTTTTTAAATCTGAGCTGTGACTTTTAGAGGATTGAGAAAAGGTAAACTTCAGTGAGTTAAAACTATATTATCAATTAAGTTTGAAAGCTGGGTGCCTTCTTCTCCAGGCTCCTGGGAGCTTATTATTTAGAAAATTGAGTAAAAGTTATATGTGGAATAAAGAACCGTCCCCAAACCTGAAAATAGGCAGTGTGCTCTTGGAGAGTCCATTCTGACAGTGTTCACTTTACCACACCAGGGTTTTTTTGTTACAAAAACCATTAACCTTAATTACTCACAGTCTTCTCCTCTCACTGCTTAATATAATGACTCCATTGGTCTGCTTGTTCACACTCATGAACTTGGTATTGAACGCCTTGAACAATGGAACTCCAGGCTTTCTTTCTGTTTCTCCATTCAGTAGCCTTCCTTAAAATCACAGGTCTCGCAAACCGGCTCATCCACGACTCTCTGCTTTTCCCTCCCTCTATACTTTTATTAGCGAGGGCACACTGACCCATAAGGTCCTTGCCTGTCTTCCCCACTCATGCCAAGCCCATCCACACCCCATCTCTGCAAACATCTCCCAGATGATTCTTGCTTGAAGTTAGAGCCACTGTGCATCTGAGTTTGGAGCAAAATTGTTGCTTGAGCAATTCATTGACTATCATGCATAGTGACATTGATTTTATTGTTGTCTTGAATTATTCAAGGACTTTACTGTTACTTAACTTACCGTCTTTTTTTGAATACCCTTGGCACTTAGACAGCCCTTAAATATAGAAGGTTCTCACCAAATATGAAATGAGATGAAGATCATAACTTTTAGAAGCTAAGTCAATTGATTAGCACACTAAGCAACATTAGCATTACGTAAGTTTTGTCTTGTCTGATTTTCTACTATTTATTTTGTCTGGTATCTCCAAACTGTTAACAAGAAAGGGTTAGACCTTCTCAAAAATCTATTAGAATAGTTACTCTGAGATCATGTTTGTTCTCAAAATCATACAGTAACTATCACCTCTTTGCCAGTTTGACATAATGTAGGAAAACAGAGAAACATCTACAACATCCAAAAGGCTTAATGGCTTTTCTGTGGGGGCTAGCTGGCATAAACTATTGATTTCAGAAGTCAACTGCCAAAGAAATTAAAGCAAATGGCCCCTGAAGTACAGAGGTTATACTTTTACATATGCTGTTTGGAGTGTATAAAAAAAAGAGTTATTCTTATAAATCATTTTGAGTTAACTAAGTATGCCTTGTCAGACTAATGGCATTTTCTTATTATTGGACTTCCAAACTGTAAACTCAGGGAAATTCCATCAGTATAATAATAATAAAAAAAAGATTTTTGAAAAAGACATTGACATGTTCCTTTATGGTATCTTTGTGGAAAAAAATAGAAACGTATGCAATACACTCAAGTTTTATCATATGCATAATTAACTTACTCAAACACAACACTAGGCAAAAGAGAAAAAAATAAATTTAATAGTGACAGATGGAGAGGAAGAGCAATTAGCAGAACGTGCACAGTACCCAGCCTCAAGGTCTCATCTTTCATTATATATTTGACATACTTATTACTATATAGGATTTAACATACAAATTCCTGTATATAATTCTTTCACATTATTTAATAATATTCAAGAACAATTTTGACTACACATGCATTTTCCCCTGACGTTATACAAGAAGAAACTGTCCTGAAGTTAACAGATGTTTGAATATTTCTATTAGAAGGCAATTCTCTCTGCATCTCTGGCACTTCTGCAGGCTGTGGTTATTTTGAGCAAAGACATTTACAGCCAACTGGACAATGACTGTATAAGGAGATACTCCAGGAGAGTGAAACTTCCCTTCTTTCCCTGGAGTAGATCTGTTTATATTCCAGAGAAATAAAGATATAGTCTGGAAGGGATGATGGACATATTTGCTAGGAGTTCCTTATAAAATGAGGAGTTTCCTAAACTGAGTGTCCCTCAGGTGGGATACAGATATACTTTGTATAGCATCCTACCCTGGCCCACTCCAAAGCACCCTCATGAGATGAGGGAGGCAAGAAGAATTGCTGTGAACAAAAATTTCCTGCTGCTTGCTGTACCAAGGATAATACACCACTTATATCCACTAGGGCTGACTATTTCCTTACCAATAGAATCTACAGAAATGTGGCACACAAACCTAGCAACTGCCTGCTGCTTAGGGACTACTTCGTCACTTGGCAATTTGTAGTTAAACCAGATACAAAATAATTTATTAGCATTTCACAGTTAACCAAAATGTTAGTCTTAATTACTCTGCAGTTGCGCAATAACATTTTGGCAAACACTTCAATTATTACAAAGAAGTAATATTGAAGAGTTTGAGAGTGGCAAGAACTGAAAAGGAGAATTAACATTATGGATAACAAATTTTAAAAAGACTCTATAGGATAGGATAATGGTGCAAAATAAAATGGACATTCATAGAAATAAATATAAAGTCCCGAACTTCAGTTTTAAACAGTTTCCCAGAGCAGAAGAGGAGTTCAAATTAGCAAGTCACATGGGGGAAATAAGAGAAAAGTAAAAACACATAGGGAACTTACATTTCCAAACATAAGAGAGTAAAACTATTAAGAATTTCCCTCCTGCTAAAACAACTGAAACATTGCCCAAAACATAGAAAATGCCTATTTTCAGACATTGGACAACAGGCAGTGGAGGACAGTGATCCTAACAAAACAGAAAAATAGTTCCTGCCTAGGGGGTAATACTGAATGTGGGCAAGTAAATTTAAAAATAACAGAGTCTAACAATCTTACAGAGTTTATATTCCAGACCAATAAAGATAGAAGTTGGCGTTTGGAAAAACAGAGGCAGAAGAGTGGGTAACACAGAGAAAAGATTTCAGAAATCTGCATAGGGGTCTCCTTGAGCCTTTGGTCGAAGATCATTCAATGCGTGTATAAGGTAAAACCCAACAAGCGTAGGCCAGAATAGCTTTCAAGGGAAGAACTATTGAAGCTGTATGTCTACCAATTTCCAGAGGTCACCTAGAACTGACAATCTCTTGTGTTTCCTCTAATAGATGTGGAGAAATCCTGTCTAACCGATGGGCTATTCAGTAGGGACCCTAGAAAGACCAAACCTTTAAAAAAAAAAAACTAAATTATCACTAGAATAATGGCCACTCTAGACTTACTCCAAAAAAACACGTTAAAACAACTCTCAAAAGGCTCAGACTAATGCAGATGCAATTTAACTGACTGCAACAAAATAAAAGGTCAATATTCTTTAAAGATGCACAACAAAGTCTAACATTTAACAGTGTAAAATATACAGCAGCCAATCAAAAACTACCATATATACAGAAAACAGAAAATGTGTTTCGCCATCAATAGAAACAAACCCAGAAATAACAAGATAAGGCAGAAGTGGACATTAAAACAGTAATTATAAATGCATTCTATATATTCAAAATATATAAGAAAACATGAATATAATAAGGTGGGAAATGAAGAAAATTTCCAAATCAAATTTATGCTAATAAAAAATACAAGATTTAAAATGAAAATACATGAAGGATTAACAACCAATTAAACATTGTATAAAAAGATCCAAGAACTTAAAGACATAGCAATAGACACCATATCTATGGAAGCACAATCAAGGAAATAACTTAAAAAATAAAGCCTCAGGGACTGTGGAACAAAATCAAGTGATTTCATGTATGTAGAATCACAGTCCTAGAAAAGAGGAGAGAAGAAAATATTTAAGTAATGGCCAAAATTTTTTGAAATTACATGAAAATTGTAAAAAAAGAAAAAAATAAGTATACCAATAAAAGAATCACATACCTGCAGACAAACTGGAGAAATGTTTTTTTTTTTTTTTTTTTTTTTTTTTTTGAGACGGAGTCTCGCTCTGTTGCCCAGGCTGGAGTGCAGTGGCCGGATCTCAGCTCACGGCAAGCTCTGTCTCCCGGGTTTATGCCATTCTCCTGCCTCAGCCTCCCGAGTAGCTGGGACTACAGGCGCCCGCCACCTCGCCCGGCTAGTTTTTTGTATTTTTTAGTAGAGACGGGGTTTCACCGTGTTAGCCAGGATGGTCTCAATCTCCTGACCTCATGATCCGCCCGTCTCGGCCTCCCAAAGTGCTGGGATTACAGGCTTGAGCCAAAGAGCCCGGCCTAATGTTATTTTTAAGGGTTGTTTTTTTCACCTCCTTATTCTCAGATTATTAATATATTAAGGAAGAAATGAGACAAATTTGTGTAGGCTTTTTCAAAAGTCCAATAGTCTCTGAACTGATTTTAGTTTCTCAGAATAAATGTTTTTCACAAATAAAAAAAAACCTTCGAGATCTAAGGCTTGATAGAGTTCTTGACATGACATCAGAAGCATAATCCATAGAAGAAAAAAATTAATAAAATGGGCTTCATCCAAATTAACTTTTACCATGAGAAAATCCTTGTTAAGATGATGAAGAGACCAGCTACAGACAGAGAAAATATTTGCAAACTACAACTCAATTCAGAGAACCCATATGTAGAATATATTTTTGAAATTCTAAAAACTCAACAGGAAAAAAAGAAATCAGTCCAATTAGAAACTGGGACACAGATATCAACATTTCACTAAGAGAATATACAGGTGGAAAATAAAAACATGAAATGATATTCAGAATCATTCGTCATTAGAGAAATGCAAATTAAGACCACATGGAGAGTATGCAAAGAATACATATATTCTCACACCTTCCTGTGTGAATGTAAAATGATGTAGCCACTCTGGAAAACAACTTGACAGTTTCTTTAAAACAACTAAACATACACTTACCATGTAATCAAGAAAATTTACATTTACGCAAAAACCTGTACACAAATTTCATAGCAACTTTATGTATGTTAAATAGTAGCCCCAAACTGGAAATACCCAAAATTATTCTTCAATAGATTATTTGTTGAGTAAACTAATTGAAATTGTTAAAATGGTAAATTTTATATTATGTGCTTTTTACTAGAACTTTTTAAAAATGAAGGGGAAATAAACACCTTTTCAGACTAACAAAATCTGAAAATATTGATCAGCAGCATACCTTCACTACAAGAAATATTTTGGAAAGTTAAGGCAGATGGAAAATATTACTAGTTGGATACTGGATATACACAAAATAATAGAGAATGCTGGGGAAAGTAAATATATGTATTATGTATAAAAATAAAAAAGACATTTTATCATTTTTAGTCTCTACAAAAGATATTTGATTGTTTCAAACAAAAATAATGGCAATGTGTTTTGAGGTTTATAGCACATGCAGAAGTAAAATGTGCTATAAATGTGAAAATAGCTTAAAGGACAGGAGGAAAGAATTGGGTGTGTTCTGCTGTACATTTCTTACACCATATGTGAAGTGGAATAGCATTGCTTGAAAGTTAAACCCTACCTTTCAAGTGCCAAAAAATAAAGCAAGGTACAGATAATAAATGAGTCATTTAAAAAAAAAAAAAAAAAAAACAAAAACTAAATCCAAAAGGAGGGGAAGGAAGGAAAAGCAGATGGGAGGAACAGAAAAGAAATAGCAAGATGGTAGGTTTAAATTAGACCATGTTGATAATTACATTAAACATGCCTTATTTCAGATTATGTCTTCCCAGAAACAGATGCCAAATTGGAATTAGGATGAGCAAGATTTATTGGGGGAAATGTGCGTGAAGGAGCAAGGGAAGACAATTGGATAGGCGGGAGAGCCTTTTGATTACAACATAGGCCTGCCATCTGTCAAAGAAGAGAAAGAAGAAATGAGAATTTCGTAGGAAGAGCCTCAGACTACCACATACTTCTGAGACTACCACAGCCAGGCTAATGGAGGCTTACTGAGGAAAGGTTGCCCATTAGAAGCAGAAATTTTCCCAACTCTCATAACCCCTTCATGCTGGGAACAGCGTGAGCCCCACGTTGCATCTGAAGGTATAGCTGGAAGTGACTGACTACCTATGCTCCCTACAGAAGATTTGCTTGAAGAGAGATTGAGCAGCAAATCTCCATGGCCACCATAGCCCAGCTTTGCTCTGCACAGATCCACACCTCCACACATCCCATGGTTCCACTGACCTCCTTTCCTTTGGGTAAACTTAGTGAGATAAACTACAGTCCCTGTTGTTGTAGTTGGTCTCAGGGCCACAATTAATACCCATCATCTCCTCCATTCACTCTAAATTTCCCTTCTCTCAGCTAATACCTATGCAGGTCATTTCTAAGGATCTGAGTCCCTGGTAATCTTACCATCGTCAAGGGTTGCTGCACATGTTCATTCACAGTTATGATTCGTCAAGGAAGCACTAGGAGGCATCCAGGCAGATCGCCTGGGTGCCACAGCTATTTCTTCCTACCTCCATTGTATAAAAGCAGACCTGCCTCTTCCTACTGTCAGAATCAATCACCCCTTCCAAGATTATTGCTCTTCTTTTTACCTAGCCCTTACATAAAGGAGTGCAATATGCCCTGGCAGCATATATAGTAGTTCAATAAGATCTTATTGCATGCTCTAGCAAGAGTGTGGCTTGTTTGGGGTGTCAAGGTCTCCAATCTCGCAGGACTCACAGTTGCAGGGGTGGGAAGCAGACACTTTTCCAACGGGACATTATATTTCATTCAATGTTTCTCTAAACTTAAAACTGTTCAAAAAAATAAAGTCTATTAATTTTAAAGCTGGAGGGGAGAAGTTGGTTCATGTCTCTACTCAAAATTTTAGTCACTCCCTATGTTATTCAGAATCTCAACCAAAGATTTCTATAAGGCCTACAAGACCTCCTTTCCATTATCCCTATGACTTAATCTGCTACTAATTTATCTCTCACTATGGTGTTCCAAGCAGACTTCTAGACTAGGACCTTTGCACTGCCTAGAATGCACTTCACTTAGATATTCCCACGGTGAATTCCTTCATCTTCTTCAAATCACTGCTCTAAATAATACATATAACATATAACCTATACAAAACAAATAAAAAGTTCTTGTAATCTGTCAAATACCTCAATTGGAAGAAAATGGGCTCAGAATTTGAATAAGCTCTTCCCAAATAGGATACCCAAATGGCTCCTATAAAAGAAGCCATGATCAACTCATTAGTTGATCCAAATCCAAATTAGGGACACAATGAAAACCCACTAAATAGCCACTCGATTGGCCAAAATTGCAGTATCTGATAGTTTTAAGTTTTAGTAATAGAGTAATTGGAACTCTCTTGTGGGAGTGAATACTGGTACAAATACTTTGGAAATAATTTGGCACTATCTAGAAAATTTAAAACTATGCATGCCCTGTCATGTAACAGTTTACACTGAAATATACACTCTGGAGAAACTCTAGTATATAGCCAGGAGATAGATACAGTTTTATTCACAGCAGCATTATTCAAAACAGCTCTAAAACTGGAAATAATCCAAGGATATCAAGATAGAATCAGTATAGAAATTAAATATTAATATTATACCATACATCCATAAAAATACATAAACTATAAATACACCCATCAACATAAATGAATCTTACAAATATCCCATTGAATGAAAGTAGCAATCACAAAAGGAAAACATTTTATGATTTATTTGTGTACATTTCAAAGACAAAATGAAACTAAACTTTTTAGTGGGCAAACTATTGAAAAGATAAAATCTATAGCGATAAGCAGGGACTTATGGTCAATTTCATTGGTTGATGTTGCATCAGGAGGGGGAGATTCTGTTCTGACTGTGGAGAGAGAGCAACAATAGCAGATTTCTACTTGGTCTGAGTGGTTCACGATGCTTGCTTTGTAATTATTTTTTAAACTGTACATGTGTTTTATCCACTCTTCTGTATGTGTAAAATATTTCACAAGAAGTAAAACAAACTAATTTCAAAAGGGCAAATTGATAATGGACCTAAATCCACAGCCAGCAATGTGAATGGAAGATGCAGTCACAGAATTAAGAAAACACCTTGTTATTTTTTTCTTCACATTTCACACAGCTTTGGCTTACATTAAGTGCTAATTATCTACTGTTTGTGTTGCCGCCTATGCATTTTAATAGCTGTTCACTGATCTGGTCTGACCTTCTGCTTAGCAATTTTGAAAAGTCAGCAGGAGTCATTAAATTGCATCAAGACACAATGCATTATGTAATATTGTAAAAACTAAGATAAAATAATGCTATAGCTTGCAAAGCAGCAAAATGTAAATTTGACCCCTTGGATGTAAGACATCCCTTTAATTGGAACAGAAATGTCACACAATTGAAGTGCAATGGTCTTGGGAGATAAAAGACTAAGAACATCTTGCTTTTTCCTGTTCCCAGGATTCTGAGCTAAAATTCCTTTAATCTTTTTTTTTAACTTTTGAATTTCAATTCTGAGCAGACTTAGTACACAATTTGGCAAATTGGTGTTAGAGAGACTATTGCCAAGGTTATTTCCTAAGCATGTAGGGTAGAATTGTTTGAGGAATAAACTAAGGTCAAGCCAGGATTTGAAAGCAAATCTCTCTATTTTCAGAAACTTTATTGTCAACTGTCATGTCAGATGACCTACCTAAAAGTGCTTTGTGTGGAACAAGCCTTTAGAAGCAGCTATTCTAACTCCTTCAGATGTTATATCCAAGTTTCATAAATCCGATTTTGTGTGTGATTGAAACTATAGACGTTGTATGAAATCTGCCATCCCTAATCAAATCAAAAATAAAATAGAAATAGCATCAACAATATAATCAAATTTCTGTTGAAATATTTCTGTAGGTACAAGTCAAGAAACAAAATGTAGTGTGATGTCATAGAAAGCCTCCTGGATCCGAGTTCAAAGACTTTATAAATTATGTAACCATCATCAAGTCATGTAATCTCTATATATAATTTTTTCTAATCTGAAAAATGTGATAACACCTGATAACCTGTGAAGCCAAACTCATGCTGGATGAACCAAATAAGATGGGGAATATGGAAATGGTCTGTATTGTACTACTATTACGCAAGTCAAATAAAGAAGATGTTCAAAATTTCTGCTCACTAAAGTTATCAGATATTGTATTTATCTAATGGCAACTCTCTTCCCAATTACATAAGATAGCTCATTTCACCAGGTTTAATTGTACCAGTCCATTAATTGTCATCTGTAAAATTTGTAACTACATGGAGACCCACTTTATAGAAGTGTGGCTAGGAAAGATGAATAGCGAGGCAAAATGACACTGAGCACGGGACCAAGCGTTGGATTTTTATTTTCTTCTGTGGGACCACAAGTTAGAACAGATGATTGTTCATGACTTATCTATTCCAAAACTTAACATAAAGAGTGCATAGAGGGAAGAGTCCTGCTGAGTGTCCAGCCCAGAACATATGCTTTCAAGTTTTCTATGATAATGTTGAGGGGCTGGCTCCAACCCAATTCTCACTAGGGCCTCCCGCATGAATTCATTTTCAAGATGGGTCTACCAGCATTTGCAGTTGCAGACTATGGAAACAAAACAAAGTTCTTCCTTGTGTAAAGTGAACTGGATCATATGGGGTCTGAATCTGTGACCTTGGCCTCATTTGCTGTGTTCTAACTAGGTGAGGGAAGAGGCCCAGATGGTGACAAGATGTAGAGTACTCTGGAGAAGTCACTCTGTACTTAACATAGATCAGCGATGACTTCTGTAAACTGAATCTTTTGATGGCATGTGCCGTTTCACCCCTAGGTACTTAGTGCATGGTTCTACGGAAGTAATAAGAGGGAGACAGATGGTCAAGCTGGAGGGAAGGAAAAAGAGAACAAACATAAAGGGAAGAAAAAAAATGCTTAAAGGAAAAGGTTGGGATTCTGGCCAATGCCCAGAAATGTGAAATATAAGAGAAAGCTTATAAATCTCAATGCCTGAGAAACTTAAGCATAGACCTTAGCTGCTGCAGTACAAAGCTTACCAATCAAAATGAAATATCCCCCAATTCAACAAAGCACATTATCATCAAAACAAAATATACTATACAATTGGATTGGTAAATATTCATGAAAGGACTCCAACCATGAAATACATGAAGGTGGAAGAAAATGATACTGAACCTATGAACACTTGAGAAGAATTCCAAAGTTAGAGGAATCAAGGGCAAAACTACTGGCTGGGGATATTTCTAGCAGGGGAACAGAGCTCTTCTAACCCTTGTTACTAAGGAAACTGTAGATCCAGTCTAAAAATAGCTCCTTACTATTAGCCCCAACAGAAATGAGGTTCTGTATCAACACTGCGGTTCTTCACACTGCTGAAATAAATTTAATGCTAACCATTTATTTCTCTTTCTTTTTTGGGGAAAGCAAGAAAGAAAAAACACCACAGGAAAGAAAATGAAGGGAAAAGTTGATAGATTACAGCATAGCTCAAGAACTGCAGTGCTTCTATTTCACAGGAGTACTCCTGAAACTCCTGCAGCTATGGAAATAACGTGTGTGTTGCTCCCAGTGTTAAACTAGGTAGGTGGTCAGTTCTGATACTTTGGGGTTGGCATCTAATGCCTGCTTTCTATGGGTCTATGAAGAAAGGATTGATACAGTAATCTAGTATCTTTTCTTTTATTGAAAAGCCTAATTTCCTTGCAAGGGTTCTTTCACCCAAAACATTCACATATAAATTATTTTAAAAATTTGTCAGTATTCTTGCTGCATTACTCTCTCTATTGTAAACTCCTTCTCCCACACATCAGCATTTTTGCCCTATTTCCCTGACTATCTGTTTCTGTTCTCTTTTGAACTTGTTTTTACCAAATAAATGAGTAATTTGAGAACATCAGTTTATTTCAATAGAGGTCAATATCAGTGTGGGAAAAAAATGACTGTAATACAACCTTCCGTTCCAGCCAGTAGTTTCATCAAAATTACTGCATTTAGAACCTCCAGGTCTAATTTTGGTAAATGTATGGATAAGGGGAAGCTGATTTCAGTATCTTCCCCCTCTCTTCCTGTGGAGCTCTCCTACAAAGGAGTTTCTATGACAATGCCTTGAAACCACAGGACCAGCTCACCTGAGCATATATAGGGTGCCATGCCCTGTGTTCTTCCTTTCCTCTCTGAGATAAAAATTGGACTATTTCCCCCAAATTAACCTATAAATTTAATGCAAGCAAGGCCCACAAGAATTGATGAACAGATTATAAAATTTAGCTGGAGGAGTGAATATGCAAGAATAGCCAACAAAATTTTAAAGGAAGGCTAAGGACACACAAGCAAATCAAAGGGACACAGAAGAGAAGTCATATGTAACTGTATATTTACATACATATATGTATACAAATTTAAAATGTGATAAGGTGACTTTTAAAGCAGTGAAAAAAGTTATTGAACAACAGGCTATTCATCTATCAAAATAAGAGTTAGATTCCCACACTTTAGACAAAATTAAACTCAAATGATTGAATAATCAAGTTCTAAAAATAAAAATTTGAAAAATAATATAATAAAATATAGGAGACTAACTTTATAAACTTCAGGTGGGGTGGTAAAGAAGAAACCTAGCAAACCTTAAATCCAGAATTTTCAAAAGAAAATATGACCAGCTGTGTGAATTTAAAAATCATCAATATAGTAAAAGATACTTAAAATGAATAATAAGCTACAGCCTGAGATAAAATAGTAAAGAGCTATAACAAATAATATACTAATGTCCATTATATAAATCCTAAAAACTAATAAGAGAAAATTAAATAACTTAGTAGAAAAAATAGCCAAAGGACATGAACCAACAATTTATAGAAGTAGAAATTCAATAGTTGATAAACATGAAAAGATATTCAGTTTCACTAGAGTCCAGAAAAATGAAAGCTAAAATAAAGATTTCATGTTTTAGCTATTATAACGACAAAAATTAAAGATTGATATTATCTAGCACTGCTGAGATTATGGAGAAATGGAATTTCTCATATGCTCCATGTATCCTGGTTAAACACGTCTTTCTGTGTCCTCACAGGCCTCAAAATAATCACCTTACGTAATCTCAATGAGATGCAAACAAACAGAGAGACAACTAAGTGAAATTTTAAAAAACAATCCATGTCACAACTTAGAAGTCTACTGAGGAAACAGAAACCATTAAAAAGAACCAAACTGAAACCCTAGACCTTGAAAATACGACAGAACTGGAAAATTTAATTAAGAGTTGAAATATCAGACTGAATCATGCAGAAGAAAGAAGTTGCAATCTGAAAAACAAGTCATTTGTAACTGGTCAATTAGAAGAACCAAAAGAAAAGATATTTTTTAAATAATGAAGAAAGTTTAAGAAACTTATGGGACACCATTAAGCTTGTGAATATATGAATAATGAAGGTCCCAGAAGAAGAAGACAGAAGAGGTCAGAAGATGTATTTAAAGAAATACTGGTTGTCCTTCAAAAATGAGAGCTAAAGACATTCCTAGACAAACAAAAGCCAAAGAGTTCATCATCATAAAACCTGTCTTACAGGAAATATTGAAGGGAGTCCCTCAAGTTGCAACAAAAGGATGCCAGGTAACTAGAAAAATGTAAGTATAAAGTTCACTCGTAAAGGTAAACATATAGTGAAATTCAGAATACTTTAATACTGTAATGGTGTGAAAATCACATTTAACTCTAGTATAAAACATAAAATACAAAATTATTAAAAATAACTACAGCTAAAATAATGTGTTAAGGGATATGCAATATAAAAAGAGGTAAAGTATGAACTTATTAGTATAAAATGTGGAGATAAATAAAAGTGTTAGTTTTTGGATGAGTTTAAGTTGTTTTAGCTTAAATTAGAATCATATAAGATATTTTATGTAAATCCATGGGTAGCCACAAAAAGAAAAAACTTTTAGTAGATACACAAAATATAAAGAATTCAAAGAATACCACTATAAAAATTCAATAAATCACAAAGGAAGACAGCAAGAGAGGAGTAAGGAAACAAACTACAAAATAGAACAATAAAATAACAACAGTAAGCCCTTACTGATCAATAATTACTTTAATATAAATGGACTAAATCCTCCAATTAAAAGAAATAAAGTGGCTGAATAAAATTTTTAAAAACAAACATTCAACCAAATGCTGCCTACAAGAGATTCAGATTAACCAAAAAGGGACACACACAGAATGAATGTGAAGGGAGAAAAAAGGTAACCACAAGAGAGCAAGAGTGGCTATACTCACATCAGACAAATAGACATTGACTCAAATTCTATCACAAGAGATAAAGAAGATCACTATATAATGATAAAGAAATCAATTCTTCAAGAGGATATAAGAATTATAAATATATATGCCCCCAAGTTAAAGCACCAAGATATATAAGGCAAATATTAACAGAATGAAAGGGAGAAATAGACAATGATACAACAATACCAGAGAATTTCAATATCCCTCTTTCAACAATGGACTGTCCAGATAGAATATCCATGAGGAAACAGTAGAGCGTAATAACACTCCAAATAAACCGAATGGACCAAACATTTTGTACACGTTTTCCATGTACGAAACATTCTATCCAATTGTAATGTAATATACTTTATTCTGAAGCACACGTAGAACACTCTCCAACAGTGAGCATATGTTAGGCCATGAAATAATTCTTAACAAATTTAGAAAACTTGAAATCATCTCAACCTTTCTAGGCATAGTAGTATAACAGTAGAAATCAATAACAGGAGGGATTTTGGAAAACTCACAAATACATGGAAATTAAACATCAAACTCCTGAGCAACCAATGTGTCAAAGAAGAAATCAAAAGACAAATCAAAATATACATTGACACAAATGAAAAACTGAAACACAACAAAGCAAAACATGAGATGCTGCAAGACCTGTGATAAGAGGGAAATGTATAGTCATAAATGACTAAGAAAACAAAGAGAACTCTTAAATGAGCAATGTAACTTCACACCTCAAGGAATTAAAAAAGCAAATTAAGCACAAAGGCAACAGAGAAAAGGAACCAATGAGGACTAGAAGAGAAATAAATTAAGTAGAGACTAGGAAAGCAACTGAAATGACAAACAAAACTAAGAATTGGTCTTGTGAAAAAACATATACTTGACAAGCATTTAGCTAGACTAACCAAGAGAAAAAAGAGAGCTGAAGAAAAATTATAAATGAAAATGGAGACAATGTAACTGATACCTCGGACATCATAAAAGACTACTATGAAAAATTACATGCCAATAAATTGGATAACTGAGAAGTGGATAAATTCTGAGAAACATACCATCTATTAAGACTGAATCGGCCGGGCGCGGTGGCTCAAGCCTGTAATCCCAGCACTTTGGGAGGCCGAGACGGGCGGATCACGAGGTCAGGAGATCGAGACCATCCTGGCTAATACGGTGAAACCCCGTCTCTACTAAAAAAAAATACAAAAACTAGCCGGGCGAAGTGGCGGGCGCCTGTAGTCCCAGCTACTCGGGAGGCTGAGGTAGGAGAATGGCGTAAACTCGGGAGGCGGAGCTTGCAGTGAGCTGAGATCTGGCCACTGCACTCCAGTCCGGGCGACAGAGCGAGACTCCGCCTCAAAAAAAAAAAAAAAAAAAAAAAAAAAAAGACTGAATCATGAAGAAATAGAAAATCTGAAGAGAACAATGACAATTAATGAGATTGAGTAAGTATAGTAGTCTCCTCCTCCCCTTTATCCATGGTTTTGCTTTCTGCATTTTCAGTTATCTTGTTCAACTGAGGTACAAAAATAGTAAATGGGAAATTTCAGAAATAAACAATTCATAAGTTTTAAATTGCATGATGTTCTGAGTAGCATAACCATCTTATGCTTGTGCTTGTGTTCAGGTAACCCTTATTGGACTTAATGATGACTCTAAAGGGCAAGAGTAGTAGTGCTGGCAATTCAAATATGCCAAACAGAAGCTGTAAAATGCTTCCTTTAAGTGAAAAAGTGAAAGTTATCAACTTTCATAAGAAAATAAAAATTATATGCTGAGGTTGTTATGATCTACAGTAAGAATGAATCTTCTATCCATGAAATTGTGAAGAAGAAAAAAGAATTTTATGCTAGTTTTGCTGTCATTCCTCAAATTACAAAATTTACATTACCATGTATGATAAGTACTTACTTAAGATAGAAAAGGCATTAAATTTGTGGATGGAAGGCATGAAAAGAAACATGTTCTAGTTGATGGCAATCAGGTTCAGTACTGTTTGTGGTTTCAGGCATCCACTAGCGGTGCTGAAATACATCCTCCATGCATAACAAAAGACTACTGTAATCAAAACTCTCCCAACAAAGAAAAGTACAGAACCAGGTGGCTTCCTTGGTGAATTCTACTAAGCATTAAAGAGTGAATTGACACCAATCATCCTCAAACTCCTTCAGAAACTTTAAGAGGAGGGAACATTTTCAAACTCATTTTATTAGGCTAGCATTACCCAGATACTAAAGCAAGGTAAGGATGCCTCAAGAAGCAAAATACAGGCCAAAATCCCTCGTGAAATTAAATGTAAAATTTCTCAACAAAATTTTAGCAAATTAAATTTAACAGCACATTAAAAGAATCATACACCCTGATCAAGTGGGATTTATACCTAGGATGCAAGAAATATACACAAATCAATAACCTAAAAAATGGGAGAAAATATTTGCACCTGATATATTATCAGAATCACCTTTATTGTTTATATTTCTACCAACAATCTCTTCAAAGCAATCTTGGCCTTTTCTTTTTTTGTTGTTTTTTTTTTGTTGTTGTTTTAAGTTCTGGGGTACATGTGCACAACATGCAGGTTTGTTACATAGGTATACATATGAATCTTGGCTTTTTCTAACATGTACCTTAAAAATCTTCCAGGCTCTATTCATAACCCAGTTCCAAAGCCACTTTCATGTTTTGAAAAGTACTTGTTACAGCAGAATCTACTTCTGGTACCAAAATCTGTATTAGCCTGCTTAGACTGCCATAACAGAATATTACAGACTTGGTAGTTAAACAACAAAAGGTTATTTTTTTCACAGGTCTGGAGGCTTGAGGTCCAAGATCAAAGTGTCTCAGGGTTGGTTTCTGGCAAGACCTCTCTTCCTGGCTTGTGGACAGCCACTTTCTCACTGTATCCTCACCTGGCCTGCTCTCTGTCCTCATATATAGAGAGAAAGATCTCTGGTGTCTCTTCCTCTTCTTGTATGAACAACATTCTATAGGACTAGGACCTTAACCTTATGATCTCATTTAACCTTGATTACATCCCTAAAGGCCCTATCTCCAAATATACAGAAACATTTGAGTTAGGATTTCAACATTTAATTTAGGAGGGATGCAAATTAGTGCATAGCAGATGTTGAAGATAATCCCCATGGTAATCACACAATCTATAGAATGTGCACATAGAAATAAATGGGAAGAAAACCAACACTTTTTACTATTAAAAAAAAAACAACAAATTAACCAAATGCAAAAGCCAACGGTAATGTAGGAAATGAGGAACAAAATCACTATAAGGCATGTGGAAAATGAATGGAGAAATGGCAGCAGTTCCTCCTTACCAGTAATTATGTAAGTATAAATAGATTAATATAATAAGCAGAATGGATTTTTTTAATGATCCAGCTATACATTGTCTACAAAAAAGCCCACTTTACATCTAAAGACAAAATAGATAGAAAGCAAAAGGATGGAAAAAGATATTCCGTGCAAATCATAAACAAAAGAATGCTGGGTGGCTCTACTAACATCAGACAATATACTCTAAATCTAAAAAGCTTATAAGAGATAAAGAATGACATTACATATTAATAAAAGGTTCAATATAGCAACAAGATATAAAAACTATAAATATGTATGTACCTAACAATAAACCTTTAAAATATATGAAGCAGAAATTGACACAATTGAAAAAAGAAATAGACAATTCTCCCTTGAATAACATATAAACCAACCAGACAGAAGATAAGTATGAAAAGATAAGAAGATAAGGAAAGAGAAGACATGAACAACACAATAAACCAACTAGACCTAACAGAGGTTTACAGAACACTCCACCCAACAATGGTAGAATATGCATACTTCTCAAAAGCACATGAGACATTCTGCAGGATAGACCATATTTAAAGGCAAAAAGCAGTTTCACTAGATTTTAAAAGGTAGATATCAGACAAAATATTTTTAACCATAATGGGGTAAAGTTAGAAATAAACAGCAGAAGGAAAAAATAGAAAAGGTATAAAAATGTATACATTAAACAACACACTCTTAAATAACCAGTGAGTCAAACAAAAAAGTCACAAGGGAAGTTAAAAAATACTTAGACATTAATGAAAACAAAAATACAATATACCAAAATTTATGGTATGTAGTGAAAATAGTGCTTTCAGGGAAATTTATAGCTATAAATTACTACATTAAAAAAAGAAATATCTCAAATCAATACCATAATTTTACACCTCAAGAAATTTAAAAAGAAGAGCAAACTAAACATGAAACTAGCAGAAGGAAGAAAACAATAAAGATTAGCATAAACATAAACAAAATGGAGAATAGAAAAAATAGGGAAAAAATTATTGAAATAAACATTGGTTCTTTGAAAGGGTCTATAAAATTTGTCTCAACAAAATTGGCAGGCCATTAACTAGATATACAAAGAAAAAAGAGAAAAGATATACATAATTCAAATCAGAAATGAAAGTGAAACTTTACCACAGGCCTTACAAAGATAAAAAGAAGTATACTGTGAACAATTATACAACAAAAGATTAGATAACAAAGAAAATGGATACATTTCTAAAAACATGCAAATTACCTGACTCAAGGAAATAGAAAATCCCAGCATTAGAAAGAAGGGAATATTTTCTATCATGCTAGCATTATTCTGATATAAAAGTCACATAATAACATCACAGGAAAATAGAATTACAGACCAGTATCCCTTATGAATACTGATGCATAAATCTTCATCAAAATATTAGCAAATCCTATCCAATAGCATATTAAAATAATTATTCACCATTCAAAGTGAAAATTTATCCCAATAATGCAAGGGTGGTTCACCATAAGAAATTAGTCAATGTAAATACATCAAGACTGAAAACTTCTCCCCCATTATCAGGAACAAGACAAAGACACCCACTTTCAGTGCTGCTACTTAAAATTGTACCAAAAGTTCTAGCCAGTGCTATTGGATGAGAAAACAAAATAAAAGGCACCCAATTTGGAAAGAAATAGGTAAACTATCTCTATTCACAGATGACATGATTCTATACAAGAAAATGTTAACGTGCCCAAGAAAGCTAGAACTATTAGGTTGGTGCAAAAGTAATCACAGTTTTGCAAAACCGTGATTACTTTTGCACCAACCTAATAGTAATGTAATTCAGCAAAGTTATAGGGTACAAGATCAACATATAAAAATAAGGTATGCCTATATACACAGCAAAGAAAGATCCAAAAAGAAAATTAAGACAGCAATTCCATTTAAAATAGCATGAGGAAGAAATACTACAGAGTAAATCTGACCAAAGGAGTGAAAAAGACTTGTATGCTGAAAGCTACAAAACATTGCTGAAAAAATTTAAATACCTAAATAAATGGAAAGACATTCTATGCTCATGAATAAAAAGATTTAATGTTGTTAAAATGTCAATGCTAACCAAAGTAATCTACACATATAACACAATTCTTATCAATATTTCAACAGCTTCTTAGACTGATCCTTAAGTTCATATGGAATTGCAAGGGGCCCTGAATCTCCTAAACAATCTTGAAAAGAAAAAACACATTTGGAGGATTCACACTTCCCAAATGTAAAACTAACTACATAGCTATAGTAATCAAAACAGTATGGTACTGGCATAAAAACAGACATATAGACCAATGGAATACAATAGGCCAGAAATAAACCCTTACATATATGATTAATTGATTATTTTAACAAGGGTGGCAAGAACATTCAATGAGGATAGGACAATCTTCAAAAAACAGTGCTGGGACATCCACAGGCAAAAAAGAAAGAAATAGGATCCTTCCCCCACACCAAAAACAAAAATAAACTCAAAATAAATGAAAGACCTAAACAATAAAATTAAAACTATAAAATCTTAGAAGAAAACATTGGGGAAAATCTTTATGACCTCAGATTTGGCAATGATTTTATTGAGACGACACCAAAGGCACAGGTAAGAAAAGAAAAAATAGATACATTGAACTTCACCAAAATTAAGAAATTTTGTATATCAAAGGACACTATTAAGAAAGCAAAAAGATAGCCTACTGAAAGGGTGAAGATATTTGCATATCATGTATTGGAAAAGGGATTCATATCCAGATTATATAAAGTACTCATACAACGCAATAACAACAAAAGTCAAGCAATTCAATTCAAAATAGCCAAAGGATTTGAATGAACATTTTCTTCAAAGAAGATATACCAATAGACAGTAAGCCCATGAAAACAATGTTCAACATCATTAGTCATTAGGGAAATGCAAATAAAAACCACAATGAGTTACCACTTTATACCCATTAAGATGGCTATAATAAAAACAAAAAAAAGTAACAGGTATTTTCAAGGATGAGGAGAAATTGAAACTCATGCATTGCTAGTGGGTTTGTAAAACAGTGCAGTTACTATGTAAAATAGTATGTCAGTTTCTCAGAAGGTTAAACATAGCACTACTATATGCCCCAGTGATTCCACGCCTATGTATTATGTTGGTGCAAAAGTGATTGCAATTTTTGCTATTACTCTCAATGACAAACCACAATCAATTTTGCATCAACCTAATATTTACCTAGAAGAATTGAAAGCCAGGCCTTGATCAGATATTTGTACAACAATCCTAGTAACATAATTATTTAGAATAACCAAAAGGTAGGAGTCACCTAAATGTCCATTAACAGATACAAGGATAAACAAAACACGTTGTATACATACAATGGAATATTATCCAGCCATTAAAAAATTAAATTTTGATATACATCCTACAACATGGATGAACCTTGAAAACATAGTTAATAAGCTAGGCACAGAATAACAAGTATTTGTGTAATGTCACTTATATGAGGTACCACAGTAGTTAAATAGAGACAAAGTGGGTTACCAATGACTCGGAGCAGAGAGTTATATTGCACACTGTGTACAAAACTTTTGTTGGGACTTATGAAAAAGTCTCGGGTGCAGATCATCTTGATGGTTATACAACATTGTGAATGTATTTAATGCCACTGAATTGCACATTAATAAATGGCTAAAATGGTAAATATTATGTTAGGTACATTCTATGACAATTTTTAAAAAATGATTGAAAAGATAATAAATGGTAAGGTAATTATGATAGATGCAATCTGTTGAAAAGGATGATAAATTCTTCCAGGCACCTTTCTCTTAAAAAACAATAGTGTATTATCTTAACAAGGCATGGCTTCAAAAGAATTCTGGGGTCATTTGGGTTACAGCTCTATTTTTCAGACTGCCACAAACATAATTGGCTCAGACAATTCATCTCTATCTAATATTTACAATCCTGGTCCAAAGCATTTTCATGAAACCAAGACTCTGAGTCTTAGGCTGTTTGAGAGAGAACACTAAGAACAATAACAAGTATAGTGGTCATCATAATTAAATGTATGGGATTTAAATATATAATTATGTAATCTTAAATTTGAAAAATGGACCTTCACAGTCATAGACATTTTGCTAGTGATAAAACTGAGTCACTAACACATTTTCATGATGAATTTAAGGTCAAATGATTATTTTTATCAGAGCTATGTTTTCTGACTTCTAATTCAGAGACTCCCCTACTTTGCCAAACTAAAGCAATTTTTTTTTTTATCCAGATGCATAAATACAACAGTTCTGAAAGTTAGGTACTGTATGGTCATTTGGCAAAATAAAATACATAACATAAAAGTGCTGGCCAGGCGTGGTGGCTCACGTCTATAATCCTAGCACTTTGGGAGGCCCAGGTGGGTGGATTACCTTAGGTCAAGAGTTGGAGACCAGCCTGGCCAACATGGCAAAACCCCGTCTCTACGAAAAAATACAAAAATTAGCTGGGCATGGTGGCACGTGCCTGTAATCCCAGCTACTTGGGAGGCTGAGACTGGAGAATCACTTGAACCTGGGAGACAGAAGTTGCAGTGAGCCAAGATCACACCATTGCACTCCAGCCTGGGCAACACAGTGAGACTCCGTCTCAAAAAAAAAAAAAAAAGTGATGAATGACTCTTAAATGAAAATTAATTAAAATTAAACTGCACTGAATTTCAAAGAACCCAGCATACCCATGAAAGTATATTGGGATCAGAGGATAAAGCTTTCATAGGCATAAGCACTATTCCAGGAATTCTTCTGACCACTTTGGTCATGTCTGACTCCTACTTCTACTTGCTCTTGGCTTTCCTGATTAATCTATCAATCATCTCCCCATTTGGGCTCTGTAGATTGATTTTCTAGCCTTTGTGATTAGCAACCAAATATTGGCTTACAGCAGCGTCTTCACCTACCCAAATTGGGCAAGAAGATTTTGCTATGTGTTCTGTATATCCATAAGCCACATAGATAAGAGGCAACACATACTTAAGGATTACTTGTGCTACCTGGGGCTAATGAGCTCCCCTTTCCAGAGCTTGTCAGAGGTTGTTTGACATGTTGAAAGAGAAACTAACAGCCACCTAGTTTCAAACTGCAATCAATGTTCAAAGTTACTCTATTACTTCAGTAATAATGTAACAGCCCAGCCCTGCCTGTCCACTGGGATCTTATAACTAGTCTTGCTATTTCTGACTGTTAGAAGATATTTTCTTTTATTTAACTATATCATGTCTCCTAACTTTTATTCATTGCTTTTAGTTGCATCCCTTAGGGTAAAACAGAATTTACCTGTTCTATTTTCCACATGACAACATCTTCAAATATTTTGAAGATTTTACAAGTATCCCTCTACATCGGCTATTCCCCATTCTGAGATAAGGGACAATTCAAATTTCTTTGGTAATTTATAATTTTTTCAATCTCTTAACGCCCTGTCACTCTCTGAAAGAGTCATCCAGTTTTACTATGTTCCTCTTCAAGAGTGATGTACAGAGCGGATACAACCCTCCCCATTAATTGTCTGCCACCACTGAGAGGAAGAGGACTGAGATTGCCTGGCCTTCAGACATTTCTCCATTCTCCACCTGTGTCATGCATCTTGCTCCACTTACATCCTCATCCTTCTCCAGCGCCTACGGTACTGCTTCTTCCCTAGGGGGTTGCAACTTACCCTCCTGGGGAAGAGCTCCTCTTTCCTTCTATGGAAATTCAGAGTTGTAGTTTACGCTCCTTACCTTTCTTCTTTGTGGAAAAAAAAAGAGGTAACTCCAATTCTCCCAGTAAACCTAATTGAGAAATATGTGTCAAGCCTTCAGAGTGCAGAGACTAACTTGCAAAATATACCTATGGAGTTGACCCCTGAACAATATGGGCTTGAACTGCTCCAGTCCACTTACAAGCAGAAGTTTCTCAACAAGTTACCATGAGTGTGTCCGCCCCTCCTGTCTCTCCTTCTACTTCCTCGACCTCTTCTGCTTCTGCCATACCTGAGACAGCAAGACCAACCCCTCTTTTCCTTCTCCTCCTCAGTACACTCAATATGAAGACTTTCATGATGATCCACTTCCACTTAATAGCAAATATATTTTCTCTTTCTTATGATTCTCTTAATAACTTGTTTCTAGTTTTATTATAAGAATGTAGTATAAAATACATATAACACACAAAATACGTGTTAATTGGCTGTTTATGTTATCAGTAAGGCTGCTAGTCAACAACAGGCTATGAGTCACAAAGTTTTGGGGGAGTCAAAATTTACATACATATTTATGACTGTGCAAGGGGTCAGCATGTCTATCCCCCACGTTGTCTAAGGCTCAACTGTACAGCTGATCATTGTCTACCACCAGAAGACAAGCATATCTCATCTCCTAAAGGCCACTGAAAGAACCATTCATTTGTGATTGCTGGTTACACCCTAGGACTTTTCCAAAACTAGAAACGTTCTATAATGCCACTAACCCTCACCCACACCTGTCAGTCCTGGCCAACTGTGAGAGCTATCTGTGGATCTTCTTAAAACTAAAGATGGCTCCTACCCCAAAGATTATTCAACAGGTCTTTATTACTATTGCTGTCATTGATATAGCTGTTTTTAAGCTCATAGGTGATTTTTAATTCACAGTCAGAATTCAGAACAATACTCGAGGCTCTGAAGTTTTACTCAGTCACCTATCAGTTATGTGATATGGGCAAGTTGATTAAGAAGTGTGAGCTTCAGTTTCTCACCTGTGAAATGAAATAGCAACTCTCCTATAGGACTTTTTATATATTACCTATAAAACATTTAACACAGTAACATAATTACACTCAGTAAATAAAATTAATATTTAATTGGTAGGTACCTCTTGGCAGATTCTACCATGCAAATGTCTACTTACCCTATCTGGTTTACCTTAAACACTTTCTCCACCCAAAGACAGAGTTAAGGGCTCCAACACCAAGGAACTAATAGTATCTCATACTCTTTCAATTGTAGTATTTTTAATATAATTGGATTATAAAGACCTAGCAAGAAATATACCTCTGAGAATTTTAGATAAAATCAGTATTCTGGAAATTTTTAACTCTGACAAATACTTTTAATAACCATTCAAATGTATTTATCTACCTTTACCAAGAACTCTTCATAAATTATGTAAAATAATCATCAAAAAATATTTCCTAAAATATTGCTTAGGGGCCCAAACCAATAGCTGGAGAATGAAATGCTATTAAAACACAACCTGTAAGGTCTGCTTGGCATTTTAATCGCTTTTGGGTGTTTTTTTCTTTTTGTTTCTTTGTCAGAGAGACACAAAAAAGAAGAAAAGGCTTCTATATTCTAATTGCAAATCCATCACATAAATTATTGGCAGACTCACTTTTGTTGGATGAGCTAATGTAATTTTCAAAGCTCCCAACTGAGCTAACATGATTACACTCAGTTCCCATTAACCAGGGTCAGCCAGGCCAAGCCCCTGCCCCCTGACTTATCACGAGCTGGAGTCGATAATAGAAGGAATGGCAGCTGCTCAAAAATGAAAGCATCACCGTCATCAGATTGTACATAGAAAGGCAAAGCTGTGTCAACACTGCTCTCTCTTCATTTACAGAATGCCCAAAGCAAGGTATATAAACATCCCCAAAACAGCAAACCTGTAATACAAGGGCTAGAAAAATCTCAAAATTGAACACTCTTTTGTATAGGAAGCTGGGGCCTAGTGAGGAGACACCACTTACCTTAGGTTACCCAGTGAGTTTGGGGCAGGTCCAGATGGTATGACCTTTCCATACACCATGCCATTTCAGATGACTTTCTAGCAAAAATGCAACTGTGCCCAGTGCGGGGCTCATAAAGAAAGTGCACCTCTTATGCTATCGATCTTAAGGATGAATATGCTATAGATCTCAAGGATGTATTTCTTCTATTTCCACCCCTTCCTCCAAAAAAAGTATAGAGAATTATGAGCAACTTCAAACTAAAACTTATTTGCAGTTGTCGTCTAGTAATTAATATGCTTATTTCTCTCTCTCTCTGAATTACTTATTATGCACCATGGAACATTGTTTCCTCTCATGTCTCTCCTAAACCAAGATGGTCAAACCAGTTTCTTCTTCCTTGATTCCAAGCTGCTGTGAATACGGGAGTTTTGTTCAAATATAATAGCCACAAAAAAATGGTTTACATTGACAGACCAAAAGTGTACAATGCTTACCTCCAAGGCTACATTGAGTACCTCACCCTGCATACATACCACACACACTCACATCCGCTGTTATGCAGTGGCATGATCTCAGCTCACTGCAACCTCTGCCTCCCAGGTTCAAGTGATTCTCCTGCCTCAGTCTCCCAAATAGCTGAGATTACAGGCACACGCCACCACGCCAGACAAATTTTTATATTTTTAATAGAGATCGGATTTTGCCATGTTGGCCAGGCTGGTGTCGAACTTCTGACCTCAGGTGATCCACCTGCCTTGGCCTCCCAAAGTGCTCCTTCTCTTTTCTCTTCCCATACTTCTCCCTTTCGTCATCACCATATTTCTTAGTTTGTATGTTTCCCTTACTTTGTCCCAAAATTGCTCTCAATTTTGTCTTAGATTAGCTAATGTATACCTATAAATCAATTTCATATCTAACTTATGATGAACACTGTTAGAGAAATAAATACAAGATAAATATATTAACTGTTAAAACTTGAATTTTGAAAAATTGGTAAAAATTGATCAAAGAAATCATATACTGTTGATGAATTTACATCCCAAAAAAGTGACCAAAGCATATTAGACTTAGAGGAAATAATAGCCACTAAAGCAGCTCTCCATGGCAGAAAGCCAAGGTGAAGCATTTGATTGATGACTCAAATGTTAGTCTTAAAATTCAAACTGAAACATTTGATTGATGAATTAAATGTTAGTCTTAAAATTCAAATTGAAACATTTGATTGATAAGTCAAATGTTAGTCTTAAAATGTAAATGGAATAGAATTGATTCTGAGAAAACTAATTTAATGAAATAAAAATGAAAATGGAAAAATTGTAAGTGGCTAAGCTGCTCTTTTTAAAAAAATCAGTCATGGAGTTAAATTGATTTGATACAATTTGCTCTGGAAATGACTGTCACGGCAAAAAATTATCTATGGCATAATTGTAACTAAAATGTTTTCATTAAAATGGCTTAGTCTAAATATTCCATACCCCATGAGCAAATGTCAATGATAATAAAGTTTAAGAATTGTCTGAAAACAACTCCACAGCTTCTATTGTGGGGCAGATACTATTATCTTCAATTAAAAGGATATTCAAGTATTTTGGTACCAAAAACATGCTATGCTCCAGAAACTGGTACCAGCCTCAGTTATGAATGAAAGATTTAAACAGTGATTAAGGTACACAGGCAGGTCTGTGGATCGCAGAACACGACTTAGCCTCAGGAATCCTATATGGCCCTTGTAAAGCAAAACTTGCTACTCCCTTAAATTGTCATTAATTTACAAAGTAACTAAGCTGGTGTCTCCTCATTCCTACTGGCTTTTCACTGAGTTATTGAGAAGGTATCATCCTAAGTCCTTGATCAAAACAACACAACCAGAGGAATCCACAGCTGAAAGGAAATATATAGGGGAGAGTTTATTGCTGTCTCTCATCAGCTGAGGCTGCCATAGAAAATGACTTAGATTGACAGTTTATTCATATGGTGACTGTGTGAGTGTACGTAAGTATGTGTGTGTGTGCGTATGTGTTACATTTAAACACTAAATGTTGGGGAATATAGAGAAATAATATTATATTTGTGTATGTGAAAGTGAGTATTGCATCATGTAACTGACATACACACAGCTCCACACAAACATACACACTCTGCCACAAGACTTAGCCTGGCAAAGGTGATTCTGAGAGAGTGGGCTTTCCTTGCAAGGATGACAGCGTGTTTCAAGTTCCTTAGGTGAAAAAGCAACATGCACAGTCAGCAGAGGGAGTTCCAAGTGGTACTGAGTGTCTGGAATGTGGAAGACAAAGCCAGCAAGTTTCCTCATACTTAAGGGGACAGGATAATCTCAGAGAATAACTTATTCATTATTTTTCCTTCCATTATTACAAGCTCAAAGCTTGATATATAAAAAAGAAGCTGCTTTATCCTAGGTTAAAAAAATGCAATATCAAGAATGCCCTGCTCTATTGTATAAAGGATCCAATAAGAATAAAGTCAGAGATGACGGGGGGAAATGTGTATATGAAGATAAATGGCTTAAGCTGGGGTGGAGGGAGAACCATAGCCCCGTGAATGGCCTCAGGCAAAACTGTCAAGGCTGTGAACCTGTTTCCAGCCACCCTGAATCTCTGCCTTTGTTGGATTTCCTGTTCCTCTACTTCCCCTGCTCCTCAGTGCTCTCAGACTGTCACCAGGGTCATTTTTGTGTTTCATTTCTAGTGTTGTGAGTTAGAAGTGGACATTTTCATGCTGAAGTTTTTAGGAAGAAGAGATCTGATGGCTGAAATTGACTTTAAAATGCATTCAAAAATAAGATAGGTTAGCGGGTGGATAGCTGGATAGATGTGCGATGAAGCCAGTGCAGTAAAATGTTAATGGTAGACTCTAGGGATGCAGGAAGAGTGTGGATACTTTGCTCTACTTATGAAACCCTTCCTAATAAAATGTTGAACAAACTGTGGGCATATTGGCCCAAATTTGACCAGTGGAAGCCTCCTCAGTTTTGCTCCTGAGTCCTTTTGACATGAATCTAGTAGTCTTTGACAGCTTGCCTGCTACTTGTAATGACACAATTATTGCAGGCTCATCTTATATATTTCCTCCCCTGACCTAGAAACAGACAATTCAGTGGGAAACAATATTTAAAGGCAATAATCTCAGTGCTAGCAATATTCACTGTGACTGGTCTGGTCATTTTTTTATGGCCTCTTCCGAGGACAGAGCTGGGATACAGACAAGGTGATAGGTGAAGAGAAAAACAGAGAAACGATGAGAAAAAGAAAGACAGAGGGAAAGAAAAATAGAAAGTTTTTTTAAGGTAAGATATCCTATGAGTTCACACAAACATTTCCTCTTCAAATTAATGCAACGGGAATTGTCCTACCCTGTCCTATATTACTTCTGTACTGTCCTTCTTCCACAGTGAGAATTCTGGTTCTCAAGGCACAGATGATATAGAATTAGAATGCCTCATAATTCATCTATGCTCTGCCCCACATTATACAAACAGTTTCAGAAAGATGATAGTAATGTAGTAAATTCTGATTACTGAAACCAATTAAAAATGTTTACATATGCTTTCCCCAATCTGCCCTCCTTTTTGACATTGTATTTTATCAACATTGTCAGAGCATGTAGTCATTGCAGACTATACTCTCTTTTAATCCTTATTTATCCTTACTTCTAAAGGTAACCCCCGTTTATTCTGATTTCTAAAGATAACTACATATTCTATGCACATCATTTTTGTCTGGAATGTTCGTTAGTAGATTCCTCTGGAAAAGTTTATGGAAATAATAGCTCTTTATTTCTTGCATTTTAATTATGGATTGTGTCCTTCATCAACAAAATTCAGTTTCTAATAAATACTTAGCTCACATTTTCTTTCCTTGAATATCTTAAATATATTCACACCATTTCCTTTGTCATAAAGGATTGCTGCTGAAAAGTCTGAGGATAATCTAACTTTCTCCTTAAATATCACATGCTCTTTTGCTTATATGACCACATGATTTTTGTTTCTCTTTAAAGTCCAATAATTTTACTAGAATATATCTTGGGGGTCATAGAGATTCATTCTGGATCTATATTTTCAGGTGCACGATATGATCTTTTGGTTTGAGCATCACTAAAAATACAATGAATTGAAGTCCATAAAATTATATATCAAATCAGGAATTTATAATGATACAAAAAATTAACTGATCTTAAGACAGGAAACAAACTCATTACCTTAAAAACTGGTAAAGAGAAGAAACCATGCATTTCTCCTTCATTTTCCATGTAATCAGTGAGTAACCAAATAGTAAATAAGAAAAGACATACTCATAAAAATATTTTCAGATAACAAATAAAAACCAAATGATTAAAGTATAACATCAGCATTTTGCATGTGAGAAGGCTTATTTTAGATTCCATCCAATTCTTTTATGTTGCCCTTGAAGATGACTGCATATAATTTAATAAATCTGTAGTCATCAGCTATCTTAAGTGATTTGTTATTGATGTGAGATGGGTAGGATGAGACATTTGTGGAGAAAGAATATATTAGCTTTCTTTGTGGAGGCTGTGCTATCCAAAATAACCTTTCAATCTCTTTAAAGTCTCATCCAAAGGGCATATGAATTTACAGGTGACCCACCAACAACAGAGGCAGCATCAAAGCAGGCCAAACTAAGATCTTAAATATGGATTTCCAGGAACAGTGACTATGTAAACAGAAAAAAAGCTGAATAAAATGGCATAAACATGAAAATTAAGTTATGCCCACTATGCACGATAAGAGCTAGAATTTTCTAAGAGTTTATCTTGTGCAGCACCAGGCTAATCTCGTTCAATCCTCACAGCAAGCCTTTAAGGCACATACTGTGACTTTCCCGATTTCTAAGTCAATTGTAAGCTTTCCTGGATTATGAAATATTCCTGAATGTTTCACATTTTTAAAAAGGATAAGATTTTACTGATTGTTTCATACTGAGACTCATAGGAATATAGAAACTTCTCTATAGCCACATATGTAACAAACATAGTAATAAAGAAAACGGGCATCAGCCTAAGAAATGACGGATAGACAGTGTGAGGGGACAGGCATCTACTTGCAGCAAACCTCACAGGCCTTACCAAGGGGCAACTCACAATTCCTCTTCCTGAGAAACAAGTACAATGTCACAGGAGGTAGTCAGAGGGGAGAAAAGTTAGTTCTCTATCTCCACTCCCTAGATTGAAGGGAAACAGGGAGGAGCCTTTATAATTTGCCACATGATATGGTTTGGCTCTGCCCCCAACCAAATCTCACCTTGAACTGTATCTCCCAGAATTCCCATGTGTTTTGTTGTGGGAAGGACCCCTGGAGGCAATTGAATCATGGGGGCCGGTCATTCCTAAGCTATTCTCATAATAGTAAATAAGTCTCATGAGTACTGATGGGTTTATCAGGGGTTTCTTAGTTTGCTTCTTCCTCATTTTCTCTTGCCGCTGCCATGTAAGAAGTGCCTTTCAGCTCCCGCCATGATACTGAGGCCTCCCCAGCCATGTGGAACTGTAAGTCCAATTAAACCTCTTTTTCTTCCCAGTTTTGAGTATGTCTTTACCAGCAGCATGAAAATGGACTATTACAGTAAATTGGTACCAGTAGAGTGGGGCATTGCTGGAAAGATACCCAAAAATGTGGAAGTGACTTTGGAACTGGGTAACAGGCAGAGGCTGTAACAGTTTGGAGGGCTCAGAAGAAGAGAGAAAAATGTGCAAAAGTTTGGAGTTTCCTAGAGACTTGAATGGCTTTGTTCAAAATGCTGACAGCGATATGGACAATAAGGTCCAGACTGAAGTGGTCTCAGATGGAAATGAAGAACTTGTTGGGAACTGGAGTAAAAGTGATTCTTGTTATGTTTTAGCAAAGAGACTGGTGGCATTTTGCCTCTGCCCTAGAGATCTGTGGAACTTTGAACTTGAGAAAGATGATTTAGGGTATCTGGCGGAAGAAGTTTCTAAGCAACGAAGCATTCAAGCAGTGACTTCAGTGCTGTCAAAGGCATTTAGTTTTATAAGGGAATCAGAGCATAAAAGTTTGGAAAATTTGCAGCCTGACTATGTGATAGAAAAGAAAAACCATTTTCTAGGGAGAAATTCAAGCCAGCTGCAGAAATTTGCATAAGCTGCAAGGAGCCTAAAGTTAATCCCCAAGACCACAGGGAAAATGTCTCCAGGCCATGTCAGAGATTTTCACATCAGCCCCTCCCATTGCAGGTCCAGGAGGAAATCGGGTTTCATGGACTGGGCCCATGTGCAGCCTAGAGACTAGGTGCCCTGTGTCCCAGCCACTCCAGCCATATCTGAAAGGGGCAAATGTAGAGCTTGGGCTGTGGATTTAGAGGGTGGAAGCCCCAAGCCTCCAAGGCTTGGCAGCTTCCACGTGGTGTTGAGCCTGCAGGTACACAGAAGTCAAGAATTGAGGTTTGGGAACCTCTGCCTAGATTTCAGAAGATGTATGGAAACACCTGGATGCCCAGGCAAAAGTTTGCTGCAGGGGCAGGGCCCTCATGGAGAATCTCTGCTAGGGTAATGCAGAAGGGAAACGTGGGGTTGGAGCCCCCACACAGAGTCCCTACTGGGGCAACACCTAGTGGAGCTGTGAGAAGAGGGCCACCGTCCTCCAGACCCCATAATAGTAGATACGCTGACAGCTTGCACCATGCACCTGGAAAACCCACACTAAACATCAGCCAGTGAAAGCAGCCATGAGTGGGGCTATATCCTGCAAAGCCACAGGGGCAGAGCTGCCCAAGACCATGGGAACCCACCTCTTACATAGTGTGACTTGGATGTGAGACCTGGAATCAAAGGAGATCAGTTGGAGCTTTAAAATTTCACTGCCCCGCTGGATTTCAGACTTACAAGGGCCCTGTAATCCCGTTGTTTTGGCCAATTTCTCTAATTTGGAATGGCTGTATTTACCCAATACCTGTACCCCCATTGTATTTAGGAAGTAACTAGTTTGCTTTTGACTTTATAGGCTCATGGGTGGAAGGGACTTGCCTTATCTCAGATGAGAATTTGGACTGTGGACTTCTGGGTTAATGCTGAAATGAGTTAGGACTTTGCGGGACTGTTGGGAAGGCATGATTGGCTTTGAAATGTGAGGACATGAGATTTGGAGGAGCCAGGGGCAGAATGATATAGTTTGGCTGTATCTCCACCCAAATCTCAACATGAACTGTATCTCCTAGGATTCTCATGTGTTGTGGGAAGGACCCAGGGGGAAGTAACTGAATCATGGCCCATCTTTCCAGTGCTATTCTCATGATAATGAGTAAGTCTCATGAGATCTGATGGATTTATCAGGGGTTTCTGCTTTCGCTTCTTCCTCATTTCTCTTGCCACCACCATGTAAGAGGTGCCTTTCACCTCCCACCATGATTCTGAGGCCTCTCCAGCCATGTGGAACTGTAAGTCCAATTAAACCTCTTTTTCTTCCCAGTCTCTGGTATGTCTTTATCAGCAGTTTGAAAATGGACTAACATATCATATAAAGTTTCATAATCAATTGCCTTCAGAATTAATGGTAAGTGCCAGGAGAGCAGTTTTAACACACCAGGAAGAGAAGGATATTTACACAGATGGAGTTACCTGCTAGAACTGCCCATAGCCCAGATCCTTCCACAAACCCACATCCTACAGAAGGTGAGTCACGGCTTTTCAGTGTAGGGTACTATAGAATACCGTCAATTTCTGTTAGACTAATTCTGAAGTCCAAAGAGAAGTCACTCATATCAGGACAAGTATCAGAAGAGAATAGACCTTTTCTCATTTAAAAATAAGAAAGCAGAAATAACAGCAAAGTCTGAAAAATAAAAAAGCAGTATACATGAGAAATAAACACAAAACACACCAGAGAAAGAGCTTATTTTTGAAAATTATTTATTCTAGCAAACACCTGCTTTATGGTCTCGAAGAAAGTAAAGAATAACCAAACATAAAGGAAAGACAATATGAAAAACTATGAGACTGAAATGAAAACTGAGAAGTTATTGTAAGGAAAGAATATAGGTAAATTATGATATAATAAGATTTAAGATGACACTGAGAGCAATAAGAAACAGAATCTATATTCTGTTGTAGATTACAAAGATAGAAATGAGAAATTCTATCAAAATGCAGAAAAAAAAATGTTATGAAAGCAATCAGAAAGAATATAGATTAAGAATAATAGGTCATGATTTAAAATATCAATAGTCAGTGTTTTCATAGAGATCAGAATCCATATTACAAAAGCAATCATCAACTACATAAAAGAAATATTTTCCTATGCAGAAGACCTACACCTACAAATTTCTAGGACAGAATATCAAGAAAATAATATTCTGAAAACACTAACATTTAGCTTTATTCCAGTGATTATTTTTCTTCAAGGATAAAATAAGTAATCATGGTATAAGAATTCAGGCAGCCACAAAGAAGAAAATACAGAGCTGGACTCCCATTTCTCTTCAAACAACAGCAATTGTCAAGGAGATTTCTAATGTCTTTTTTTTTTATTATTATTATACTTTAAGTTCTAGGGTACATGTGCATAACGTGCAGGTTTGTTACATATGTATACTTACGCCATGTTGGTGTGCTGCACCCATCAACTCGTCAGCACCCATCAATTCATCATTTATATCATGTATAACTCCCCAGTGCAATCCCTCCCTCCCCCCTCCCCATGATAGGCCCCAGTGTGTGATGTTCCCGGTTGTGAGTGAAAGATATCAAGAGTTCTGAAGCCATTCACTTTGTCATTTAGATGGAAAACCAACAGAAGGGTGTTCATATACACAAGGACTCATGAAATAACATCTATAATGTTTCAGGGTGGGGGAACTATTATCAAAGTAATGGAGAAAAGTCAATAATAGTAACTAAAAATGAGGAAATAGGTGCTATAATGAGAAGGGCCGGCAGTGAGCACTGAAAAGGCTAAAATGTAGAATTAAATCTAAAAATCTCATATAAATATGTTTTATTGTGCATATCATAACATTTGAAGAAGATACTTAATTTTGTGTTAAAAAAATTTTAAAGGTGTTTTAAGGTAATATTCACAAGCCAGTAAAAATTTCCAAATTTTTCAGACTTTAAAAAAAAAGATAAACTGAAGAAAAAAATACAGGTAGTAGAAGTTTACTAATTGATTTTTATGATACAAGGAGTTTTATCATTGATATTGATAAAGAAGTATAACTTTCTCCAGCCTGGGCAACAATGCAAGACTCCATTTCAAAAAAAAAAAAAAAGGAAATATAACTTTAATTATAGTTTTCTTCTTAAGGGTAATTATGACAGCTATATAAGAAACTTCTCTTTGAAATTTAAAATACAGTACTTAAAATAGAAAACTCAACCCAAGATTGGAAAGTAAGAAGAAAATTAACCAGAACATGAAGTGAAAACACAGAGTTCTAAAATATGACAGAAAGTTTAAGAGACATGAAGAGACCAAAAATTCATTAAGTCAACAGGTGTTTAAAAAGAAAAATTAAAATAGAATGGAGTAGAACAGAATTAGCTAGTACTAAAGAAAGACAGGAGACTTAAGAAGACTGATAAGAAGAACTTATAGAATTTGAGAACTGCCAAGATGGACACGATGTTCTAATTTTCCAGAGAGAGAAAGAAATTGTTCACCTACAAGGAGAGACAAATGCATCTAAATATAAGCAGCAGGTACAGAAAAGGAGACACTGGTCACAGGATGCCAAGAGAAAATCACGTTAAGTTTGATATTCTGTGAGCCATGCAGATCACGCAACTGAATTGGGAAGTCATTTGAAATATAAAACAAACAAAAAGTGGCATGATTTTAAAATGTGGGGAAATAATCCTTTTATACCGCCCTAAGAATATTCCTCCATCACTAAGAATATTCCTCCATTACTACAGAAGTCCTGCAAAGGGAATGCAATTCTAACACACAGCTTGATAAAGCCTTTAGTAGATTTAAATATTCAATATACAATATTATATGTTGGCCTGAAACTTTTAGAACCAAACTGTAGACAAAATAAAGCTGAATTCAATGTTGTATGTGGAAACTAAGAATAAATAAATAAAAATACGGCAGAATTCACTGAGGCTTGCTCTGGGCTTAATTATGCCCTCTCAAAAAAACAAACAAGCAAACAAACAAACAAAAAAAAACATACAGATGTTGAAGCCTAATCCCCAATTCCTAGAAATATGACTGCCTTTGGAGATAGGGCCTTTAAACAGACGGTTAAATTTACATGAGGCCATTAGGGCAGACCCTAATCCAATCTGACTGTTGTCCTTATAAAAAGACGACATTTGAACACACAGAAGAGACACTAGGGACGCACGTGCAAAGAGAAAAGCCATGGGAAGACACAGCGAGAAGCAGCCATCTGCCAGCTGAGGACAGAGGCCTCAGGAGAAACCAGACCTGCTGACACCTTGATATTGGACTTCCAGCCTCCAAAACTACAAGAAAATAAATATTTGTCATTGAAGCCACCCAGTCTGCAGGATTTGGTTATGACAGCTAATATAGAGCTTAAAACAGAAGGGATATTGCTGAGTTTAATATTATAAAGATGTGAAACAAGGGAACAAGTGGAGGGGAGGACAGTAGCTCTAATCCTTTTTCAAAAAGGAGGAAATCAAGGATACTGTCTAAATTTTGTAGAGCAAAAAATGAAGTTTTAAGTATATCATTTAAAGTTAAAAAGGCAAGAGCAATAATTAATAGTATAATTATCAAACTCTGAAGATAGGGGAAAAAAGGAGCAATGAGGGATATGGTAATTGGGCTAAAACTGTATTTTATTTGAAGCCAGAGCTAATAATCATTAAACTTCAGCAGATATTTACTGAGCATCTATTATGCGCCAAGCTCTGCTCTGGGCACACAAGATCCATCAATGAACAACAGACAGAATTTTGCCCTCATGGAGCATCCATGAAAATATAGAGAAACAGAGAGTAAACAACAGATGTATGATGATGGAGGAAGCTGTTACAGAAATGTAAAAACAGGATAAGGTCACCTTACAGGATCGTGAGCGTGAGTCAGAAATCCAGCCAGTGTGTGATGATCCTGCCCTGAGCTCAGGTGCTCACAAGCCGGCCTTTAGGGTATATATACAGCAAAGAGGTGTGAAGAGTGGATCCGAAAGAATACACAGAAGACATCCAGTACAATATAATAAGTAAATACATTGTCAGAGTTGTTTCAGGATGATGCCTGCTGTAAGGAAAAGGTGAACTCAGAAAGATAAATGAGAAATGACAGGGGGTAGGAAGGAGACTGCAATTTTAAAGAGAGGTGCTCAGATACGTCGCACCAAGATCTTATTTGAACAGATATTTTAAGAAGATGATAACTAGGGAAAAAGTATCCCAAGGAGTGAGAGCAGCCAGTGCAAATTTCCAATGACAGGAACATGTCGGACCTAAAAATGAGAAGTTAGAGGGAATGGTTGGTCACTGAGAGAGAGAAGCAGCCTGAACCCAAAATGCAGAGAGGAAAAGTCTTTGGGACCTGAGATGTTGGCCTGACACTAACAGTAAATACAGTTTTTCTGAGAGTTACTATCCATCAGTAAGAGTATACATTGTAAGGTATTAAAACCAGAGCACAAATAAGTTTATAAGATTGATTTACAAAGGGTCAGAGAACTGAGGGAAATTGTTCATAGTAGTAAGAAAGAAATGCACGTGGAGAAGACAAATATGGTGGACAGGTTCTGAAACACAGTCACTACTGATCAGGACATGGGCAGATACTATAAAACAATAAAAGGTACTAGGATGTGAAGGAGGACAAGGAAGCCGGATCAGAAATGCAAAAACAGTGAAGGTGGGCTTTTTACAAGGGGGAGCCTCATTCAAAGAGAAAATGAAGTGGCCAGTAAGTACTTTAAAGAGCGGCACAGTAGTGCCTACATTTTCGTGAACAGTGTTGGAAAGCAGAAAGAACTGCAAAATAGAAACTGTGCCCAAGGATCAAACCCTGCTGGCCTGCCACTTATATGACACACTGTCCTCAGGACTAGGAAGTGGTCAGATTTCATGTAACCTACTCACTTATGAGGTTAATAATGAATGGGAGAGATATTATCTGAAAACACATTTTAAAATGCAGCAGATGCTTTAAAAGGGCATTATTTTCTGCACCAAAGATAAAGTCTGACTTAAAAATTCATGTATTAAATGTCACCTCGAAAGAATAAGGACAGCTGCATAGAATAAATAAAATTAAAAACAATTTGCAATATGAACAGAACTCAACAAAGACCCAAAACAAAACAAAAAAAAAGAGAGGAGTGGGAGGATACACATTCAACATTAATTCATGAAAATAAAAAGATGATTTATTTGCAATAACTTTAAGAAAACATATTTCCTAGAATAGAAGTCATTGATGTTTAATTAAAGGAAAAACAAAACAGTAAGGGTAAGAAATTAGTCACTAATAATAACGTAAGGTAACAGTTATCCCTATTCACATTTTGACAATTCTACTTACACCCATGTTTCTGTGCATATATGTACCCCCAAAGTATTTTACATACTATACATAAAGCTTATAGCCTAGTTTTTCTCGTTAAAAAATATCAGAAACATTTCCTCTGCATTATTTTTCTAAAGTGTATTTGATGACTATAAGATTCAATTAAATCAATGTTGCATGCTGTATGCAAACATTACCTATTCTTATGCATTTATGGTAACTATTTTTGTTATTGTGTACAATGTTATTATGAACATACTTACAGCTCATTGTTACATACTTTTATGATAAAGACAAGCCCATCCCTCTCAAATCATATTGTGTAGGGTGGTCTAATCTCTTGAAGTACTCTCTGCCCAAAAATGGTTCTATAATCAAATAAAAGTTTAGATGAGAACTTTTAATATATTTTTTGCAGTTTACAATGTACATTAGCACATTTCAAATCCTGAGTTGTGTTACTTTAAAGCTTTAAGTTAGCTTTTGGCCAAACCACAGAAAATTCCGCATAGTCATGTATATCCATTAAGATGTCTCAGAAATACACGTCTTAGAATGCCTACAAGTGAAATTGCTGGGTCAAAGTGCAGGAGGAATTTAAAGCTCGTGATATTTATTACTAAAGAATCTTCAAGAAGGGTCTGCAGGTATGAAAGACTTCCTCTTTTCCCTTTTTCTTTCTTTTTTCTCTTTCTCCAAACTAATAACAACAATAAGGGTTAACACCTGTTTGACTTTCTCAGTGTTATAGGTGATGGATTAAAACATTTTCATTGGCATTTCTTATTTATTAATGAGCTTGATCTTTGCCTCACATTTCTTGAAAATACTTATTTCTTTTTGTTTGGGTAGATTGTTTACTTATGACCTTAGCCTTTTTTTTTTCTGTTACGGTGATCATCTTTTCCTTTGTTTATTATGAAGCCCTTCACCTGTAAGTAATATCAGTATTTTTTCTGTCTTGTGTATTTCAAATATTGTCTCACAGTACTATTTTTCCATTTATGTTTATGGTGTTTTATAATCTTTATTCTTCTGCAGACAAAACTAGCAAAATCTGTACACATGGCTTCTGCTTTACTGCCCTAGTAGAAGGCTTTTCCCATCCCCCAAATCACATAAACTTTAATCATTAAGCTAATTAGAAAGATTACAGCAATAAAACCAGATATAAGAGCAGCATACCACAATCAATATATTTTCTATAAAATGATCCTATTTACCATAAAAGAATCAAATACTATAAAGCTTCTAGGAATAAACTTTATAAGAAATACACAGGACCTTTTTTGGAAAATGCTATAAAACTTTATTGAAGGACATAAATGGAGGCCAGAATAAATGGAGAGATATTTGATGTTATTGGATAGGAAGACTCAATATTGTAAAGATATCAAACTTTCCAAATTAATCTATAAAGTTAACTCAATTATAATAAAACTCTCAATAATTTTTAAATAAAACTTGACAAGCTAATTCTGAAATTAATATGAAAAAGTAAATGCATAAGAACAGCCAAAACAATTATGAAAAAGGAGAACAAGGAGGGGTGATTTTCCCTTCCAAATACTAAGATGAATTATAAGACTATGGTAATTAATGCATGAAACTAGGCAAATAAATATTTGTTATAGAATAAAGAGTCCAGAAACAAGCCCATATGCATATATGAAACATTATTATAAAAGTGATATTTCAAGTTACTAGGAAAGAAACAACTACTAACTAATAGTGTTAATACAAGTGATGACATACCCAAAAAATAAATTTAGGTCCCAACTCATGTTATTTGCATAAAATAAAAAGCTGAAGCAATTAGAGGAGAATATATATTTTCCTACTAAAATAGGAAAGGTCTTCTTAACCAAGAGATAAGCAAAGAAAATTTATAAATTAAAATTGCTAAGTTTGGCCACATCAAAATTCAAAATCTCTAATAAACGATTTCATTACAAATATGTAAAACATATTTGACATATTTGCAGCAAGTACAAAAGAGAAAACAACAGCTAGTATGATTGATGTTATAGATTAACCCCCTGAACTTCCATTATGGTATATTGTAATGGCACCCTTTAGAATAGGAAAGCCAAGATTTCATCTCCCAGGTTCCTGTACAGTCGGAGTTTGATACATAACCTAGCTACCACCAAGCATTCACATCCTTGTGAGATATGGAAAGAAAAAGGGAGGCAGAAATTGGATTTTTTTCTGCTTCTACTGTGTCTTCTGGGAAGCTAAGTTGTGGGAATAACTGAGCTTTCCTGTGGCAGTGTAGCAATGGTCCCCATGTGAAGGCCCTAGACATATGCCCTTTGAGAGCCAGGCTATTGTGCATCCACTCTGCTAGAAAGGATTACAGCTAAGATGGCCAATTATTCTGGAAATGGCTTGCTCCTGTTTTCTGGAGCCAGCAATTTAGATAATGGTTTCATAATTCCTCAGCAGCATTAGTCCGTTTTCACACTGCTATAAAGAAATACCCAAGATTGGTTAATTTATAAAGGAAAGGGGTGTAATTGACTCACGGTTCAACATGTCTAGGGAGGCCTCAGGAAACTTACAATCATGGTGGAAGGTGAAGGGGAAGCAAGGGCCTTCTTCACATGGCGGCAGGAGAGAGAACTGTGTGTGTGTGTGAGCACAGGAAAAGCTACCATTTATAAAACCGTCAGATCTCTTGAGAATTCACTATCACAAGAAATTCACAATGTCACTATCATGACAGCCTGGGGAAAACTGCCCCCATAATCCAATCACTTCCCACCAAGTTTCTCCCTTAACACTGGGAGATTACAATTCCAGATGAGATTTGAGTGGGGATACAAAGCTAAACCATCAACTTTCTAACCATTCTTATATTCTGAATATGGAAAAGGCAGCTGCTCTCTTAGCTACTTTTCCAGTGATGTTCTAGGAACCATTCCTGAAAGATCCTGGAAAGCTTCCACAGAGCTCTGTCTTCAGCTACTCCCACAATTTTAAGAGTACCTAATATGTTAAATACCTTTATTATTAAAATAGCTAGAGTGGTTTCTGTTATCTACCACAGAACTCAGCATTAAAAAGAATTTGGTAGCAGAGAAGATTACAGGCAACAGACCAATAAGGACAGGAATCTAAAACTATCTTCCCTGCTTCTTGGATTTGAAGGCTTTAAAGTTTGGACTCCAAATAGTGGCATAACAGCCACTTAAACAATTACTTGTGGTCACCTGAATGATAGTGCTTTTTGATGTTATGATTTAATCAGACTGGATATCAATTGTTATAGCATAGTGAAAAGGTTGTCAGGACGATTAGAATCGTGTGAGTGAGTTGGCTACTCTGGCTCCATTGAAAAGTTTAAATAAACAAAATGACATATTTTGCTGTTTAAATTTTCTGCTCAAGACACAGTAAGAAAACCAGGCAATTTCCATGATTTTCTTAAATAAACTTCAACTTGCAGCTCCATACAGCTGGTGTAACTAAAAACAGAATATGATTCTGCAAAGTAATTGCTGAGTAATAACATAGATGAAATTCACAGCCTCTCTTACGTGAAAGTTAAGGTTGTGATTGTAAATGAGAGGGTGCTGAGATTTGGAAGGGTGACATTTAGAGGAGTACCCCAAACCTGACGTCCATTCATTCTTCCCTGCCAGCAGAAGCAGCCATTGCTCCCTTGTCTGATAAGCCTGGTAATGACTTGTGAAGAGCCCACATAATAATGTCACCTAAAAGACTTACTATTTAAGGAAATGATTATTTTCACTATGCCCCCACCCTTGACTGCCCTTCATTGCCTTCATCTCTGTTATTACAATTGATCTCATCCTTCTCTAGGATCCTAATTACACAGTCAAACCAGAGAGAAGAAGGTTTATACACAAATAGTAACAAAGTTCTGCAAATTTACTGTATTAGTCCGTTTTCACACTGCTATAAAGAACTTCCCTGAGACTATGTAATTTATAAAGGAAAGGCTAGGGAGGCCTCATGAAACTGACAATCATGCCACCTTCTTCACAAAACAGCAGGAGCTAAAAGAAAGCCAGTGAAAGAGGAACTGTCAACACTTGTAAAACCATCAGATCTCATGAAACTCACTCACTGTCATGAGAACGACATGATGGAAGCCACTCCCATAATCCAATCACCTCCCACCAGGTTCCTCCCTTGACACATGCAGATTACAATTCAAGATGCGATTTGGGTGGGGACACAGAGCCAAACTATATCATTTGTATTGAAAAACAACTCAAGACACTTATGTCAGAATGGATTTTGAATTTATCATCATGAGAAATAGTGGATTTGATGTTTTGGCTTGAGTAGCTAAGAGTAGTTCTCATTGTTTAATTACATTCAGTTGTTTTGACTGTAACCTGAAGTCAATAATGGCCCACACTAAATAAAGGTGAAATGCCAGCAACTATCTCAGTAATTAGGACAGGAGGGAGCTGTCAGAATTGTGAACAACACATGCAGCTCTGGGGAAAGAACTCCCAAAGAGAGGAAACAGCAAGCGCTCAGCTAAGGCACTACACAGGAGCATAGCTTGGTGTTTTTGTGAACCAACAACAAGGTCAAGAAAACTGGAGCAGAATGAACAAGGGGAAGATTAATAGAAAATGAGGCCAGAAAGGTAGCCTGGGGACAGATCATGAAGGTCAAAATAGGCTGTGGAAAGGACTTGAGAGTTTATCCTTGTGGCAGAGATAAGAAACCATTGGAGGGATCTGAGAAGAATAGCATGGTGAGCTGAATCGAACACATATACCACATTCCCCTAATATCCCAAATTATTAGACATAGGATAAAATATGTACTTATAAAAATAAGAAACCTATAACATAAGGAAACAAGAAAGAGTGTCATCCATGAAATAGAAATTCTGTAAAAATTTTGCAAAAATAGAAATCAGACTGTATTCGTCTGTTCTCACACTGCTAACAAAGACCTACCCGAGGTTAGGTAATTTATAAAGAGAAAAAGGTTTAATGGACTCACAGTTCCACGTGACTGGGGAGGCCTCACAATCATGGCAGAAGGCAAAGGAGGAGCAAAGTCACGTCTACATGGCGGCAAGCAAGAGAGAGCTTCTGTAGGGGAACTCTCCTTTATAAAACCTTCAAATTTCATGACACTTATTCACTATCACGAGAACAGCATGGGTACGGCCCACATCCATGATTCATTACCTCTCACCGGGTCCCTCCCACAACATGTACGAATTATGGGAGCTACAGTTCAAGATGAGATCTGAATGAGGACACAGGGTCAGACTGACAAAGAAAACTATAGCCAAAGACACCTGCCAGAGGCAAGTGTGTAGGTAGATGAAATTGGAGGCAGAGGTTCTATAAGCAGAGAGTAGTAAGTAGATCCCTACTATGTCCTGAGTTTGTGCTGAGCAGCCATCAGCAAAAAGGTTGATGTGCTTTCCCCACCCCATACAAAACAGCAGCTAAGACTTGGTGGGAGCACCTGGGTAATGCATAACAGAACACAAGCTCCTACATTAGAAAAACAGGATACCCAGAATAATATCTCACCCTTCCTTAATAATCATCTGGAAGAGATTAACATTTTAACTGAAGGCGTAAATAAAGCAGATTGCCCTTCCCAGGGTGGGTGAGAATCAACCAATCTTTTGAGAACCCAAATAGGGCAAAGGATAAGAAGAAGTTTGAAATCTCTCTTTCTGCCTTAGTCTTCTCCAGCCCTTGAACTGGGCTCTATACCATCCTCACTCCTGGTTCTCAGGCCTTCAGGTTCAGACTGAACTATATACCACTGGGTTTCCTGGGTCTCCTGCTTGGAGATAGATGATCATGGAACTTCTCAGCCTCGTAATTATGTGAGCCAAGTCTTTATAATAAATCTGTGTGTGTGTGTGTGTGTGTGCGCGCGCGCGTGTACCTTGGATTCTGTTTCTCTGATGAACTCTAATATCTTTCACTGTGACATAGTCAACTAATTCAACAACTGGGAGAACTACATTTTGAAGAGAACATGTAATAGAACAAGTAGAATAAGTTTAATAAATGTAATTGATAATTTCATATTTGGGAAAATAGCAAACCCATGAAAAAAACAACTAGAGATCTTGGAAATTTAAAAATGATTTTCAAACTTAAAAAAAAAAAAGTACTAAAAAAGAGAAAGAACGTATAGTTGGGCTGAATTATATAATGAACACAACTGAAGAATGAATGAATGAGTTGGAGGACTGGGCTGAGGACTACTCCCAGAGCAAAACAGAAACAAGCAAGACAGATTGGGATGAAGAAAAAGTTAAATTAAATGACATAGAAGAGATATCTGGAATGCCCAGATTCCATCTAAAAAGAAGTCAAAAGAGAAGAATACACATGCTGGAGAAGAAATAATTAAATATCTTCAGGAGAAAATTTCTCAGTGCTAAAAAGTATCTTTATCTCAAAGAATGTCAGACAATGGGAATATTAAAAGAGCCATGTTCTGTAATTAGAAAAAAAAGCCAAATGACATTTCAAAATGCCCAAAATAAAGGAAAAAGGTCATAAAAGCCTTTTCATAAAAGGAGAAATCAAATGGAGAAATTAGCCACTAAGAAAAAAGAAACAGACCGTCATGGGCTATCTAATTGGCAGCATTGATCGCCAGAAGACAATGGGGAAATTGTATTACTTCTTAAGGAAAATTACATGAGGCTGAAATCTTAGACAGTCAAGCTAACATTCAAGTAGGAAGGAATAATAAAGACTATTTCAGATTTCTGAAGACTCAGAAAGTTGCCCAATCACAGAGCATCTCTAAAAGAAATATTTAGGATATACTCCAGCAAAAATAGAAAAAGAAAAAAGGATAATTTGGGCTTAAGCAAAAAATGGTAACAAATAAACCAGTAAAACCTATAGTTAGGTCAAAATAATTATTGATGCATAGTGAAAACATAAATATTCTCAACAACAACAACAACAAAATAACCCTGGGAATAGGCTGGTCTGTAGAAATCATTGAGAAGAGCCTAGAGAAGAGTGAACACTTGACTCCAAAGAATGGAAATGCTTGGAACACTCCCAAGTATGGAGGTAAGTGCATCCCTTCCAGGAGGAAACAGACCTGAAGCTACATAGAAAGCTGCCCTGCTAAGGAATTTTGATGTCACATTTGCACCTGTGGCCTTAATGTTCTTTTATAGCACCTCTGAACCATAGTTTTGTTGACCCAAGCCTTAACCAAAGCCTTGTTAAAAATCATAGTTGTGGTCTCAGTTTTGCTGAAGGGAATTAGGAATTACCTTCTGCCCTCTACATGGCTAAGAAAGAGTGAGAAAGGCAGAGACAGAGAGTGAGAGAGAAAATCAGCCATATTACAAGCTTCAGAAGCAGCATATTAAGTAGAAAGGACCAGAAAGAGATATCTGAGAAATTTGTTGCAGGACACACACTAAATTTCAGAAACTACCAGCTATAAAGAGGGGCTAATTTCCAGCAACTTGATGGGGAATTATACTGGGAAAAAAAGGTACTAAAAAGAAGTATAACCTATTTTGTGGCCACATACTGGGAACCTTTATGGGCTACAGTAAGAAATTTTACCCTAGTGCCAGCTTAATTATTCAGGAAGCCACAAATGCCACTGAGAACATAAGATGCTCTCAGAAAAATGAAACTATCATTTCTGCATTCTGTGGATCAATTAGAGACACCATTACGTCAGTTGAAAGCAGATTCTCATCAATCTGAAGCTGCCATGAGACCCCAAGCATCCCTATTTCCTTGGGCCCACATAAATCTGATTACATGCTGACAACATGGGTAACACAAGACTCCCCACAGCCCATCAAAGAAAGGACATGTTGAAATTCTGCTCAGATTATAATCTGAGTTACAGGGCAAAGAGCTAAAACCCAGAGAAATTAAGAATTACTAGGCTCTTAGCAATCATGTAGTCTAACCACGTGTTCTTCTGCTAAAGAAATTGAAGTTCAGAGGATTACAGTGGTTTTCCCAAGGACTGACATCTAGAAAGAAAGAAGTAATAAATAACAAAATGTTTAGCTTACTCTATTATTAAATCCATAAGAAAAAAAAAAAAAAGAATATGTAATCCCATGTCACCCAAGCTAACAAAAATCAAATGATTTCCCCATCTGCTGTCTCTTTTTTTTTTTTTTTTCCGTTTTTAGGTTTTTGTTTTATCTTGTTGATTTTTTTCACCATAATATTTTGTATAATTATTAGTGATCTCTCTAGAGATTACAATATGCACCCTTAAACATGTTTTATCATATATTAATACTACACCACCTCATGTATAATGTGATAATCTTTACACAGCGAATTCCCATTCCCCACTTTTCACTGTTATTACTAGACATTTTACTTCTCCCTAAGTTAGCAACTCCACAATACATTACCATTTTCTGCTGTAAATAGCAAATTATCTTTCAAATAAATTGAGAAACAAGAACATTCATTAATGTATACCCACATATTTACCATTCTAATTTCACTTCATCCATTCATGTAGGTCCAAATATCTTCTAGTATTATTTTCCTTCAGCCTGACAGCTTCTTTTAACATTTTTTGCAGTGTAAGCCTCTGGTGACAAGTTCTCTCAGCTTTTGTTTATTTGAAAACGTTTTTATTTTACCTCCAATTTTTTTTTTTAAAGTTTGATGAACATAGGACACAAGATATTTTTTCTTCTTTCAGCATTTTAAAGTGTCATTCCATGGCTTTTTGGCTTGCATTATTTCTGACAAGTCAATGAGATTTTTAACATTGACCCTCAATAAGAAATATGTCTTTTTTCCCTCTAGCTGCTATTAAGATTTTCTTGTTATCCTTGGTTTTCATATATTTTACTGATTTCACATGTGTACCTACTTATGGCATTTTTGTGTTTACGCTGCTTAGGGTTGCTATTTTTCTTTAAATTGGAAGTTTTTAAATCATTATTTTCTCAATTTTTTTCTGAATAATCTGTCTTCTGTCCTTCTGAGATAAAATTCTACATATGTTACGACACCTAATATTGTCTCACTTGATGTTGGTTCAGTTAACTTTAATTTATATTGTTTTTCCCTCAGTGCTTCAATTTCTGTCTTATCTTCATGATCACTGGAATTTCTTTATAAAGGCTAATCTTCTGATAAGCCCATCAGTGAAATTTTTATTTCAGATATTGTATTTTTTAATTCTAAAACTGAAAATCCCTATGTGGTTTGTTTTTACTTCTACTGAGATTCCTAATTGTGTGAATGTTTTTCTTTAAATCCTTGAACATAATTATATTCATTATCTAGAAGTTTTTGTTTACTAATTCCTACATCTATCATTTCTGTCTGTTTCTATTGAGTTCTTTTTGCTGATTATGGGTAACACATTGCTATTTTTTTTAAAGTACAGATGGGACAAATTGAAAACAACTAGAAAAATGATAGACAAACCTAACCATAGCAAGAATTACATTAAAATAAACACAATAAAGGCTCCACTTGAATTTAGAATATAGAAATTTACAAGAGAATATCTCTCCCTTACAATGAAAAAAAAATCAAACAATTCACAAAATCATGTATGTTATTGAACCCATCAGGGAACTGAGGTCTTAATGCAACTTTTAAATTCCAAAGGTTTAGGCCGGGCGCGGTGGCTCAAGCCTGTAAACCCAGCACTTTGGGAGGCCGAGACGGTTGGATCAAGAGGTCAGGAGATCGAGACCATCCTGGCCTACACGGTGAAACCCCGTCTCTACTAAAAAATACAAAAAACTAGCCAGGCGAGATGGCGGGCGCCTGTAGTCCCAGCTACTCGGGAGGCTGAGGCAGGAGAATGGCGTGAACCCGGGAGGCGGAGCTTGCAGTGAGCCGAGATTGCGCCACTGCACTCCAGCCTGGGCGACAGAGGGAGACTCCGTCTCAAAAAAAAAAAAAATCCAAAGGTTAGAAGGCCTTCAGTCAACTTGATTGGATTGAAGGATGCAAAGTATTGTCCTGGGTGTGTCTATGAGGATGTTGCCAAAGGAGATTAACATTTGAGTCAGTGGGCTAGGGAAGGCAGACCCACCGTTAATCTGGTGGGCATAATCTAATCAGATTTCACTGCCTGCCAGTGAATATAAAGCAGGCAGAAACGAGTGAAGAAGCAAGACTATCCTAGCCTCCCAGCCTACATCTTTCTCCTGGGCCAGATGCTTCCTGCCCTCAAACATCAGGCTCCAAATTCTTCAGTTTGAGACTTGGACTGGCCCTCCTTGCTCCACAAGCAACTAGTACTGAAAACCTGTTATATCGCAGAAACTGTTTGAGGAACTTCTGCTGCAAGAGTGAAATAAAATGTCAAAAATCCATGTTTTCCTCATCTCCCAAGGTTTTATTCTAGTGGAGACAGACAATAAAGAATACATACAATTTTAAAGTAGATAAATAATAAAATGTATAAGTATATAGAAGTAAGTAAATATAGAGTGTATTAGAGATTGACAAATGCTATCAGGGAATAGTGGGCAGAATAAGGATGATTAGGAGTGCAAAAGATCTGCAATGAAATAGATTGGAATTGCCAACAGGAAAAATAGGATTACCTCATTGAAAAGGTAACATTTAGGGTCAGGCCTCATTGTGTGGCTCATGCCTGTAATTCCAGCACTTTGGGAGGCTGAGGCAGGCAGATCACTTGAAGCCAGAAGTTCAAGACCAGCCTGGACAACATGGGGAAACCCCATCTCTACTAAAACTACAAAAATTAGCCAGGTGTGGTGGTACACCTGTAATCCCAGCTCTTCAGGAGGCTAAGACAGGAGAATCACTTGAACCTGGGAGGCAGAGATTGCGGTGAGCCGAGAGTGCGTCAATACACTCCAGCCTGGGTGAGAAAGCGAGACTCTGTCTCAAAAATAAAAATAAAAAAAAATAAAGAAAAGGTAAAACTTAAGCAAATACTTAAAGAAGATTTAAGGGATGACCATTCCAGCCAGAATGAGGAATTATTACAAATACCCTAAAATATGACAGACCTCGTATGTTTGAGAAACAGCATGAAGGCCAAAAATGGCTCAAAGAGAATGTGTAAGAGAGAAAATCATAGGAGATAATGCACCTGAAATGGGAGAGTAAGTCATTTAAGGCCTTTTAAGTCTTGAAAGGTTTTAAGAATAAGAGTAATGTGATCTGGATTATGTTGTTAAAAAAGCCATTCTGATTAATGCATTATAGAAATATACGTGTATTTTTTGCACATAATATATTTATGTTTCATGTATTTATATTAATATATAACATTATACACACATTTTTATCTTTTATATTGAACGATACTTCTGACTATGTATCTCCTTGTCTTTCATTCTCAACTCAATATAAATAAGATCTCTATCATGAACTCAACAAATACTTAATATTCACTAGGTGTGTGGCACTGTTTGTGGTGCTAAAGATCCTGAACAAAGAAGTCTGAAAAGATTGTTTCTCCCACGGAGAAGGTTAAGAAATAATAACTCTGTAAGTAAGCAATAACATAATAGATTATAATACATAGTGTGGGGAAAGTACGAGGCAGATGAGATAGAGAGTCACTCGGTGACTGCTTTAGAGGGGAAAGCTGGAAAAGTCACTCTGCAGAAATAACAACTAAGCTAAGACCTAACAAGCTAATGATGTAATTGTCAAAGGAAGAGAATCCTCAGCAGAGGATATTACTGGCTGAAAGATCTTAAAGCAAGAAAAATAAGCTTCCTCTGGTCTAGTAACTCAAACATTGCAGTGTGCTAGATCATAGGGGTTAGGGGAAAACTGAATACTTGACAATATAAAAGTTGTGAGCCCAGGTGGTGGTTTGAACTAGGATGATAGCAACAGAGACTCTGTTAACTGAGTTCAGGTTAGGACTTGGTGGAACTGAGAAAGAGAGGTCTAAGGCTTTTATATTGACTGAGTCATCCATGCCTTTTCAAAGTCTTTTCTACGTCTTCCTGGAAAGAAGATGGTTTGCAACCCTATGGAATCTTTATGTGTTTATTTGGTAAATATCTGTGTCTAAGTCATCATTTGAAATTCCATGTAACTGCCTTTCATGAGTACTTAAAGCTCACTAGAAAAACTCCAGATGTAGCACATAGTTTTTAAATAAAGCATATTCTTTTCTTCTTGCCTCTGAAACTGGGACATCATGCCCTAGGTTTGTGTGCCAGGTCAATGGCATCAAAAGTAAAATGGTAAAGGTAAGTCCAGCCTAATGAAAGTAAAACAAGATAAAAGCAGAACACTGCAGAGGCTCAGTTTTTCCAGTAGCACTAAAATATAGGTGATTCTGTGTAAGTGATCTTTCCAGCTGTAATTGAACTACACAACCAAAAGTTTCAAAGAAAACAGCTCTATTTAGGTTAGACTTATTTGACTGTCTTATTAAACAGAGTATGGGTTTTGGAGTCATTTGATGAAAACATGAATGCTCTTCTTTATGTGTCCATGAACAAACACTCAATGTCTCTAAACCTCTATTTCCTCACAAAGAAAATAATCTACCTTATGCATTAGTTGTAAGAATTAAATAAGCTAGTTTGTAAATAACCTGTACATAAAATGCAAATACTCTATGATGTCCAGTTGCTATTTTGTAATGTCTTCTCTAGAGTAAAAATGTGCTATCAAGTTGTAGACAATATAAATAATTTTGTTAGAATATAATGCAATGGGAATTTTTTCAACAGCTAGTAGGCTAAAGTAAATCACAGAAAAGCCCCCTACTGTTCCCTTGGTTGGAAAAGCCCATACTTCCTGTGGTCTGAATATTTATGTTTCCGCAAAATTCATACACTGAATTTCTAACTCCCATGCTATTAAGAGGTGGGGCCTTTTAGAAGGTGATTAGGTCACATTGGTGGAGCATTCATGAATAAAATTAGTGTTCTTATAAGAGAGACCCAAGAGATATCTGTTGTTTATAAGCCACCCAGTTTAAGGTAATCTGTCATAGCAGCCCAAACCGACTAAGATAGCATCCTAATAAGAGTACTGATTGTCTCATTTATTATTAAGCATAAGGGTTGTTGATGACTTAGTATTAATGTTTTCAAAAATTAAGACTACCTCCCAGAGAGAAGAAGTGGTGGATTTGGGATATTTCCTATTACGAAGTTCTCCAACTTCTTTCTTCCCTTTTAATACTTCCTATAGTTGAGATACAAAGATACAACAGAAGCATAAAATGTTGATATGATCAATGTAATAGACTAACTGATAATAGAAGCAACAGGAGTAGGGGAGATGGAGAGAGTAGTGATAGTGACACTGAATATATTGAATAAAAGGCATGAGCTGCAAGCTATTCGGTTGGTGCAAAAGTAATGGCAAAAACCAAAATTACTTTTGCATTAACTTAATATATAATTTTAATTCTTCCACCAAATTCTTAAGGAGGAGGCCATTTCCCATATTGTACATTGGGGTTAGTGTGTCCAAGGTCATACAGCTGTGAGGAGGCAGAGCTGGGATTTGGACCCAAATTTATCTGACTCCAAACTCATGTGATTTCCACTACATCAAGACAAAAGAAACAGCCATCCTGGGCAGTTTCACAGAAAGACAACCAGCAGCCTCAAGGGTGGGTGTGAATAAACAAAATTTAAGTGAACGTAAGATAACTATTTTGCATGAACTGCTTTTTTGGTTTTTGTTTTGTTTTGTATTAAATGGTCCTTCTCTTGCATATTATATGATGCAACACTGTCATCCCCCATTCTCCCTCCTGACCTCTGTCACCTGATCACTAAGCAACTCAGCCCTGGCCCTCCCCATAGAGAACACCCTCAGCACCGAGAACCAGGAACATTGCTCTCTCCTTTCCCCCATACCCAGTCTGGTTGAGGTCGGTGAACTTAGCAGTCTTACTCCAAACCCTTTTCTTCCTAGCTTTTCCCATGTGACCACTCAACTCTGACCTACAAACCAACAGCTCAGGCAGAGAGGCAGCTTCTCATAAAATGCAGAAAGAAGGATGACAACTTTTCCAAAGGAAATTCTCAGTGGAAAAAGCACAAGAGCCCCAGGAGAGCAAAGGATGCTTTCTCTATCAAAATCCTAGGACACTGATTAATGATATTCTAGGAGATGCAGTCACCTTGTGACATCTGAAATACTGTTATGTATTTAGTTTGAACTGTGCAGAGACCTCATCTCCCTCCTGAGACATATTTACTGCCCAGTCTTCTTTCTGACAAAAGTAAGATTGACTTTCCAGAAAACCGTACCTCGTATTATTATCATTCGCGCATTTTAAAGTTACCCAGGGCTTGTCTAGAGGAAATTTAATTGGTGAGAAGCCACTCCAAGCCTTTTCAGACTCATAGATCAAAGCTTTATCCAACAAGTGCTCTTAGTCACAATATCATGTTAAAGGAGGAAAAAGAAAGAAAACAATAATTTAGTGCTTTTAATAATTTCTAAAGATGATTCCATTCCAAAAAATACCTTTAGAGAACACATTACAAATAACACTGCCTCCTCCCCTGATTCAATCTTATATTTGAATCACCACTTTTCATTTTCCAAAGTGCTTTCATACCCATTGTATGATTTTATGTTCAAAACCATAAAATGGGGGGGGCAGAATAATATTATCCCTGATTTAGATCAGAAAACTGAGACAAGAGGCACTATGTGATTTTTTTTTTATTATTATACTTTAAGTTCCAGAGTACATGTGCACAACGTGCAGGCTTGTTACATATGTATACATGTGCCATGTTGTTGTGCTGAACCCATTAACTTGTCATTTACATTAGGTATATCTCCTAATGCTATACCTCTCCCCTCCCCCCACCCCATGACAGGCCCCGGTGTGTGATGCTCCCCTTCCTGTGTCCAAGTGTTCTCATTGTTCAATTCCCACCTATGAGTGAGAACATGCAGTGTTTGGTTTTCTGTCCTTGTGATAGTTTGCTCAGAATAATGGTTTCCAGCTTCATCCATGTCCCTACAGAGGACATGAACTCATCCTTTTTTATGACTGCATAGTATTCCATGGTATATATTTGCCACATTTTCTTAATCGAGTCTATCATTGATGGACATTTGGGTTGGTCCAAGTCTTTGCTGTTGTGAATAGGCACTATGTGATATTTCTAAATCCACATGACTGGTTACTGGCAGAGCTAAGCTGAATCATTTATTATAACTTCTGAAATTATTTTCTTAGATTACTTATTATTCCCATCATTTTTATTTCCATTTATATAAAAGGGCACCATTCAGCATTTATTCAACACATATTTATTGAGCACCAATTATCTGATTGTTGAGGATTTAGGAGGAACAGATATATTGATGAAGACCTATTTCTCCAATTGCATGAAGCATACTTTCTAATGAAAAAAAAAAAGAGAGAGATAAAACAAAAGAAATAAACTAAAAAGAGAAGAAGGCAGTTCTAAGTGCTCTGACAAGGGTGACATGTGGGACAATCATTGGGGACTGTTTCTGTCTGGGTAGTCAAGATACCAGCATCCTTACAGATCCCCGGGTTTGTAACCTCAAGCCTTTCCTCCCTTATCAATCACATCCTATTTGTTGTCGTGCCATATCCTGTCAGCACATGTGTAACTCCTTGATGTCTTATGTGTTCTCCTCTCCTCCAGTCCCACAATGGCTCCCCTGACTCCTTAGCCTCTGTCAGGTGGGCTTTCCAAAGCTTGCCCAGCTGGTCTGTCTATCTTCAGTCTCTCCTTTCCAGTGCACCTTGTCCATTCCTATTGATCTTTGTATCAGGTTGTTTTGTATTACATTAAAAGTAATGGCAAAACCCACAATTACCTTTGCACCAACCGAATAAAAACTCCTGTTGAATGCCATGGAAAGCGGGGGAGACTTTATGCCAGCATTCAAGATTCTACCCAATCTAATCCAAACTTCTCTTCAAATTCTTTTTATTGGCCGGCTGCAGTGACTCATACCTGTAATCCCAGCACTTTGGGAGGCTGAGGCGGGTGGATCATCGGAGGTCAGGAGTTCAAGACCGGCATGGCCAACATGGCAAAACCCTATCTCTACTAAAAATATAAAAGTTAGGCTGGCATGGTGGCACACACCTGTAATCCCAGCTACTAGGGAGGCTGAGACAGGATCATTGCTTGAACCAAGGAGACAGAGGTTGCAGGGAGCTGAGATCACACCACTGCACTCCAGCCTGGGTGACAGAGTGAGACTCCATCTCAAAAAAAAAAAAAAGAAAAAAGAAAAAAAAAACATTTTATTCTCAGCAAACGAAACCATTCACCATTCTTAATGTTACATTTGCACTTTTCTACTTCTACATCATGTTCCTCTCACTCCCTCCATTTAAAATCCCCATCTTCTCCTAGCCAGTTTCTAAGGCACACCTCTTTTCTGGGGCTAGCTCCACAGATACCTCCTCCATGAATGAATGAATAAATGCACGAAGAAACTGAAGTGACTCTGGTATCTCTCCTGCTCTGCTCTTGTCATCTACCTAGACTTTCACCAATTAGCAGGCCTTTGTCTCTGATACAGCCCCTTGCTTCTGTAAGTGAGGACGATTTTCCTTACTCCTCCACTAGCACGTGGGCTAATTTTGTTCTGTGGCATCCCTGATGAATGGCAGTCAGCTTGTCAGCTGTAGATCTCTGCTCTTTTGCCTTCCTGTGCCCCAAAGCAAAATCCATTGACCCCAAGATATCTGCCAGCTGATGGCATCTGCTGTCTAGAAATAGGCTCCGAGTTCAGACCTTTCCTGACAATGCTTTGGGGTCCCCATAAAGCTCAAATAGATCTCTAAATTCATGTCCTTTCAGAGCCTCCTGTGGTACATTTCTTTTCCTTGTAAGGTTCAGCAAAAAGGCTGTCAAGAGTACATGAATGAAAGGAACAGGGAGAACAGGGAAGCATGATGCATAGTTTCTATAAGAAATCAATGGCTACTAAAAATATCCCACATAAAATACCCTGAATGAAGCATTTTTAGTCTCAGGGAGAAGCCTTTGGGGAGATCACAGGGCTTTAGCTGTCAAGTCTCATGGGAACTGTTCCTAGAGTAGAAAAGTATTTTTCTTTCAGGCAATGACTTTGCTTAAATCATGCACTGAAGCTAACATTTAGGTGTTCTTCTCTCAGGTAGATTTATGCTAAGATCTTTATAATGCTGTATTCATATGGCCATTGATGTGAGAAGACTCGAGAGGAAAAGTTTAGTGCCAAATGGCTGAAAATTTCATGTCAATACTTCAGTGGTTATAGGAGTCTGTAGAATGTCACCGGATGCTGAGAACCGACAAGGAGAAATAGAGAGAAACCTCCTGTGGCAAACACATATGGATTGATGGAGACTTTATGATGTCAGGCAGATTCCTCTTCCGATTTTCAAAGTGGGAAGAAGGAGTTGTCGACTGGTGTAACTACAGATTTACCAGATCCTCATTTCCATCTACAAGACCTTCCAATTTCCCAATTAACTCTTGCTCTGAGTCTCCGCAATGGCTATTTCAAAACTTATCTGCTCTCATGAAACCATCTAAGCAGCTCATCTATCCCCTCCAGTCTAAGTACTCATCTTCCACTTCACTGAAAAAATTGGAGTTGTTAGGCAGGAATGCCCTCACCTGCATCCATGTTGACCCTTGTCTTCCTGTTTTTGTTACAGAGTTGCCCTTTTCCCTAATGTTCACATCTCCATCTGCTGTCCTCCAGGTCTCATCCCCGCTTTGAAGAATGGTCCTTGATCAAATATCTCTAAGCCTCTCCCTCTATGGTTTCTTCCATCAACATGGGAGAAACATACTCAGGTCTCATATATGTTGACAAACTAAGTAAATTAAAACCTCTTTGATTCTCTCTCTTCACAACCAGGCTTCTTAAATGAGCCATCTACACTCACCATTTTATTTTCTCCTTCCAGTCATTCCTCATCTGATTGAAATCTGCTTTTTCCCCTTTACTCCATTGAAACTGCTGATGCTAAGATTTACTGTAGGTCTGATTTTTTGTCATGTACATTATCTTTGAATAACTGAGTGATCTCATTGCTTCAATTAGCATCCACTGTGATGGCACAGAGGCCTGAACATCTCTAATGTAGACCTCCCTTCTAGGCTCCAGACCTGTGTACCCACCTACCTCCTGGACACGGATGTGCCACTATCACATGTACAAAACTAAACTCAGCAACCCCTCTCACTCCAATTCCCCATTAAAATGGCTATTTTGTCACTCCTCTCATTAAGTAACACTCCACTCGCCCTTATTGCCCGAGCAATAGAACTGGGAATCATCTTTGCCTTCTTTCTTCTTCTTTTACCAATTCCACTGCCATAGACTATCACCAAAGCTTGTTGAGTCAGCTCCTGAGTTTATGTAGAATTTATCCAAGTGACACAATATAATTTCCCAAGCAGGATCTGCTTCAGGGCTCCATAATCAAACACATTAATATTTCTGTGGTATAAGAAAATACACAATAAATGGGATATATAAGGATCCACAAAGTAGACCTGCACAACAAGAAACGCTAAGGAACATTCCTCAGTCAGAAAGCAAATGATAACAGATGGAATTATGAATCTTCACCGAAAAATAAAATGCATCAGAGTCTTTAAATATCTGATAAAAAAGAAAAGATAATTTTCCTGTTCATTTTTTAAAAATACATAATGATTCTTTAAAGCAAGATGAAAATGCCACCTTGTTGCTTTTATAATACATATTCAATACATGCAATAACAATAGCATAAAGGCATGGCAAAGGGGATAAATAGACCTTAAAATTGCAAGGTTTATATATTTTATGGGAATTGGTATAACATTAACTCTGAGTAGAATATGAAAAACTAAGAATTGTATTTTAATCCCTAGAGCAATAACACAATAATGTAATGCAAATAAGAATAATTTAAAAGCCAGTGGATAACTTCTAATTACATTAATAATAATAGCAAATACTTATTGAGTGTTTCTATATGCCATTACTCATTCAATCTTCAAAACATCCTATGAAGTACACATTATTTTTCCCATTTTACAAATGAGTAAAATAAGACTCTGAGAAATAGTTTTCCCAAATTTATAACAGGATTAGCCTCAGAGCTATCAGATTATGGTATATGCTCTCTTTTTAAAATTGACAGATAAAATATAGTGCATGGCATGAGGTTTTAAAATATAAGTATATGCTTTTCTATAAAATAAATATAATTTTTGGCCACACACGGTGGCTCACACCCAATCCCAGCATTTTGGGAAGCCGAGGCAGGCAGATTACCTGAGGTCAAGAGTTCAAGACCAGCCTGACCAACATGGAGAAACTCCGTCTCTTCTAAAAATACAAAAATTGGCTGGCTATGATGGCACATGCCTGTAATCCCAGCTACTCAGCAGGCTGAGGCAGGAGAATCAGCTGAACCCAGGAGGCAGAAGCTGCAGTGAGTCAAGATCATACCACTGCACTCCACCCTGAGTGACAGAGTGAGACTCCATCTCAAAAAATAAATTTCATATTTTTAAAGGATAATAAATAGACATGTGAAAAAATTAAACAGAAAGTTACACATCTTCATTCCACCAAATTCCAGTCCTATTCCCCAAAAGTAGCCTCTGTCAATGATTTCTCTGATTATATCAGGAAAAGAAAAAGCTGCAAATATACACAGATCTTTTAAACAAAAAAAAAATCAAGCATACTTCAGATGCTTGATAAGATTATGTAGAGTCTGTGATACAACAGATAAGATACAACAGATAAGATTATGTAGAGTCTGTGATCTGAATTACTATTCAACCTTCCTTTCAGAAACATTGCTTCTGGTACATTTTGACTTACAAAGAGGATTGTTGTTTTTTTAAGTGTGGTCAAAGCTATTGATCTTTTCCTTTTTTATTTGTTTACTATGTTTTGGCAGACAACATTCTTCTCCATCCTAATAAAAAATATTCATCTGTATTTTCCTATATTTTTATGGTTTTGGCTTTTACATTGACCTGTAAGCCACACTGGTGTGTTTAACGTAAGTTTAACTTTAGTCACTAGAGTTTGTTACAGAGTCAGTTTACTCAAATACACACTTTTGAAAAATGTATTTATTCCATTTTGGTTTGCATTTTTTCTTTATAATACATTGATAATTAGCATTAATATTAGTAATATCAGTAATTAGTAACTAGTATTAATATTAGCAATTAGTATTAATACTAGAAATTTGATGTAGGGTTCTGGATCCATGAGTTTTCTATAAGGGGAGGGACAATAGACAAAAGACAATAGGCCAATGGCAAACAAAGTACCACTTCCTTAACAGCTGAACAAGCAATTTATATACAAAACGCAGAGCTTTTCTGATGAGCCCTGAGGCATGTGGCTTAACTGGAGACCTAAACAAGGCTTTCTACTTCTTCCCTTCTTCTAAAATAGCCAAATTGCAGATTAAGTCTGTTTACCCAGCCCACAATGGACAAGGACCTGAGCCTGCCATAAACCACCAAGCCCAGTACTCTGATATCTTTGACGTGGGAAGTGGAGCCAAGATGCCAGCCTTTAAGACCTAATGGCCACTCACTCCAATTAATGCAGGGCTGTTGCACCCCGAATTATGTAAGATATTGAAGTACTACCATTTTGGTTGTCATTTGTCTCCACTTCATCGCTGATAAGCAGCCAATGTAGCCTATTAAAATTTCTACCGCATTGGTGGCAATGCCTCTCAGGACAGCAGACCCAGAGGATATAGTGGAAGTAATAGTTGCTCCAAGCAGAAGACCTTGTCACCAGTAGGAAATAGCAGAAGCAGTGTAGTGTGAGGTCCTGGATATACTGCAATATTTAGCAAGAGTAACAGTAATGTATGGCCTGAAAAGAGACCATATTCCCTGGCAAGAGACTGCTGTGCCATGTGTGAAGATGGAAACAGAACCAGACAGAGGTGCACCCCGGAAGCAGTAATGATCAAAAGCACTTGCAGCTATATCCAGCAGGCATCACAGGGAAGTCCTCCAGAACTGTTCAGAAACCCTCTGGGAACACCCAGAATTACTGTAGAGAATAGAGATTTTGCAAGGCTATTTTGCATAAGCAGCTGGAAGTAACAGTTACTAAAATCTGCCTTAAGCCTGCTCATGTGACTCTGTTAATAGGACTCAGCTGCTAAAAATGCTCTTATTTAGATGTGTCTAACATGCATATTTTGTTTTTCAAAATACGTATTAACATCCTGTGGGAAAATGTCCCAAGATATATCATTTTGGGAAATTCTGCTATGGAGCTCAACTTTCAACTATGACATTTCATGTCTGGGTCATGTTTATTTACACACTAGGGCTCCAACATGAGCAATTGCTCTGAAGACTATTGGGTGACATGACACACATGGATATGTCCGATTCCTGCCCACGAATGCATTGTCCCTAAATGATACTTCTTTTAGAAGTATTTCCAGGAGGTACCTGGGAGACACACAGCAGGTACACCGTAGACCCAGACAAACTTCAATCTACATTAAACCCTTCTTAGGCCCAAACTGGGATTCCTGATATGCGCATAACAAGAACTAGGCAATTGACTAGGACTCTTTTATAATATTTGGTTCCAGGAAGTCCAGACCCAAATTTATAGCTCAAATACAGTATTTGTGCTGTCTTTTATGGTTCAAAGTTATGTTCTTTTTTATTAATGTGATGGCTTTCCATTTTTTATTCATATTTTATTGGTATTGTTTCCCTATTTCTTTCATAGTCTAGCTCTGCTTTATGATATGCATTTTTGTTGCAGTTCTACCTAAACCTTTGTAGACCAGGTGGCCAGGGGGCCTCAGGACTAGAGAAATTCTTGCAGTCTATTCATTTCTTTGTTCATCTCTTTATTTCAAATAGATTCTGTCCCTTTTCACTCTGCTTAAATTAATGAAACTGATTGTTAGAAATACCAGCTTCTACACGCAATCAGAAATGATTCAAAAGGCAAAGTGAATTAATAAAGAAATGTATAACACAGTATTGGGGATTTAATATGCCACTCTTCTCAGGAAAGCTAACATTAAAAAATGTTAAAGAATATTGTTAATGAGGCCGGGCGCGGTGGCTCAAGCCTGTAATCCCAGCGCTTTGGGAGGCCGAGACGGGCGGGTCACGAGGTCAGAAGATCGAGACCATCCTGGCTAACATGGTGAAACCCCGTCTCTACTAAAAAATACAAAAAACTAGCCGGGTGAGGTGGCGGGCGCCTGTAGTCCCAGCTACTCGGGAGGCTGAGGCAGGAGAATGGCGTAAACCCGGGAGGCGGAGCTTGCAGTGAGCTGAGATCCGGCCACTGCACTCCAGCCCGGGCGACAGAGCGAGACTCCATCTCAAAAAAAAAAAAAAAAAAAAAAAAAAAAAAAAAAAAAAAAAAAAAAAAAAGAATATTGTTAATGAAAGTTAAGCAATTTATGGAAGAGATTTAAGAGGGCAAGACCTTCCCAAAACTCCTGAGAAAAGTTCTCCATCCAGCAGATTTTTTTAAACTCACTTTTAAATCCTCATGTAAAAGCCAGATTATATGAGCATGTTTAAAATTCTTTTATTAAGTAGGATTTTTTTTTCATTCTTTTCTCTTATCCAGAAAAGTAATTAAATCATACAGCTTGTAGATCACACTTGGGCTCATGGAGGGGAAACTAGAAAAAAAAAAACAGCTTTGCCAAATTAGCAGAGTGTATGCATGCAAGGAAATTCACAAATTACGTGATTATTCTGAACATCTGATTCCAGAGGGAATCACATCCAAGTAATAGAAATAGTTGAAGATGAAAATTCAAGAGCAAATCCTGTTGACTGCCATATATTCACTGCATCTGTCTGAGCTGCATCTCCAGTGCCACCACCCTTGTTCAATGACTGTGAACTCTTGCCTGGAATATGCAAGAACCTCATGCTTGGACTCCTTTCTTCCCTGTGTTCTTTACAATCTATTCTCCAGAGAAAACTCAAAATGAGTTTTCCAACATCAATTACATCACATCACTCCCCTGCTTAAAACTCTCCAGTGGCTTCCTACTGCATTTGGACTATAAAACCAGCCTCTTTAACACCACCTAAAATGCCTCCTAATAGTGAGGTCTTGCCTACTTCTCTGACCAGACCTCATAATAGTCTGTTTCTCCCTCTATCTGATGTGTTTCTCAAAACTCACAGTAATATACTAAAAAGGGTAAGTTTTTCTGCATGTAAAATATATTTTAAGAATAGAAATAGGATGGTATCCCTATGAATACCAATCAACAATGGATATTTTTAATCTGAAAAAGACATTTTAAATAACAAAAGTTAAAAGAACCTATAGCAGCAACTGCTAGTACATCCCATATTTACTTTTTCTTTTCTTAATAAGAGAACTCTGATTTTTTTTTTTTTTTTTTTTTTTTTAAGACACAGTCCTCCTCTGTTGCCCAGGTTGGAATGCGGTGGCACAATCTCAGCTCACTGCAGCCTCTGCCTCTCGGGTTCCAGCCCTTGTCCTGCCTCAGCCTCCCAGGTAGCTGGGATTGCACAGGCCACCACACCTGGCTAACTTTTTTTTTGTATTTTTTAGTAGAGATGGGGTTTCACCATGTTAGCCAGGCTGGTCTTGAACTCCTGACCTCAAGTGATCCACCCACCTCGGCCTTCCAAAGTGCTAGGATTACAGGCGTGAGCCACCACGCCCAGCTGAGAATTCTGATTTTATTCAGAGTGACAATATATCCAGCTGAAAAACTCTACCTTCCAGCCTCTATTGGAGGTAAAATTTTCCAATTTGGTGTGAGCAAACATCATTGGACAGGAATCCCTTTTTGTCCTTCTGCACTCCCTCCTTCTAGCCTCTTGGAATCAGACACTACAGCGGAAGTTCCAGAAACCATTTGGGGACCATGCCAGAAAAGAAGAGAAAATTCAGAGACCTTACCCTTAGCATTTGGATTCAGTGAGATACCAGCAACTACCTAACTCTGGTTTCTTCTATTTAGGGAGTTGAGCTCTAATATTTTAAAGACACTGAAACCAAGGTCTCTCTCTCAGGCAGCCAGGCAATTCCCAACTAATATAAATATCTAGGTATGTATCTAATAATGTATAAAATATTTGTGAAAAGAATAGAATATAATAAGACCAAAAGGAACGGAGAAATAATCCATGATTAAAAATGAAGACACTTGATATTACGATTATTGAAATCTGTAAATTCAATGCAATTCAAATCAAAATCCCAGTAAGATGTTTCACAGAATTCACTTAACAGGAGACTTAAATGTGTATGAAAGATTATGGCCAAAAAGATCCAACAATATTGAAGAAGAATAGTGACAGATGACTAACCAGATATCAAGTCTTAATTTAAAGCTTTATATTAATTAAGAGACAAATATCAGTTAATAGCTATAATTAATATAGCAGTTAATTAAGAGATAAATATATCAGTAAATCAGAATAAAGAGCCTTGAAAATTTTGTTTAATATAGTGAAGGCATTCCACAGTGCTGGAACAAGTGGTTACCCATGTGGAAAAGGATATTAGGTTCCATTCCTCACATCATAAGAAAAAACAAATTACATTTATTTGAAATCTACATGCAAAGAAAAAAATTTAAAACTTTCATAGGAAAACATATGTTCTTGGATAGGTAACGATTTCTTAGCTATGTCACAAAAATACAGCAATAAAGGAAAAATGTGATTAAAATGGCCACGTGAAAATGAATGACGTGATTGCAAGCACCACAAGCAACGTGAAACTATTTGCAATGCATGTGAGTATTTGATAATATTCAATTATTTCAAGTAGCATGAACTTGTATTCTATTATCTGGATTATAACCCATTCTTTTTATTATTTTATGCCTCAAATTGTCCCAGATTTTGCCCCTGGGAGCCAGTTCAAGCTGGTGTCTAGTCTTTCAACACTGTTGAGCATTTTATTACTTTCTGGCACCTGGTTGCTCTCTTTGGAAAAATGGTATAGAGAAACTTATATTTGTACGCAAGGTGTATCAGCACAATTTTTAACAAGAAAACATAGAAGCAACCTAACCATCCTTCAGTTGAATGCAAAACAACATATAAAAGGCATGTACTAGGCTGGGTACGTTGGCTCATGCCCGTAATCCCAGCACTTTGGGTAGCTGAGGTGGGTGGATCACCTGAGGTCAGGAGTTTGAGACCAGCCTGGCCAAAATGGTGAAACCCCGTCTCCACTAAAAATACAAAAAGTAGCCAGGTGTAGTGGTGGGCACCTGTAATCCTAGCTACTCAGGAGGCTGAAGCATGAGAATCACTGGAACCTGGGAGGCAGAGGCTTTAGTGAGCCAAATCACGCCATTGCATTCCAGCCTGGGCAAGAGAGTGAGGCTTTGTCTCAAACCCCCACACAAAACAAACAAACAAAAGACATGGATTAGATCTTCTATTATCAACCTAAGCTAATCTCACACTATGGAGTAAAAAAATGCTACAGCATATTATAATCCATTCAAACTAAGACCCACAAAATAATAATGTATATTGCTTATGAAGAAATATATACGTAGCAACAAAGAAAATATAGAAAACAAAGAAAATATCCTGCTGATATCCAGGAGCCTGGCACTCACAGCTAGGCCTTAGTATCCTCCTGTTGACAGTAAACAACTTCAAAGAGCATCAACATCAGACAAGGCCGTTCTGTGACCATCATGGGACGAAACAAAAATACAACCACGTCATCATTTTATTTGAACACTAACAAAAATATGCACCACAAAAATGACCAAATAACCTTCTATCCTGGCTAATGCGTGACTGTTGCTTCTTTTTTTCTTTTTTTTTTTTTTTATTATACTTTAAGTTCTAGGGTACATGTGCATAACTTGCAGGTTTGTTACATATGTATATTTGTGCCATGTTGGTGTGCTGCACCCATCAACTCATCAGCACCCATCAATTCATCATTTATATCATGTATAACTCCCCAGTGCAATCCCTCCCCCCTCCCCCCTCCCCATGATAGGCCCCAGTGTGTGATGTTCCCCTTCCCGAGTCCAAGTGATCTCATTGTTCAGTTCCCACCTATGAGTGAGAACATGCGGTGTTTGGTTTTCTGTTCTTGTGATAGTTGGCTAAGAATGATGGTTTCCAGCTGCATCCATGTCCCTACAAAGGACGCAAACTCATCCTTTTTTATGGCTGCATAGTATTCCATGGTGTATATGTGCCACATTTTCTTAATCCAGTCTGTCACAGATGGACATTTGGGTTGATTCCAAGTCTTTGCTATTGTGAATAGTGCTGCAATAAACATACGTGTGCATGTGTCTTTGTAGTAGAATAATTTATAATCCTTTGGGTATATACCCAGTAGTGGGATGGCTGGGTCATATGCTACATCTAGTTCTAGATCCTTGAGGAATTGCCATACTGTTTTCCATAATGGTTGAACTAGTTTACAATCCCACCAACAGTGTAAAAGTGTTCCTATTTCTCCACATCCTCTCCAACAACTGTTGTTTCCTGATTTTTTAATGATTGCCATTCTAACTGGTGTGAGATGGTATCTCATTGTGGTTTGATTTGCATTTCTCTGATGGCGAGTGATGATGAGCATTTTTTCATGTGTCTGTCGGCTGTATGAATGTCTTCTTTTGAGAAATGTCTGTTCATATCCTTTGCCCACTTTTTGATGGGGTTGTTTGTTTTTTTCTTGTAAATTTGTTTGAGTTCTTTGTAGATTCTGGATATTAGCCCTTTGTCAGATGAGTAGATTGCAAAAATTTTCTCCCATTCTGTAGGTTGCCTGTTCACTCTGATGGTAGTTTCTTTTGCTGTGCAGAAGCTCTTTAGTTTAATTAGATCCCATCTGTCAATTTTTGCTTTTGCTGCCGTTGCTTTTGGTGTTTTAGACATGAAGTCCTTGCCCATGCCTATGTCCTGAATGGTACTACCTAGATTTTCTTCTAGGGTTTTTATGGTATTAGGTCTAACATTTAAGTCTCTAATCCATCTTGAATTAATCTTCATATAAGGAGTAAGGAAAGGATCCAGTTTCAGCTTTCTACTTATGGCTAGCCAATTTTCCCAGCACCATTTATTAAATAGGGAATCCTTTCCCCATTTCTTGTTTCTCTCAGGTTTGTCAAAGATCAGATGGCTGTAGATGTGTGGTATTATTTCTGAGGACTCTGTTCTGTTCCATTGGTCTATAGCTCTGTTTTGGCACCAGTACCATGCTGTTTTGGTTACTGTAGCCTTGTAGTATAGTTTGAAGTCAGGTAGCGTGACGCCTCCAGCTTTGTCCTTTTGACTTAGGATTGTCTTGGCAATGCGAGCTCTTTTTTGGTTCCATATGAACTTTAAAGCAGATTTTTCCAATTCTGTGAAGAAACTCATTGGTAGCTTGATGGGGATGGCATTGAATCTATAAATAACCTTGGGCAGTATGGCTATTTTCACAATATTGATTCTTCCTATCCATGAGCATGGTATGTTCTTCCATTTGTTTGTGTCCTCTTTGATTTCACTGAGCAGTGGTTTGTAGTTCTCCTTGAAGAGGTCCTTTACATCCCTTGTAAGTTGGATTCCTAGGTATTTGATTCTCTTTGAAGCAATTGTGAATGGAAGTTCATTCCTGATTTGGCTCTCTGCTTGTCTGTTACTGGTGTATAAGAATGCTTGTGATTTTTGCTCATTAATTTTGTATCCTGAGACTTTGCTGAAGTTGCTTATCAGCTTAAGGAGCTTTTGGGCTGAGACGATGGGGTTTTCTAAATATACAATCATGTCATCTGCAAACAGGGACAATTTGACTTCTTCTTTTCCTAACTGAATACCCTTGATTTCTTTCTCTTGCCTGATTGCCCTAGCCAGAACTTCCAACACTATGTTGAATAGGAGTGGTGAGAGAGGGCATCCCTGTCTTGTACCAGTTTTCAAAGGGAATTTTTCCAGTTTTTGCCCATTCAGTATGATATTAGCTCTGGGTTTATCATAAATAGCTCTTATTATTTTGAGGTACCTTCCATCAATACCGAATTTATTGAGCGTTTTTAGCATGAAGGGCTGTTGAATTTTGTCAAAAGCCTTTTCTGCATCTATTGAGATAATCATGTGGTTCTTGACTTTGGTTCTGTTTATATGCTGGATTATGTTTACTGATTTGTGAATGTTGAACCAGCCTTGCATCCCAGGGATGAAGCCCACTTGATCATGGTGGATAAGCTTTTGGATGTGCTGCTGAATCCAGTTTGCCAGTATTTTATTGAGGATTTTTGCATTGATGTTCATCAGGGATATTGGTCTAAAATTCTCTTTTTTTGTTGTGTCTCTGCCAGGCTTTGGCATCAGGATGATGTTGGCCTCATAAAATGAGTTAGGGAGGATTCCCTCTTTTTCTATTGATTGGAATAGTTTCAGAAGGAATGGTACCAGCTTCTCCTTGTACCTCTGGTAGAATTCAGCTGTGAATCCATCTGGTCCTGGACTTTTTTTGGTGGGTAGGCTATTAATTGTTGCCTCAATTTCAGAGCCTGCTATTGGTCTATTCAGGGATTCAAATTCTTCCTGGTTTAGTCTTGGGAGAGTGTAAGTGTCCAGGAAATTATCCATTTCTTCTAGATTTTCTAGTTGATTTGCGTAGAGGCGTTTATAGTATTCTCTGATGGTAGTTTGTATTTCTGTGGGGTCGGTGGTGATATCCCCTTTATCATTTTTTATTGCATCTATTTGATTCCTCTCTCTTTTCTTCTTTATTAGTCTTGCTAGTGGTCTGTCAATTTTGTTGATCTTTTCAAAAAACCAACTCCTGGATTCATTGATTTTTTGGAGGGTTTTTTGTGTCTCTATCTCCTTCAGTTCTGCTCTGATCTTAGTTATTTCTTGCCTTCTGCTAGCTTTTGAATGTGTTTGCTCTTGCTTCTCTAGTTCTTTTAATTGTGATGTTAGAGTGTCAATTTTAGATCTTTCCTGCTTTCTCTTGTGGGCATTTAGTGCTATAAATTTCCCTCTACACACTGCTTTAAATGTGTCCCAGAGATTCTGGTATGTTGTATCTTTGTTCTCATTGATTTCAAAGAACATCTTTATTTCTGCCTTCATTTCATTATGTACCCAGTAGTCATTCAGGAGCAGGTTATTCAGTTTCCATGTAGTTGAGTGGTTTTGATTGAGTTTCTTAGTCCTGAGTTCTCGTTTGATTGCACTGTGGTCTGAGAGACAGTTTGTTATAATTTCTGTTCTTTTACATTTGCTGAGGAGTGCTTTACTTCCAATTATGCGGTCAATTTTGGAATAAGTGCGATGTGGTGCTGAGAAGAATGTATATTCTGTTGATTTGGGGTGGAGAGTTCTATAGATGTCTATTAGGTCTGCTTGGTGCAGAGATGAGTTTAATTCCTGGATATCCTTGTTAACTTTCTGTCTCGTTGATCTGTCTAATGTTGACAGTGGAGTGTTGAAGTCTCCCATTATTATTGTATGGGAGTTTAAGTCTCTTTGTAAGTCTCTAAGGACTTGCTTTATGAATCTGGGTTCTCCTGTATTGGGTGCATATATATTTAGGAGAGTTAGCTCTTCCTGTTGAATTGATCCCTTTACCATTATGTAATGGCCTTCTTTGTCTCTTTTGATCTTTGATGGTTTAAAGTCTGTTTTATCAGAGACTAGGATTGCAACCCCTGCTTTTTTTTGTTCTCCATTTGCTTGGTAGATCTTCCTCCATCCCTTTATTTTGAGCCTATGTATGTCTCCGTGTATGAGATGGGTCTCCTGAATACAGCAGACTGATGGGTCTTGACTCTTTATCCAGTTTGCCAGTCTGTGTCTTTTAATTGGAGCATTTAGTCCATTGACATTTAAGGTTAATATTGTTATGTGTGAACTTGATCCTGCCATTATGATATCAACTGGTTATTTTGCTCGTTAGTTGATGCAGTTTCTTCCTAGCCTCGATGGTCTTTACATTTTGGCATGTTTTTGCAAAGGCTGGTACCGGTTGTTCCTTTCCGTGTTTAGGGCTTCCTTCAGGGTCTCTTGTAAGGCAGGCCTGGTGGTGACAAAATCTCTAAGCATTTGCTTATCTGTAAAGGATTTTATTTCTCCTTCACTTATAAAACTTAGTTTGGCTGGATATGAAATTCTGGGTTTAAAATTCTTTTCTTTAAGAACGTTGAATATTGGCCCCCACTCTCTTCTGGCTTGTAGAGTTTCTGCCGAGAGCTCTGCTGTTACTCTGATGGACTTCCCTTTGTGGGTAACCCGACCTTTCTCTCTGGCTGCCCTTAAGATTTTTTCCTTCATTTCAACTTTGGTGAATCTGGCAATTACGTGTCTTGGAGTTGCTCTTCTCGAGGAGTATCTTTGTGGCGTTCTCTGTATTTCCTGAATTTGAATGTTGGCCTGCCCTACTAGGTTGGGGAAGTTCTCCTGGATGATATCCTGAAGAGTGTTTTCCAACTTGGTTCCATTTTCCCCCTCACTTTCAGGCACCCCAATCAGACGTAGATTTGGTCTTTTTACATAATCCCATACTTCTTGCAGGCTTTGTTCATTTCTTTTTCTTCTTTTTTCTTTTGGTTTCTTTTCTCGCTTCATTTCATTCATTTGATCCTCAATCGCTGATACTCTTTCTTCCAGTTGATCGAGTCGGTTACTGAAGCTTGGGCATTTGTCACGTATTTCTCGTGTCATGGTTTTCATCTCTGTCATTTCGTTTATGACCTTCTCTGCATTAATTAGTCTAGCTGTCAATTCTTCCACTCTTTTTTCAAGATTTTTAGTTTGTTTGTGCTGGGTACGTAATTCCTCCTTTAGCTCTGAGAAGTTTGATGGACTGAAGCCTTCTTCTCTCATCTCGTCAAGTCATTCTCTGACCAGCTTTGCTCCGTTGCTGGCGATGGGCTGTGCTCCTTTGCAGGGGGAGATGCCCTCTTATTTTTTGAATTTCCAGCTTTTCTGTCCTGCTTTTTCCCCATCTTTGTGGTTTTATCTGTCTCTGGTCTTTGATGATGGTGACGTACTGATGGGGTTTTGGTATAGGTGTCCTTCCTGTTTGATAGTTTTCCTTCTGACAGTCAGGACCCTCAGCTGTAGGTCTGTTGGAGATTGCTTGAGGTCCACTCCAGACCCTGTTTGCCTGGGTATCAGCAGCAGAGGTTGCGGAAGATAGAATATTGCTGAACAGCGAGTGTACCTGTCTGATTCTTACTTTGGAAGCTTCCTCTCAGGGGTGTACTCCACCCTGTGAGGTGTGGGGTCTCAGACTGCCCCTAGTGGGGGATGTCTCCCAGTTAGGCTACTCAGGGGTCAGTGACCCACTTGAGCAGGCAGTCTGTCCGTTCTCAGATCTCAACCTCCATGTTGGGAGATCCACTGCTCTCTTCAAAGCTGTCAGACAGAGTCGTTCGCGTCTGCTCAGGCCTCTGCTGCTTCCCCTGTTGTTTTCTTAGCTGAGTCCTGCCCCCAGAGGTGGAGTCTATAGAGACAGGCAGGTTTCCTTGAGCTGCTGTGAGCTCCACCCAGTTCGAGCTTCCCAGCGGCTTTGTTTACCTACTTAAGCCTCAGCAATGGCGGGCGCCCCTCCCCCAGCCTCACTGCTGCCTTGCGGTTAGATTGGCGCAGACTGCTGTGTTAGCAATGAGGGAGGCTCCGTGGGCGTGGGACCCTCCCGGCCAGGTAAGGGATATATTTTTCTGGTGTGCCCGTTTATTTAAAGCGTGGTATTGGGGTGGGAATTACTCGATTTTCCAGGTGTTGTGTGTCTCAGTTCCCCTGGCTAGGAAAAGGGATTCCCTTCCCCCTTGCGCTTTCCAGGTGAGGCGATGCCTCGCCCTGCTTCAGCTCTCGCTGGTCAGGCTGCAGCAGCTGACCAGCACCGATTGTCCGGCACTCCCTAGTGAGATGACCCTAGTACCTCAGTTGAAAATGCAGAGATCACCAGTCTTCTGTGTCGCTCACGCTGGGAGTTGGAGACTGGAGCTGTTCCTATTCGGCCATCTTGCTCCGCCCCCGACGGTTGCTTCTTAAACAATCACTTTAGTGTAGCTGTAGGCTTGAGATTTGTTAAGATATGTAATCACAGAATTACCCTGCTTCCTGAAATCATCAATGCAGAGTAAAACCCTGTTTCTTTAAACCCTCCCAAGAATCACCTACTGCAAGCCCAAATCCTGTTCTAAGTCCTCTCTGCCATCATTGTGTTGAGACACCTCACACTTTTCCACAGTTTGCACACAACTACAGATGTGTTTCTAGTCGTCTTTGGAAAGAGGACATTGACTGTAGTAAAAGTATTTTTAAATGCATAGAAATAATGCACCCAAACTTTAGGATAGTATCTACACCTGGTAAGAAAGAAAAAGAGGAGAAAAGTCTGAGGCAGAGAGAAGGGAGGTATTCGCTGTATTATCGCATTTTTTTTCTTTAAAATGAGAGAAATCTAAAGAATATATGACAAAACACATATATCCATGGTTGGAACTTGGTAATCTCTTTTATAAATTTCTACTTCATTTGTATTATTTTTATTGCGGTAAAATATGCACAGCATAAAATGTGTTATTTTATCTGTTTTCAAGTGTGCAGTTCAGTGACATTAAGTACATTCACATTGTTGTAGTACCACCATCATCCCCAGAACACTTGTCATCTTGTAAAACTGAAACTGCTATTAAATAACAATGCCCTATTCCTTTCTTCTCCCAGCAACCCCTGGCAACCACCATTCTTTCTGCCTCTGAATTTGACTATTCTAGGTACCCCATGTAAGTGGAATCCTATAGTATTTGTCCTATGTTCTTATATGATTGAAATACATTATTTAACTAAAGATTTCTCTAAAATAATGATATCACCCAATCACACCCAGAAGAAACCAATTTTAAGTGTTTTCATTTAATACATATACTCTTCTAAGATTGCATATAGAGGGATATGATGGAACAGGTACTTACTGGCAGCTAAGTCTTATCTGTGCACTAATGTTTTGATTATCTGCATATAGGTCCATCTTGCCCACTAGAAGACCCCATATCCTTGATAATGAGGAAGGTGCCTTATTTCCCTTTTCACTTCCAATGTCAAGCATGGTAGCTGGCCTATAACAAATGCTCAATAATTGTGTGTTCAAAAAAGAATGAATTATTGTGTTTTGTAATTGTCATTTTCAACTTAATAACTTAAAAATCTATTTTAAAAATACATAATTTGCTCCAGGTTATCAGTTTTAAGACCTTCTATTTATCTTTCTTTGTTGCCCTTCGAGTAACCTCAACTGTTCTCGAAGCTTCAGCGGCACAAGGAAGTTAAGGAAATGTCTCTTCCCTGCAAAGACAAGCTTCACATGACTGATCTGTCCTCCCCACAGCCCTATCTCGATGCATCAAGCATTTGAAACTGTAAGTAATTTTCAGGCAGCGGTAATTGAAGAGATATTACAGCTGTTGAAGTGCTGCCAGTTACCACATTAACGTAGCCATAACTCAGGCAAAGCACAGACAAGAACAACTTCATGGAAAGGGGGCTTATTTACTATTTTAAGTCAATTGCTTCCTTTATTATTCCAAGCCTGCCATTGCTAAGAATACAAAGGAAAAAGAATTTATCATAATGGATCACAAACTCAAACTCAGGGGGAAATATTAAATGAAACAAACCAGAAAAGAAATTATTTATCCTTGGCTGATTAAACTCATCAGCAAAAATGAGCCCAAATCTAGTACATTTCTGAGATCCAGGAACGTGACCCAGTGAAGGATCATAGACTCTGAATGGAGAAGACCAGAGCGCACGTCCTTGTCTTGACTTTTACCAATAGTTTGACCTTGGATCATTCCCATAACTTTGCAAACACTTGTTTTCTTCAAGTGGCAAATAATATGATCCACCTTAGAAGGATGTTAGAGAATTAAATGAGAAAGTTAATGTCAACATTTTTATATACTGCAAATTACTTGACAAATAACATATTTATATTAAGAACTTATCACAGAAGTATCTGAAGACTAAGAAGTAGGGAAATCATAGGATGAAACTTGAATTCATAGTTTTATGTGTTTAGAATATTGACTTCTTCTGTGGCACAGCATTTTCTTGTCAGTTTTCTGTGTTCCTGTAAGACACCAATGGTGTGGGGAAATGGTAGTATTTTAGATCATGTGCCCTTAACATGCAAAATGCCCAAGACACTTCAGTGGGCTAACAGGTCTACATTCAGAATTCAGCCGAGTTCACAACATAGTTCTATATTCCTACTACTGAATTTCTTTAGTCAACTAATTTTCCCATGCTCCTTGGTGACTGTATTAAACCTTTTCCATTCTCTTCATCCAAACCTCTGTTACCGGTGGAGGGTGTCCAGGTTCTTGAGGTTTTGAACAACAAATTGGGTGAAACACAAACACAAAGGAATGAAAGAAAAGCACAGATTTATTGAAACAAAAGTACACTCCACAGGGTGGGAGTGGGCTCAAATAAGCAGCTCCAGAGCCCCATTACAGAATTTTCCAGGGTTGAAATATTCTCTGGACGTTTCCCATTGGTTACTTGGTGTACACCCTATGTAAATGATGTAGTGGCCCACGACCATACTGGTTGGTTGTGGGAGGGGACCAATTAGAGGCTGAAGTGAAGTTATTAATACAAAGTTACACTCCTATGCAAATGAAGACTTGGCCTGTGACCAGTCTGATTGGTCACAGGAGGGAACCAATCAGAGGTACTTTCAATTTTTCATCTACCACGCAGAGAAAGGGGGATGGGGGTGTTGCAAAGGGTGTAGCCTATGGTCCTTTTGTTATTTGGGCATGGAAAGTTGGGGTTTTCCTTTTGATTTAGTTCTAGGAAGTCAACGTGAATTGGGCTTAGGTTCCCTGCCTCACCACCACCCTAGAAAGCTCTCTCACCAAAGATGACCTCACTTCCAACCCCACAGAGAAATTTGAAGCTGCCAAAGAGAAGCTCTCAACTTTCCAGCACCTGCTTTCAAACCTACAACCTATCTGTATCTTCTCTCCTTTCCTCAATTCCTGTGAAAGCCACTTCCCTTCTTCCTAGTTTTTGTCCAATCTCTGTGTTCTGTAGCTCACTTCCTCAAGAATCATCTATCAATAATCTCTTCTCTCTTCTGTGTCTTCTAACTCATCATCTTTGCTTGGTTCCCCCATGGTCATTCAAACATACTTAATTCATACAAAAAAATTAGAATGAATAAGACCTACTATTTGATAACACAAGATGACTATAGTCAATAATGCCTTACCTGTACATGTTTTAATAACTAAAAGAATGTAATTGGATTGTTTATAACACAAGGGTAAATGCTTAAGGGAATTGATACCCCATTCTCCATGATGTGATTATTACAAATTGCATGCCTGTATCAAAACATCGCATGTACCCGGTAAATATATACACCTACTATGTACCGACAAGAATTAAAAATAAAAATAATTAAATTTAAATTAAAAAAACAAATATGTCAAATTTTTAAAAAATCTCTAGGCTTACCCTATGTCTTCTGTCCTTTTCTCAGTCACATTTCTAAAAGGAATTGTCTACACTCACTGTCTCTATTTCTTAATTTCTCACTCATTCCACAACCCACTGAAACCTTGCCTCTCCCCTCAACAGCCCACCCAACCACTGAGCTAAGTTGCCAATGACTTCTGCAAGGTATGCTTTTGACCTGGGCCTCCCTAGCCTCTCAGCAGCGCTCTCTGGAGTTCTAACTATTTCCTTCTCTTGTCTTTCATGGTAGGGTCTCCTCCTGGGTATCCTCCCATCTTTCTGAACAGTCTTAGTTTATCCTTTCCTGTTTCACATTCAAAGGTTGGAGTTTCCCAAGATTCATTCCTGGGTTGCTCCTTTTCATTCTTTCTTCTACACAAAATCAGCCACTCTCATATCTTCATTCACCACCTGCATATTGACCATTTGTGAACATGCATCTTTAGATCACACCCATGTGTCCGACTTGAGGTCTCCACTTGGCTATCTGATGCAGGCCAGAGCCTGCAGAGCACACACTGACCTGGAGTGTGAATAATAAGATGTTTCCTTTATGAACCTGTCCAAGGAAGAAGTTGAACATCCTTCAGTTTCCCCTTGAACCCTAAACAGGGAGCTCTGGAGCCAATATTGCCCACAGAGTGTCCCACCTTCCTCATTCACCAGATGTGAGCTGCTCCAAGAGGAGCACGCCCTCTAGGGAGGCAGCTCTGCCTCTCAGGCAGACCCTAAAGTTGCTGACTGCTGATGACTATCTGCAACCTGCCTTCCCCTGGGCTGGAGAGCAAGTCCTTCCTTGAAGAGGAAACTCAGTGGCACGTTTCTTCACCTACCACAGTATCTCACAGACACTTTAACTACAAAACAAAATTGAGTTCATTCCCTCAAAACTCACTTTCTTCCAAGTGTTCCTGACCTCTGGAAACAGCACCCTCATCTATGCAGTTGCACACACCAGAAACCCAACTCTGATCCTAACGCCACTTTTCCCTCATACCCTACCTTCAGCCTAACCTTAGTACTGTCTCTGCTCAGTGATTGAAATAAGCTTTCAACTGCTCTCCCCACATCCTCTCAGCCCCATCTAGACCTTTCTTTACGCTCAACCAGAAGGAATGACCCTTTTAAAATACAAATAAATACACCATCTCTTAGCCTGGCTTCCCATCACTCTTAGAATAAACATCAAAATCCTTTACTGTCCTAGCCTTTGGGAGGCCAAGGCAGGTGTATCACTTGAGCCTAGGAGTTCAAGACCAGCCTGAGCAACATTATGAAATCCCATCTCTACAAAAAATACAAAAATTAGGTGGGCATGGTGACACATGCCTGCAGTCCCAGCTACTTGGGAGGCCAAAATGCGAGGATCAACTGAGCTGGGGAAGTAGAAGCTGCAGGGAGCCATGATTGGGCCACTATACTCTAGCCTGGGTGATGGAGTAAGACCCTCTCTCAATTTCCTTTTTAATCCTTTACCAGAGTCACAAGTTCCTGCATAATCTGGTCCCTCCCTCCCCATGAGTCTGGGCAGTTCAGCTACAAGGGACTTCATTCAGGCCCTAGAAATATGCAATGCTCGTTCCCATCTCAGACCTTTGCACATGCTGTTTGCTCTGCCTGAAATAGACCGTCCTCTTCCCCAGTCAACCCAGCTAACACCAACTTGCCCTTAAGATTTCAGCTTTAATGTCTGTCTCAGAAAACCTTCTCTGACCTCCAGACTCCCTGTGAAAGGATATTGCATCATTGTAATTGTCAGTACGATTGCAATGGCATAGAAACAATAACATACAGTCAATGTCTGATGCAGGTTGGTGCCTTAATTTAAGGATTTCATGTCTGCAAATTTGCCAACTCACTAAAATTTAGTTGTAACCTCTAAATCAATATTTATGGTGCTTTCATGGTCATTCATAGACATGCAGAGAGTGGCAAAAATTTTGAGTTGTCTGGTGCACATGTCGGACCAGCTGAGGTCCAACGTGGTGGCATTCTGCCTTATTGTTTCTACTCTCACACTGTAAGTATTCTTTTTGTGATCTATTTACTGCCACATTTTTCACATTTTTGTGCCTTTTTTGGTGATTTCACTGTTAAAAAAAAATGATCCCCAAGCATTAAAGTGCAGTCTAGTGTTTCTAAGTGCAAAAAGGCTGAGATGTGCCTTACAGAGAAAATGTGTTAGGCAAATTTTGTTCAGGCATGAGTGATGTGCTGTTAGCCCTGAGTTCATGTTAATGAATCAACTACATTAAATAAGGTGTCTTTAAACAGAAACACACATAAAACAAGGTTATAGATGGATTAGTTGACAAAAATGTTGTGAGCAGAGGCTCACAGTAACCTGTTTCTCCTAAGAGCAATGGCTCTGTGTTTGCTAATTTAGTGTTCCGGGTGACTTTATAGAACATTTAGAACATTCCTACCTAAAAAAACGAGAAGACCTTGCAATTAGTTTTTTTATTATCTCTCCCCTGACCAAATGTAAACTCCAAAAGAATAGGAACAGTCTGTCTTAATTACAGTTGTATTCTCAACATGGGGCCTTGTACATAGAAGAATCTTGGTGAGTATTTGCTGAATGAATGAAAATGAACAGCATCTTCTAATAGCAAGAATATATTTTTTAAAACAAAAAAGTACAGGTTCTCACTGTTGCCCATGCTGGAGTGTACAGGTGCAGTTATAGCTCACCGCAGCCTCAAGCTCCCGGGCTCAAGCCATCCTCTCACCTCAGTCTCCCAAGTATAGCTGGGACTGCAGGTGCACCACCATGCCGGGCTAAGTTTTGTATTTTTTTTTTTAACAGAAACAAGGTCTCAAATATGTTGCCCAGGATGGTCTTGAACATCTGGGCTCAAGTGGTTCCCACTTCCGCCCCCACTTCAGCCTCCCAAGTGCTGGGATTACAAGTGTGAACCACCACGCCCAGCCAGGATACATTCTTGTATGACCTTTTACTTCGAAGCCGGGACTACAGGGGCCCTTCTGTGACACACAAACCTTATTCTATGAATTTCAGAAAATAGGAAACCTGAATTCCGGTCCTGCCCTTGTGACAATTAATGACGTGGGGAAGAAGTCCCTCAACCGGAGTCTGTTTCCTCATCTGTAAAACAGACTTCTGAGTTCCCTGCCAGCTCTGAGATTTCTGCTTGCCCAGCAGTGCAACCCAAGTCCCATTCTGCTGCTAGAATGTGCCTCTGATATTGTACGTAAGCCCCACAGAGCAGGGGCTTTGGAAGTTTGGCTCTGTCACATCACCAGTGTCTTGAGAGTATCCACACAATATGGATTTAGAGAATCCATAAGTGAATCTGTCTCCTAAAAATCCAGACTTCTAGTTCCCAATATTAAGCCTATCCTCTATTATATTTGCAGACACTTAAGAGCATGTCACTATATTCAGATACCATCCTTCAGATTTCAGTGTGTTGTTATTAATAGGAAATTGCAAGCAAGGTTTTTCATGTCTTAGGTTTTCCCTAAAGGTGTAAGTGCTACATGTTCTCTAGAAAAATTGGCAAATATATAAAGGAAAATACAAAGGTAACTTAATAGGTTATCATCCAAAACTGAGAAATATTACTAATGCATGTTGCATATTTTCTAGGGTTTTTAAAGTTTTGTTTCTAATCCATGAGGATTCCATTTTTGTATTTGTTATAAGCCTTCAATAAATTCAACTAGTTAGCCAGCGATGCTTATTTCACAAAAGACACAAATATTCGTTACATGTTTAACATGTACCCAAGTTAATTCATCACCTCTTACTGGCTCTGCAAACATACTTCTCACCATTCTCCAGTGGCCCAAGTCGGAATCCTAGAAGTCATCTTCACATTTTCCAGTGGTTTTTACTATGTCAAATAGGTGTCTGGGTCTTCTTTAAGATCTCTTTAGCAACCAAAAGTTAAGATCTCCTTAATTTTGGTGTTGCCTGTGTCTCCCAGCCTGCATTCACAACCTTCCCCAACTGACAAGGACCAGATTGAGCACTTCTGGCTCCACAAATGTGCTGTGCCCTCCCCGGACCTCAGTCCTTCACACCTTCTGCTAGCTTATTTCAAAACGCCCTTCAGGATCTTTTCCCCTGCTTACCTCCTACTTGCCCTTCAGAATCCAACTCAGACATCACTTCCACAAAGAAACTGAACTTAACTCTTATGGCTGCATCAAGTTTGTGTCTTCCCTGTAATGATGCCATAGCTCAGGTGATTTACATTTTCTAAGTTTATCTTTTATCTGTCTCCCATAAAGACTAAACTTTTTGAGATCATAGGACTTATATTCTTAGTTGTATCTTCCAGTGTCAGACACAAGAAAGTTGCTTAAAAATGTTAATTGGAATGAACGGAACATTCCTTTCTCTACTGATTTGTAATTCTACCTTTATGATATACTTAATGTGATATGCACTAAGATCTATTTCTTGGCTTTATTTTGTTAAAGCTGTATCTCCCTATCATTATCACATTATGTTACTTTAATGTATCACATTATTTTAATGTACTATGTTCTCATAATACATTTTAATATCTGATAAGGCACACTCTACACACACACATATTACTTCCATTTTCTCATCTGTTTAGTCTATGAGATGACCTTGAGAACTACATATTAGGTTTTCTCAAAGTCTTTGTAAATTTCCCTTGGCATTTTAATGGGATTATACTAGATCTAAAAGGATAATTATATTATCTGCAAGTAATATTTTTATCTCTTCCCCTGAAAATTTTAAAGTTCTCATTTATGTTACTTGGGTTACTGAATTGGCTAGAACTTCAGGGAACACTAAATACATTCATGATAGCAGATATCCTGGGAAATGTACCTTACTACCCAGATTTTATCAATATTATAAGCTATAAAATACTTAGAAAAGACTAATTTACTCCAGTATGGCTTTAAATAACAAAATTATTTGCAGGAGAAAAAAAACCAGGAGCCTAATTGTCTAAATAGGTTTTTTATCCTAAGGGCTTTGATATTGCCTCAGAAACATAAAATAAGGTAAAATATCTCAGAGCTGCTAAGTTTCTAATCACATTTCAGATTTATATTTTTCCACCACTGACCAATAGGAAGAAAAATTTCCGTGATCTTGACAAGAATGATTAATAGATGTTACAGCAATTTTTGTTTTGTTTTGCATTTTTGGTTTGTTTTGTTTCTGAGAGTGCAAGTTGCAGTTCAGTTTGTCCACGGCCTTTCTCGAAAGTTGGAGGCCACACCCTTAACCTTCACTTTATTATTTGTTGAGCTCTTAGTCTGTGCAGAAACCGTGCTGTGTCTTACATGCATTGTTTCATTTAATCTCATTTAATGCTTTGCAAATCAGGGCTCTTTGAGAACAGAACTAACAGGATATGAATGTCCTATTGCATGGAAATCTCCTCAGCTCAATATCCAAGTTCATTACTTGCAAGTTCTACTTTCCACCCAGTGACAGAACATAATTCAGGCAAGTTTTCCACCAATTTATAACGTTTCCTCCAGTGTTCAATAACGTTCCTTATTTCCACCTGAGACCTCACCGGAAAGTCCTTTAGTATTTCTATTTCTAGCTATGTTCTGTTCATGACAATACATATATTCTCTTAGGCAACAACTTTCCTCTCTTCATTTTGAGCCCACACAAAAAAATTGCTTTTAATGTCTATATATCTACCATCAATTCTTCAAGGCAATCTAGGTTTCTACTATGAACTATTTCAAAATTATTCCAATCTGTCACCATTACCCAGTACCAAAACCACTTTCACGTTTTTGGGGTTTTGTTATAACACCACCACACTTCCTGTACCAAAATCTGTATTAGTTTCCTCAGGCTGCCTAAGAAAAGTACTACAAATTGGGTGGCTGAAAACAAGAGTAATTTATTCTCTCACACTTCTGAAGCCTAGAAGTCCAAATTACTCAAGGTGTTGGCAGGCCCACGCGCCCTCTGAAGCTTTGAGGAGAGGACCCTTCCTTGCCTCTCCCAGCTTCTGGTGGCCCCAGGCATTCCTTGGCTTCTGGCTCCATCACTCTTATCTTTGCCCCCATCTTCACATAGTCATCTTCTCTCTGTGTCTGTGCATCTCTGTATCTTCACATGGCGTTCTCCTTGTGTGTCTATGTCCAAATTACCCTCTTCTGATAAGGACGTCAGTCAAAAATGAATTAGGGCCTACCCTAATGACCTCATTTTAACTCAATTAAATCTGCAAAGACCTATTTTCAGATAAGGTCGCGTTTGCAAGTACTGGAGGTTAGGACATTAAAACATCTTTTGGGGGGGTGTATATAATTCAACCTATGATTTTAAGATCATTCATTTTTGTGGAGGGTGTTATTTCATTTTTAAATGCAAACACTCAGTCTCGTAGGGACTGATCAAAATTGCATGGTTTGTAAATTATAAAGCTGTAACTCATACCTAGGTATGACTAACACCAAACCTATATTCTAACTTATTACCTAAGAAATTGTTAATGCTATGCCTAAAAATCTAATCAGCAATATCAGTCAGTGCTTCTTGGTTGAATTTGACACAACTCCATTTACTCCTTCCTGAAATAATTTCACTTGGCTTTCCTGAGAACTCACCCTACAGACAGCCCTTCTGTCTCACCATAACTTTCTCACAGTTGTCATTGGCTTTAGCTTTCCTGTTGGAGCTCCTTGTGTAGCAGCGCCCCAGGGTGGGTCCACTTCTCTGAGAAATCTCCCCTTCAGTGCTCTCAGTATGACTTAAAATACCACTCTATGTTAGTGTCTCTCAGATATATAACTCCACCTATGACCTCTCCACTAAACAACAGATTCGTTATTTCCATTGCCAGGTTATGTCTCTCCTTATATGTCTAATACTTTTCTCAGACTCAACATGGCAGAACTATTTGAGGTTCTTGTTGAAAACAAGCAAAGTCCTAATCTGATCATTTTTGCATATATGGTATTTGTAAGGTATTAGATAGCTGGCAAGATTCCTAGGAGGACAAGAGACTCAGACTTAAGGGCCAACAGCCAGGGACAATCCCCATATCACAACGTGGAACTGCTGGAGGGAGATACTAGTACCACCATTGCTGGGTACAGACACTGGACTCAGATGCTATGCCTAGAATCTCTGCATTTGCTGCCTCTGAAAACTGATGAGGCTGCTGACTCCATGGCCAGAATGGATGCCAACTTGGAGTTTCACATGTGTGTCTGATTGAGCCAGGGTCACAAGCTGCAACCCAGCCCTGGGGGTTACTGGTAAAGCAGGATTCTGACTTATATCTTAGAGAAACATGGATTCCTAAAGTAGGAGAAATCCTCATACATAGGAAGGATGCTCAGTCGTGCCCAGTGGCTAAGAAGAATGACAAATGTCTACCACAGTGGCCAAGTAGAACTCCTGACTCTCCTCAGTTCACCCATATCCTCAAGCTCTGCACCACAGAATCATACCTGATGGCATCTTCCCTTATCCTCCACATCTAACCTGTCATCAAATTGTCTCATTTCTGTCTCTAAAATATTGCTGGAGTTCATCCCTTTCTCTCCATCCAAGTTACGTGCATCATTTGCTTGGACGATGTGCTACAGTTGCCTCAGAGCTGGTGCTCCCACTTCCACTCTTGTCCCTAGACAGTCCAGTCTTTACACAGCCAACAGGCTGGTCTAAAACTACAAATTAGGTCAATTATTCTCTGCTTTAAGCCTCCAGAGTATTACCCGGGTATACAAGGTGCTGCATAGTCTAGTTCCTGCTCAACCCTCTAGCCTCACTGCATGTCTCCATGCCTACCCTTGCTGAGCTCCAAGAACAGCCACACAGGATTCTCTCCTATCCTTGGCTACAACAGGCTCATTCCAACCACAGGATCTTTGTGGTTGTTTCATCCACCCCAAAGTCTTTCCACAGCTGGATCCTTTTTGTCTTTCAGATCTCAGCTCAACAGTCACCTCTTCTGAGATCTATCATTCTAAGGGAATTCCTCTGCACTCTGTCCCAGCCTTAGTTTTATTTGCAATAGCATATATTATGATGTGACATTATCTTTCTTCTGTTTTATTGGCTGCCTCTCCTGACCAGCTTGCAAGTTTATCCAATTTTATCTACCTGTGTATTCTTAGGGCTTTCAACAGTGCCTGGCACAGAGTACAGATGACAAATATACTTGTGAAGTACCATCAGGGACCAAATAAATTGCATTGACTAAGGACTCTACAGCCAAAGAAAGATAAAATCACTGAGCTCTGTGGTGTTCAGACAAGATTCCATTGAAGTATTGAATCCTAAGCTTAGCCATGAGGAATGGGTAAGATGTGGACTTCAGTTCGATCACTTAACAGGATCCTGAACAAATAGGAAACAATTCAGGTGAGGAAGAGGAATTAGGAAAGGTCCAGAAGTGTAATGGGGAATCACAGTGAGAAAGCTTAGGATTGCAAGAGGCCAAAAGAGAGCACCATTAAGCACAGAGGTGGCCATCCTCTACTTACAACTGGCTCAAGGCCAGTCCTACTGGAGCATGCTCTCATCTGCAAATCATGTGCAAGTTTTCAGTGGCAGTCATGTGCTGACATCTCATTATCTAGGAGGAACCTCAAAGTCCCTTGAACATCTCATCAGGCTAGGATCTGGAGCTGACTGTCACAGCACCAGGGTGGACACAGAGGGAGCAGAGAGACACAGGACTCACAAAATAACAGGAAGTCAGCATGTTGCTGTTTGCTGATGATATCATTGTATACCTAGAAAACCCTAAAGACTCCTCCAAAAAGCTCCTAGAATTGATAAATGAATTCATCAAAGTTCCAGGATACAAAATTAGTGTACACATATCAGTAGTTCTGCTGTATACCAACAGTGACCAAGCTGAGAATCAAATCAAGAACTCAACCCCTTTTTACAATAGCAGCAAAACAATTGAATATTTAGGAATATACCTAACCAAGGAGGTGAAAGACATCTACAAGGAAAACTACAAAACACTGCTGAAAGAAACCATGGATGACACCAACAAATGGAAACACGTCCCATGTTCACGGATGAGTAGAATCAATATTGTGAAAATGGCCATACTGCCAAAAGCTCTACAAATTCAATGCAATTCCCATCAAAATACCACCATCATTCTTCACAAAACTAGAAAAGACAATCCTAAAATTCGAATGGAACCAAAAAAGAGCCTACATAGTCAAAGCAAGACTAAGCAAAAAGAACAAATCTGAATGCATCACATTACCTGACCTCAAACTATACTATAAAGCCATAGTCACCAAAACAGTACAGTACTGGTATAAAAATAGGCACATAGACCAATGGAACAGAATGGAGAACCCAGAAATAAAGCCAAATACTTAAACAGTTAACCAATCTTTGACAAAGTAAGCAAATCAAAGTGGGGAAAGGACACTCTATTCAACAAATGGTGCTGGGATAATGGGCAAGCTACAGGTAGAATAATAAAACTGGATCCTAATCTCTCACCTTATTCAAAAATCAACTCAAGATGGATCAAGGGCTTAAATCAAAGACCTGAAACCATAAAAATCCTAGAAAGTAACATCAGAAAAATGCTTCTAGATATTAGCTTAGGCAAAGACTTCATGACCAAGAACCCAAAAGCAAACACAACAAAAGCATTAATAAAGGACTTAAACTAAAAAGTTTCTGCACAGCAAAAGAAACCACCGGCAGAGTAAACAGACAACCCATAGAATGGAAGAAAATCTTCACAGTTTATATATCTGATAAAAAACGATATCTGGAATCTACAGGGAACTCAAATTAGCAAGTAAAAAACAAACAATCCCATCGAAAAATGGATTGAATAGACAATTGAGAATAGACAATTCTCAAAAGAAGATATACAAATGGCCAACAAACGTATGAAAAAATGCTCAACATCACTAATGATCAGAGAAATGCAAATCAAAACCACAATGTGATACCACCTTACTCCCGCAAGAATGGCCATAATCAAAAAATAAAAAAATAATAGACGTTGGTAGGGAGGTGGTAAAAAGGGAACACTTTTACACTGCAGGTGGGAATGTAAACTAGTACAACCACTATGGAAAACGGTCTGGAGATTTCTTAAAGAACTAAAAGTAGAACCACCATGTTATCCAGCAATTCCACTACCGGGTATCTACCCAGAGAAAAAGAAGTCATTATACGAAAAAGATACTTGCACGCACTGTGTATAGCAGCACAATTCGCAATTGCAAAAACATGGAAGCAGCTCAAATGCCCATCAATCAATTAGTGGATACAGAAATTGTGGTATATATACCATGAAATACGATTCAGCCATAAAAAGGAATTAAATAATGGTATTCACGGCAACCTGGATGGAATTGGAGACCAGTATTCTAAGTTAAGTAATTCGGGAATAGAAAACCAAACACCCTATGTTTGCTTCACTCATAAGTGGAAGCTAAACTATGAGGATGCAAAGGCTTAAGAATGATACAATGAACTTTAGGGACTTGGAAAGGGTGGCAGGGGGTGAGGGATAAAAGGCTACAAATTGGGTGTAGTGTATACTGCTCAGGTGATGGGTGCACCAAAATCTCACAAATCACTATTAAAGCACTTACTCATGTAACTAAACACCACCTGTTTTCTAATAACCTATGGAAATTTAAAAAAAAAAAAAAAAAGGAAGAAGGAAAGTAAATCCAGAAACCTTGAAATAGAATCACATTGAGAAGCACACAAAAGAGGAATGTCAGGCCCATGAACCATAAAAGGGGAGAAACAGAGGCAGATATCCAGGAGGGAGGGACAACCTGGACCCCCTGAATGCACAGTGGCATAACCCCCATGCGACAGTGACACCCACCTCACTGCCTGCTCAGTATCATCTGCTTACCCTTAAAGCCCAAGTCCCTGAGCTTAGAGAGGAGGAAGCAACAATACACATTAGCAAATTGAGGAAGAAATAATTTTTTTACTGCTGCAGTTTAATATTAAGCTGCAGCTTAATATTAATTAAGCTGGTAGTAAGATGCAAGTTTCTCTCTAAATTTGCGTATTCATCTTCTTCTAACAGCACTTAATGACTACGATCTGTACATTAAAAAGTTCAGACTACCAACTTGCATAAATTCCTGTATTTGTCCATGGTCAGCAAGTTTCAGAAGCTGGATAAAACCCAAAGTCTCTTCTCAGGAAGCTGGGGGATGGGTTTCTTAAGGAACTTATAAATTCTAAGAACCCTGCCTCAGAACAACAATCTATGAATTTCCTAAAGAGTTGGTGTGCAAATTGTCTGCATGTGGGTTTTCTCCTCTCTGGATTTTCTATAATGTTGCCTTGGTCTCAATACGGGTTAATTCACTGTGAACTATGCTTCTTACCAGCTGTCCCCCATCCCTAACACTGCACAATTTCCTGACCCATGTGCTGAGGGGATGCAAACTGGAGTTAACAACCACCTGAACAAGGAAGCAGGCCATCAACATCATACTGTGTGGCTGTGAAGAAATAACTTACCTTTACCTGTAAATCCTTGTTTCCTATTTCAGAGGTGTTTTATATTATTAATGTGGGATCTGTACTAGGGATAAGGCTGTGGGAGGCTGGTGAGTTTCCACTTGGAGAAGGAGGTCAACCAAATTAGGAGAGGGGCTTGTCCCCAAAGACATGGCTCTAGGCAGGCCACTAAGATGAATTATGAACTTCTATGTGGCATTCTGTATTCCTTGTATATAACAAAGATTTCAAATTTAATAAGAAAAAAGGCAGAATGAGATATTTTTAAAATACAAGACACCTCAACAAAAAAACATACAAATAGCACATAAGCATATTGTCTCAGTCTATTTGTGTTGCTACAACAAAGTATCTTGGGCTGCGTGGCTTATAAACAACAGAAGTTTTTTCTTACAATTCTGGAGGCTAGGACATCCAAGATTAAGATGCTGGCAGATCAAATACCTGCTTAGGGCCACTTTCTGGTTCATAGACGGTGCCTTCTTGCTATGTCTTCACATGGTAGAAGGGGCAAACAAGCTCCGTGGGGCCTATTTTATAAGGGTACTAATTTCATTCATGAGGACTCCACTCTCATGACCTAATCACCTTCCCAAAGACCCAAGCTCCTAATCTTACCAAATTGATGATTAGGTTTCAGCATTTGAATCCTGGGGAGCCACAAGCATTTAGACCATAGCACATATGAAAATATGCTCCACATCATATGTTATTAGGCAAATGAGAATTAAAACAATCAGATACCACTATGCACCTATTTGTCTAGTAGGACAGCCAAGATACAGAACACTGACAACATCAGATGCTGACAAAGATATACAGCAACAGGAACTCTCATTCATTACTTGTGAGAATGCAAAATGGTACAGCTACTTTGGAAGACAGGAGCTTTTCTTACAGAAACCAAATATATTCTTACCATAGGATCCAGAAATTGTGCTCCTTGGTATTTTCCCAACGGAGTTAAAAACTTATGTCCACACAAAAGCCTGCACACATTTATAGCAGCATTTTTATTACTGCCAAAATTTGGAAGCAATTGTAATGTCCTTCAGTATGTGAATAATAAAATGTGGTACACCCAGACAATAGAATATTCAGAGCTAAAAAGAGATTGGCTATCAAGCCATGCAATGGCATGAAGGAATGTTAAATGCATACTACTAAGTGAAAGAAGTCAATCTGAAAAAACTACATACTGTATGATTCCAATTATATGACATTCTGGAAAAGGCAAAGCTATGGAGATGGCAAAAAGATCAGGGTCAGCGGGAAGGGAGGGATGAAGATCAAGGGTCAATGGAGAGGGAGGTGGAGCAGAGGATTTTTTAAGGCATTTAACTACTTTGCTTGATAGTATAATTGTAGAGATACACTTATACATTTGTCCAAACCGGTAGAATGTCCAACATCACAAATGAAATCCAATGTAAACTGTGGACTTTGGGTGACAATGACGTGTGAAGGAAGGTTCACCAAATGCACAACTCTGGTGGAGGATGTTAATGGGGGATCCTGTGTATGGGTGGGAAAAGGGATATATAGGAACTTTCTGCACCTTCTGCTCAATGTTGCTATGAACCTAAAACTCCTCTTAAGAAAATAAACTCTAAAAAAAAGAATACAAGAACAGGAGGGAAATGGGAGAATTATTTTCATGTTGCAAGTTATACCTTTTATCTACTAGCTGAGGTTATCAAGATGAATGGCCTCTTGATAAGCGAAATTGAAATCCTGCCATCCATCCCTTCACTAAGAGAACAGTGGTTGTTTTTGGTTAGTCATTATATTATTGATATATTTGCTGCCGTCCATTGCAGATCATGGTGGGTTAATCCTATGGCAGTCTTGAAAGTCATTCCTGGAGGGCAAGTGTCAACCTATCCTCATTGCAAGTAAGAAAAACAACCTTAGGAGCTGAAGAAATAAGAGATTACTAGCAGGCGAACCCCTTCACCACGACTAAGAAACTTCTCCCAGGAAGTGAAGTTATTAAAGTTTGATGTACTTGACAAGTTGAGGGCGGGGGTGAAAAGTGCTGCTGTTTCTTAAGGCAGCAACACATCATCACCACCTGCAGTAATGATAGGCCTTCTCCTCCTCAGAGCTGAGAAAGACAGTCACGTAAAGAAATGCATCAGCAGAGTGGGTGAGAAAAAATGACTCAGGTATTGTATTTTCTGTGTGTTTTCAAGAAATGTATCACTCTACAGATAGATCTGATTTAGTAATATTATAGAAAATCATATATGGTTTTGGTCCCTAACAGAACTATCTATTATTTATCCAGAGCCTACTTTGTAATAGCTATGGTTCACATTACCTCACTGAATTCCTCCACATGTTATTTTCTAATTTTATTAATAAGTAAACTGTACTCTGGGAGATTTTCATTAAGCTAAGATCACAAAATTAGTGTTCTTTGCACCAAACTACCCTACCTACCCTTACTTATGCCAAAAGGTCGTGTTGGTAAACTAAAAATCAAATCCAAAAAAGCCTAGGCTTTCTAACTAATCCCCTTCTCTGCAGGTGGCTGAAGACCTAGAAGACAAGAATGTTTTACAATATACAAGAGGTGGAATATGCAGGAATAACTTCAGTGATAATAAGCGATATGTTAAATAGTAAAATCTCAAAATGTTATAGACAGAAGCAGTATTTTCAAATAATCACAAGGAATAAAATGAAGTAGAAAATAAGTTGACATGAATGGGGAGCTATTCATTCAAACTCATCTAGATGCCACTCTTCCTAGAAAAATGTAGAGCTCAATCTTCCTATAGCTTCAGCTGCTCACTGTTAACTGGGAACCCCCAAGTGCTAGGAAAAACAGATCCTTTTCCTATCATATGGTAATTAACTAGTGTCAGACATTCTGTAGAGCATATTGGAAGAAGAAAGCCTCTTTTGAAATTGAGTGAATACAGACACTGTATCACGATTGAACTGTGAGAAATTTTGGACCAGACATTCAGTATTCTCTACAACCATCCTAAGTTCAGAAGAGATCTAACACAAGAACACAGAGGAGAAATCAGCAGAACATAGACAACAAAGGTGGAGAAATGTGATCCAATAGGGCCCGAGTCAGACCTGATGAAGCATCTTCACTACCAACCTAAAGATAAGTTATTCTGCTTGTTATATATTCATTTATGTTGCTTGTTGAATATTGACCCATGCTAACAGTGACAATGGAATAAATGGAATGTGGGAACTTGTTCATAGTGCAAAAGTCCTCATTTTCAATGAACAGCTTCTGCCACCTTTTACTGAGGAATAAGGGACCTCAGAGTAGACACTTGACTTACCTACTGGTTTACACTAGGCCCTTGTCTTCTTGCATTTTATACTTTTCTCTTTCATCTCCACCCCTGCTCTCATCACCCTCCTCCTCTCCTATAGACACCCACTCTAATGAATTTGATACTTCTTAAATATGCATCAGTGTAAAAATAGTTTTGTAAGTATATGTGTGTTCAATTTGAATAAAGGTTATTATGCCTTGTTTCTTCTGCTGCTTTTTACTATTTCTTTTTTGTCTTCTTTTTTCACTATGTACTACGCTATTAACATTTCTCTATGTAGCTGTATACATTATTACATGATAGATGTATGTGTATACACATGTATATATTATAGTATTGCTGCATAGTATTCCACAGAATGCATTCTCCTCTTTAATGAATTTCCACATGGCTGGGGAGTCCTCACCATCATGGTAGAAAATGAAGGAAGAGCAAAGTCATGTCTTACATGGCAGCAGGCCAGAGAGAGCATGTGCAGGAGAACTCCCCTTTATAAAACCATCAGATCTCATGAGACTTATTCACTATCATGAGAAGAACATGGAAAAAACCCTTCCCCACGATTCAATTGCCTCCCACCAGGTCCCTCCCTTGAGACACAGGGATTAGTACAATTTAAGGTGTCATTAGGGACACAGAGTCAAACCATATCACTAGTGATGGATGATTAGGTTGACCCACCTACATAAACAGTATTACATGGATTCACATATAGAAACCTGTGAGTTCTCTGCAGCAAATACCCAGAAGTGAGATTTCTGGATCTTAAAGTAAATGTTAACTTACCTTCAGTAAGTTCTGCCCCAAGCACCTTGGAAATGACTGTACCAATTCCTACTAATGGATACGCTTATCCAGTCCAACCAGAAGTGGTGCCTGTTTCCCTACATCCTTATCCATTCTTTGTATTGTGCAATTTGTCCATTTTTGCCTAACTTATATATGCTGAATAGTATTTTACCATTTCAGTTTGCTATAAACTGATTACAAAGGAAGTAGATCTTTCTATACTTGTTAGCAAATTAACATTTGTTCTTCTTTGAAATTCCTGGTCTTCCTGAACTGTCCATTTTTAAAGAAGTTTCTGTGTCTTTTTTGCTGATTTGTCTAGAATTTTTATATTCTTTGTCAGTTTTAAACATCGCAAACATCTTCTCCCAGTCTGAACCACCCTTCATTTAACTTATTCTGTGAAATCTTTTGTCATATTTCTAAAGTTCTAAGTTTAAAAAAACTTTAAATATTGTTATAACTATATTTTAGATCAAGGTGACTGCTGACAATTGAGGTAAGGATCTGGTGTTCACAGTGGGCAGACCAGACAACTGTTTTAGAGTGTGGCCCTAGCTAAATATATTCCTGTCTGGCTGCCACATTTAGAAGCACTTGGGAACTTTATTTAATTCACTTAATTTATTTTATGGCTGATATTCACCTGCCTTCACTTCCCTAAGACAAACTGTCTTGAAGCCACAGAAAAATTAAGCCCATGGTTTATTGGGCACATCATCTCTAAAAATAAACTAAAAGCTGAATTTCTCACTATCTCATCCCCAACCCCTGCAGCAACAGGGTAGCTCCTTGCTCAGATGCCTTACATTTCTTCAACTTATATTTTATCTTTCATGATGATTTTGCCGTGAAAATCATTGTCTCTCCTTATGCATCACAAGAATGTGCATCTTTTCTTAACAGTTCTCATTCCATCAACCTCTCTGTATGTTTGTGTCATAGACACTTGACCTTCTAAACTCTAGTTGCTACAGAATTCTATACATTTTCTTCATCTGCAGAAGCTCCTTATGTCATGGATAGATCTCAATCCCTTGTCTTCATTGCCTAACATATATGTTTACCACCATATTATACTGTCTTCACTCATCAAGGCTGACCTCAGTCATTCAAAAAATATTAAATAGCACCTTAATGTAGGAACTGCCATCTGGACCAGACAATCGTGCTTTGAGAAAAAGTATGAGTTATACTAAGCTGTAAAAAACAACAACAACAACAACAAAAAACCACTATTTTTTTAGCCAGGTGTGGTAGCTCACACCTGTAATCCCAGCACTTTGGGAGGCTGAAGCGGGCGGATCACAAGGTCAGGAGTTCAAGATCAGCCTGGCCAACATGGTGAAACCCCATCTCTACTAAAAATACAAAAATTAGCCAGAAGTAGTGGCACACGCCTGTAGTCCCAGCTACTCGGGAGGCTGAGGCAGGAGAATTGCTTGAACCTGGGAGGCAGATTTTTAACATTCCTACAACCAGCTATTTCTCATTCTCATTTAGTAGTTCTCATTTAGTAAAATGTGATGACTCCACATGGCATCTGCATATGCTATTGCCTTCTGCCTCTTTCATCACAGAATGGTGAGCATCACTGTTATGCTACACAGCTGAATGCACTTAACAGGTGTATACCCCAGTGCCCTCCAGTCCTTTTATCCTGAGAAAGAGAAAACCATCAGGGGCTAGCCTGATACAGCTAGCCATTAGCATTCTCCTTTCAAACACACAATTTCTTAGAACATGAACATCAGACAAGGCCACTCTGCCACCACAATGGATCAAGACAAAAACAAGATCCCTTGTAATCGTGTTTGAACAGACACTTAACGGACATTTTCCAAGACACAAAATACCAAACATCCCCTTCTCGTAGTTAACATATGACTACTGGTTCTTTGCCAGTAACAGTTTTAGCTGTTTAGCAGTCTGCCCTGCCTAGACAAGTTATTAAAATACCCAGTCTCTTCTTCCTAGCAGTATCAAATTCAAAGAAAAGCTCTGCTTCCTTAAGCCTTCCCCAAGATCACCTAACCCAAGCCCAGATCTTAGATAAATTCTTCGTGGTGTGTGTTCTTCCTCACTGCAAGGAGTAATAAGCCCAACTTGTTCAACTACAGATGTGCTCCTCATGGTCTTTGGCTCGAAGACATTGCCAATTTCATTAAACCCATGAAATAATATATAGCACACTAATAAAAGCAGAGGCTTTAGAATTCTGACTCTACTACCCATTGGTATTATGGCTTGGAAATGTTAATTACTCCAAATCTCATATTTTCTCTTCCATAAATTAAGATAACCAAGAACTCAAAAAGCCCATGCAAATATACCTCATAGGGTTTCTGTGAGCAGGACTTCCATGAACAGTGAAGCATACTAGGCACTGCACAACTCCAGAGAACCTTCACATACACTGGATTTGTTCACATGGCAGTCCTGGCTATGAAATAATGCATGTCAAGTGCTTGGCACCATGTCTGCCACATTTGAAAGACTCAATAAGTAACAGCTATAATTGCTAAGCATGCTTAAGCCTGTAACAGAGTGAGCACTGTCCTGAGTATTAATGTTGCCTTTTTGGCTGAGCAAGTGGCTCCCTCCATAATGTGATTAGATCAGTAAAGCCAATTTGAAAAAGGTGCCAGGAACACCATCTGCCCTAGATCACCCCCAATGGACTGTGAAATGTCTCACATTCCACCATCCCAGGCTCTGTGTACTAACAGCTGGTCCCTTGTCCTTGGTGATCGGAAGTCACAGGAATGATAGCGCTGGTGAGGCATCTCCGATTTACAAAGCTTTGCCTTTCCTTATTTCTTTTGGTTCTCATAAAACCTTGTCAGAAAAAGTGTTTAGGAAATATTATTAGGATGCCTATTTTATAGATGATAAAGATATGTTCAGAGAGGTGACTCATCCAAACACACGTCAACTAAGTGGCAGGGGCATGATACCAACAGACCTTCTGACCCCAAACCAGTGCTCATTCCATCAAGACACACTGACTCTCAGTGCTGGGAAAATCTGGTTACATACAGGTGCCAAGCATCTGAAATGCAAGGGAAAAACTAGGAGAGGACCCTTGCTGATGGCAAGACCTATTCTATTCACGCTGTGTCCTTGGAGCAAATGAAGACACTGGCACACCATACGAGGTCATTTGGGATCCTAGTCTAACATCTGTCAGAGGAACTACGTTATCTCCCAGCTCTGTACGTGAAGATCTAATGATATTGTTTTGAAAAAAAAAAAAAAATCACGCAAACAGTGTGCTTAGTACCCTCATCAATTGTGTCTCCTTTGCTGGCATACTTGAGTTCCCAAGTAAATTCTCTCCAGGCTCCATTACCAAGGGGCGAAGGGGACAAGAAAGCTAATGCACAGCAAGCACTTGCTACAGAGAAAGTACAGCAAGAAAAGCATGTTAAGATGTGCTAGCCACGTATTTATTTTGTCAAGAATTACCTCATTCGACCAGGCACGGTGGCTCACACCTGTAATCCCAGCACCGAAGGAGGCCAAGGCTAGAAGATTGTGAGTCCTGGAGCTCCAGACCAACCTGGGCAACATAGTGAAACCCCGTCTCTACAAAAAAAAAAAAAAAAAATTAGCTGGGTGTGGTGGCTAATACCTGTAATCCTAGCACTTTGGGAGGCTGGCACAGGAGAATTGCTTTAGTTCAGGAGTTCAAGGCTGCAGTGAGCTATGATAATGCTACCGTACTCCAGCCTGGGTGACACAGCGAGAGGCCATATTTAAAAAAAAAAAAAAATTATCTCATTCACAGGAACAATAGACACTGGGGACTCCAAAAGGGAAGAGAGAGAAAGGGAAGTAAGCATTGGAAAACTTCCTATTGGGTACTGTCTTCACCATTTGGGGATCAACTGAAGCCCAAACCTCAGCATCAAGCAATATACCCTTGTAACAAAAATGCATGTGTACCCCTCAAACATAAAATAAAATACTTACACATACATTTTAAGGGATTACCTCATTCAATTCTCACAACAACCCTATGAGGTCAACAGGATTTCCCCTCAGGTAACGAATAAGGAACCGAGGTTCAGAGATGTGAGGGAACTTGGCCAGGCTCACAGTGTACCTGGGGAAGCTGGCGTTTTGAAGCAGTGTTCTGCTACTTTACACTCCAGGCACTTTGCATTTACCACGTGGCCTCTCACCTGTGTGAAGGAGCCAAAACGTGTTCAGCTGGTTTGAAGGGGCGCGCTAGGAGCTGACAATCGTACATTGCATTACCTTTTCTTCTCCCAAATATCTCTTCCAAAAGTATTTTATTTTCCGGTAGTGTCAATGTCCTTATTAAAAGTAGTGGCTGGTGATGGGAATTGTAAGCAGGCCAGTGGGAAGAGCAAGGACAGACCCTGAGCTGAAACCACTCAGCTAAGCAGCTTCTAGATTCCTAACCCTTAGAAATTACGTGATCCTGGTGCAAATCCTATTTGTTAAAAAGGAAATAAAATGAAAGAATCTGAGATAATAAGCCTTTATTGTTTTAAGCTGCTAAATTTGGAGGTAATTTGCCACACAGCAGTAGATAACTACTACAGAGAGAGAACTAATGTAGGGGATAAAGAACCTGCCCAATGTCATCCACAGATTAGCAACAGTGTCAAGAAAAGGAAAATTAGAATAAAATGTTAAATAAATAAAATAAAGTGACCCAAGATGGCTATAGGTGAGACATATGGGTAATAAAAACTAGGCCTATAAATTAAATCTGAACTCTCATCTGCAAAGCTAGAGTCTGTCAAATATTTTATCGACAGTTATTGATTATACTTTTGTTCATTAGATAGAACATAAAGGCAAGATAAAATCAATCATCCCTCTCTAGACCCTAACACATCTACATGCTCATTAACCTTTTACCTTATATGTGCTAACCATGTATTTGTTTTGTCTTATATCTAACGTCACTGTGCACCAATCAAAATTATGAAAATACCACCTTTACTTCACTACCCCCATTCTTCTATTTTCTATGAACAAAACGTATAAAGACCACATCCTGTGGCTGGACACAGTGGTTCATGCCTCTAATCCCAGCATTTTGGGAGGCCAAAGCAGGGGGATTGCTTGAGGCCAGCAGTTGGAGACCAGCCTGGGCAGCAAAGTGAGACCCTCATCTCTACAAAAAAATGTACCAAAAAGAAAAAAAAAAAAAAGCCAGGCATGGTGGTGCACACCTGTAGCCCTAGCTACTCAGGAGGCTGAGATGAGGGGATTGCTTGAGCCTAGGAGGCTGAGGCTGCAGCAAGCTATGATTGCATCAGTGAACTCCAACCTGAGCAACCGAGAGAGACCCCATGTTAAAAAAAATTAAAATTTAAAAAATATTGTGTCTTGTGTAGGTCACTTTGGGACACATTCTTGGTTTGTGCTAAGTCTGTGTTTCCTGGGCTATTAGTACTCCAACTTGGCTCAAAATAAAAAGAACTTTAAAATTCTTTAAGTTATAGTAGCTGTTATTTAATCTTTCAGTGGACAACAGTAAGGACAAAATGTCAGGCCCATCACCCTGGGTGAGGAGCTCTTTCGAACCACCCCCAGTCACCTCCATGGAATGCCCATTTCCCCTCCTACATTTCTTTCTTCACTTCAGAATGGGCAAGGTCTTCTCCAAGTAGAGAGAACAGACACTAATGGTATGGAGCGTGGTGGGGGCTGTGCTGTGGGATAGCATGGAGAGATGGGGTGTGTTAAAATATGAGAGACACCTTTGTTTTATATTCATCTCTGATTTGTATTTTCTGAAATTTAGCCCATTTCTCAGAAGAAAGAACAGATGGAGAATCATTAGAATAAAATATTCCAAGATGGAGAAAAGAGGAAACCACGTCTGCAGATTGTAGAATCGTGGCTGGCCACTAATGAATTTGATTTTTCAAAGCGACTTACAACTTAACCAAAGAGCAACGTTCTTAGAAAACTCATCTTCTGATTATACCTCAATTCCCAGGTCCTTAAAATATAGTGTATCTTTATTACAGACCCATTAGCAAGACTCTATTCGATGTAGAGCTATCCTCATTAGGTACTGGTTTAATTTGTCAGGGTCTTAAAAAGAATAATTCTATTAAATATTCCATTATGTAAATCACATGAAGAAATTTATTTGCAATAGCCAAAAGCAGCTAGATGTAACTAAGACCACTTAAGAAGCCTCTGCAAGATATCTACTACCTTGAGCATGTCTTTCATCGGATCCATATTGAGAACTGCAAGTCATTGTCTGTCTTTACCAGAGACAACATTAACATGCAGCCATTTCTTAGAGGAAATAAGGTAGTAACCAGGAGTATTTGGACAATATAAATTTGCATCTGTAAAGCGTCTGCCTAGAAATTATTGATTTTCTCTTCCCCGAAAAGCCTATTAAAAGGAAATATCTTTTCTAATGCTTTCCAGGGGGCCTCCAGGAAATCATTACTGGTAGAGACTGTTGTTTTATGGGTCTTTGGATGGGAGCTTTAAATATGAACATGAAATGTGAAAAGGAAGGATGTGATAAGCAGACTCCTGCTGAGAGCTGGCTTTTATTCATTGCCTGTCCTCTCGTTTATTTCTCCAGGCAATTAGCCCAGGCTGTCGCTGTGGGAACCATCCTTTGAAAGACTCCTCCTCCTGGAGAAATTTTTACAGAGTCAAAAGCTGGATTTCATTCCTACTCCTCACCTGCACGCCACCCTCGACCCTACCCTTTCCACCTCTTCCCAGGAGCCTCCTCCTTCCTGCCACCAGCCTCTCACCAGAGTTCTCACTCTCTGGTGTCCGGGCTAAAGCTTGGCACTCGCTGGGACTGGCTGCTTCATGACAGCCCTCAGAAGGAGACCAGGAGCCAAGGCCAGGAACAGTCTGGAATGCCTGGGAGGCAGAGACTGTCTCTGCCTGAGATGGGCAGGTGGGACAAAGCATTGTACCCAAAGGTGTGGCTTCATCAGAAATGGTTTAGTCAGGCACTGCAGGCCCAAACACAGTACAAGGAACTCCCCAGCAATCTTCAAGTGGGAAAACACAGTCTTAGGAATGATGGTTTGATGGCAAAAATGAGGAAGATAAAAGTAGCTGTGTTCTACTGATCACTGACCATGTACATTTACTTTTTCGGTGAATCCCTACAATTCAGGGAGGTAGGCACGATTACCCTAATTTACCAATGATGGGTACAATTTGCCCTTGATTACAGGTTTACGAATAGCAGAGCTGGTTTTTAAATCCAAGTGCAACGGACTCCAGAGCCCTCACTCTAAGCCGCTGACCTCCTCTAAGAGGTCGTACTTAACCAGCTTTGCTTTTGCTCACCATCAAATTCACAGGAACATCAGCCTCTTTCAAAGCCTCAAGACCTACACAAACGAGTTTAAGCGTTGTCTATTGTGAGTCCTCTCAATAACCTTGAGGTACCGTCAGAGGGAACATGTTTAATTGAATATTTAGTTACAAAACATTCAGTTTGTGTCAGGAACTGTGCTAGTCGATGAAGATAGAGATCAGAGAAGCTAGGACACTGGGGCAGCGGACAATAAGCCAACTGTCACCAAAGTAAAGATAAAGTGCCATCTGGGATAAGGCCATGGAGACGTATTCAGTGTCATGAGAGATGACAACAGAGATGTAATGTATATGAGGTAGTATGGAGAGGCCTCTCCAAGGACAGAAGGGTGAGCAGCACTTAGGAGTTAACCAGGAAGGGTGGGAGGAAGGGCACTCCAGGCTAAAGGAACAGCACGTGTGACAGCCCTGAGGAGGGCAGGAGACTAAAGCATTTGAGGACCTAAAAGATGGTCCAAGTGGCAAGCAGGGGAAACAGCAGGTGATGGGCTGGCCAGGGGGCAGGAGGAGGATCATTTAGCATTTTAAGGGATTCCTATTCACCTCCCAGGTGAAATAGGAAGCCATTGAAAGACCTGGTATGGGAGACACACAGTTGGAAGCTCACAGGGGCTGTTATAAGGATTGGGATGAGAACAAGGTCATTAGGGAGGCTATTAGAGTGGCACAGAAGAGACATACAGGAAGGTGGTTTATACTGGGGGACTGTGTTATGAAAAGAAATAGAGAGAGGGCTGGGTGTGGTAGTTCATGTCTGTAATCCCAGCACTTTGGGAGGCCGAGGCAGGTGGATCACGAGGTCTGGAGTTCAAGACCAGCCTGGCCAACATGGTGAAACCCCATCTCTATTAAAAATACAAAAATTATCTGAGTACTGTGGCAGGAGCCTGTAATCCCAGCTACTCGGGAGGCTGAGGCAGGAGAATCACTTGAACCGGGGAGGAGGAGGTTGCAGTGAGCTGAGATTGCGCCACTCTACTCTAGACTGGGCAACATAAACCTGGTGGCTCAAAACAACAGAAATGTATTTTCCCACAGTTCTGGAAGCCGGAAGTCCAAACATCAAGGTGTTGGCAGGGCTGTGCTCCCTCAAAATCTCTAGGGGAGGATCCTTCCTCTCCTCCTCCTAGCTTTGGTGGCTCCTGGCCCTCCATGGCTTGCAGATGTGTACCCCAAGTCTCTGCCTCCATCTTCACATGGCCCTCTTGCCTCCAGGTCTCCTCTGAGACTCTGTATCCAAATCTCATTTTTTTTTCCCGTTATAAAGATGCCAGTCAATGGCTTTAGGGCCCACCCTAATCCATTATGATCTTATCTAACTTGGTTACATGAGCAAGAAACCTATATCCAAATAAGACCACATTCACAAGGACTGGAGGTCAGGACTTGTGAATGTGACCTTATTGGGAATGTCTTTTTTGTGGAGGAAAGGGAGAGATGACATAATTCAACGCCCCACAGGAAATAAAGATGTCAAGTGTAACTTCTGAGTTTCCCTCAGGAGTAACTTGGTCAATGGACGTGCTCAATTCTTAAATTAGGAAGAATTGGGGAGAAGCAGGATTGGGTCCAATTTAGAGCATGTTACATTTGAAATACCAATGAGTGTGAAACCGACGGGTTAATTTGATCAGGGCTGCCTGCCTGCCTGCCTGCTTTTAGTTGCTTGTTTTTCTTTACTTTTTTCTTATTTTTCTATGAAGCTGAAGGCTGTGGTAGCTAAAGGCCACACCACTGAACACTGAAACTTAACCTTCACTGGCCACTGTATAGATAACATTCATAGGTCACCATGGCAACAGTAGATTCAGTTGTTATTCAGGAACTTGTGCCACCTCCTGTCTCATTCAAACTGATTGAGACCACCAACCCTTCAATTGGGCCTGCACAAGTATCCAAGAGGTGGCCTTTTGACATCAGGAGGCAAAAAACTCCTCCAGATCATGCTAACACTGCCATTTTCTGTACATATGTCCTATGAAATGCCATGAACTCTGACTACACTCATGTAGAATGAATTTGTTACTTCACTTACCCCCGCTACCAACCACCTCTTCCCATCCCTTAGACCACCCACTCCCCTAACCTGTCAATATCCCTAAACCTCATCTTCACGAAGGCAGATTTGACAGCTGTTCTCTTACCTCCTTGCTTGGTGGTCTTACAGATAAAGCTTTTCTCTTTTGCAAAACCTATGCCACAGTGATTGATTCACTCCATGTGGGCAGAATGGACCTGAACCTGGCCAGTAAAAAATGTAGATGTCCAACTAGTAATTGATAGGAAGGTATTAAGCGAAAAAGAAAATTCTCAGCCAGAAATACACATTTAAACTCAACGAAGTCAATGAGATCATGTAAGGAGGGAGATTATGCACCAAACACAATTTTCAATAAATTGTAATGCCATCAGAAAACATGCTTTTTGAGTGAAAGACAAAATATGCAGAATTACATATATGTGACAAAGTATTTATATATAAAACATATGTGAATATAAATATGCAAGCAAATTAATTTTGATATATATAAGAAGAAAGGAAATTGACAAGTATTGGTAGTGTCTATCTCACAGCCACTTTTCGTTTATCCTTATGCTTTTCAGAATTTTCCAAATTTTTATCATTGGGTATGCATTTTTTAATAAAATTGTTTTAAAATATAAACTATTCAGAAATTTAATATGACTGAAATATGGAATATAGAAAAAGAAGACTGGAAAAAAAATGAAGCTAAATGGTTGTTTTTGAGCCTAATCTAAGTTGCCAAACAAAGCAATTTGTTTTTCATTCTATATGCAACAGGGAATCCTAATGGTCTTGAAAAAAATGGACATGGACTGATTATACCATGGAATTTAGTTATAGCTGTTTTTTTGACTGAAGATGTAATATAACCTAATTATAGAAAAAAATGGACCCACAGGAAATTACAGATCCACTGTTAACATTTTTTAGTATTTCCTTCCAACACTCTTTTTGTGCCTATTTTTTACAGGTTAGATCAATTTTTAAACAGCTTCCTTTTTTAATTCACCATGATATGAAAAACCTATCACCATGAATTTGAACATCCCTCAAAGTATAATTTTATTGACTAATAACTGCTATGCCATGGAGATAACATTATTCACTTACCTGTTCCTCTATGTTTGCATACATTTTTCATTTTCATTTTTAAATAAATTATCAATAATGCTGTTATCAACATCTTTGTTCGAAAATTTCTATCAGAATGTTCATTGAGAGTCAAGTATTAGCAGGTACTGCAGTAAATGCTAAGGAAACAAAGATGAATTAAATAAGGTCCCTGCCGTCTAGTAAAAGAAAAAAGTCTAAGATAGAAAGACTTCCAACATAAAGTGACATAGAAAATACCTATGTGTCTATCTCTCCATCAGAATCATTTCTTGCTCTTAATGAGTTTACACCTTGCTAGAGGAACAGACAACAAGCAGTCACTTTCAAGGTAATACGGTAACGAAGAGGAGTCCACACAAGTCTGGGCTTTTAAATTAAGCAAGTGAGGGGCATAATGAAAGGGTGCATGGCAAGATGACCTGGCTACAATGAGAGACCAGAGGCACAGAAGAGGCCTTGGGCTACTGTCTTTGTCTAGGCTGGAAGTTACAAGAGGATGGAATCAGGGGGACAAGAGGAAACCGGAAGAGGAAAGAAGCCTTTTCAAAGGAAAAACTGAAAGAGGGACACACGTGACAGCTCTTCCCAGCTGGGTTCTGTATGTATGCCTGGTCTCCCCAACAAGACAATAGGCAGCTGTCAGACAGGAGCTCCTTGTCCCATCCCAGTGCACACTCAGTGCTATCAGGCAGTTGGCTGAAAAGACAGTGTGATGGCCAAATAAAGTAAAAAGAGAAATGTAATAAAGGAGCCAGGGGTAAATGCACAAAAGTTGTGGGGTGATCTGTAGTCTCATTGGGGTGCCTCTCAGAAGCCAGAAAATCTCACTGCCATCTCTATTTCCACCTGGTGCTTGTTATGCAATAATAGCATCTTCCCAGTAGAGGGAACTGTTTGCATATTTAATTCCTAATCTGGCTACTGAGCTGAACCTGCAAACTGGCAGTGCTAACTGTAGAAATGTTTTCCTAACTGTCCATTGCAGTTCAGCCCCAATTGTCTCACACTCCAGGCTGCTGGTTCCCCAGGAGCTGGCATCATTTGGCTAACTTTGTCACTAGTTCTTTTGACTCTAGCCAGCCACCCTCAATCTTACTCTTGCAACCACAGATGCTGAGATGTGCTGTGAACCACCTGCAAGCCCTCAAGGGCCCTCTGAAGCGTTCTCTCCATAAGATAATCGAACTTGCTGGAACCACAAGTTGGCATTCATCTGCTTTGCTCACCATTTCATCTTCAGTGCTGAGACGGGTGCCTAGCACATATTGGACATGCAATAAATTATTGCTATGTGAATGACGGAACCAGACAACCCTCCTAAAATGCTTTGGTAGCCAGAATGCTTTGATAAGGATGATAATCTCTCTTCAGTTCATGAAGATTTGTCCCTGAAGTCAAATCTTTCCGGAAGATTCACTCTGCACTTCATTCAGTCCCTGACAAAGGGTAACTTTCCTCTCTGCTCCCTCATTTCCTCAGTTCTTAGGATGCACAACTCTACCTGTTTAAAGTACTTGGACAGTGTGAACAAGAAAAATCAATCAGTTTGTTAATTAACCATTGAGGGTACTTTATGTTTTCACAATCACAAGAAGTATTTTTATGATGCAAGAAGGCAGGTCATTAATAAAATCATCTAGAATTTTTTTTTTTCAAAATAGAAATATCTATCTAACACCCTTATCCCTTCTCTCCTGACCCCGTCACGCTGCAATGAACAAAGACAATATCTCTGATACACCCAGGGGAGTGAGGCTTGTTCAAAATATTCTTTGAAAATCTGGTAGGTGATGCTGGTGGGCATGGGTACACACACACACACACACACACTCATAAACACACATCCTACCCCTATTTCTGGCATACTGAGAGCCATTACTATAAACCAGTGATTCTACCTATTAGAATCTGGTTTATAGTGCACATCAACATCATCCAGGGAGATTTTTACAATTATAGTAATGCCCACGCCAAATCTTAGGCAAATTAAATCAGAATATCTCAGAGTGAGCCTTGAGCCTCAGGAATTTTATTTTACTGAGATGCCCCGTTGTGGACACTTGGAAAAACCAATGCAAAGAGTCAGCATAGCCCCTGGCCACAGTACCTTCCAACCAAACGTGGAACACAGTAAGATTAACATGAAATCACAACCACCCGAAGTGTCCCCAGAATGCAGAATTGTGACAAAAGACTTGCCCCCCCCCCCCCAATTTAGGAGAAATGGCCTTAGATTTATTTCTCTACTGACCTTGGGGCCCTGAAGCATCATTTAGGATCTCTGAGACTCAGTCTCTTTATCTATAAAACAGAAGTAGTTAACATCACCAAGATGCTGACAGGACAAAATGAAATTGTGAAGCAAGAATTCTTTGTAAGTTATAAATGATTATGCAATTGGAATGGATTATTACAGGGAAATAGCAAATAAATACTTTTAAATAAGTCATTGTAGTCCTAAAATTGATTCCATGTTTCACGACATCTGTCAGAAGACTCCCATTTTCTAGCCTTTCAAGCAATAGCCAAGCTCCCAAAGGTTTTTCCAATCTCTTTTCTCCCCAACTGATGTACTCTCAATAGTCATAATTACAATAGTCACTGACATTTTCTCACCAAGTAGACAGAATACCTGTCTCTTATCACTGTTTTATTCATATTATCACAAACTTCTCGTTTTTCTTTAATAATATTTGCCACTGCTAAGGTGTTAAAGTTCAGTGAAGTACTTTATGCTAATAGCAGGCTTTCAAAGTTCCTTTTACGGTACATTTTCTAACATCACCAACGAGATCGTTGGAGAGCTGTTTTCAAGTAAGTATCTGTCCTTGACCTCACAAACAACATCATTTGGGGAAAGCAAACCATGTACAAGAGTAGCCAGCATAAGAAATTTGGAAGCCGGGCGTGGTAGCTCATTCCTGTAATCCCAGCACTTTGGGAGGCCAAGGCGGGGGATCACAAGGTCAAAAGTTCGAGACCAGCCTGACCAATAGGGTGAAACTCCGTCTCTACTAAAAATACAAAAATTAGCCAGGCATGGTGGTGCACACCTGTAACCCCAGCTACTCAGGAAGCTGAGGCAGGAGAATCTGTTGAACCCAGGAGGCCGAGGTTGCAGTGAGTTGAGACTGCACCACTGCACTCCAGCCTGGGTGACAGAGAGAGACTCCGTCTCAAAAAAAAAAAAAAAGAAATTTGGAATAGGACAGACTTACCATGGAGCCCACAGACTGGGTTTGTCTTACACAAGTCTATTAGATTTAACTTTGAGACATGCAGTTAATGTAAGCATTAATGAAACCAGCACTGCAAATGCTTACCTATGTCATTCAGGTTTTTATTTCTAATTTGCAGCTTTGCATAGGTAACCTTTGGGGTCCTACCGAAAAAGTTTTCTTTATGACATATCAGTAAAATTATGTAAACTACAGATGTGGAATGAGAAGACAGAAGGTAGCTGGTTACTGTCTGAAATGTGGGCAGTCAAGAGAAAGCTTAGTGTGAACAATGTAAGCTAAGGAGCTACCGATAATAAGGTGAAATTTGCTCCTTTACATATTTGACAGAGTCCCACGATGAAGCAAGTGCCCCTTATCTCAGCCCCTACGACCCCTGCTTGTGCTCTACCCACAAGGAAGAAAACCAATGAATAATTAAAGAGTTGTCTAGGTTGATGCTATACACTGAACGTTTGAGCCCCCTGAAATTTACATGTGGAAATCCTAACCCCCAATATGATGGTATTAGGTGGTGAGGCCTTGGGAGGTGAGTAGCTCATAAGAGTGGAGTGCTCATGAATGAGATTAGTGTCCTTATAAAACGGACCCTAGAGCAGATCTCTCTTCCCTTTTGCCATGTGAAGAGACAGTAAGAAGACAGCTGTCTATGAACCAGGAAGCAGGCCCTCACCAGAGATCTTGAACTTGAGCTTCCCAGCCTCCAAAACTGTGAGAAATACATTTCTGTTGTTTACAAGCCACTTAGTCCATGGTATTTTGCTACAGCAGCCCAAACACACTGAGATAGTTGGGGTAGAACAGAGAAGACAAGGTTGAAAGATGTTTGTTATCAATTGTGTTTAGGCTTTGATCTCCTCATAGTTTACAGATATTCATTTTTTTCTTTTTTTTTTTTTTTCAATTGGAAGACTATATTTCGCCAGAGCCATCCAAATTTCCAATGTTATAATTAGAGAGTAAATTCATTTGAAAAGTGGAATAAACTCTATCCTTGAAATCTAATTAAGTCTACTATTAAAATTGAGATATAATACAGGCATACAAATAAGATCCAACTCAATTTCAAGAAACAATCAGTGATTAAGTAAAAAGCTACAACTCTACTGAATTGATTGGCAAGATTAAAATGCAAGTGATTTTACTTTACATTGATACATTTTATCAGAGCCATGGTAGACATAAAAGGCATCTCTCTCCTCCCATTAGAGTGGAGCCTCCAGGCTGGGTTTGGTGGCTCACACCTGTAACCCTAACACTTTGGGGGACCAAGGCAGGAAGATTACTTGAGGCCAAGAGTTCGAGACCAGCCTGGGAAACATAGCAAGACCTAGTCTCTACAAAAAAATTAAAAATTAGCCAAGTGTGGTGGCATGCATCTGTAGTCCCAGCTGCTTGGGAGGCTGAAGTGGAAGGATCTCTTGAGCCCAGGAGTTTGAGGCTGCAGTGAGCCATAATTATGCCACTGCACTCCAGCCCAGGCAACAGAGCAAGACCCTGTCCTTTAACAAAATAAAATAAAAGGAGTCTCTGGAGATCAAGAGATGTCTTATTCACTTTATACCCTATATAGCTGCTACTATCATCATTCAACGTAGGCTGCATATTAGAAATTCCTGATAAACTTAAAAACAAAGTACAAACTGTGTCCAGACCCCACTCCACTCTGCCTACAGGGGCCAGGCATGGGATTTTGTTTTCAGTTTCTCACATGATTTTTCAGTTTCTGAAAACAGCTATTCAGCCATTTTCTCAGCCCACTTTGAGGTAAATAGAGTATAATTTAAAAAATCGTGGCTAGGAGTCAAGAAGTCTGAATTCTAGGTTTGACTCAAATACTAAGAAGCAAGTTCTGGCCTTTTGGAAGATCAGAACTTTGCTATTGCCCATTTCCTTACCTGTGAAATTATAAGTTCAGACTAAATAATGTATATTAAGACCCCTTCCAGCTCTCAATTGTCATTATTCTGTTCAATAAATCAGGCTTTTTACAAACTAAGATTTGTCTCTTCAGTGAGTGTGAGAAGAATGTGAACTAGACTTTGAACTCCTGGGGGTTGAGACGTCTTTACTCAAGTCTGCATCTCTGGCTCCTCTCACAGTGCCTGTCACAGAGCTGATTCAATAAAATATTGGATAAATAAAGAGTTTCTATGGCTCTGATATTTATAGTGAAAAGAAAACTGAGAAAGAAAGCCTGGCTCTTTCCTTTTTTCTTCTTTTTACAAATGAGCAAAGTAGCTTTGGAGACTGTACTTAAAGGTGCCTATAGCTGGGTGTGCATAGCAGAAGAATGTGAATTCACACACCTCTGTCTGTCTTTCACCCCACCACATACATGCCAGTTCTCTTCCATCACGTACTGCACTGCCCTCCTCACACTGCAACTTAGAAGATAAACAAAAGTGAGTGTCAAATAAACAAAGTCCCATCTCTGGATTAGGAGACAGGCATTTGAATTCCAAAATCAACTGTTTTCTAGGTAAATACACCTGAACAAGTCATTTAACTTTTCCATTTTTTCATGTACAAATAGATGATCGTGAATCTATTTTCTTAATGCTGCCAAGAGCCTGTGATTTGGCAAGACAAAGCCAACCACATCTTCCTTCTGATCCAACATTTTTATGTCATACAGCATTCTGTGTGGATCAGAGGCATAAATGGACAACCCTGCTAATATCAACAAGAGCATTTTCCCCTACAAAAAAAGAAAAAAAAAAAAAACCTCAGAAAATGTAGAAGAACATCAAGAAGTTGATTATTCAGGCTGTCTTTTGCATAAGGAGACTACAAGTGGGTAGGTCATTCTCTGTCCCTGTTGACATAGATACTATGGGTGGACTGTCTGACACACAGTGTGCTGGTCCCAAATCTGCCTTGATGCTGAGGACAGTTTTATTATCCGACAGATACATCTTGAGTGAAGCCTAGGAAGAAATGCTATCTATTTAACGACAGGACTAGACCAGTTTGGTGGTAGGAAAACTAGGGAGTGAAGCATCAAATGCGATACCCAGATTTCAGGCACAAATGGTGGAAAAATGATGGTGACATGAAGAGAGAAAGGAAGAGTGGTGAGAGAAGACAAAGAGTTTGCTTTCATATAGCTGAGTGTTTCTGATCAGCAGATCATCCTGGAGAAGTCTTAAGCAGTTCAAGGTCAAAATTTAGTACTAAGGGTCCATTTATCCATAAAGATGGAAAAACTCTTACAACTTAATGCCTTTAATTTACCATCTTACAAAATGAAAGTACGCTTTGAACTAGTAAAGTGGATTCCAGAACATACACCAAGCTATATGCCCTCTGTATATCCAGATCTACCCAGGTACAGGTCTGTATTTTACCCACGTTGGTAGCCTCATTCCTCTCACTCAACCTCCTAACCCCTTGATCACCTAAAAAGGAGAAGTCAGAGTGCGTAAATCTTGTAGCTTTGGGGGCTCATGCAACTTAAGTGATTTTTAAGCTCATCATGCTGTGGGAATTCTCAGATGATCTCCCAGCCCAGTGACCCTGAGGAAAATGGCCTAATCCTAGAACAAGAGAAGCAACATATGAAAATCACCAGTTTTTCAGAACAAAACTGACTATGTGAATTTGTGGCCAAACTACACTTGAGCATATCACCCCCGCAGGCATAAGATAATTCCACCCACCAGCCTCCGCACAGAAACTGCAGAAGTGCAGAGGAAAAATGGCTTCAGTGAGGGAGGAATGGACATGCTCCAATAGATGAATGAGTGAAGGTAGCATTCACAAACTAGAGAAAATCCCCACGCACCTCTTCGCAGCCCACCCTTATATCCACACCAGCCCCCAAATACACACACTCACCCATCTGATCATGTTACTTGATCCAGACAGAAGACTTGAGCGGGGCGGGGGGGGGGGGGGGGGGCGGGCGGCTAGGCTCCAGCCTTATAGGAAGGAACCAGAAAAATACAGCCTGTGTTTTATTTTTGTCATGCTAACTCCAGAGTATTCCCCAGATTGGCGTGAACTGACGAATCCACAAGAAAAATCATATACGTGAGAAAGACATGCTCCAGTTCCAGCTTTTTGGTTTACTAGCTGTGACACATTTCTTGGAGCCTATTTTCTAATCTCTAAAATGGGAACAATACTGGCCTTACAGTGTCAATTGGAGGACTAAAGCAAATCTACATAAAGTGTCTCAAACACGATCGACCTTCCTATATGATTGCTCTCAGCTGGAGTTCTCCACCTAATGATATTACAATGTATGTCTCCACTGTAGTTTCTTCAGAACAGAGGTTAAATGTTATTTGTTTCTAATTTTCCAATGATGACTACAATGTCTCGCATACTGTAAGAGAAAATGGGATAGCAGTTGCTTTGAACTGTAGAAGGACTCTATGCTTAGTCACTTTTTACATGCCGAAAAAGAAACAACCCTTCATTGACAATCAGAAACTTGTCTGACAATATTCAGTTTTAAACTTTTTAACTTCCAGCCCTTCACCCTGGGGCCTATGGGAAAAACTCACGGCTCCCAGCCCAACATATTAATCGTTATTGGACTCCAAGGAATGGTAACTGACTGTTTGACTGAATGAATAAATGAGTGAGTGAATTAAAAAACAATTATGTGGCCGGGCGCGGTGGCTCAAGCCTATAATCCCAGCACTTTGGGAGGCTGAGACGGGCGAATCACAAGGTCAGGAGATCGAGACCATCCTGGCTAACACGGTGAAACCCCGTCTCTACTAAAGAATACAAAAAACTAGCCGGGCGAGGTGGCGGGCGCCTGTAGTCCCAGCTACTTGGGAGGCTGAGGCAGGAGAATGGCGTAAACCCAGGAGGCGGAGCTTGCAGCGAGCTGAGATCTGGCCATTGCACTCCAGCCCGGGCGACAGAGCGAGACTCCGTCTCAAAAAAAAAAAAAAAAAAAAAAAAAAAAGAATTATGTGAGGCAGTTTATTAAGATGAAAGTGACAAAAATCAAGAAGTGATTTGAGCAACGTGGTGGCTCAAATTACAAATAACCGTCTTTTGGAGCAATTTGTATTTTAGTGACCTAATTGGTAGCAGGCAAAGAAAGGGTTTAGGCACTAGAAAAAAAAATAGGGAAATTCTTCAATTGTAAGAACTACAAGTTATCACAAAATATGATGAACAATGACCACAAGTGGAACCAGAGGAATAGTACATGAAAGGAAATAATTATCATATTATAAACTAGATGGAAAAGAATGGGATAAATAATAATGTTTCAGGATCTTTCATTAGGTTCCAGGGAGAAAGGTATCAGTGTTTTTGTGGGTAAATTTTCTACATTGTGATTTTTAATGAGGTATTTAGCATTACCCCAAGAGATACTCCTGTATTTTTAGTAGATTTTTATTCACCCACTTAAGAAAACACTTCTTTTTAATTCAAATGTAGACTTTGCTTCTTAATAGAGTTTTTTTAGAGCAAGATAATTTTCATCTATCTAGAACCATTTTGTTACCATTATGACTAGAGTCATTTAATCTTTCAAAGGCCTTTTCCGCATCCTCAGACTCTACATTTTCCTTTATCAGTTGAAGCAGAGCAAATCAGGAGCTAAGAAAAGTAGGACCCAGCCAGGAGCAGTGGCTCACGCCTGTAATCCTAGCACACTGGGAGGCCAAGATGGGTGGATCACGAGGTCAGGAGTTCAAGACCAGTCTGGCCAACATGGTGAAACCACTATTTCCACTAAAAATACGAAAAAAAAAAAATAGATATATATATATAGCTGGGCGTGTTGGTGCGTGCCTGTAATCCCAGCTACTCAGAAGGCTGAGGCAGGAGAATCGCTTGAGCCCGAGAAGCGGAGCTTGCAGTGAGCCAAGATCTTGCCACTGCACTCCAGCTTGGGCAACAGAGTGAGACTCTGTCAAGAAAAAAAAAAAGTAGGACCCAAGAGTGAGTTCCAATGCTGCTCACTCAAATCTCTTTAACATTAAGGTAGTTTTAAAATGCTTTCACCAATATGGCTCACATAAGCATTGTCACTGACAACGAATCTGAGTGCTTCCAAATCACTTTAGAAATATAAAATGATGTCAATACTTACTTAGAAAAAGTTACATGTGACACAGTTGCTATTTTTACTAACTGTCTATCAAGAACCCACGCAGATTTGTCTAAAATAGCTGAGCTACAGGCCAAGAAGAAATCAGTCAAGATATCAACTGCTGCACTTTGATTTCAGAGGCAATGCATGATTGGAACCCATTACCACTGTCCTTGACACTCGGGAATGGGGCAGATTCCTTGCGAGAAACCACTAGTTTTTTGTTTTTTTTTCTTTTAATTTATTTAATTTTATAATTTTTTTTTTGAGACGGAGTCTCGCCTTGTCTCCCAGGCTGGAGTGCAGTGGTGCAATCTCTGCTCACTGCAACCTCCGCCTCCCGGCTTCACGCCATTCTCCTGCCTCAGTCTCCTGAGTAGCTGGGACTACAGGCGTCCGCCACCACGCCAGGCTAATTTTTTGTATTTTTAGTAGAGACGGGGTTTCACCATGTTAGCCAGGATGGTCTCGATCTCCTGACCTCGTGATCTGCCTGCCTCAGCCTCCCAAAGTGCTGGGATTACAGGCGTGAACCACCGCGCCCGGCCGAAACCACCAGTTTTTAAAGTGTCTCCTCTTAGTCTTCCTCTAAAAGCTGAGGTTCAAGCTATCCACAATAGCTGGACAATAGTTGGACAATGATGTCCAACATCAACACTCACCAAAGGACTTCCTCCCCTTTTCTCTTCCTCTGTGCAAATCGGCTTAAAATGCATGATTTCAACTCCGGCTCAGCAGCAAGGGAAAATCAAAAGGGCAATCAATACAATTGATGGGTGCCTGTAATGCCCAGCGTGTGGAATATACAACACCTCAAAATAAGCAAATCCAAAAGGTCAAAGTCAACTGTTTTCTACATATTGATTGGAAAAGACCAATTACTTTCCAGTTGACCATCTGGTCACCAAACATTAATTGGCCATCGACTATATAAATGAAATGTGGAAATGCATAATCATCCCCGTCATTGTTCCCAGTTAAAATGTATTTTATAAAGGTGATGTGGCTGTATACAGCCTTCATAATATGGGGGATAAGCAGAAATATGGAGAGAATCCAGAAGTGCCATTGTCAACAATTAATTATCGTACAAGCCACATACCTGGAGGGCCACAATTCCTGGCCAGCTTGTCTTTAGACTACCTGACCTACACTTTGGGCCTTAGGAAAGAGTTCCCAAGTGACGTCATGGAGAAGTCTGATCAGGACATCAGTAATCCAAAATCTAAATTTAAGCAAACCTAACCATGTTATCAATAAAAAAAAAGGAAAAGGGTCAAAACCCTCTGTTTCCTCTGAGTCTGGGAAATCACAACTCTAACATGCTCTTTGATTTTGTTTAATTCGATATGTCTGTTTATAAGACACGTACATTACATGCTATTGTTCTACACACCAATGAGAAGAGGGAAGTGGAAAAGGATAAAGCATCAGTAAGAAGAGGTCTTTGCCTTTAAAGAGCCTATAGCTTAATTGCAGAAACAAGATTTCTTTGCATGTGTAATATAAAACAATAGGAGCTGGGATAATTACCAAATCACGTGATGCCAACTACATGCTGGAAGAACTTAAGAGGAGAGGGGAGGCAGAAATGCTTTTTCCTGAGAAAGCAGAAATGGAGCTGTGGTCTGGTGGGTAGAATCTGGGTAGGAGGTGAGTAATGGATGAAATATTCAGGAAGAACAGAGTACTATAATATCAGAATTCTAAGCATGCCCTCTGGCCCAATCAATTCATTAAAATCTCATTTTCTGAACCCAGATATGGTGGATGCATTTCCAACTAGAATCCCAAGATGACAACACAGTACAAAACAGGCCACCTCCCCACCAGAATCAGTACACAAAAGAAGAATAAGCTTCTTTGTTCTTTTAGCCACTGTCATATTGGGTCTCTTGTTAATCAGCTTAGCCTTTTTACCAACTAATGCAAGATCTCACTTATTCTTTGAAAAAGTAGTCTCATTTAAGTAGAATAGATATCATCCCTCATTAGGCAGATGAGCAAACTAAGGCCAAGGGAAGTTCAAGGTCACCCAACCTTCTGATGATGTCCTGTTCACTGATTCCCAGAGTCTTAGGCTTTGCCTTTGATAACTTTGTCACTTGTTATTTCTGACACTGTGAACAGAAAATCCATTTAGATTTAAGTGTTGATGGAAATTTGACAGGGTTGAATTTCACATTTCAAATATAGAATCATGAACCTAAATTTTAAATCAGCTGCACATAGCAAGTGGTGTTCATAATTATTAGTATTACACATTTGTTACCACTACAAAATTTAAAGGAGCACGAAAGACATAATTGCAACACACAGTTCTGGAACCCAGGGCAGAAATGTTTGGCATTGGGGATAATTTACACCCCTACTGTAATTAAACAGGAGGTAATTTGCATTCAGATTTGCACATTACTGTATTTTTTTCTGATTATAAAAATAAAATTTAAAAAAAAGAGTCTGGCAAGCACAGGAGGTTTTGGAGTGTCCTGACAATTAGTATTTTAGACAAATGACATTGAGGAAGAGGACTTTCTAATCCTTCTGGATCCTTAGCAGTTTGCCAAAAAAAAATAATAAGCTGTCTCTCAGATATTTTAACATGAAACATGTTGTGATAAATAACTATTTTCCCCTCCACACTATTTTTACTAAAATGTATTTATCATTTCTCTCTGATTCTCATCTATTGATAGGATCTGCCTATAAATAAAAGATTTGAAAGGCATAAACCTAAGCATTCAAAATGGATAAGAATCTTAGGGTTATATTAGCAAGAAAATTAGGCTTCAGGTTATCAAAAAATTCATAAATTATACCAAATGCTTGTTACAGTATAATCTGTGGTCTATATCTTTTTGTAACGTCAGCTTCGTGCTTTGCCAGATCTGTCACTTGTGTCACTGAGACAAAAGAGTTCATCTATATTCAAGGATAATGCAGATTCAGGGTTACATGTTCTGTTCACTTTAAGCCAACATGCAGCTCCTACAAAAGAAAGAATCTGCAACCTGGCAACTTTCTATCTCATTATGTATATCCATATGCAAAAAATTGAGTGCAGGGGAAAGTAGGGGTGTCCTGTTAAATACATGCACATACTTGGTCTTATGAAAAAACATTTTTTTCCTCTTATCTTGATATTGAACTATGTGCCTAAAATCAAGCACCCAATAACACTCTGGCTGAATAGGTCTCTAATCATCTTCATTCTAACATTTTTATTGCCAAACCTGGTGAGCTAAAGCACATCAATTTCCTTCTCTTTCATCCTAGGTAAATTCTTACCTCTCTGACAAGTCTTTAAACTCTTCATGTAAAGGTTATGTGATACATGTCTCGTTAGCACAGTGAAAACCTACCACATGCCCAGAGCGATGCCAACCACTACAGGTGAGGTTTATGCGCATCATAATGATAATAATAACTACTGTGTATCTGGCACTGTCAAAGGCACTAAGCAGTTTATACACACTATTTAAACCCCCAAACCACATTATGAAATAGGTACTATTATTATTGCTGTTTCACAAATTCAGAAAATGAAGTTTGGAGTGGTTTAGATACAACAGAGTAACAAGACAACAGCACCAAGGGCTTGCAAATTAGTTAGGAAATCTAAGACCAACTGGGGCAAGAAAATCATTGAAAAATATTGTAGTAGGATGGTGCAAAAAGAATTGCGGCTTTTGCCATTACTTTTTTTTTTTTTTTTTTTTTTTTTTTTTTTTTTTTTTTTTTTGAGACGGAGTCTCACTATATCACTATATCACCAGGCTGGAGTACAGTAGTGAGATCTTGCAACCTCCAACTTTCTGGAAGCGATTCTCCTGCCTTAGCCTCCTGAGTGGCTGAGATTACAGGCACGCACCACCATGCCCAGCTAATTTTTGTATTTTTAGTAGAGACAGGGTTTCACCGTGTTAGCCAGGATGGTCTCCATCTCCTGACCTCGTGATCCTCCCACCTCAGCCTCCCAAAGTGCTGGGATTACAGGCGTGAGTCACCACACCTGGCCTGCCGTTACTTTCAATGAGAACTGCAATTACTTTTGCACCAGCCTAATATATAACTAGGCCCTACACTGTGTGCAGTATACAGAGTGGAGAGTAGAGTGTTTCTCTATAGTCAAGGAAATTCAATCACCCAGAAGATTCTTTCCTTGTTTGTTTCATAAACTTCCCAGATTTGGCATGTATGAATTCCAGGATCCAGCCTCTAACCCCTAGACTTGGTTTTTCTCCTGTACTTTATATTTTGGGGAATGTATTAGGCTGAAAAATGCCCCCTTTCTAAAGGTGTTCACATCCATTCCCCACACTATGAATATGTCACTTTGCATGGCAAAGGAGACTTTTCAGATGTGATAAAGATAAGGATCCTGTTATGGGCTGAATTGTGTCCACATCCGAACTCATATGCTGAAGGCCTAACCCCCAGAACCTGTGAATATATATAGGGCCTTTAAGGAGGTGGTTAAATTAAAGTGAGGTCCTTAGGATATGCCCTAATCCAATGACTAGGGTCCTTATAAGAAGAGAAAATTATGATGCAGACACATTGCAGGAAGACCACATGAAGACACAGGGAGAAGACCGCACCTACGCAAACTAAGGAGGTCTCAGAAGAAATCAATCCTGCTGACACTTTGATCTCAGACTTCCAGCCTCCAGAACTGTAAAAAAAAAATAAATAAACTTCTGTTGTTTAAGCCGCTGAGTCTGCTATGGCAGCCCTAGCAAATTAATATAGATTATCGGGGGGCCAGTGTCATCATGAGGGTCTTAGAGAAGGCAGGGGGGTCAGAGTGAGAGAAGGGCATGTGAGATGGAGCAGAGGTCAGTGAAGTGAGAAGATGCTGTGTTGCTGGTTTGGAAAACAGAGAAAGGGGCCATGAGCTAAAGAAAGCACGCGGCCCCTAGAAACTGGGGAACATAAGGCAGGGGATTCCCTCCCAGAGCCCCCAGAAGGAACACAGCCTGTCCACTCCTTGGTTTCAGCCAACCGAGACCAGTTTTAGACGTCTCACCTCCAGAACTGTAAGAGAGTTAATGTGTGTTCTGTTAAGCTAGCAGGTTTGTGGCAACTTGTTATAGCAGAAACAGGAAATAAATGCAGGGGATGGCATTGCCATCTCCCTCTGCCCCCAAGCCCTTCCATTCCACTCTAGTACCTGCTTCTTCTCATCCACCTTTCTTAATTTGCATCTTCCTCTAACCTGATCTGGATTCCTGCAATAGTCTCTAAGTTTATTTTCCATCTTCTGATCCCTTTCATCCACCAAAGTATTCCGTTCCCCTCTACCAAAGTGGTTTTTCTAACAAACCAGTCTGACCAGGTCACTATCCCACTTAAATACTTCAACTGCCTCTAATCAGCTATAAGACGAATGCAAAGGTCTGGTTATGACATAAGAAGCCCCCTGTGGCCTCTCCTCTGCTTCCCTCTCCAGCCTGGGCTCCAAGTTTTCTATCTTGTCAATTTTGGCTAAATGTTCCTTTTCTCTGCTGAGCTACATGTCCCCCCATTCTCTCCAGCCTGGACTCTGGGTCCCATGCATTCCAGCCTGTGCTATATAACCCCTGCTATTTCAGTCACTTGCAGGTTTTTGATAACACTGTGCCTGCCCTGCCCTCCTCTTCTTTCCTATACAATTCCTACTTATGCCCAAAACTTACCTCAGATGCCGTCTCCTCCAGAAAGCTCTCACAGAGGGTCTTCTACTCTTAACAATTGGTTTAGTCGCCCATCCTCTGTGCTCTCATGGCACGTGTTGTTTACCTCTAGCTATGTTAGAGACATTTCTCTCGAGTTAACTAGGTCTTTACTTGCCTGAATCCTCCAATAGACTGTGTCCATCCAAGCTAAGATCCTGCCTTTCATGTTTCCCCAGTGGCCAGCACAGTGCCTGATACTGAAGACATTGTTTGTTGAATGAAAGTTTTAGGGGAAAAAAGGTAGGACTTCATTTACTCATTCGTGCAGTAAATATTTATTGGGCACTCGCCATCAGTAAAACACTGTGGGATGTACAAATATAGATAAGACTTAGAGTCTGCAGTTAGAATTTTGTGGTCAGTGTTGAGACATTATCTAAATGACCAGCAGGTGGTAGTACCCAGCTAGACCACAGGCAATCAAGTTCAGGAACTGAGAGGACGAACTCATGGGTCAAAAATAGGGAAGGGTAAGTGGAGGTTTCCTAGGACCTGGTTGTGGAAGCATACAAGAAACTGGCTAGCCAGAAGGAGATGAGTTTCGCTCATCTGCTATATGATATAAGGTCTTCACTAAACTTGGAATGGCTTGATGGTAACATAAGTGTACTTTGTGCAAGAAAGTACACAAGTGTCTCACCCTTAAGAGTTTCCAAAAGTGCAGGTTTCCAAGGTATATAGAGCATGAGAGAAGGGGCCACAGATATTACCAAGAGGCAAGAGAAAACACAACTTGTATGAAATGAGTCACGTTGGCTGAGGAAGGATTTTTATCACTAGGATTTTTGTCACATTCCTTAATAATTTTAGGTAAGCTAGATCCAGGCAGAAGCTGCTTGCTGCCATGACTAGTATAGCATAGATGTTTCTTTTCAAGGCCAACTTTTGCTCAAGAAAAATGAGAAACAGTTCTCTTCTTTGACCCTATCTGATAAAGCAGAAACCAACGCAGATTTATACAAATGAAAATAAGGTTGAGTCAGAGCACTTTGTCCCATAAATAACAAAAATGGATTAAGGCTGACTGGTCTCCAGGCAACCTATGTAAGTACAGTCACATAACCCTGATTTTAGTATATAAAATAGAAGATCAAGAGATTCACTTAAAATTATTCACGGCTGGCTCTTCACTGTTTTAATAGATTTTAAAAGCTGCTTCCTTGCCAACCATCCTATTGTAAACCTTCGCTGCTGAAGATTGTGGGCCAAGCTTTTTCTTCTGCCAAGATTCAAAAGCTTGTTATTGGATCTCTCAAAGTAGATTTAGTTTAAAGAGTCTGACATCTACAAAAAAAATTGTGAATACATGATTAAAAGATTGTCTTTTCAACTGTGTATAAATATATACATAAATGTAAATCAATGATATCATGATAAATTAATGTACAGTACAAATTAAAAATCTCCTAAAAACCAAACCAAAAATGTATATAAATGTGAATGATAAATATATACCAGAAAAAATAATAGCTACATGATTAGAGATATCATCCATAGAGCATGGACTAGCAGAATGAATTTGATGTACTTCAAATTACATAGAAGATTAATTTAGAATAAAATATAACAAAGACAAGTAATTCAATGTTTTTATTCTTAATGTCTTTAATAAAGTCACAAACCATGAAATAATGTCTAGCTGAAAAAATATAAAGATGTTTTATTTTTATATACATAGTAAAAATGCAGCAAAAAAAGTATAGTGGCCCTTGAATCTTTTTTTTTTTTTTTTTTTTTTTTTTTTTTTTTTTTTTTTGAGACTGAGTCTCACTCTGTTGCCCAGGCTGGAGTGCAGTGGCGCGATCTTGGCTCACCACAACTTCCGCCTCCTGGGTTCAAGTGGTTCTCCTGCCTCCACTTCCCAAGTACCTGGGACTACAAGTGCACACCACCATGCCCAGCTAATTTTTGTATTTTTAGTACAGATGGGGTTTCGCTCTGTTGGCCAGCTTATCTCGAATTCCTGACCTCGTGATCCACCCACCTGGGCCTCCCAAAGTGCTGGGATTACAGGCATGAGCCACAGTGCCCAGCTGGCCCTTGAATCTTTTTAACATGACCAAACAGTTCAACAATTCGCTTTTAAATGAGAATTTTAAGGTGGGCATAGCCTCCTGATGATCATGCTGAGGACTGTCCTCTAGAGTCAGAGTCTCCTAAATTCCTGTCTTCATTCCACCACCTCCAAGCTGTGTGTGGTACCTAACCTCCCTGTGCCGCTGTGCTCAATTGCACTTTCCACAAAAGTGTCATCTCCAAGGGCTGTAGTGATGATTAAATGAGATAACCCAGTAAAGTTTTGGCACAGTGCCCAGCACCTAGTGAGTACTTAATAAATACCAGTTATTTTTATGGATATGACTATGATCCACCTACTTTTCTTTATTTTTCATGCTCATTGAGACCGGATTTTATAATCTAAAGAAACTTGTTCTAATGTTGGCATGGGTGTCAGAAGATACGAGTTCTGGCCTAGGCTCCAATGCTTTCCAGATGTGTGACCTTGGACAAATCAAGCAATTTAATCAACTCTAAAATGGAAATAGTAATTTGTGCACAGCTCAGATGAGAATACATTGTTTTGTTTTGCTTGGTTTCTTCGGTAGAAAGCATTGTCCAAATGTAAAAGTCTGATGATGGTAGAGACGATGATAGCTTGGGATTTAGGGTACCACGAAGTGTAAAAGAACACAGTATTCAGTCCTGACTAGACCACATTACAAGTTATTACAAGTTACCACCTCCAGCTGTCACACCACCGCCCTCAGCTTCATGATGACATTCCTCTCAATAACCAAAGGGAGAGAGAAGCAGGCAGAAAGGAGACAAAAATTAATATCAGTCCTGATTAGGCTTTCTCAATCTCTATTGTTATTAATAATCGCTATTATTATTATATCATTCTTGATCTAAAGGGTCTTTACAAATATTTTTTTAAGAGAAAAATGCAAGTTAAATACCCAGCTACAGTCCAGCTCTCATGGCAAACAGGACCATATTCTTTCCTCTAAAGATAGCAAACTACTTATTCAGATATATTTACTTTACAAAACAGGGCATGGGATTCTATAAACAGAAAAATCTTATTTATATTTAAATTACAGAGAAAACGACTAGAATACTTAAATTATTGTCTCTCTGCATTTTGTAAATTTCTACACTACATATATATACAAATTTTAACCAAAAAAGTGAGTTAAGTATTCTCAAATAGATGCCCTTCTTAGTAAGCTAAGTGACAAGACAGCGCTATGACAGTGAGCCGATTTTCAAAGGATTATGAAAAAATATTGATTTTCAAAATTGCAGAGATTGAAAAAAAAATGCCCAGTCCTTGGACAATGAGACTGAATTATTAGGTGGGGCTTTTTTGTGACTTTATGTTCCCAGGTTTAGCTCTTTTCAAACATTTGGTCCAAAGATCATTGATCTGCTCTAGTTTTACAAAGCTCATTTTAATTAAGAGTTTCTAATAAAAGAATTATGTCTCTTGCTAAGTCAGGCCTTGGTAAGCTTGGAATAAAATATGTTATAAATATTTCATAGTGCACTGGTGCAGTTACGTGCAATGCAGGGTTTTCAAAATTCAAGTGCATATCATCAAGATCTGTTGCTGCTTTATAGGTAAAAATAACGGGTTCGATTAAAAACATGCTGAAAATTAATACAGTAGTACTGTTTTATTATGCATCTACTGAACTTTATTTTTAGAATCACTTTTAGCAACGCTCTATTAAGTACTTATTAAAAATTCTAAATCTTTCTCCCCTGGCTTTCACAGAACTGATTCACAGTGGAGAGGTGAAAGCATTACACAGCAAAAAAATCAGCAAGCTATGTTAAAACTGAAAGCTAAATTTTTCCCCACAACACATGAAATTTCCAGATATAGAATTTTAAAACTGATTAACATTTGGAATAAAATAAAGACTAAATGTTTTAAGTTTTGTAAATACTTCAGTTAACTTCATAATAACAGTAACTGAAAAATAGAAGGCAATATTCAAAGAATAAAATATTTGGCAAGGGGAACACCATTTCAGTGGCTTAATGACAGAAAAGGAACACTGTGGTCCAGATGGATTTGTTTTGATTAAAGACAATAGGGACATATATGTACATCCCAATTTCCCTGACAAGAAACAGCCTTTCTCGCCTGAGGATATTTTTATTTTACTTTCAACTTTTGACAACAAAAACAAAAGTGAACGCTGCTTTTAAAGTTTGACATCCCGAGGATCAAGTAGAAATATGTAATATAGCTTCCTTTTTCTTATGTTCCTGCTTCCGCAGACTAAGTCCCTAGCTTCCTACATCAACAACCCATTAAATGATTAGCAGAGGACAGGTTATAAATAGTTATTATGACTTCTAGAACCAGATCCCAGGCAAAAGGACTAGGTTCAAGACACAATAGGTTGAAAGAAAGTACAGATCATCTCATCTTGGATGGATTCAGCCTACCAATTTGACAGTGACGTCGTCCATCTGGAGTATCTTACTTGCTATTAGGTTCCTACATCCCATCCTCCTTGCATTTTTTTATATCCAAAAATAGTATTTAAAAGAAGAAATGTGAGGAAATAGGGAAAGATGGGAGAAAATGCTCAACTCCTTATCTTTTTTTTTTTTATTTTATGACCCAATAAATATACCCCCTTTGCAAACAATACTTTCCATTAGATGACACCCTAAAAAATTTGACAGTGGTTATCTCTTAGCTACAAAGTTAACATTTGCACTTTCCCTACTGAAGGAACATATAGATTGAAGCATGCCTTGTATTTCTCTATTAAGTGATTCAAAACAGACTGTAGCTTATGAAATAACAGTTCAGAGATAATTTCATTTAAAATGTCTTACATCTAAATCATATGAGTAACTTTTCTATTTAGAATAAATTACAAAAGTATTGTAGTCAAACTTAATTCCATGAATGCAGTGTGGTTAATCCAGGTGAGTTGCCATGATTGTTTTCTCTCTTTCTAATATTTCAAGAAGATTTCATAGCCTTAGTATCGTTAAGGTTTAAAAAGTGCAAAAGCATTTCTTTCTGTGAAAACTATTAAGGTGGCAAATGTTCTTCAAAACTATGAGATAAAAAGGGAAAAATATCTGTTATAGCTTTTTTTAAAAAGTGTTTATACTAAATTTACTGATGGGTATAACCTTCAAATCACCTTTAGGAAGAGTAAAGTGAAAGAGTTTAATATAAAAGAAAACGTTTTGCTAAATGTGAAACTGGATCCATCATTTTTTAAGCCATGGGAACTGTTTTTTCTTAATAAAGCAACTGTTTTAATTCTTTGCATTATCCTGTAGTGCCCAGATTGAACAATATATCATGTGACATTGAAGTTACAATTTTAAGCTATAGGCACTAGATGTAGCCTGAGTAACTGACTCTTATTTTATTTGTACGCAACACTTTTCTCCTTCTGTAACCAGCTGGAAGCTGAACAATTTCTGAGCTACTTTAGATACAAGGCAAAACTGGGTAATTGTGAAGTTAGACATGTGTTTCCTTGTAAATGTCTCTCTGCAGAGTCATCTCATTTCCAAAGCCCTAAAGAAAACTAACAGCAGAAGCCTGCCGGTTAACCATGTACTCTCATTGCAAAGTTTGCAGTGAATGTGCATCACGAAATTGCCAAAGAGTTTAATATATTTCAATAAAAGCAGAAAGTAATAAGCAACAAAGGCAAAATTACTGCATACTTAGCATTTGGCCTTATCTAGATGGTATCCTGCTGAGTCCAGCCTGACATCCGCAGTACTTTACAGAAGGTAGGGAGTTTTCTTTCTCTTTTTATCTATATAAAACCAGAAAATCCTGTTTTTACAGTATTCACAAGCCAATACCCTCATTCCATCATCGTCTCTCTCAACAACTCAAGACATGGATGGGCTCTGCTTGCCTAAGGTCTCTCAGCAAACTAGAACATCCTTCTCCTACATGGCCTACGATGCTGCAGTTTCATACTAATAAACCAAAGTAACTCCCAAAATTAGCACCTCCTATTTAAAACATTATTTATATTTTAATACAAATGGGCCAAGGGAGCTGATAAAAATAAAAAAGTAAAACCTCTAGAAACCCACCCCTTTCTTGATTACTTACTGATGAGTATGATCCTGTCTTTTAACAAAACAGTGACTTGAGAAAACATGCTGTGAAAAGAAGCCATTTCAGGCTGGAGTCCCTACTTTTTATAACCAGTAGTTTCTTCTCACCCATAGCAAGCATTTCACATTCAGTCACTTGTACCTGTGGCCCCAGCGCTGTTGTTAGTTCTGCAATCTCTTCTTCACTTTGTCTTGTAGTATTCTGAAATTTTTTAACCTGAATTACCCCCAAAGCACTACACAAAATAAAGAGACATTCTAATAGTTATTAAGAGTACACCAGACAGCAAGAAGTCTGTGTAGAGTCCTTGTTTGCATAAACATATTTAATGATATAGAAAATCTATTCCAAATAAATCATTAAAATCTAAAGGGAAAAATATATTACATTTTAAATGGAGGGAAAACATCTGGTTTTATTCAAGGTTGTGGTGAATCTGTTTGGCAACTTTTAAATCAATTTAAAGTTAATTCAGATGTCTTTTCAATCACTGCAGTTACATATAGGGAATACTGAACCGAAAGATGACAAGGCAATTGTTTGTGTCCAAACTTTTCAAAAACTATATTTCCCTGGACTTTTCATCCTAATAGATTTCAAATTCTCCTTTCCAAGGAGTATTTGACCTTCACATTTCAGGTCCTGTATCTCTTCATTTCCTATACAATCATACGTTAGAAAACTCAAACTGGGCTGCAAGTACATATTTCTGTTAACTGACTTTAATGAATTTTGGTTGTTTTCAAAATCTGCAATCTGTTCATTGTGCCAGCCCTGCATTGCAGAGAAGTCTTAGCCTGCGATTCCAGCTTCGCTCCTGCAAAGAGAGTCACTACAGGCAGGTTTAAATTGTATTTGCTCGGAGAGAAGAGGGGGAAGGGAACCCCCTACCCCCTGCCAACCTGACAGGCCAGGCTGGGTGACAAGCCCCCAGGAGGCTGCACCTCCCGCTCGCCGACCTGGGCGCTGTCCTTGGTGCTGCCGGCGCCATAGCAAGCACAAGCGCCTTACCTTCTGCCCCTGCGGAAGCTGCGGACGTCCCCCAAACGTTAAAAACGCCATATCCCACTTTTTATACAAAGAACTACCCTGGCCTGTTCTCTTTGTCCCCTTCCCGAAGCCTTCAGGCAGACGGTTCCTCAAAGTCTTTTTTTTTCTTTTCTTTTTGTCTTCTAGATCCAGCTCCTTGGCGCTCATCTCCAGCTGCTTTAAGACAGGAGTGGGGGAAGGGGAGGGAAGCAAGAAAAGATGAGGGTGGGGTAGAGGAGAAGAGGGAATGCAGGGGGAGGGGAAGCAGGAGACGGAGAGAAGGAAAGATTGGAAGAAAAGGGTCCGCGAGGAAGGGGCTGAGAGAAGGGCAGGGTGAAGCGAACTAAACGCCAGAGCAGGAAGGAGAAGAGGGGCCAAAAAAGAAGGGGATGGGATTAAGCACAGAAGATGCGTAAAGAAAAAAGTATCAGGGAAAGGGCAAAAGAAGAGAAAGCCTTGAGGATAAGAGGGTAGAGGGCTAAAGAACAAGGGGACCAGGGGGTCGGGGAAGCGCTGCCCGAACGGTGGGACAGTGACGGGCAAAGAAAGGGCGCTGGCGATATTCGCACCAAGGGTGCGAAACGCAATCGGGAGGTGAGAAATGGAGAGGAGGCGAATGCCCGGCGACAAGTGGCCTGGGACTGAAAGGGAACCTGGGGGAGGGGCTGGGCCCAGGGCAGCAAAGTCTGGGTTCCCATGCGACCTGGGCCCACGTGGAGCAGGCGCTGAATCACCGCTCAGCCGCCCCCCTCCCCTCCTCCCCGACCGGTGCCCGCAGTCCCCGCCTCCTCGGCCGCCGCCTCCACGGGGCGGGGCCCTGGCCCGGGACCAGCGCCGCGGCTATAAATGGGCTGCGGCGAGGCCGGCAGAACGCTGTGACAGCCACACGCCCCAAGGCCTCCAAGATGAGCTACACGTTGGACTCGCTGGGCAACCCGTCCGCCTACCGGCGGGTAACCGAGACCCGCTCGAGCTTCAGCCGCGTCAGCGGCTCCCCGTCCAGCGGCTTCCGCTCGCAGTCGTGGTCCCGCGGCTCACCTAGCACCGTGTCCTCCTCCTACAAGCGCAGCATGCTCGCCCCGCGCCTCGCCTACAGCTCCGCCATGCTCAGCTCCGCGGAGAGCAGCCTTGACTTCAGCCAGTCCTCGTCCCTGCTCAACGGCGGTTCCGGACCCGGCGGCGACTACAAGCTGTCCCGCTCCAACGAGAAGGAGCAGCTGCAGGGGCTGAACGACCGCTTCGCCGGCTACATAGAGAAGGTGCACTACCTGGAGCAGCAGAATAAGGAGATTGAGGCGGAGATCCAGGCGCTGCGGCAGAAGCAGGCCTCGCACGCCCAGCTGGGCGACGCGTACGACCAGGAGATCCGCGAGCTGCGCGCCACGCTGGAGATGGTGAACCACGAGAAGGCTCAGGTGCAGCTGGACTCGGACCACCTGGAGGAAGACATCCACCGGCTCAAGGAGCGCTTCGAGGAAGAGGCGCGGCTGCGCGACGACACTGAGGCGGCCATCCGCGCGCTGCGCAAAGACATCGAGGAGGCGTCGCTGGTCAAGGTGGAGCTGGACAAGAAGGTGCAGTCGCTGCAGGATGAGGTGGCCTTCCTGCGGAGCAACCACGAGGAGGAGGTGGCCGACCTTCTGGCCCAGATCCAGGCATCGCACATCACGGTGGAGCGCAAAGACTACCTGAAGACAGACATCTCTACGGCGCTGAAGGAAATCCGCTCCCAGCTCGAATGCCACTCCGACCAGAATATGCACCAGGCCGAAGAGTGGTTCAAATGCCGCTACGCCAAGCTCACCGAGGCGGCAGAGCAGAACAAGGAGGCCATCCGCTCCGCCAAGGAAGAGATCGCCGAGTACCGGCGCCAGTTGCAGTCCAAGAGCATCGAGCTAGAGTCGGTGCGCGGCACCAAGGAGTCCCTGGAGCGGCAGCTCAGCGACATCGAGGAGCGCCACAACCACGACCTCAGCAGCTACCAGGTAGGAACCGCGGCTGCGCGGCCAGCCTGCGCCAGCGCCAGCGCCGCGCGCCCCCGACACTTGGGCGCGTGCCCAGGAGCCCTCTCCGCCGCGCTCCCTGGCGGCCGCTCGCTAGAGCGCGCGCGCCGCAGACTTAGGGTAGTTGCGGATCAGCATCCTCGCCACTCTCATCTTCCACACTCCGCCCCCACCCACCTGCCCCGGCTGCTTAAGGGTCTTGACCTTTTTCAAAAACGTGCTTCTTTTCCAGTTCTAATTTTGCACGCTTGCACGTTTAAAGCAGGAGGGATAAATTCGGTAGTGGATAAACCAGCAACTTTAGGATAGCTTATGCAGAAACCCGTGTATTCTCTACTTTTCCGGCAGTGATCGGAAGAGCTCTCAAAATTGGCTGCAGCCCAAAGGGCTCAGATGGGAATGGCCAGGTCAGCCATGGAGTTTCCCCATGCATGTTTGTGTCCTGTTGAGACGTGTTCTAAGTCCACTGATCTCCGTGCGTGATGTGCCCAGGAAGTGTCCTATTGTCTTATTGATGTTGTATGTTCCTTGAGAATCCCTTAGATTTAAAAGAAAAAGGGGGTGGGGGAGGGGGGCGGGAGTCTGGTGTCAGCGAGGTTTGCGGAAGCGGAGGGAGATGGGAGGAGGCGAGAGGGAAGGGGTAGCAAGTGGTTTGCGAAGGAAGTTGCTGTTTGCAAGGATGAGTCTAGGGAGACTCTCTGTGTCTGTTTCAGGACACCATCCAGCAGCTGGAAAATGAGCTTCGGGGCACAAAGTGGGAAATGGCTCGTCATTTGCGCGAATACCAGGACCTCCTCAACGTCAAGATGGCTCTGGATATAGAAATCGCTGCATACAGGTACGGTGCTCACTACGTGCGTATCCGGAACACTAACCACCATGCAGAGGCTGTTTGGGCAGAGCTTTCACCACTAAAGTTAAAGCAGGCAGGGTACAGGCATCAACTCAGAGTCTGGTTTTCTTGCTTACTTAGAAAGAAATTATTCTAAAGAATTGCAAGTGTAGTTTTCTCTCTTTTTATGCAGCTTTAAAAGAATGAATACTAGTAGAAGCAAAAGGTTTTTGAATTAGACGAACGAGGTGCAGATTAATCTCAATGCATATGCTTAAACTTTTTATGGAAAAATGTTTTCAAATGCTGGAAGCATGAACAGAGTTTTGGTTTCTAATATTTCATCTAGTGGTTTCAGCTTTTCAAATTTAAAATGTCAAGGACAAACACCAGGACATTCTATTTCTCTGTTTCTCTGTTATACAGCTTACTATTGCCATCATCTGGCTGAGAATAGATATAGAATGATATATTAGAATATAGATATAGTTATTTTATATATGTAGATAATTTATATGTATTATATTTTATGCTAGACTATAGTATAAATTATATCTATATCATGTATAATATTAATCTAGATCTATAGATACATATATGTGCATATGCATGTAAATCTAGATATATAGACACAAATGTGTATGATCTTTTTATAGATAGAGAGATACGTTATAGGTCTATTAATTTATGTGACCTTGCTGTTGACTAAGCGCAAAGGACAAAATCGTTGATTAAAAATGTTCTACTATCAGCTGGGCGCGGTGGCTCAAGCATGTAATCCCAGCACTTTGGGAGGCCGAGACGGGCGGATCACGAGGTCAGGAGATCGAGACCATCCTGGCTAACACAGTGAAACCCCGTTTCTACTAAAAAATATTAAAAAAAAAAAAAAAAAAAAACTAGCCGGGCGTGGTGGCGGGTGCCTATAGTCCCAGCTACTCAGGAGGCTGAGGCAGGAGAATGGCGTAAACCCAGGAGGCGGAGCTTGCAGTGAGCTGAGATCAGGCCACTGCACTCCAGTCTGGGCCACAGAGCAAGACTCCGTCTCAAAAAAAAAAAAAAAAAGAAAAAAGAAAAAACATAAAAATTTTCTACTACCAGTAAGGTAGTTATAATATAACAAGAATAAATTGCATTTACAGAGCTATCTCTCTTTTCAGGAAAGCTGAATAACTACATTAAATAGACAATTTATGGTAAAAATTATCGACCAATTTATAACTTGATACACCCATATTAACACCTGGTTAAGTTCTGAAATATGCTTAACAGCAAGATTTTTATGAAAGTTATATTTGCTTTAAAAATAGTACATATCCTGAAAATCTAAATGTTTAGGAAAGTGACTACTCTCAGAAAGGCTATTTGGCTTTGGAGTTTGGGGGGGTTTTGTTTGTGGCTTTTTGTGTTTTTGTTTTCGTTTTTGTTTTTTCCTATTTGGCCACTAACAAGTTTTTCAGCATATTCTTGTTGGACCTAATGGATCTCTACTGCAGGGCCAAGACTTAGTAGCTGGGTGTGGTTAGTGGACTATTGGGCAAGGTTAGTCATTGTAGGGGGCAGTCCAGGAGAACCTTCCTCTGTCACTGAGTATGATGTAATACGCAAGTAAGTGATAGCAGGTATTATACTGAATTGATAGAATATTTTACTTATGTAATTCTATTTCTTCAAAGGTAGCTACTACAATACCCAGAATGTAATGAAGCTCAGAAGGCCCAGTGAAATTTTTACTATGTCTTATGTTCTTTGATTTTCTCCTTAGAAAACTCCTGGAGGGTGAAGAGACCAGATTTAGCACATTTGCAGGAAGCATCACTGGGCCACTGTACACACACCGACAGCCCTCAGTTACAATATCCAGTAAGATTCAGAAAACCAAGGTGGAAGCTCCCAAGCTCAAGGTCCAACACAAATTTGTCGAGGAAATCATAGAGGAAACCAAAGTGGAGGATGAGAAGTCAGAAATGGAAGAGGCCCTGACAGCCATTACAGAGGAACTGGCCGTTTCCATGAAGGAAGAGAAGGAAGAAGCAGCAGAAGAAAAGGAAGAGAAGCCAGAAGCTGAAGAAGAAGAAGTAGCTGCCAAAAAGTCTCCAGTGAAAGCAACTGCACCTGAAGTTAAAGAAGAGGAAGAGGGGGAAAAGGAGGAAGAAGAAGGCCAGGAGGAAGAAGAGGAAGAAGATGAGGGAGCTAAGTCAGACCAAGCCGAAGAGGGAGGATCTGAGAAGGAAGGCTCTAGTGAAAAAGAGGAAGGTGAGCAGGAAGAAGGAGAAACAGAGGCTGAAGGTGAAGCAGAGGAAGCCGAAGCTAAAGAGGAAAAGAAAGTGGAGGAAAAGCGTGAGGAAGTGGCTACCAAGGAGGAGCTGGTGGCAGATGTCAAGGTGGAAAAGCCAGAAAAAGCCAAGTCTCCTGTGCCAAAATCACCAGTGGAAGAGAAAGCCAAGTCTCCTGTGACAAAATCACCAGTAGAAGAGAAAGCCAAGTCTCCTGTGACAAAATCACCGGTGGAAGAGAAAGCCAAATCTCCTGTGACAAAATCACCAGTGGAAGAGAAAGCCAAGTCTCCTGTGACAAAATCACCAGTGGAAGAGAAAGCCAAGTCTCCTGTGACAAAATCACCAGTGGAAGAAGCAAAGCCAAAAGCAGAAGTAGGGAAAGGTGAACAGAAAGAGGAAGAAGAGAAGGAAGTCAAGGAAGCTCCCAAGGAAGAGAAGGTAGAGAAAAAGGAAGAGAAACCAAAGGATGTGCCAGAGAAGAAGAAAGCTGAGTCCCCAGTAAAGGAGGAAGCTGTGGAGGAGGTGGTCACCATCACCAAATCGGTAAAGGTGCACTTGGAGAAAGAGACCAAAGAAGAGGGGAAGCCACTGCAGCAGGAGAAAGAGAAGGAGAAAGTGGGAGGAGAGGGAGGGAGTGAGGAAGAAGGGAGTGATAAAGGTGCCAAGGGATCCAGGAAGGAAGACATAGCTGTCAATGGGGAGGTAGAAGGAAAAGAGGAGGTAGAGCAGGAGACCAAGGAAAAAGGCAGTGGGAGGGAAGAGGAGAAAGGCGTTGTCACCAATGGCCTAGACTTGAGCCCGGCAGATGAAAAGAAGGGGGGAGATAAAAGTGAGGAGAAAGTGGTAGTGACCAAAACGGTAGAAAAAATCACCAGTGAGGGGGGAGATGGTGCTACCAAATATATCACTAAATCTGTAACCGTCACTCAAAAGGTTGAAGAGCATGAAGAGACCTTTGAGGAGAAACTAGTGTCTACTAAAAAGGTAGAAAAAGTCACTTCACACGCCATAGTAAAGGAAGTCACCCAGAGTGACTAAGATTTGAGTCCACTGCAAAAGGTTAAGCCATATGACAATTTCAAAATGCATGTGATTGGCAGCTTCAAAACAGAACGGGTTCTCCCATGGGGGCTCCAGACATTGTATTTTACTTTGTGCAATATGAGGGGACTGCATGCAAGCTCAGGGTGCTCCCTCCTCAGTCTTTGGGGGATTCAAATGCATGATATTGTATGTACCTGGGAAATTTGCCAATTTCCTAAGCTGTTGGAAGGGGGTCACTTAAGGGGGGATGTCTTGAGATGTATTATGCAAAGTACCAACTGAGCCAAAAACAATAAATGAAACACAGAACTCTCTTAGCCTTAAGAAAGCTATATATGAATAATTATGTTTACCTCACTGGTGCGTTTAAAATGGACTTTTGTTCATGGGAGAACCTTGTTGACATGCACAGTTTGCAATCTTATGTTGATCGATGTTAAACGTCACAGCAGTACTTGCTCAATAAAGGTCATATTGGAAACATAGTCAATTGCTGAGTTGTATGTCATTTCTGTTTTTTAAATTTTTATTTATTTTTATTTAGAGATGGGGTCTTGCTATGTTGGCCAGGTTGGTCTTGAACTCTTGGCCTCAAGTAGTCCTCCTGCCTCAGTCACCCAAAGTGCTAGGATTATAGGCATGAACCACCATGCCCAGCCTGTTATGCCATTTCAAAGTGAGATCTCCACTACCTGAAGCTTTCTTGCCCTAAAATAGATTTTGGGGGGGAATCATAAGTAAACTGCACTTCTTATTGCTATTTCCCTGAGAGTGATTACTTGGAAAACGTAATTGCTGAAGATATTTTCAGGTGTCAACATCTTCACTGAGCTCGGTCTTCATCCCAAAATTTTAAAATCATATTTTTGAAATAAAAATAAAAGCATCAGATACAAATAGGAATCCGGTGGGATAGAAATCTTCAGTGTTTCTATCCTAAAATAGAACTCAGAGAACCTCTAGGTAAGAGGACCAATGAAGGAGGAGTTCATCACTTGTGCCTTGGAGTTGGGACAGAGACAGAGGAGCTCATGGCATTTATGATGATGTGTCCAGAGGGGACAGGACTGACATCACTAACACTCCTACCCGGAACTATCCAGCCTCAGAAGCATGCCTCCTGCGCATACACACACACGTACACATTGTCTGCATCACTAACACTCCTACCCAGAACTATCCAGCCTCAGAAGCATGCCTCCTGTGCACGCACACACACGTATACATTGTCTGCATCACTAATGCTTGATTTGCTTGACAGAGATTTATACCTTTAGTATTTTACTAATTGGGGAAAATAATATAGAAAATAAATAAAATACCCTACTTGAGAAAACAAAAATGAGATTCTGTGACATAGGCCATAAGTGTTTTTTAAAAAAAGACATGATCTTGGCCAAGGAAACACTATCATTCCCTTTTCAAAACTTGTTTCAGGCCTTGAAGACCATTAATATATTAATTAGCACATTATCTTGTCCAAGTCCATGTTTTCTCATTAATAGGATCAGCTCAATAATACAATCCTTGATAGTATTTTCAATGACTTTTTCAAGATAACTCTAATTTTAATGCCTAAACATATCCAGGAAGCTAATTGTTAATGGCAGTTTTTATTGTGTTTCCAATCATTAACCATTTGCTAATCCTCACAATTTTAGTTATATCTGAGTATCATCTGTACAATTACGTATTCAGATTTCTTTCTTTAAAACAATTTACATTTTATGTTAAGATGTTAATTTTTCTGAAGCAAAAATATCCATGACACACAAAGTGGAACAGGATTATTTACATATGATCAGCAAAAAACAAAAACAAAAAAAAAAAACAAAACAAAACAAAAAAAAACCTGATCTAGTGATACAGAACTTAAAAATAAAAAAGAGTGTATTGGAAGGATACAGGGTAACTCCTAGAGGGAAAACATCAGCAGAGGAGGCAGGTGCTGGGAGAGAGGAGCTCGGACAGCCCCAGGGACAGAGGTCGCAGGAATCATCACGCAGTCACAGGGTGATTAAACTGAAAACTCAGTGACACTTCATTGGAATTCCAGGAACACAGCATCACCTATTTGCCACACAACTTCGCCAGCAAAGAGGAGCACCTTGATTGATAGTCCCACCCAAACTGACTCCAATGACAGAACAGCAACTCTTCACAGTAAGTCTGGGAGCTGTTATCAGAAGTACGAATAGAGGCTAGAGTTATATGATGTGATCTATGTGAATTTTTTAAATGCCCAGTAAATATACAATCATTAGTATAAAAATACTCATTGGTACCTAAAATCATCTCACTTACCAGAACTGGACCCTGAGGCTTAGAAGACTTTTTTTTTTTTTTTTTTTTTGGTTGTATATATTGTTTTAAAATGACAGGATCAATCAGCAAAACTGTCCAACACAAGCCCCAGAAACTTAACTCTTCAGCTCTAACTTTGTTTTCAACCACTTTGTTTTCTTTCCTAAGAAGGTAAGACATTCAGTAATATTGCTACATATTCCATAAAACAAAATCACGATTTTGTACTCTTTAAAGATGGCAGAATACCTCTGGCTATAGTGGCACAGGCCAATAGTCACAGCTGCTCCAGAGGCTGAGACATGAGGATCACTCAAGTCCAGGAGTTCGAGTCCAACCCTGGCAACATAGGGGGAGTCCATCTCTAAAATAAATAAATAAATAAATAAATAAATAAATAAATAAATAAATAAATAAACAGAACAACATACCTTTGATAACCCATGCAAGTATTTCTAAGTCAATCAATTGCCTGGTTGATTCATTAATTCAATAAATGCATATTGAGGACTAGAGCCTGGAGATACAATGGTCTTCTCCTGTAAAATTACTTATTTTGTTGTCACTGCCAGCCATTACACTATTATTGAAAGAGAAAGCAATTTGAAATTCATGTTTCCAAATATGTTCAGTGACAGGGAGAACTACATTTAAACTAAGCACAAATCTCCAAGAGTTTAGGATATAAGAGTACCTTTCCTCTGACGACAGTCAGTCTCTGGGCACATTAAGCCATTGAAAAGCAGAATTTCTACCTTGCCAGTAGACTGTCTTTGAGACACTATTTTATTTTAAATATTGTGAGGATTATCAAAGTTCATTTATTCTCAATCTTCAAACATATAAGAACAGAGTTTTTTAAAAGAAAAATCTTCCTCTGGGTCACACACTAGTAGATGATAGAACTGGGATTTAACTCAGTTAGTAAAGGTCCAGGGTATGTACTTTTTTTTTTTTTTTTTTTTTTTTTTTTTTTTTTTTTTTTTTTTTTTTTTTGGACAGGCTTTCACTCTGTCACCCAGACTGGAGTTCAGGGGCATGATTATGATCATGGTTCACTGCAGCCTGGAGCATCTGGACTCAGGTGATCCTCCCACCTCAGCCTCCTGAGTAGCTGGGACTACAGGTACATGCCACCATGCCCAGCTAACTATTTTTGTGGTTTTTTGTAGATATAAGTTTTGTGACATTGCCCAGGCTGGTCTCAAACCCCTGGACTCAAGCAATCTGCCCACTTCAGCCTCCCAAAGTGCTGGGGTTACAGATGTGAACCACCCTGCCAGCCCAAAGCATATAGTCTTAACCCCTGTCCTATAGTAATCCTCAAATCCATCCATGGCAGCCATCTCCAGTTATAAGGATGTTAAGCTAGGGTCATTTATTTCTTTTAAAATTGAAAAAAAGAAAACAGAGGAATACTATAAATCATTCATTTAATATACTTGCATATCTCTTTACATTTAAAAAAAGATACAATTTCACTTCTCTATGGCACTGTGTTTGCATCATGAGGAAAAGAATAAATACTCAAATGCAAAATAAGTGGTGATTCCTTCTATCACAACAGCTTGCAAGTGTCAAACATTTTTCTCATAGTAACTTTCATGTTCAATAGACAGAGTTATTTCTAGTGCATTTCCTTCTATTGCCAGTCAGTGCAGACAGAAACAGTATTAAAACATTAGGATATTCATTTCCACAACAAATGGGTTGGTTGTTCCAGTTTGGAACAAGTTATCTTTTTCCTAGTGTTTTATATAATTTGCCGAAAGGGAACGAGGAGCTATTTTTAAGTGAATTATTCTATTAGATCTGCAGAAAATTTGTCTATTTTTAGGGCTCCTCAACCCTTAGAGCTTGGCAAAAGTAATAGTTTAGCGTTCAAATCCCGGGCTGTAGATAGCAAAATTGTGTGTCTTGGGTCCATTATATTTACCCTCTAAGCCTCCACCTCCTTACTGTAAAACAGGGCTGCCGAAGTAATGGGGTGTTACCTATGAAAATGCTCCACACTGTAACAGGGCTGCAGGGCTTTAGGCATTTGGTAGCCAATCAAAACCATTTATTAAAGATGATGAATTTTAAATTGGATCACAGCTATAGGTACAGAATTTTTAATTCAAAGAGACGAAATTAATTGGTACCTTAATTTTCTTATATATAATTTCAATACAGATTGCACAGATTAATTTATCAAAATAAGTACACAACATGAATATAAATATACTCACGTGCACAGATATTTCTTCATCACTGTACACATAATTTCATTACCCATATAGAGAATTTGGGTGGAAATTCACTGCATTTTTCTTTGCATTAATCTATATAGGCTGCTTAGACACCCAAGAATCCATCTACATAATCACAGGGCTTAAAGTTTCTTGACCATCATGTAATCTTGATTACATGATGGCTCACACATGTAATCCCAGCACTTTGGGAGGCCAAGGTGGGCAGATCACCTGAAGTCAGGAGTCTGAGACCAGCCTGGCCATTATGGTGAAACCCTGTCTCTACTAAAAATACAAAAATTAGCCTGGTGTAGTGGCGGGCACCTGTAATTCCAGCCACTTGGGAGGCTGAGGACGGAGAATTGCTTGAACCTGGGAGGCAGAGGTTGCAGTGAGCTGAGATTGTGCCACTCCACTCCAGCCTAGGCAACAGAGTAAGACTCTACAGCACAAAAACAAACAAAAAAAGTTTATTGATGCAAATGATTTAAAAGCATATTGAGAGTAAGAGAGAGAAATATTTTTGTGCCAGGCCTCTGAAGACAGGATGAAATCCCCAGATCCATGCTGACTGTGCTCAACACCATACTGCAGGGCTTTCGGGATTCTCTTTGACTTCTTATTGGAGGTATTTTGAAAAGTTACCACATAATATCTTCAATAAGGTATTCATTTTAGGTAATGCTCCTTAAATCATTCCCTAACTCTAATTAGCATTCTCATCTTAGAAGAGAACAGAGTTGAAAAAAAAAATAACAGCTGACTACATAAAAAGGCTTTTCTTTTTTAAGTTTATGAAAAGCATAATCATTCTAAAGCACTAAGTAGGAAGGACCACTTACATAGGCCCATGCTATAGTCTTGTTTTGTGTGTGGGTGGGTGAGGTGAGTAGGGGGTGGAGAGCAGAGAATCAAGGGCCCCAAAATTTGAGTGACAACATTGTGTCCAGAAGGCAAACACCAGGAATTTTTGATTCTGCCTTGAGATCACAAGATCACAAGTCAGGGGCCAACTTCAAGTATCATAGGTTCTACTTTTGGTGTTCTCACATTCCTAAGAGAGTAAGCCCTGACAACAGAAACAGATAAAGATTGAAAAGGGCTCCTTTTCCCACTGGTTCTCAGATTTCAAATAAATTTCGGTGAGGAGGGTAAAATTACTGGTTTGCATTAGGGCTTTGGAATATGCTTAATTGTAATTGCTCATCATCTCTTCTAGAAAATCACAGATTAGTTGAAACCACAGAGTATAGCACAAAGAGCCTTCTTTGCCCTGGGATCTGGAAGGCTGGGCCCTCCATATAAGTCATAACACCTCCACATCTCCTATTTTAACTTGGAAAATTCAAGTGTATGTTGAATTCTGTGATGATTCTTTTATATCTTCCTCGATTCATATGTCAAAAACTTACTCTTATCCAAAAAGAGTAATTCAGCCTAAGGAGAATTTGCACTAAAATACTGTGTGCGCCTGTAATCCCAGCACTTTGGGAGGCCAAGGCAGGCGGATTACGAGGTCAGGAGATCAAGACCATCCTGGCTAACACGGTGAAACATCGTCTCTACAAAAAATTAGCCGGGTATGGTAGTAGGCGCCTGCAGTCCCAGCTACCCAGGAGGCTGAGGCAGGAGAATGGTGTGAACTCGGGAGGCGGAGCTTACAGTGAGCCGAGATCGAGATCGTGCCATTGCACTCCAGCCTGGGCAACAGAGCGAGACTCCATCTAAAAAAAAAAAAAAAAAAACTGTGTGCTAATATTTGCAAGAACAAAAAGTTAAAAGTTACTAACTTTTGGAGGAGGAACAAGTGGCTCAGCACATTGGCAGTGTGAGGCAAGAGGAGATCGCTTGAGCCCAGCAGTTTGAGACCGGCCTGGGCAATACAGGGAGACCTGGTCTTTATAAAAAATAAAAAGAAAAGTAAATTAGCCAGACATGGTGCCATGTACCTGCGTCCCAGCTATTCAGGAGACTGAGATGAGAGAGCTGCTTGAGCCTGGCCTGGGAGGTCGAGGCTGCTGTGAGGCGTGACTGGACCACTGCACTCCAGCCTGGGTGACAGAGCAAGACCCTGTCTCTTAAAAAAAAAAAAAGTCATTGACTTATCTATGTAAGTATATAATATATGAATATCAGAAAGAGAAATAGAAAACTGATCTCCCTCTTCCCTAGATTTCTTTTTAACCATGGCTGCCTAGTTGCTTCTGAACTGGATTTCTCAGTAGCCCCAAATAAAATTATAAATATAAGATACAGAATAACAATGTCTGACAAATAGTAGGTATTTAATAAATGGTAAATTTTCATTGCCACTATTAATATTTATTTTAAAAGTAATAATTAAAATAGTCATGTATATTAATTACCATGTCAATAAGAGATACACACAAAAATTCAACCTGTAGCAAAGCTTCAAGAAGTAGAAGAGTAGATACCTTCGCACCAAACTTTACTTACTATATGCTACTCAGAATCATAAAATCCTAAAGGCTGAATTAGCTGATAATATTTAACCCACCCTTCTTATGCCTAAAAGGCAGCTGCCTAACATATAATTGAATATCTACAGTGACAGGGGAGTTACTTTGCTGCAAGCCATCCAAACAGAAAACTTGGACTGTTTGCAAAACCTTCTTTACATTGTTCTAATCTCTGATCCCCTGTATCGTTCACCCACTGAGTCATATAAATCCCACTTCCCTTTTCCCCAGAATGGACTTTCAGAGAGATGAAGGTGGTATAGTGTGGATATTTGTCCCCTCCAAATCTCATGGTAGGAGGTGTTTGGGTCATGGGGGTGGAACTCTCATGAATAACCTGGCACTGTCCTCGCCATAGTGAGTGAGTTCTCATGAGATCTGGTTGTTTAAAAGTGTGTGGCAACTCCCGCCTCACTCTCTTGCTCAAGAACTCTCATGCAATATGTTGGCTTCCCATTGCTTTCCACCATGATTGCAAGCTTCCTGAAACCTCAGCAGAAGCAGATGCCAGCCCAAATGCTGCTTATACAGCCTACAGAACCATTAGCCAATTAAACCATATTTCTTCATAAATTGCCTAGCCTCGGATATTCCTTTAGAGTAACGCAAATGGACTAAAACAGAAGGCCATGCCCAAATCCAAACAGTTCATAACAGTAATGACCATTGTTGAGTTTACTACCTACCAGGTAGTCTTCTAAGCACATTACCTGTAATAAATCCATGATTTCTGACAACAAACATACATGCAGGTATTATTTTATCACCATTTTTTGTGGAAGTTTGGGCATAATAAAACCAGGCATTTTTTTTTAATATCAAACCCATGACTTTTCTACTTCATACTTTAATAGACAAAACAGCAAACATATATAACTATATCTGTTCATCCTTGGAATGAACCTTCTACCTGTTGAGCCAAACCTGTCTCAAGTAGTCCCCATTCTCCAGCTTTTCATTTATGTCAAAATTAACTGATTTGGGGAAAGTGTTACTTTAAAACTTGTTGCTAGATAGATGGCAAGAACTTAAAACTCAACAATGAGTTATCCTAGGTTACCGTCTAGGTTTCACTAATCTGTGCCTGGATATATAACAATATTTTGTAGTGTCTTCTTCACAAAATAAAATACATTAAAATTCTGATTGGTGCATGAGCTATTTCATGTCTCTATTTTTCCATTTCTCAGATTCTTAAGTAGGCAATGACCTAACAAATAAATTTTTCTTCTAGTAGTTACTCACCTATAACACATAACCAGTTTCATAGGGAACAGCAACATGTATCTGCCTATTACCTTTGATCAACACTTAGTTCTTCAGCGAGGGCAACTAAGGAAGTATTTAGGTTGGATTAAAGTGATTAAGCATTGAGTGAAATTATTTCTACGCATCAGCAATTAGACAGGCTTGGACAGTTCTCGTAAAGAATGCCTTGAATGTCACATGTTAGAAATTTGGACAAATTTGTATGGCACTTTCACATCCCACACGCTGTCATCTGTTACTATCATAGTTTGAGATTAAATTTCCTCTGCTGGGTATTATTGATCATGAAGCTTAATAATTACCATATTCCTGGGAAAGCAGTTGACCATGTCCACCCACTGAGTTCATTCCCTTGGCATATTCGAATGAACATTACCATTAGAAGGAAATCGTGTGTCCATGACATTTGGAGAGCTAATGCTGATCTCCATTCTTCATCAACCACCCATTAAATATGCCATAAATGATTCTAAAGTAACACTTTCTCATTGGCAATTAGCAAACTGCTTTGCCAATTCTTTGTAAGGAATTTGCTTACAGGATTTGCTCAAGAAAACACATGAATTTCAAAATCCCCATCAAGACATATGAAAAAGTAAGGCCAAGGAAGGACAAGTGAATTAAGTCACCCAAAGTACATGCTTCCTCCTCAAATTTGCTGGACAGAAGTGTTAGGGGAAAAGGAGCACAGGAGAGCCAGGGTGCCATCATTTTAAAAGCAACTCCATCTTAAAACTAGCAAGGGATATTCCTCACCTGTCGCAACCCATGGTCATAAGATCTTTATGGCTAAGGAAGCAGTTTAGTCATGCCCGCAAGGACAAACTCCTGTGACAGCAGAATGTCCAGATGTAGCAATATTGATGGCAGCAGTGAACCATCTGCCATCACGCTGGCCACTGCAGGGAGAGCACGGGAGGAGGCAGACGGCACCCTCCCCCTAGCAGTCTCTGCCCTGGGGCCACTGAGATGGGGCCAAGTCAGGTCATGCGCCTGGTGAGGGGGAGCTTTCCAGGTGCAACTGCAGCCACCCAAGTCAGAGCTGCAACCCCAGCACCCCTATGCTCTTGGGAGCCAGGAGCACACAGGAACCTCATCCCCCACCCTGCATAGGTGCAGCCACCCAAACCAAGGCTGCAGACCCAGGCATCCCTGCACTCTTACCCCTGCAGGCTTGGAGGTGCCTGCTCCTGCTGCCTAGCCTCTCCTTGGCACCCACTTCGATTTCAGAGCAGAGCTGGGGCCAAACCTGGGTGCTGCCACAGCCTGGCTGGGTATGCACATGCTTGGGGAAGTATTGATATGCCAGCCTCCTGCCATCTTGACCCCTCCAGACTTTGGGTGCTGATCAGCTGAGGACATGAGAGGGGAAGCTGAGGGGAACTGAGGGCAGCTAGGTGCTGCCCCACACATGCCCCTTGGTGCAATGGATGGCTGTGGGAGGCAGACAGGCTCCTGGGTGGAAGTAGGTAGGTCCCCAGTGAAGCCCCACCTTCAGGCTGGGGCAGGCCTGAAGCCTGGGGACTGGGTTGCCAATGCTGCTGAAGGGAGGGGGAACTCATGGTGCTTTTTCCTAGGCCCACTCATGTCGGTCCATGGACCAATCAGCATGCACTTCCCCCCTCTGACGCCATAAAAGCCCCAGGCTCAGCCAGAGCAGAGCAGAGGACAGGAGGACCAGCTGCAGTGATGAGTTACCCTCTCCAGGGCCTCCTCTCTTCTGAGAGCTGCAGAGCAAACAGGACAACCTACCTGCAGAGAGGAGCTACCCACTCCAGGGCCTCCTTTCTGCTGAGAGCTGAACACCAAACAAGATGACCTGCCTATGGACAGGAGCTATCCCCTACATGTCTCCTCTGAGCTGTTTTAGTACTCAATAAAGCTTCTCTTGGTCTTGCTCACCCTCCACTTGTAGGCATACCTCATTCTTCCTGTACACAAGATAAGAACTCAGGCAAAGGTGCCACCAGCCACAGAGGTTTCTGGCCAGAAAAGTGATACACTAAAGATCCTATAACTTTAAAGATAAAGTTATATGATACACTGTCACACAACAGTGTGTGCTTTCATGATAGCTATCATCATGCTTTGATCCACTTACTCACTAAAATGCAGAGAAAAACTTTAAGTCAGCAAACTATTAATGTTGTCATGCTCTCAGTCCACCTGCACATAGACATAATTTACGGTTACATAGATAAGATCCCTATATAAGGAAAGTTTAAAACAAAGATGGCATATCCCTCCTCTTGCTTTCTGAGGATGCCCTACTCTGTTACTGAGCAGCTTACAATAAACTCTGTCTTCTCACTGCGCTTAAGGACTTGCCTTTAATTCCTTTCTGCATGAGATCCAATAACCCCCTATTGGGGTCTGGATCGGAACCCCTTTTTCTGGCAACAAATGTAAACAAGATCTTTCTGGGGAGAAATAAAATATTTGTCAAAGAATGAGAATAGTTAATAACGTTAAAGACATGTACCTTGCCCATATTAACAGCCTATAACTCCATGTGTTATCAGAAAATAAAAACATATATATTCACTGCCAAGCTAATATATATTTCAGAGCTTGGCATGCCATATCATGATATCATTCAAGATGCTGTCAAGGAACAACAATGTCCACATTCCATCAGTACAATATCCCTACCCCTCTTGCTGTCCACGACAGCAGGGCCACTAACTGGAATGCTCTGTCCACACACAGACCCCCAAACTCCAGCCTGTCATTACAAAGGATGGGTCTAAAATGTCACATTTAGAACCACTGAAAACTTTAAACTTTTCCCCATTTCCATCCCTCTTAGTGCCATTAATCAAACAGCCTCTTTCATGTTATTTACTTGGCTGTTCCTCAAATCTCTGCAGACAACCAAAACAATCTAGAAAGTACAGTGTAGCTTTTAAGAACACAGATTTTGATGTCCAGTTAGATGTTGGTTCAAGTTCCAGTTTTAAACTTCCTAGTGGACTTAGCATGTTAGGGGCCAGTCAAGAGGAGGAGGAGAAGGAGGAGGAAGAGAAGGAGAAGGAGGAAGAGGAGGAGGAAAAGGAGGAGGAGGAGGAGAAAGAACATTCTAAGAGTTCCAAAGAGAATGGAATGTAATACAAGGAGATATACCACAAGTTAAGGGAAAGGGGAGAAACAAATTCAACTCTAGTCAGTGTGGGCTGACATAACAAAATATAGACTCAGTGACTTAAATGACAGAAAGGTCTGGGTGATAGCAGTCAGGTTCTGGTGAGGGCTGTCCCCCTGGCTTGCAGAGGGCCAACTTCTCATCATGTCCTCATATGGCAGAGCAAGAGTGAACTCTCCAGTGTCTCTTTTTATAAAGACACTAATCCAATCAGATCAGGGTCCTACTGTTAAAGCTCATTTAGGCTTAATTGCTTCCTTAAAGGCCCTATATCCAAATACAGGATCTTAGGGCTTCAACATATGTATTTGGGATGGGGGAGTGGGAACAGTTCAGTTCATCGCAGGGGACAATGGGACAACCCAGAAATTAGCAATGGAAAAAGGCCATTATCACCTCTGGGATTGCAACACACAAGAAGTAGATGTTGCTACCAGAGCCCAGAACACAGGACCATCCAGAGGGAGCTAGAATTACGGCAGCAGGGACAGCCGGGTGAGCACTGAGATCATGGAGGGGAGAGATGTCCAAGGGAAGCCATACTCAAGAACGCAAGCAGGAAAAGGAGACAAAACCTCTGTTGGACGTGGGGCATGGAAGCAAGGTGGGGAGGCGATGGTGGCAGATATTCTCTGATTTGTCCCTCCTCCCTTTTCTATCCTTTCTCTGGTTCCTGCCATGAGCCAGTAGCATCTGAAATTTAGTCAAGAAGGGAGCCTGAACTATGCAGTTGCTGTGATAAAGAGTAGAGCAGGGTCAGTGTGAGAAACGGAGCTGAGAACAAGCATTGACAGATGACTGGCACACTCACCATGTGACCTTAGGCAACTCATCCTAAGAGAAAAGGGATTCTTCACATCCCTTTTCTCATCTGAAACATGGGGCAAATAAAAGATAATCTGATCACTGTTAAATCAAGTTTAGCCTAAAGCTGCCTCTTGGCATATTTTAAGTTTGGCCTGTGAAAAGAAAATAAATCTTGGAGCCCCAGAAATCTCTAAGCTAAAGGGAAAAGTCAAGCTGGGAACTGCTTAGGGCAAACCTGCCTCCCATTCTATTCTGCTCACTGAGACAAACGCATATCTGATTACCTCCTTTGGAGAAGCTAATCAGAAACTCAAAAGAGGCTGGGTGCAGTGGCTCATGCCTGTAATCCCAACACTTTGGGAGGCTGAGGCTGGTGGATCACTTGAGGTCAGGAGTCTGAGACAAGCCTGGCCAGTGTGGTGAAATCCTGTCTCTACTAAAAATACCAAAATTAGCCTGATGTGGTGGCACGTGCCTGTAATCCCAGCTACTTGGGAGGCTGAGGCATGAGAATCACTTGAACCTGGGAGGCAGAGGTTGCAGTGAGCCAAGATTGCTCCAGTCTGGGCAACACAGTGAGACTCCATCTCAAAAAAAGGAAGAAGAAAAAGAAGAAGGAGAAGGAGGAGGAGGAGGGGGAGTGGAGGAGGAGGAGGGGGAGTGGAGGAGGAGGAAGACGAGTGGAGGAGGAGGAGGAGGAGGAAGGGAGAGGAGGGAGGAGGAGGAGGAAGGGAGAGGAGGAAGGAGGAGGGGAAGGAGAAGAGAAAGAAACTCAAAAGAATGCAACCATTTGTTCTTTTCTACCTGTGACCTGTAAGCCCCCTCCCTGCTTTGAGTTGTTCTGCCTTTGCTTCGAGTTGTCCTGCCTTTCCAGACCAGACCAATGTTCATCTTACATATGTTGATTGATCTCTCATGTTTCCCTAAAGTGTATAAAACCAACCTGTGCTCTGACCACCTTAGGAACATGTTGTCAGGACCTCTTGAGGCTGTGTCACAGGTATGCATCCTCAACCTTGGCAAAACAAACTTTCTAAATTTACCCAGACCTGTTTCAGATACTCAGGGTTCACAGGCCTAAAGGTCTATGTCTGTTTATACCTCCACTTATTAGAGTTCTGTACATGATGAACTATAACAAGTGGAGGTATAAGCAGACTGTAGCCTACACTTGTGCCAATCACCAAGTTAGGCCAATGAAATGTAACCCACTGTTCAAACCATGTTCAAGTAAGGCAAATGTTGAGCTGTAACCAGTCCGGCTGTTTCTGCACCACACTTCTGTTTTCTGTACATCACTTTCCTTTTTCTGTCCATAAATCTTCTTCTACCACCTGGGTGCACTGGAGTCTCTGAGCCTATTCTGGCTCAAGAGACTGCTCAATTCATGAATCGTTCATTGCTCAATAAACTGCTTTAAATTTAATTCAGGTCAAGTTTTTCTTTTATCAGCATTAGGAATAAAATTATTTGGAAGCTCTTAGGGCAGTGTAAGTTCTCTAGTATATGGTAGGCACTAAATAAATGCTGCTTATTATTAGTTAGGGAACTTTTATTTTAGCTAGTTTCAGGAAAATCCAAATATTGGTTTGAACCAAACTGTCTAGCTGTTTATAAAGTGAAGCTTCTGGGAAGGTTAAAACAACTTCTGAGTGTCCATTCATGCTTCCTTTCTGCTCTCTACTTCCTTTCCCTTGTTACCTCCTTCCATTTGAGCCTCATCTTTTCCTCTCATCCACAAGTCCCTTCTTGTGCAAAAGTTCCAAGATTGTGTACATGTGTGCCTGTGTATGATAATCAAGATGGTTAATCAGTGGATTCATAATTAATGGATTTTTAATCCATTTAGACATTTTCCCCAGCTGCATCCTTAGACCCATGGAATGCATAGGCACTCTATGTAGATATCTTCTTTATGGAATGGTTCACCTTGCTCAGGACTGAAGGTCTTAGCAGATGTCCCTTGATGACAAAAGACAAATAATGGACACTAGAAGACCCGCTTATGCCCACATGAACTGCTCTGACAAAAGGAAGGTCGTATTATTCTACCAAGGTCATATCCTTCTCTACAAGGAAGAGACAGTGCGGCAAAGATGGCAAATGTGAATGGATCTCAACCACTCTGCTTCTCACTTTCTAGAAAAATTGCACATTGCCCACAAAAAGAGGCTAAAAGTCGCGATCTCCAGGAGGAGGCTAGGGCTATTCCCTGCTTTAATCAAGGCAAAAGCATCTGCCCAGCTTGTAGAACAAGAACAGTGATGGGCATCAGATACAAATACAGTGAGTAATCAATTAGGATACAGCTGAGTGACCATGAACAGGAAACCCAGAGTAAACTGATTCAAAATTGTTTTTAGCCACTCAAGGAAAGTCTCAATAAGGAATTGTTTCAGGACAAATGTGCCAGGAAAGACAGAATCTTGTTGGAATTAGTAATAGTTTTTTTATTCCAGGCCTCTCTCCTAAAGAGTTGAACATGAGCACATCAAACATGTTTGCCCAATGAGACCTGACTGTGCGCAAAAAAAAAAAAAAAAAAAAAGACAGAAGGTCAGAAGGTATGAGAGTTGTATATCCGTATGGCAATATAACATCCATCTCCACAGCAATGCCAATAACTAAAACACCTAAAACTCATATATTTTTCTCCAGTTTAGAAAGTAACTTCAGATACATTGATATGGTGTGGCTGTGTACACACCCAAATCTCATCTTGAATTGTAACTGCCACAATTTCCACAAGTTGTGGAAGGAACCCAGTGGGAGGCAATTGAATTATGGGGGCAGATCTTTCCTGCACTGTTCTCATGATGTGAATGAATCTCACGAGATCTGATGGTTTTAAAAATGGGAATTTCCCTGCACAAGCTCTCTCTTCGCCTGCTGCCACCCATGTTAAGACGTGACTTGCTTCTCCTTGTCTTCCGCCATGATTGTGAGGTCTTCGCAGCTCTGTGGAACTGTAAGTCCATTTAACCTCTTTCTTTTGTAAACTGCCCAGTCTCATGTATGTCTTTATCAGCAGCGTGAAAACAGACTAAAACATACATCATCCTGTTTACACCTTAGAGTATGTCAAACAGATATTGTGCTCTCTCTTTTCAATCTGCAGATACAGAAGCTGAGAGAAGTGATTTACTTCTATGAGAAGAAAGTCACCAGTAGGACCTACCATATGCATTATTAGGACATTTTTTACTTTTTAATTTCTAAGCATAACAAATATTCGCTGTAGAATAATGGCATTGTATTTGCCCATATTCCTGCCACCTTAGATAACTGTTATATTTCAGCATATTTCTTTCTGATATTTCCATATGCCCAAATTTGATATGGCTGTGATCATTTCTGATAATTTCATTTAGTAACTCATTTGAAGGCCATGTTACCAGTGCATAATTAACAGATATTTATTGAGCATCCAGTTTCTGCAGGAGAAATACTAGCTATAGGAGTGAGGGAGCTGGTATTTGACTCATCTCACTTAAATCTGAGTCAGCATGAGCAATTTGTGGTGAGAATTTTTAGGGGTTCACAAATTGCATTAGACAAAATCAATATCAGAGGCAAAGGTCAAGAAGTAAGCAAGATAATGATAGAGTTGGGATATTCATCCCCCCAAATCTCATGTTGAAATGTAATTCCCAACATCAGAGGTGGGGCCTGGTGGGAGGTGTTTGAGTCATGGGGGCGGATCTCTCATGGTTTGGTACTGTTCTCATGATAGTGAGTGAGTTCTCATGAGTTATAGTTGTTAAAACATGTGGCATCTCCCCACCACCACCTTCTGTCTTTTGCTCCCACTTCAGCCATGTGAAACACCTGCTCCCCCTTCATCTTCCACCATGAAACAGTTGCTGACACTATGCTTCCTCTACAGCCTGCAGAACCATGAGCCAAATAAACTTATTTTCTTACAAGTTGAGCAGTCTCAAGTATTTTTTTATAGCACCACAAGAATGGCCTAATACAGATAGGTTTGAGAAAAAAAATTCAAGATAAAGAGCAATTTTAGAGACCAAGGGAGGATCAGGAGAGTCAGGAATCTTAAAATAATTAAAGAAGGAAGCCTAAAGGAAAAGAACTAATAATTTATTTGACAGGAAAACATATCCCAACAAATAACCAAAAAGTCCATTCACATCCTGGGTAGCCTTGGGCCCATCCTTTCACAGATCCTCAGAATCCAGAGGCTGGAAGAGACATGATTGTGCTTGGCCCTTTCTTGAAGACCACACTACCAATGCATGATCAACAGTTTATTGAGCATCCAGAGTATGCAGGAGACATACCAGCTATAGGAGTGAGATAGGAGTAAGTGTATAGTTAATGTTTGCCACACTATTTATTAAGTAAGTGTCAGGAACCAGGCTAAACATTGTACATGTGTTCTCTGGTTTGTATTTTTTTTTTTTTGTATTTATTTGTTGTTTAATTTTAATATCATAACCACACTATGAAATAGAAAGCATAAAATCCCTTCCAACAAAGAAACTGAGATTAGGAGAATTAAATAAATTACCCAATGTCACAGGAGTATCAGATAAAAAACTCAAATCACTTATCTCTGACACACGCTCTCACCTCCCCCCGGCCCCCGCCCCGCCACCATGCTGCTGTCCTTTTAAAGGACATCTAGCTTAGTCCAACCCTTCAGATCATTAGGATCATTTTATAACATAGAATCAATATTGGAAAACCCCAAGTGTCTACTATCATCCAAGGAGGCCCATTCCATCTTTGGATGGCTCTGAATTCATCAACTTATTCATTTACCAAGTATTGGTAAGCACAAAAATTGTATGAGAGAGGCATAGCTCAAAGCTCTGGCAATATAGCAGTGAAAAAATTAAGTCCCTGCCTTTGCGGAATTTATATTCGTGTAGAAGGAAGTAGGAAAAAAGCAAAAGAAAAATATAAAGGATTCAGATGGTGATAATTGTTTTGGATAAAAAAAGATAAAAAGATTAGGAAGGGTTGAACAGGGAGAAAAGGGTTGGTCTTTCATATAGGAGAGTTAAGACCTCTCTAATAAATATATAGGTTATTTATGAGCCATATATATGCAGATGTCTATGAAAGATACATGGATACATATGAGAGAATCTATTCCAGTCAGAAAGAGTAAGTACAAAAGCCCTAAGGCAAAAATTATATTGGTGAGTTATAGAATAACATCTAGGCCAGGTTCGTAGGAGGGAAATGGACAAGAGGGAAGCCAGGCCAGCGATAAGAGGGGCTCAGTCATGGAGAACCTTGTAGGCCACAGTACATACAAGGCTTTGGAGGGTTATTAGCAAAAAAGTGACACCAGTAAATTTGGGAAGAAGCACTCTAGTTACTCTGTTGAGTGTCTACTGGGGAACAGGAAGAGTTGAGGATGATAGGGTTAGTTATGAAGCTTTGGCAATAATCTAGGTAAGAGATTTTGATGTCCAGGACCAAGCATCGGCGATTAAGAGAACTACTAGGCAGCATTTTGAGCATATTTTGAAAGTGACAGCCATGAGATTTGCTGGTGATATGTAGAGAGTAAGAGAAAAGAGAGACCAAACAAAGGTGAGCCCAGAATGTGTGTTCTGGAGAAGAAAAAGGATGGAGTTCCCATGATATGAAAATGAGTGAGATGTCTTTAGAAGCAGACAGGGTTAAGGAAGAGGAAGGGAAACCCAGACAGTGGCTTTGCCGTGAGAAGTTGACTGCCCATGTGACATTAAAGTGGAGGTGGCATCTCAAGAGAGACCAGTTGCCATCGGCCCTTTTCTTCTTATTCTACCTGCAAAATGTGTGGAATACGAGTCCTGCCGATTCTCTGCATTGTGGGAAAGGATGAGAGTGCTTCCAAAAGCAAAACGCACCATCAAACCTAAACCTGATGATGGTGATAATTTTTATTATCACTGAAATTAAAATCTCAACTGTGAAGAACAAAAGCAATGTACAGATGGGGAATTGGGCCCCATATGGATAGTAGGTTGGGACAGAGGAGAAAACAAGCTTGATCCCACAGATGTAAAATGAGTGTGTTGGTTTTAACAGTGTAATGTGACTTTGGAGATGATGTGTTGGGCTGCTGGCCCATGTGATTTTTGAGTCTTTCAAAGTAATTTTCTTATTTTGATGTTTCACAATCAGATTGTTCCTAGTCTGAAAAATCTGTTTTTATTCCTTAGGAATTATGACTAGCAATTTGATTGCTCAAGGAAGAAACAGTTGGCTTTATTTCATGGTGCTTTAGCCTCATTCAGTGACATGCCCCACACGTGTGTCTTGAGGGAAAGGAACTCTTACAACAGGCAGAGCTCCAAGCTTGGTGTCACTGGAGTGACAGCTCCATCCTTTCCAGGATCACCAGTGTATGGACTCCACTTGTCCTCCTCACTCTCCATCCCGGAACGTCAGGATTCTTCTGCAGGAAACAGCATAAAATGAATCCCAATGTGTGAAGTCCAATGTATTTAACCAGTTGATTGAATTGGAAACCAATTAGTTAAATTCAGATAGACTATTTCCAAAGCAAGCATCCATTAAAAATAAGAAAATTTCAAGTGACTTGTTGAACTGAGAATTTTGTTGTTGTTGTTGAGACGGAGTTTCGCTCTTGTTGCCCAGGCTGGAGTGCCATGGCACAATCTCAGCTCACTGCAACCTCCACCTCCCAGGTTCAAGCGATTCTCCTGCCTCAGCCTCCCAAGTACCTGGCATTACAGGCATGCACCATCATGCCTCGCTAATTTTGTATTTTCAGTAGAGACAAGATTTCACCATGTTGGTCAGGCTGGTTTCAAACTCCTGACCTCAAGTGGTCCACCTGTTTCAGCCCCCGCAAAGTGCTGAGATTACAGGTGTGAACCACTGCACCCAGCCTGAGCATTTCTTTCACATGAACAATTCATTGTTGATCTGAAGAGCAAAAATACAAAAAGATGAGGCTCGCAATTGATACGGTTTGGCTGTGTTCCCCCGCAAAATCTCATCTTGAACTATAGTTCCCATAATCCCCACATGTCATGGGTGGGACCCACTGGGAAGTAATTGAATCATGGGAGCAGTTACCCCCACGCTGCAGTTCTCATGATAGTGAGTGAGTTCTCACAAGATCTGATGGTTTTAAAAGGGGCTTTTCCCACTTTTTCTCAGCACTTCTCCTGGCTGCCACTATGTGAAGAAGGACGTGTTTGCTTCCCCTTGCACCATGATTGTAAGTTTATTGAGGCCTCCCCAGCCCTGAGGAACTGCGAGTCAATTAAACCTATTTCCTTTATAAATTACCCTGTCTCATGTATGTCTTTATTAGCAGCTTGAGAACAGACTAATATAACAATACTCAGAATTTTTCTGATTTGTACATTTACTTCCAAGTCAATAAGTGACCCTTGATGGAATTATTTCATGGAGTAGCTACCAAATTATCAGTAATAAAGCCTAAAATTCAAGAAAGAAATAAAGAAACACAGAAAGATAGGATACAAAGAAAGGAAGAAAAAGAAAGAAGAAAGAGAGGGAGGGAGGGAGGGAGGGAGGGAGGGAGGGAGGGAAGGAAGGAAGGAAGGAAGGAAGGAAGGAAGGAAGGAAGGAAGGAAGGAAGGAAGGAAGGAAGGAAGGAAGGAAGGGGAAAAAGAAAGAGAAAGAAAGAAAAAGGAGAGAGAGGGAGGGAGGGAGGGAGGGAGACAGGGAGGGACAGAGGGAGGGAAAAGAAAAGAGAGAGAGAAAGAGAGGGAAGGGAAAGAGAGACAGAGATAGGGAAGGAGAGCAGAAGGGTGGGAGGGAAAGTTCCATGTTAAATGGTAGAAACCACCCATTGCTATACCAATGTTGTTGTAACTGAACAAGACTATCTTTCACTCCACAGTCTACTTGATCTCGGCCACCAAAGAAAGAGCAGGAATAATAATAACATCATTTCTTGGGAGGAGTGCCGTCTAGTGCAGGAAAAACACACTGAGTTTTGGAATCTAATCCCAGCTCTGTTATTACCAATTACATCATATTTGGCAAGTCACTTTATGCTCCCCCTGCCCTGAATCTCAATGTCCTCATATGTAAAACAAAAAAATATTTCTTAAGTAGCTTCTATAATTTTGGAATTCTCTAATTCTATGGCACTATGCATTCATGGAGAACTTTTTTATAAGGGCTTAGAGTGCTGAGGGAGAGAACTTTAAAACACTATTGAGATTTGTATCTCCTGCCATACATCTGCCTCAAATGTAACGCGGACAAAATCTGACCTTTGATGTCCCTTCCCCCACAACTCTGCAACTCCCACAACCTGTTACATCCTCTGTTTTCCCATTGTGTTACATGGAAACTTCATTGTCTCAGTTTCTCAGATCAAAAACTTTGTAGTCATCCTTGACTCTGCTCATTCTCCCATACCCAATCTTCCAGCAAATTCCAGTGGCTTTGCCTTCAAAATATATGCAGAGTCCTACAATAACCCACCTTCCCCACCACAATTACCCAAGAACAAATCACCATTATTTCTCACTTCCACTTAAGTCAGTAGCCTTGTAATTGGCCTTCCAGCCTCCACAGCTTATCCTCAACACAGCAGCCAGAGTGATCTTTTTAAAACATGAGTGACTTCTTGCCACAGCATGGCTGGAAACCCTCCCAGGGCTTCCCATGGTGTTAAGTCTCCCACATAGTAAAATCCAAAGCCCTTGCCAAGCTTGTAAGGCCCCACCTGATCTACTCACTTCCTCCCTGACCTCATCTTCCCTCACTTCTCACTATGTCTATTTTGTTCTGGCCACACCAGCCTCTTCATGCTCCCACCTCAGAGCCCCTGGGCTGGACTTAACCCATTGTCTGTGCAGCTTTGCTCCTCCCTTCTTCCAGGTCTCTGTCCAAATGTCAACAGAGAAAGCTTCCCTGACCAACCAATGCATAATTGCACCTTCCTGCCAACTCCATCCCATTTACCCAACTTCAGTTTTCATTATAGCACATAGCCCATATCATCTACCATAGCATGTGTGTGTGTGTGTGTGTGTATTTGAGACAGGGTCTCACTCTACCTAGACTGGAGTGCTGTAGTGGTGCAATCACAGCTCACTGCAACCTCGACCTCCCCAGCTCCAGTGATCCTCCCACTTCAACCTCTTGAGTAGTTGGAACCACACAGGCAAGCGATAGCATACCTAGCTAAATTTTTGAATTTTTTGTAGAGACAGGGTCTCATTATGTTGCCAGCATATGTTTTTTAAAAAATCATCTGCCACTGTGAAAACAGAAAATTAGTAATGTAAACACTGCATCCCCAGGGCCTAAAGATGATATCTGGCCCATAATAGTTACTCAGAAACTATCTGATGAATGAATGAATGAATGAATGAATGAATGAATGAATGAATGAATTGTAAAATAAAAATAAAATCCAACTCCCCCCACCTTCAGTAGATTAAAAGGAACCCTCTCAGCCAAGGAGATCCCAGAAAACCTTTAAGTTTCCCAGCCATGACAAGATGGGAAGTTGGTCATGCCTCACTATGCAATCTTTCTTACTAGTCTTTACCAGATTATTTCCTAACAGTTAAACAGGAACTGGCCCTGGAGAAACAAAGAATGGAAGCTTTGCTCCATCCCTGACTTCAGCCAATTGCCAGATAGATACCATAGCCCAACTCCCCTCCCTTCTTGTGGTTTTGACACAGCAGGTAACTGGTTTCACCATGCATTCCTTTCAGACAAAATTCTCCTTTCTATGGACTGCTTCACAGATGCTGTGCACAAGACACTCTGTGTCCTTTGCTTCACCTTTTGACTTATAGAGCATAATGTTAGCGCATTTAAATGTTGTCTCCACTTCAAAGTGAACATGGGACATGCATAACACGCATGTTTGCTTACAACATATGTTCACAATCCTCTATTCATGAATATTCATAGCTCCTCCTGTAACCTGATGAATATTATATTATATTCAGCCCACTTAACATAAAACTCTTGTCCCACCCTTGCTCTGACAGAGAGTGCTTTTAGTCTGAGCAGAAGACTCCGCTTCCCAGCCCCCAAGTTGCAACTTATTTTAAGAAATAAAACTCTGCTTTGCAAATGTATGGATTTGTGATTTTTAAGTCTACAGAAAGGATGTTATAAGTTTACTGGCATCCTTACTGGCTGATATAGCCTATGGTAAGCCTCTAAACCTGGCATTCAGCTCCAGAGAAAGCGTTCATGTTAAAGGTGATAAAAACTGACCAGCTCGTGAGCTCTCAGGCCCTGAGCTCTCTTTCACATCTTTTCTTCTTCCTAGGCTTGCGTCCTTCCAAGCACCAGGTCTGCCTGACCCTAGGGCCCGGCTAATGCTCTCCCTGGGATAGATACAGGGTCCAGAGAAATATCTGGTGCATGTTTTCCAACTATCACCACCCCAACCTGAGGGGAAGACAGAGTTGATATTATACAGGTGAAAGTTGCTTGAAGAGATGAGTGAGGCCTGTCTTATGGAAGTAACTGGCAAGGAGCTTTAGAGATGGCAACATGAAGCCAGATAGAATTTGCACCTGGGGAGTGGGGAAAACATTGCCCTGCCCATGAATGTATATTTTCACCTGGGTTCTGTCCTACCCCACCCCTTGCCCCCATGAGTTTACACTTCTCCCACACTGGGGCTTGGACCGTCTCAGCAAGTCAGGGGGCTGAGGGTCCTGGAACATCACATAAGGAAGTGCCCAATGACCTGACCTCAGCAGGCCTCCAAATGGAAGCCAAGTGCTGATCCTCAAGGGTCTACAAAAGCTCCTTTACCAAGCTCTGTCTGGGATAGTGAGGGGATGTTTAGAAGACTGGCAGGAATGAGCTCTTCCCTTGGCCAGGCCTTCCCCTTGTTTATTAATTATTATTATTAATAATATAGGATCCTGCTCTGTTGCCCAGGCTAGAGTACAATGGCTCTGTTACAGCTCTCTGCAGTCTCAATCTCCTGGACTCTATGAATCCTTCTGCCTTGGCCTCCCAAGTAGCTGGAACTACAGGCGCCACTACACCCAGCTAATTTTTATTTTTTTGTAGAGACTGGGTCTGCTATGTTGCTTAGGGTGCTCTGGAGCTCCTGGGCTTAAGCGACCCTCCCTCCTTCGCCTCCCAACGCTCTGGGATTATATGTGTTAACCACCACGCCAGCCCTGTCCTTATCGTATAAGGCAAAGGGAGAAACTGCTCCTCTTCTCGCCTGTCTTCTGTTATGAAAAGCAGTCTGCTACCTCCTCTGCCTTTCCTCTCCACACCCCTGTGTAAGAGTGAGCTGCAGATAAGCGTTATATGTTTACCAGGTCATCTCACAATGTGCACAGGAATCGCCTGGGTGTCCGGTTAAAATGCAGATTCTGGTTGGGTGGGGGCCCTGGCGGGGAAAGAGGGGGGCCAAGACTGCATTTCCAACCAGCACCGGAAGGATGCAAAGACTGCTAGTCCACACTCCACCCAGGAATCCGTTGGAGGCCCCGCCCCAGCTGCCGGTGGCCTGGTGCCTGGCCGCCCTCCCCTCCTCCTTCCTCTTCCACCTCCTTCCTCCTCCTCCTTATCCCTCCTCCCTCCTTTCTGCCCACCTCCCTCCCTTTCTCCTTCCCCTCTCTTCCCCATCCCCACCGCAGCCTCGCTGCACCTCTGAGTCTAGCTTCTTCACATTAAACTCAGATTCCAGAACGGCTGGGACTTGGCTCTCCCGGTCAGGCCTCAATGAGGAGGGTCACTGTCCAGAATGACTGTGGATGCCCCTTCCCCAACCTCATGTTGGAGTCTGGGGTCCCAGAACAGGCCTGACTCTGGAGGAGACACCTCTGGGCTTCCCGAGTAGGGCAGGCGGCAGAAGTTCCCTAAGAGGACCCCCCGCCACACCACAATGCCCACACCCCGCCCCCCCGCGCTGCCTACTTAGTCCTCTGGCCAGTGGGTTTCTGGCCGCGGATCTCGCTGCCGCCTCCTCCGGGCGCGGCCACCTGGAGAAAGATCCAGCAAAACCCTGATTCCCGGCGCCTACTCCTTCCCTCGCCCCGCTCCATCTCCAATGGAGGAGCTTTCTGCAAAGGCGCGTGGCTCCACCAGCTCTAAAGTATTTAAAAAGTCTTGGAACTTGTTCTTTTGCAGGATGGGGGTCTTAGTAGTTAAGAAATTGGAAGCTGCAGCATTTTGCACCTTAGGGGGAGGGGCGGGATCTCTTACTGCAGGGGCTGCGGTGGTTGCACCCCGCGCAGGTTTTGCCCCCAGGAGGCATCCTGGGGTCGTGCCCACCCACTAAGGAGACAAGAGCCGCTTTTTTTTTTTTTTTTTTTTTTTTTTTGAGACGGATTCTCGCTTTGTCTCCCAGGCTAGAGTGCAGTGTCGCGATCTCGGCTCGCTGCAAGCTCCGCCTCCCGGGTTCACGCAGTTCTACGGCCTCCGAAGTGGCTGGGACAACAGACGCCCGCCACCATGCCCGGCCAGTTTTTTGTATTTTTAGTGGAGACGGGGTTTCACTGTGTTAGCCAGGATGGTCTCGGTTTCCTGACCTCATGATCCGCCCGCCTCCGCCTCCCAAAGTGCTGGGATTACGGGCGTGAGCCACCGCGCCTCTTAAGCTCTGTCTCAGCCCCGGTCGTCAGTCCCCAGCCCCCACCCCCACCCCACCCCCGCTCCTCCTCCCCCGACCACACGTGCATCCAGTCTGTCCATGCAGGGCGGAAAGAAACAAAGAGAGCAGCTGTGACCAGTGGCGATGCGAGCGTGGGTGGCGCCCGGGCAAAGCTGCAGGTGCAGGAGCCCAAGGGGGCGGCTCCAGGCAACAGCGGTGATCGCGGCAGTGAAACCAGAAAAAGTGATATCTGGCCATTTTGGTTTTTCAAAGCCTTTTATCTCAGCTTATTAGATTTTCACGGGTTTAGGGAGGCGTGTTTAGGTTACTTTTTTAAAATACATTCGAATGATCCGTATGTTCAGTATAACCCTATACACGATCTGATGTGCTCCGCCCTGTCCAGGAGCACAACCCAGGCCCTCCAGAGGCAGTCACGAGGCCCCTGGAAGATAAAAATAGGGGCTGGGCCGGGCGCAGTGGCTCAAGCCTGTAATCCCAACACTTTGGAAGGCCGAGGCGGGTGGATTATCTGAGGTCAGGAGTTCGAAACCAGCCTGACCAACACAATGAAACCCCGCCTCTACTAAAAATACAAAAAAAATTAACCAAGCATGGTGGCAGGCGATTGTAATCCCAGCTACTTGGGAGGCTGAGGCAGGAGACTCGCTTGAACCCGGGAGGCAGAGGTTGCCGGGAGCCGAGATGGAGCCATTGCACTCCAGCCTGGGCAACAGAGCAAGTCTCCGTCTCAAAAAAAGAAAAAAAAAAAGAAAGAAAGAAAAGAAGAAAAAAGAAAAGAAAGGAGAAGAGAAAAGAAAAGAAAAAAGAAAGAAATAGGGGCTGAGGTCCTACGACCCTTCCTCGTTCTCCACACTGATTTGGGGGAGGTGGGGAGCAGTAGGCAGGGGAGGGTAGCCTGCCCTTACGGGTCTGCCCTGGGAAGGCAGGAAAGATTCCTTAATCCACAAACAGGCTTTCATCACCTCGGGAAACCTGCTGCCACTGGGCGCAAGAAAGTTTTCTGGGTGTTGTTGTTGTTGTTGTTGTTGAGATGGAGTCTCACTCCGTCACCCAGGATGGAGTGCAGTGGTGCAATCTCGCCTCGCTGCAACCTCCGCCTCCCAGGTTCAAGCGATTCTCCTCCCTCAGCCTCCCAAGTACCGCCACCACGCCTGGCTTTTTTTTTTTTTTTTTTTTTTTTTTTTTTTTTTTTTTTTGTATTTTTAGTAGAGACGGGGTTTTGCCATGTTAGCCAGACTGGTCTCCAACTCCTGTAATCCGCCGGCCTCAGCCTCCCAAAGTGCTGGGATTACAGGCGTGAGCCACCGCGCCCGGCCTGAAAGGAAGTATTTTTCTACTCATTTTGCTTAAATTATGCATAAACTTGAACAAAGTGTTGTTTCCTAAGCCGGCTGGAGAGAGCTGCTGGGCTCTAAAAGCCCCCGGGCTTCTACTCCCTGAGCAATAAGATGCCTGTCTGGCCCTGTTATACAAAAACAAGCTAAGGGTATGGTGTCTAAACAACACACACTCACCGGCGCACACCCCCAACACATCAGGTTGCTTGCTTTGGCTGAGGAGGGGGTCACTTGTTTCACGGCTGTATGCCACCCCAGGAAAACTGCACCCGTGCTGTAAGGGCTGAAAACAACTTCCACTTACTCCTGTCTGGAGGCTTCAGCTGACTTCTCAGAAGTCACACTTGTCTTTTCTAGTTTTCACTGCTCAGGTGGGACTAGGAGGACCTGAAGGCAGGTGTCACTGTTTACAAGGGAAATTGAGAACACGCGCTAAGTCCCAGGTGCTCCTAATAAGTCACTAAAGTGGTCCTTTGGGGACTTGGTTCACACTCAGAAGTCACTTCCACAGACACAGTCAAGGGGAAGCCACTCTCTGGTTAAGTGCCCCATAACCGGCATCTTGGGTTCACACTGGGATCCTGCTGACCATAGGGGCCAATTAACAAACCCACTGGGGAAGGCATTGCATTTTACTTTCACCCTTGGGGCAGCTGAGGTGGCTCACACGTATAATCCCAGCAATATAGGAGGCCAAGGGAGGAGGATCACATGAGCCCAGGCATTCCAACCAGCTTGGGGAATATAGGGAGGCCCCTGTCCCCACAAAAAATACAAAAATTATCCAGGCATGGTGGTGTGGGCTGAGGTCAAAGGATTGCTTGTGTCCGGGATGTTGAGGGTGGAGTGAACCATGATGGCACCACTGCACTTCAGCCTGGGTGGCTCTAGGAGAGAGAGGCACCACTGCACTCCAGCCTGGGTAACGGAGACAGAGAGAGAGAGAGAGAGAGAGAGAGAGAGAGAGAGAGAGAGAGAGAGAGAGGGAGGGAGGGAGGGAGGGAGGAAGAGAGAGAGAAGGGAGGGAGGGAGGGAGGGAGAAAGAGAGAGAGAAGGGAGGGAGGGAGGGAGAGAGAGAACAATCCTTAGAGATAATAATCCTTACTTAGTTTCATATGTCTGACACCAATTTTTCTGCCTTAAACTCTGTGAATGATTTGTGGCTTCCAGGTGAGATTCTGTCACACATATTCTCCTTTGTGTGCCTCTAGGATGGGGAGGAGGAGAAAGAGAGAAAGCCAGCCTATCTCTCTGTCTCTCTCTCTCTCTGTCTCTCTGTGTGTGAGTGTGTGTGTGTGTTAAAAAAGTAGCTAGGACTACAGACATGTGCCACCATGCCCAACTAATCATTTTTTTAAAAAATATTTTTTGTACAGACAAGGTCTCACTGTGTTGCCCAGGCTGATCTCAAATTTTTGGCTTCAAGCAACCTTCTTACCTCAGTCTCCCAAAGTGCTGGAGTTACAGGCATGAGCCATCATGCCAGGCCCTAAAAATAAAATTAAGATGTCAACTGAGATGCGTTTGATCTCCCAACAAAACAATAAGCAGTTTTATTTTTCTGTCACAATTTACCTTGTCACATATTAGCCGCCACCATATTTATTCCAATTAACTAGAGTAATATACCTTTCATTTAAAATGAGTGAGGGGAGGGATAGCATTAGGAGATATAATTAATGTAAATGACGAGTTAACGGGTGCAACACATCAACATGGCACATATATACATATGTAACAAACCTGCACATTGTGCACATGTACCATAGGACTTAAAGTATACCAAAAAAAAGAAAAGAGAAAGATATTTTGAAAATTAAAATAAAATAAAATGAATGAATGCCGGAAGTAAATCTCTTAAAATATAGCTATCATCTTTTATAGAATGGAAATACGGGATTACACATCAGGTGCTATGAAAATGTACATGATGTCTCTTGAATACACAAACCCACTGAGGGAATTATTAAAGAAACACTTCACTAGAAGAGTAAATATGAAGACATACATTGAATATTTATTGCCATGCTATCTAGAATTTTTATGAACGTGTTTTTAAACTTAAATTGGGACACACAAACAGATAAGAATGAGTATACTGGCGAAATTAGAGCAGAAGAATATTTAAAACTGGAATTATTTCAGAATCTGTGAAATGTACACCTGTTGTTCATAAAAGAGATATACACATGCCCAGCTATCTGTGGTAGCCTCTAATGATCTTCCCTTCTTGCTACTTGTCCTTGGTGTGTGTGCTCGTGTAGATCTCTCCCACACTGAATCAGGCAGACTAGTCTCTGTGACCAAGAGTACACAGTGTTAGTGATGGTGTGTGACTTTCAAGCCTTGGTCATAGGAGACATTGCAACTTCTGCCTTGGTTTCTTGGAGGCCTTGCTCTTGGGAGGTCCAGCTACCATATAGTAAGGATACTCAAGCAGCTCCTTGGAGAGGCCCACATGGAGAAGAAATTGACAGCCAAGTTGATAAGCCACTTTGCAAGGGATCCTGCATCCCTAATCAAGGCCTTCAGTTGATAATACCCTCAGTCAACATCTGACTGCAAGTCCATCAGCAGCCAAGAGTCAGAAAATCCCAACGAGGCCACTCCCAGATTCCTGACCTGCAGAAACTAAGAAAGAATAAGTAATTGAGGTGTTCGAAGTCACATAGCTTTGGAATGATTTGTTATGCAGCAACCAATAACTGACACATACTATATATTAATGTATTGAAATATTATGTTATCAAAAGATACTGTTTACAATTTTCCTTCTTCATTCATTTATTCTGTCAGTAAGAAATACCTTAAGAATTTCTTGACTCATACCATGTAGTGCCATGTCTAATGCCACTGCCTATTCTTATCCGGACTAAAACAGTCTCTCAGTCTCTTTACTCTGATTCTTGTTTTTCTAGAGTCTATTCTCCACACAAGAGCCTAAGTGGTCTTTATAAAGCATAAATGAGATAGTATCACCCTTCCCCTGAGTAGCCTCTTCAAAAGTTCCTAATTGCACAAGGAATAAAATCTAAATTCTTTAGCCTACAAGCCCATGCATAACTTGGCCTTTGCCTGCCTTTCTCAGTCCCATCTTCTACTCTCATTTATAATCTCATTTGTGTCTCATTCATAAGACTGAGCAATGAGCTCAATGCAGGTTTCTAGGTTCAAAGAAGCCAAGCTTGCTGTACTTTCAGTTCCTGCGACCTGGAGCACTCATACCCCATACCCTTATGTGCCTGGCTCTGATCAAAGATTATGTGCTTGTTAACCTGCTTACTTGTTCACTGTCTGTTACACACACACACATGCAAATACACACCATTATTAAGTCCCTGAAAGCAGGGACATTTTCTGCTTTATTCCTTGTACCTTGAACAGCATCTGGCACTTAATGAACGATTAATTTTGTGGAATGAATGGATGATCGGTGTCAAAATATACATAACTAGAAGCAAGAACTAAAACAGAACATATAAATGAAAATAACAGGGTTTAAATGGAGGAAATGTGTTTTCTTTTCAAATTTGTTTTTAATGTCATTGTTATATTATTTTTTAAATCCTCATATGCAAAAAATTACCTATGTTGAAGTAGAATTAAAAGATTGGTTTAAAAAACTATTTATAGTTACTTTCTAGGGCTGCTAAGCATTTTTTTTTCTTCTCATGTTGCCTTATATTTTGATGCTCCAGTTATTTAAGACTCTTCACTGGGAATTTTCTAGAAGACCTTAAACTGGAAATGGTCCTCACTGCCTAGCTTGTATAACTCACTGAACTTCACTCTACTGGACATTTTCCTAAGAAACAAGTATTCTGAATTCTCCACTGGGAGCCCCTTGCAAATGAATCACTGCTGAACCAATTCTGACATCTCACACTGTTTCCAAAAGAGAAAGAAGAAATTCTCTATGCTGTTTATGTTTATGGAAACTTCTCACAAGTATTAAACCGTTGCCATTCCGGAAACATATGCCCACTCAACCCAAGGTGCTTTCTTGGGTGTTGTGAATGGAAACAAAGACATTTATTTATTCAGTCAATCTTTATTCCTCTCTCCTCCCAAAATGATTTGAAATTGCTTGCAGTAAGAAGACTTGCAAGAAGGAAGAGGAAAAGGAAGAAAAAGACAAAAAAAAGAAGAGCAAAGAGTGAAGGGAGGAAAAGAAGGAGAAGAAAAACTTGAGGACGACTAAAATGTCAACAGAACTAGAAAATTGTGGACAGGTAGAAGAATAACATCATGAGAACCAGCATCACCAGAATGTTGGTGATCCTTGAAGATACATGTCAAACTCATATCTGTTTATAAGACCTGACTCCTGCCTTCTGAAAGCTTCTATTAGCAGGGGAATTAAGATATGGACATAAATCATCAAAGGGGTGAAAGAAAACATTGATCCTAACTACAATGGAACATTGTGAGTGTATATGTGGCTCTTGAACGGTACAGGACTGCTTTGTAAGGATTCTGACTATTGTGTGAACTCCCGAACCACTGTCACAAAACATGCCTGTGGAAACATATGCTGATGCCACAAGTGTACCTTATAAGCTGGACCACAAAGGAGAGGCAGTGAGGTGGGTGAGTCTGAGTCTCGGCCCTGCCAGCAACCAGCTACATGACCTTCGTCGAGTCACTTAACCTTAGTTTCTTATCTGTAAAATGGGGATTATAGGCTGCTGGCAGTGGCTCACACCTGCAATCCCAGCACTTTGGGAGGCCAAGGCAGGCAGATCGCTTGAACCCAGGAGTTCAAGACCAACCTGGGCAATGTAGTGAGACCCTGTCACTATTTTTAAAAAATACAAATAATTTTTAAAACAACAATAAAATGAGGATGATAATCATACTGGACTCAGAATGTTGTTGTATGTAAGGAAGAAATGAGTTAATACAGAAAATATACTTAGAACAGCATCATGGGACACAGTAAACCCTCCAACAGCACTAGAATCTCCATATGGGTAAAAAAGTGACCAAGTTAATTGCTTACCAATTTGAGCAATTAAATTGCTAGCAATGAAACTTCACGCTAAGTTTAGCAATTTCCTGTAGGGAATGGATTTTTAGTGAGGACATGAGTGTCATATGTGTGTTTTCCATTCAGCCTTTAGCCTGGACTTCTAAAATAGGGCAGTGAGGGTATTTCAGACTTTGAATTATGAATCTTGAATGGATCTGAGATGTCCACCACTGAACCCTTGTGTAGATAAACAAATTGAGGTTGGGCAGGGATGGCCAGTGTTCCATAATAGTGCAAAGTGAGGACCCAACATGGACGCTTGATTCTTGGTTCTTTGCTCTTTCCACAAGAAGGTATGGACTAGACTGGGACTTATTATTGAACTCTTGACTTGCCAGTCATCTTGAAGGCATTTTAATCGATGGGGAAAGTCACTCACTAAATACATATTCATTGTGCTTCTACTATGGCAGGAACTATGCTGGATACTGGCGCTAAATTAATGAGCAACAGAGATCTGATTCTAATACTTATAAAGATCCCACTGTAATGGGGGAGGCAGACATTCATCAACCGATCACACAAATAGATGCCAATGACAAGAATTAAAAAGTCTACAAAGTCTTATGCACATATTTCAAAGAATTTGACCCACTAGAAGAGGTCAAGGGAGGCTTCCTTTAGGGAATGACACTTAGGCCTAAATCTGAAGGGTCAGTAGGAACTGACAGGTCAAGGCTCAGGGGAGGAGAGAAAATATGAGTGCTCCAGAAAGAGGAATCACCAAAGATCCTGCGACAGATGGGAGAACAGAATACCAGGGTGAATGGAGTACTGGAAGTGGAGGGAAAGGGGTGTACAATGGGATGAGGTTAGAGAAGCAGGCAGGGGTCAGCGCCAGGCAGGCCTTGAAGATCACATTTGAGATTCTGGTTTTCATATTAAAAGTAGGAAGCTATTACAGGGTTTTATTCAGGGGGATGCCATGATCAAAACTTGCCTTTTAAAAGATTAGCCTGCTATAGGATGCTAATTGAAGGAGACCAAGAGTAGGCCCTGGGAGAAGGGTTAGAGTGGTGGCAGTATCAACTGAAAGATGTGGAAGGATTTAAGACATGCAGGTGTTCTCACTATAACTCGGTGATAGGTTAGTCTAGAGGGGTAGAGGAGAGGTAGGATGTTATTCAAGGAGTCTGTTTAATGGAATCAGATGATTATAGAGAGGGGGTCATTCATTAGGAGAGGGAATACTGAAAGAGAACTTCAGGTTCAGGGGGAGGAGAGGGAAAAGTGGCACTGACCACAGTACCAAATTTGGGGAAATGTTAAAAAAGACTTTCAACTCAATTTGGGTTTTTTACTATTTTATTATGGCACACAGGATAGAGTATGGTACAGTTTCCTTACTTCAACCAAGTAATTCTCAAAGCATCCAGTTATTTCCATTTGGCTAAAGTTACTTTTTGCATGTAGCTTGCATCTGTTTGAGACTTGCCATGTACATCATCCCAGGTCTAGTAAGCAGAAATGTGGAAAGCTTTATTTCTGAGGAGACACCTCATCTTTACAGAAGCCAATACACTGAGAGCCTTCATAGTTCCAATCCATACCATCATGGCAAAGAAGCATTTTACCTATTTGCCCAGCAACCTATATTTAACTATAATTAGGTGGTACAAAGGGATTAAGTAACTTTAAATGGAGACCACTTTGGTTTCAGTTTAAATTCATAACTTATAAAGATCGTCTAAAAAACAAATATTGAATGAAATTAGCTGACAAAGCAATTGTTTTAGAACAAAGGCAGAATAGCAGATACTCAGTAATATCATCTATATTTATTCCACATCAAATGCAAGTGCAAGAGCGTTCATAACTTTACAATGAACAGAGAGGACAGATGGGGTGTGTATTTGATGCAATGTCCAACCAGTCAAGCTATCATTGAAATCCAAGTATTTCCCAATAGAGACATGCAGAGCAATGTCAATGTAACATACAAGCATATTACCTCCCCCCTTAAGTGACTCATAATTTCATTACTTGTGTCTGTAGTTTTTACAGGTTTAAAAATGTGTGGCATCAAATGCTATTTACTTGAGGCAACAGAATTACGCTTAACAAACACTAAATCATGAGCTCAGGATTGCAGGCAACATGTTTGCAGTGGAGTGGCAAATAATCTTTGTTAGTTTTAATCCCTTCTCCTGAAATTATATGTAGATAAAAAATTATTCCTTCTTATTGTACTATGTTCTCAGGTTTTAACCTCTGCCCATGATATTTAGACTATATTTTAAATGTAGTTATAGGGATGAATGTATGGGATTCATATTCTATCCACATTGCGTTATGACATATCAGTTTGAAATGACCTATTTATCCTGGTTCCATAGTGTAATGGTTAGCACTCTAGACTCTGAAATGACCTATTTACCATAAAGAGTATATCTGTCAAATAATTTCAGAATTGCTTCCTAGAAAGCCATTCCAAAACCTAACACAGCACGTGTTATGAGGCAAAGTCTATTGTTATTTATAGACTTTCTCATTTACTCATGTTTATTATCAGCAACATTTTTGTGGGGAGAGATTTCACCAGTAATCACAACATAACTGTACCCCTCAGAATTTCCAATGAAGGAATAAAAAAACAGCATTGGTAATTGTTAAAATTTTGACTTTTTAAAAAATTGGAGGTCAATAGTCCACTGGTATATACTTTATATTGGTGCCATCTTTAAGGTATTTTAATTAATAACCACAGCAAAAAATACATCATTCGGTATAACTTTATTTACTATTTATTGCACATAACTCAGGGTCTTTAATTGCTAACCACCAAAGGTTCAAAGGACTATTTTTCCATGAAGTTTAACATTAACATTAGCGAATTCATTTACTCATGTGGTGTTTTTTTATTGTAAACATCTGAATGATTCACATTGCCGTAGATCCTGAACTCATAAGCGTGGACCATGCACAGGCTGGCAGCAAGCCAGAAAGCCACTCTGCAAGCAAACAGATACTCTGCATAAAGAGGAAATTCATAGCACAACATTGAATGTCCAACCTAAGTCATCTCAGAATTATACATATATTGACTTTTTAATTCACATAGGATCTGGAACTCAACTGGTTGGTTGGTTGGTGATGGGCTTGACCTGATTTCGGGAGAATTATTCCTGAAATAATTAAGGAAATGGGGGTTCAATCTTTCTTCTTAGCTGCTTGTTCCTCTCCAGCACCTTCAACTTTCTTCTCCTCCTCTTCAGCTTCTTTGGTTTCCTCTCCTTCTTCACCTTCACCTCCTTCTTCTTCTTCTTTTGCTTCTTCAGACTCTTCCTTGGCAGCTTTAACATAAAAAGAAAATGTACAAAATCCAAATCCAGGGTAAGTCCAGTCAAAACATGTCTGCAAAGGTTTTATCTGCAAACACAACTGTCAGAATACTCACCAAAACCTCCCAGCTCCAAAAGCACATGTTAACAGACAATGCTTGCCATGAATAATTTGCCACTGAACACATATTTAAATTGAATGAGATCACTCCTAGGTATGGGAAACTCTGCTCCTCTCTAAGACTGAACCTCAATATTTCTTTCATTATGTGTCTGGTATCTATTTTTGTTCTTTAGGACACCAACCTGCTGTGTTAAATGATTATATTAAAAAATGAAATTTTCGACCAATCACCTCATTCAGAGTAAGTGCCTTAGGAAAAGTTTGCTGAACAAACAGAAAAATTATTTATGATTCTAATATCATATATGGCAACGCTTCATTTGTCTTATCTACCTCCTAACAAATCTCCACACCCAGTTTACACTTGAAGTTGCAGGGGTTTGTTTCTTATCATACCTTCTTCCTCTTCAGCTGCCTCCTCTTCCTCGGCCTCTTCCTTGTCCTTCTCCTCCTCCTCGGCTTCTCCTTCAGAGGGGGGCTCATCCTTGGCTTCCTCAGCCTTGGCAGCCTCAATGGTTTCCTCCACTTCAATCTGCTCCTCTTGGACATGGCTGGTGTAGTAGGACGGGAAGGAGCGAGTGGACATCAGATAGGAGCTGGTCTGTAAACCACCGTAGGCAGATCGGCCAAAGACCTGGGAGCTCTGGGAGTAGCCACTGGTTATGCTTCCCACGCTGGTGAAACTGAGTCGGGTCTCCTCACCTTCCAAGAGTTTCCTGGGGATGCAGATAGAAGGTGAGGTTAAAAAACACCTGTGTTTCACGACTTGCTCTGAGCACCCTAAAGACAAAGGCAAGCAGGAGCAGGGTTGGGATTTATCAAAACTTAATGCCTGGGGATTTTTTGATGGAGACCGGAAAAAAAATTAAATCATCCTATTAGATTTAAAATGTAATGAGAAGCTAAAAACAGGACTCCTAATTACAGGGTTAAATTCTTATATATCTAAATACCTTCTTGGAAGAAGCCAAAAACTAACACTTCATTATTTCAAAAGGACTATTCTTGAAGGTTTCTGATCCAACATAACTTTAAATGGGATCTGATTTTCTTCCTAGGGTTTAATGGCTGCTATCTTTGCCCCTGTTTTCACCTGTAAGCTGCAATCTCAATATCCAAAGCCATCTTCACGTTGAGGAGGTCTTGATATTCTTTTAGGTATCGTGCCATTTCACTCTTTGTGGTCCTCAATTCATTTTCTAATTTGTTGATCGTGTCCTGTTTGAAGACAAAAATTAAAAAAAAAAAAAAAATTCCAAGCATAAATCCCTTCTATTTTACTGTAGTGTAGTTGCAAAGGCCTAGTTTTGATTAAAATCAAGGTGTACACAAGGTGATAAAATCTTCCCTAGAATAACTTCCTGTATCTTTTTAAAAACCTTCTTGCCTAAAATACCCAAGTTCATGAAGCCTGAGATGAAAAATAAGATGGAAGAAAATTCTGTTCTTCTATTTCTTTACTTAATACTGTTTAATAATCATCATAAAATGCCTGCAAACAAACTAAGTTGATAGAAAAACTGTGTTTCTCATTCACTGATTAACTGTTCTTTAGCTGGGTTACATGCCAGGAAACTAATGCCTTTCTTTATAGGAGAAGAAAATAGCCAGATGTAAAAAATAAAAATAAAAAATAAAAAAAAATTTCTAAAATATTTCCTATGTATCTAAATTATTTTTTCTACTCCAAGAAGAAGAAAAAAATTTCTACTCCCAAAAGAAGAAAAAATGTCTACTCCCCAGAAGATGGAGATCTTTCAAAATGGACATCCTTTTAAAAATTTATTTTTTCTACTCCCCAGAAGATGGAGATGTTTAAACAGAAATGTTGTAGAACATTTTACACATTAAAAAAAAAAAAAAAAAAAAAAAAGTTAAAAAGAAATGCTTTACTATGAACATCACTAGTTAACTACCTAAAACAATGTTGACTATTTTCCTGTCTACCTACTAAATAAAGGAAGGGAGTGGTTGGTAAAACTAGTCATAAAGCATGCTGGTCACAGTAATCTTTCAGAATTAATTGAGAGTTGTTCACTCTACTATTTATTAACCAGATGATCCCATAGTTGCTGCAAAGTAACTTCTAGTTAATGCAGGTCAGTTAGACAGCAGATCTCACTGCAGGCCGGAGGCAACGCCCAATTCCCACGTCTTCCCCTCCCCCACCCAACAGGGGCTGGGCAGCTTTAATGCGGAACGCGGGTGCAGCAGCACAGAGCACACTCCCAGACTACAGTCGCGCCCTCACTGACGCCCTCCAAGTGCCCCATCCCTCCCACACAGTGGCCAAGGAGCCAAGCCCTATCCCTAAGAGCTGCATGCAGCCGCACCACCCCTGGTCTCCACTTTCTCGGCGCACCAACTCTCCCCCCTGCTCGAGTCCCCCCGCCCCTTGTGTTTTGGGCGGGTGCCTCACCTGCATAGCGCTGATGTCGGCGTTCTGCTTGTCCTCCAGCTCCTGCAGCTGCTTCTCCAGCGCTTCGTTCATGCCCCGGCATGCTTCGATCTCCAGGGTCTTGGCCTTGAGCAGACGACGGCTCTCGGATACCTCGTCCTTGGCGGCGCGCACGGCGTCGGTGTTCTTGGCGGCGCTCTCGGTCAGCACGGTGAAGCGGCTCTTGAACCACTCCTCAGCATTCTGCATGTTCTTGGCGGCCAGCTTCTCGTACTGCGCGCGGATGTCCTTGAGCGCAGCGGAGAGGTCGGGCTTGGACACATCCATCTCCACGGAGATCTGCGCGTACTGGATCTGCGCCTGCAGCTCGGCGATCTCCTCTTCGTGCACTTTCTTCAGAAACGCGATTTCGTCCATCAAGCTGTCGATGCGCTTTTCGAGCTCTGCGCGAGCGAGCGCCGCCTCGTCGGCGCCTTTGCGCGCTTCCATCAGCCGGCCCTCGGCGTCCTCGCGGCTCAGCACCTCCTCTTCATAGCGTGCCTGCAAGTTGCGCAGGGTCTCCTCCAGCCCTTCGCGCTCGCCCTGGAGCGCCTGCTTCTCGTTGGTAGCATCTTCCGCCGCCAGGCGCAGGTCGCGGATCTCCTGTTCGTACAGCGCCCGGAAGCGGGATGGCTCGGAGTGCTTCTGGCGCAGCACCAGCAGCTCGGCTTCCAGGACCTTGTTCTGCTGCTCCAGCTCGTGTACGCGCTCGATGAAGCTGGCGAAGCGGTCATTGAGGTCCTGGAGCTGCGCCTTCTCCTGCGTGCGGATCGACTTGAGGTCGTTGCTGATGGCGGCTACCTGGCTCAAGTCGAGGTTCTCCAGGCTGGGCATCAACGATCCAGAGCTGGACGAGTAGCTGCGGCGCACGGACAGCGAGGAAGACACCGGCGCCGAGTAGCTGGAGTAAGCGGAGCGTGCGGTGCTGTAGCCGCTGCGCACGCTGGAGATGTGCACCCGGGGCGTCTCCACATAGCGCCGCTTGTAGGAGGTCGAGTAGTACGGCTCGTAGCTGAAGGAACTCATGGTGGCGGCCGGTGGCTCCCCGGCCCGCGGCGGCGGTGGGAGCCCGGAGAGAGAGGACAGGGGAGAGAGGGAAGTGGGAGGATGGATGGCTGTGTGCGGCTAGGCGCCGTCCTGCCACCCCTATTTATACGCGGGGAGGCTCCTGACGCAGCCTGCGATCGATCACCGCGCGCCGGCCAGTGGGGGCAGCGCGCTGCTGCAACCAAGGCGAGGATTCTGCGCAAAAGGGAAGGCGGGGGCGAGCTACGGTCCGGGTACCTGCGGCGCTCGTCCTTTCCACTTTGCTCAGAGGCCCCTGATTTTCTCAGAGATACCATGCCCCCTTACTCATTTCCCTTCTGTACCCACCCACGCAGCCCCTCCTGTCCTACATCGCCCAGACCCCGTGACACTTGGATCCTTAAGTGTCCCCAAAACAGGTTCTTTTGACACCCGAGTTTTCGGTATCCCGGCACCTCGCACACACCCTGTCCCCTCAACTCTCCCTTTTCCCACCAGGGACCTCCTTAATTATTCCCCTTGGTGTATATGGTGATAGTGCCGCTAGGGGATTTTAGATACAAATAAATAGGCTAGGTTGTGTGTATGCAGTATGTATGGAGAAGTTTTCATTTCTTTCCAGTTTTCTGGCACTTTCTGCAATTCATTTTCTTTCTCCTGATTTTTTTTTTTCTTTAATGCGCTGCTTCTCAACACATAGGGAATGTGCGCGCGAGTGCGCGCGCGCGCGCGCGTACGCACGCGCACACACACACACACACACACACTCGTGAAACTGCGGCACTACTGCAGGTGTTGGTTTAGCATTTCTAAACCTTTAGAGCAGTTAATCCGCCTGTTGGTGTTTCTAGATTTTCACATTTCTTAACTGGGAATGAAGCCGCGGATGCTTTTAACGTGTTGTAGTGTGTGGGTGGCGGAGGGCAGAGAAAGAGTTGGAAGCTAACACCGAGACTGACTTGCTGAGGCAGCCGCGCGCTCCGCGGCGGGGAGCTTCAAGGTGCCTGGATCCTCACCAAGCTAAATTCCTGCTTGCTTCCACCAACCGCAGCACGTTTCAAGTCCGCTTCCCTCTTTTTACACATGTGTAGCTCACAACTTGATGATTTCGACAAGCCTTGCAGGTGGCTGATTTTCAGGGAAGCCGCTGCGGCCAGCCCTGAGCGCCGGGTGTGGTCTCAGGGGAGGAGAGCTGCGCACCCAGGCTTCTTCAGGAACATATAGAAAATAGCTACAGCCGCGTGATTCTTCCCCCGATACACTGTAATAACCCGAAAACAGATGCAGTCAGGATTGCATGGATTTCCTTCAGGAAGCACCTGGATACCTGAAACTGGCACACGCCGTAGCGCACGTGGATACAGCCATGCGGTTTGCAGGGCATTTTCACATGCATGATGTTAGGAGTCCCCCAGGTTTCATGGAGGGATTGCAGAGATTTACGGGAAACACCTAAGATTTATCTGAGCAAGCGTTTAGTTTTTGTTTTATTTGTATATCGCAGCATTTGATGTGCAACTTATGTTTTTTTAAAGAGGCAAACTGAGGGGAAATATGGTAACTGTTTTCAAATAGAGAAGCCGGAATGGCTTCCCCTGTGATACTCGGAGGGTGAAGTATTTGCAGCGGTGCAGTTGCTTCTGGAGACATTTCACTCCTCTCCCGAGGAAAGGATGGGGGGAGGCTTATCCTCAGAGGCCCTTTCTGACCCCCCCCCCAAAAAAAAACCTTTGATTGTGATAGCCCACCGTCCTCATGATAGAAAGACTGCAGCAGATAACTTTCCTTGGGTTTCTAAACAATGTCTGTTGTCGCAAATAATGCAAATTCAGAAATATTGAGATTAGTAGTTTAAATCTATCAAGACTAAGTGATCTCAGAGGACCATCCATGTCCAAATATTCTAGACTTCAAGCCTAAGGTCATGAGGCTGTCCTGAATATTGTTTGTCCCTGGCAGACTTGATAGGTTACTTACTCTGTTGACTTTTCATAGCCTACCTATCCTTGGTCTTTTCACTCATCAAATTCAAGAGTGGAATAGGTTTCTGTGGGGGCAGGGGGTGGAGCAAGGACCTAGATAAGCCATAGCGTCGTCTCCTCCCAATTACCCATATGTAGATGAAGTGTGGCAGAATGGATTGTTTTGTTAATCTGCTCCCTGCAAACCACCTTGTTTCACACTCAGTGTGTGTGAGTCTGCATAAAACACACACTCAGGTATTTATGAATGCATTTGCTTTGTGCCAGCTCTCTTTCCCAGGAGTTTCAGGTCACCCTCAGATCTTAAGTCCATCAGCGTTGTTTTTTGTTTTTTGTTTTTTTCCTCTTTCGTTTTCTTTTTTCCGCGGCTCCTCCCTGAAGCCTTTGACTGCAGAGCAGGCTGCCCAGAAAGGAGAGGGGCGGCGGGTGCTGCAGGGGGATGCTTCGGAGAGAAGAAACCATTGGGGCACCTGCTGCCTGCCGTCCCCTGGGTAGCTGGAAAAAAAGGAATACAGGAGCCAACGGTGAGAATGGGACCTTTTCCTGTGCTGAACCTGGCCCACAGAGTGGGGGAAGGGGCAGATCCACCGCGTTTAGGCTTGTCGATCTCTGGTCTTTTTTAATAGCTCCTGGCCTGGCCACCTCATACTCCATGACAGCCTTGCTTTGCCGGACTCCCGAACCCAGCCTGGGTCTGGGTTTTGGTTACCCTACCTTCAACCTTCCTCTGCCAGGTGCCTGCCTCTTCTTTAATATTCTGTCCAGTCATCCTCCTTTTTGAATCTTCTTCCCAGCGTTTTGCTCTAAAACCCCACATGGCATTGCTTTGTGTGGCAAAGCAAAGTGAGCAACTTTAGAAAACCTATTTAGGAAGAATACATATATTGACTTTTCCTTTCCCTTGCCATAAATGTTTCTGATTAGTGCTGTTTATAGTAGAGTTGCAGTCTCTTTAGAAGAAGGCTTTTGAGTCTTGTCACACCCTTATGCATTTATTTCCCTTTAAACTTATTCTCTGCAAACCTGAACTTGGTTGAGGGCTGTCAACAAAACATGCTCCTGGGAGATTAAAAATGTAGAAGTATGTTGATGACCACTTTAACAGAATTCCTACCACTCTGGTTATCCCTAATACTTCTGTAACCCTCCAAAGAACTGTCCCAGCTCATTTAGTTAAAAAGTAAATGTCCTCACATTAATAATAATAATAATAAAAACCCCATAAGGCATAACTCTTTTAGAACCACTGAAAACACTTGACTTCTTCTCCAGTGCCAGCAGAGTCTGAAAGCTTCAGATAGATGCGACCTGGCAACTGATGACTTTTCATTTTATTATTCTAAAGCTGTTTGGGAAAGCAGGAAGTTCTATATTGGCATGTGTTTTTGTAAAGGTCAGCTATAGAGTAGGGCCCATGAAAAGCCTCAGTCCAGGGGTCAAAAGAGCCAAGTTCTCCTACCACCAATAAGCTCTGGCAGAAGTCCTAGGATAGAACAGCAGATGAGTCGGCCGGGCGCAGTGGCTCATGCCTGTAATCCCAGCACTTTGGGAGGTGGAGGCGGGTGGATCACAAGGTCAGGAGTTTGAGACCAGCCTGGCCAATATGGTGAAACCCTGTCTCTACTAGAAATACAAAAAAATTAGCCAGGCTTGGTGGCACATGCCTGTAATCCCAGCTACTTGGAAGGCTGAGGCAGGAGAACTGCTTGAATCCGGGAGGCAGAGGTTGCAGTGAGCCGAGATCACACCATTGCACTCCAGCCTGGGTGACAGAGCGAGACTCTGTCTCAAAAAAAAAAAAAAAAAAAAAAAAAAAAAAAAAAAAAAAAAAACAGCAGATGAGTCTCTATCCATCTCACCACTAGGTAGATACATTAGCGTCACCAAAGCTGGCATCAGCATGTGGATGCAAGGAAACCCAGTAAATAAGCTCATGCAAGATACCTACTATATAACAGGCATTTGCTATCTTGTATTGAATAATGACAAGATCACCTGGGGATGTTTACTATTATTCAGAGCAAACAGCTGAGGCCCAGAGAAGTAAGTAATTTGCCAACTCACACAGCTCCTTCAAACCTAAGCTCTACCTGCTTTCCAGACTGAGGGTTCTACTTGTTCCACAAACTGCAGCCATTGGCATTTACTGCTTCCTTATGTCTCTGTGGAATTTGATAAGCGAAGTCTGCCATCTGCAGAGTTTAGCGTGCATATAATAAACCTCTCCTGCTTTGGGGACACCAATTTGCACTCTTCTGCACCATGAGGAAACCATTAATGAGCATGCTCCATTTGGGCAGCTAGTGGCAGCAAAAAGCTACATGATTGTTGTAGGTTTCTCAAATATCCCAATGTAAAATAAAATGGGTGCGGCCAGTGGAACATGACACATAACTGGCATTGTAACATTTTAGATACAACTCTAAACATCAATTTACAAAACACCCTTTCAGGAATTAATAAGCTGAAATGCAAATTAGCTGACCTAACTCTTTAAAATAGCCACACCATGACTTCCACATTTTTTTTCTAATTACAGTATCTTCATTTTCCACGCTTGTAAATGGGTTTTCTTTGGAAATGTGACCTTAAAAATTGCTCTAAGGAATAAAAGAAAAAAATGCTGGCACTGAACAACTCATTATTGGAGTTTATAATGCTTTCTGCAAGTCTTTAACTTTCTCAAAAGCAGCATGAATAAAGTCAATAGAAATATATAGCTTGTTGAAACCACAAATATCTGTCATCTCTGTTTCTTGTAGCCAGTTTGTTTCTTTGTATATTTAGCTCACCACAGGAATTATGCATGAATCTCCTTCATCTCTTGGGAAATATGTTTGTTTGAAAGAAAACTTTTCCCATTTTAATATCAAGTATGCCTATTTTACAGCACCACGTTTTGAAGTGATACATCATAAAGTGTGCTATGTGGCTATATAAAATTTAGATTGCAGCAGGAATGAGAATGTCATTTGAATAGATTAAGGATGGAAAGCACGTTTATATTCAGAACACGTGCAGCATGAGAAATGATGGGAACTCACCGCTGTCCAAGCAGAAATGATGGTGATAGGTTCAAACCCCTAAACGCTCGCTCCAGAAAACTAGCCGAGGTAATGTGTTTTCTTCCCAGAGGCCTGCTCTACTATGCCTTGTCCTTAATCATAGTCACCAGACTCAGAGGTAAGAGGGTTACACTGGGGACGGCCACTTCAGGCAGGTCACAGGGATATCAGTTAGAGCCGACAGTACTAACCCTGTTTGTTCAGTTATGCTTTCCCGACTGCAAGGAAATACATGCTGCTTCTACAATTTGGGCACTAATCAGCCAGCATATATATATATATATTCCATGCAGCACTTGAATTTCTTTGCTGACCTTTACAGTGGTTTAATAAATCAATGGGAGGAATGTGAGCTTTAATGTTTGCAAAGATAGAGGATAAGCATTTCTGTCTGCAAGAGACAAAGCCCCGAGATTGTCTCTTTCACAGCCACACTGGATGCTGTCCAGGGCAGGAGTTCAGTTTCTCGCCAGTACTTCACTGCTGCATGAATGCAGCAAAGGCTGCAGAATTGCGTATGGGCGGATCCCTGGATTCCTACAGTAAAGCAGGCAGGTTTCTGAAGCCAGGATATGTAACGCTGGTGTATGGTAAGTTGAACATGAAAAAGACTGTCCGAATAAGAAAAGCAAAACTTGATCATGTCTAAATGGCTTATTGATTGATTATATAACTCAAATGTTCATTCATCCATTGACTCACCAAATGTTGACTGAACACTTACAAGGTACAGGATCCTGTACAAGTGTCATAGGAGATGCAGGGAGTTTTAGCCCAGTCCCAGTCTTTGAAGGCCTTGAAAAATATCTGAATACAATAAAAAGAAACCAACTACTACTACATACAACATGGATAAATTTCAAAAATAGTGTACTGATACTGAGTGAAAGAAGGCTTAGATAAAGTATACATGTTGTATAATTACATTTATATAAAATTCTAGGACAGGCAAACTAATGTATGGTGGAAAAAATATCAGAACAGTGTTTTCCTCAGGGAGTGTGGAGTAGGGAATGACTGGGAGGAGGCACAAGGGAACTTTCTGGGGTGGTGGTATTTTTATGTGTCTTGAGAAGTTTGAATTGTGCAGGTGTATCCATCTGTCAAGATGCATAGGATGTACCAAGATTTGTGCATTTTATTAAATGTAAAATTCTTTTACATCAAAAGAAGAAAATGAAACCGAATGTGTATATACACATTTATAGATTACATATCATTATCAAAATATAATTTTAAAATTTATAAATATACATATATAACAAATCATGTTAAAATAGCTAAGCAGAAAAAATGTACATGGAATTTGAAAGAACTATGCAAAAGTTAAATAATAAAAGAAATCTAGGAGATGTCAGAAGGAAGAAGAAAATAGTACAAGCAATAACTGCTGTGATTTTAGAAAAGGGAGCAGCGACTGTGGGCTTGAATCAACATTTCTGCGTCTATGGCTGGTTACTATGCCAGATGCTTTGAAGGTATTGTATTTAATTCTCACAGCTGCTCTATGAAGTGGATGTTCTTATTTTTGCTCTAAAGACGAGTAGTTACCGCATTAATATTTCTATTAGTTCATCTTCATCATGTATTAAAAATGTTTAGCAATCTTACATTGCTGCCTCATATTGAATTTGCATTGACTTTTATTAAACATTGAAAATGATTTATACTGTGGCTTTCTAAGAAACCTAAAATATAACTTTCCTTTATTTTCTTTAAATCTAATCTTTAATATAAATACTTCCAGTCCATTTTTCAAACCTGCTGAAATCATTTTAAATCTTTCAACTTTAGGTAAAGTTTGATAATGAATGAATATGCCAATTGCCAATTTTTTTTTAACTTAATACATCAGCAATGCACTTTATATGCTGTGTGTCATAGACTCTTGGGATTGGAAAGTGTTTAAATGTCTTTCAGTCAAGACCTTCACTTGCTTCTTTGTCAGGCCTTAACCTTTGACGGCTTTGGTTATCCTTCTGTAAAGTGCATTATCTTCTTTCTATACCCTGCACTGCAGCCATTGGGCACGACTTCTTAACAGAGCAGAAATTTCTAAGGAAGCAGAGGCATTGATGTCCAGAAATGAGCTTTGGTTTTTCACTTTCACTTTGACACTTAAATTTCTTTTCCATGTGATTCCCTTGGCATCCTCACATAACAGAGATGATGTCGTGATATTTAAATGGGGAGTTGAGGTTTCCCAAGCATTCATGAGTTGTATCACCAGTTTCCTGTAGCAATCCTTTGAGGCTTCTGCAAATCTTGCAGATGTCACCATCCTCACAGGATATATGAGGATGGTGAGAGGGCTGGAGAAGTAAGGGATGCACCCCAAATCATATCTCCTATAAGCAATGGAGCCACGACTATAATCCAGCTTTCGTGTCATCAAATTCACTGGGAATTTCCCCCTAAATCTTTCAGTTTTATAAGTACATGTACAAGGTCAATCCCTTTTTTGGATCCTTTCATGGTACAATTCCGGAAAGACAGGGAAGTCCCAGTTGCTGCTCACTTTCTGATTGGATTCTTGATGCGTAACTACCTAATCAGAGCTTCATCTCTTTATCTTCAATCACTGTTAATATGCCAATATCAGTGGAAAAGGTAAGGGCTAAAGCTGACATACCTAAGCTTTCTATCTAAGATTGACTATGAGGCTGATAATAGTTTTGAGAAAAAAAAAAAAAAGAGGAGAAATCTTGAGGACCTTTGGCAGTGAGCATGGGGCAAGGGAAAAAGGAGACTCAACATTTCCAGGATGAAGTGGACAGTCAGAGAAGAAGCCAGAATAGTGATGGGGCTGGAAGCAGAATATTTCTCATAGACTTCGAGTCTGCTGTACCTAAAACAAAGGCCTCTACTTCCATCGTATGATTGACTAAGCTATGATTCATACATCAGTCAATTAATCCTTGATATATTTAAATCAAGGGAGAACACTAAAGCTTTATTTTGGGGTATCTTTCCCCACCTGACGTTTGGCCAAAGAAATTCTGTACAAAAGCCAGGCATGGTGGCACTTGTGCCTTACTCCTATCTACTCTGAAGGTAGGAGGATTGCTTGAGCTCAGTAGTTTGAAGCTGCAGTGAGCTATGAATGTGCCACTGCACTCCATCCTGGGCAACAGAGCAAGACCCTGTATCTTGGGAAAAAATAATCTGTACATTGACAGGCATTCATTCAAGCTCGTTTTCAACTCTTACATACTCCAGCAAGGTGCTGGGCAGCCAGTAAAAGGCCATAGGGAGTAGGAAATAGAAAGAGGAGAAGCAAAATGGCAGAATAACCCACATATCAGGTAATTAAACCTAAGGAGGATTGATGGAAAATGAAATCATAATCCTGTAAGTTAAGAGGATAAGGGAAAGGGGAATTTGCATTCATTAAGCATAATTATGTGCAATAATATTAATAGTATCTTTATGTCAAGCACCGTGCAAAGTCATTTACTTGGATAATTTCATTTAATCATCACAAAGTCCCAATGAATTGGGTATTAAAATCGTGTTCATTTCAAAGATGTAATAATGAAGGTTTCAACTAACAGTATGCCAAAGGAACTCTGCCATATTATGTCATTAAGCCCTCACAGAACCCTACTAAGGTAAGCATTATTTTCACTTTATAATGAGGAAAGGGAAATTCAGAGAGTTAATGAATATTGTTCAAAGTCACACAGCGAGGAGAAGGTCCAGCTGAATTCTCAAACTTCCTGCTATGACCAAAGTACAAGATTCTTGAGATGTGATATGCAGATAAGATCTCTCACTCTTTTTTATTTCTCCTACAAAATTTAAATTTGAATATTAATGCAAAAAAAAAAACCCACTGCAATAATCAGAGTCAAGAACGCTGAAATCACATCACTGATCCATATAATCGTCTTTTGGGCAGAGCAGCACAGACAGAAGCCAAATAAGTCCACACTCTGCTTTATTAGCAGCCTGCAAAAAGAGACATCCATCACTAAAATAACTTATAAGAGCCAAACTGCATTAGAGCGTCTCTCTCCAGATACAAGTGCAATGCCTTATTGCTAACTGGCAATTCCTTTTGTTATTATATTATCTGGAAGAGAAAAAAAAAAAAAAAAAAAAAACACTAACAAAGATTCCCTGCACCTTTCAGGATCACTTCATCCTACAAATCTAATAAACTGCACCACCAAATCACATTAGGAAAACAGATGTGCTTTTAAATAGGCCTTAGATATTTCAGTTTGCAAAGTGTTTTTTTCTTTCTCAGGCCAAAACAGTTTTTGCCCATCACACTGATTAATACTTACTTTAGAAGCTATCCAAATTAAAATTGCCTTCCAAATTAGTTCCCAAAATGAAATTTAGAAAGATTACTTAAGTAAGGCCCATAGCTCTGTTTTAACACTCTCCAGTGTACAAATGGATGGAAGCTATAGGGAGAGAAGGCTCAGTTGCAAGTAACATTCAGAGCTGTCCGAGGGTGGAAGGAACTGCTCCAAGCATGAGGCAAGAGCATTTTAGAAGGAAAAAAAAAATAGTGCTTCACCTCTGAGTTGGCCTTGACCCTAGATGGCCCCTCTGGTCGTCTGCCAAGCTGAGAGTCTCTGATTCAAAAGGACTAAAAAGGTTTAAAGTACTGAACAAGCTAGGGCCAAGGAGTATTCCCATCCTGCAGTGATCATGAATGAGAGCTTAAAAGCATAGCATTTGTCCCCAAACCGAGACTTGCTAATATCTTAGTTTGGAGATGAGTCAAAAAGGCAAATTATGAGCAAGAACCAGCAGAATGAGATTTTTGAGGGAAGAAAGAGAGCTACTAACTGAAGCTTTGGAGAACATATATTTGCTTATTTGCACTGAACTCATCTTTCCTACAGAGTTAGGCTAAGTAATAAACAGCTGAATATTAATCAGTTGAATTGGTTTCCATTCACGTAACACAACAATATTCACTTCCCTTCTTCCATTTTTTTTTCTTTTCATGGGTTCATTATAAATAAAAGGGGAGAAAAGCAGATGCTTCTCTGACTCTTGCTTTCAGATTAAGTATAGAAAGGAGCATGTATTCAGATCCATTCACCTTTCTCATCTAAGACTCAAATCCAAGCATGAGGAATTGAATAGTCTCTCTCCCATTCCCTACTCTCCAAGTCTTTGGTTCTTTATCTCTTCCCAAAATGTGTGTGTTGCTGATTTCCCTTTGAAGAAAGTAACCTATAAATTGGTCCCCAAAGTCCAGGCATTAGCAGACGGTAGAGCCTGAGGTTTAGAGAGAGGACATGCCAACAATCTCTAGGTGTTACTATGGTGACACGTCCTAGAGGTTGAGTGATGAGCCTGCTCTCACTTCAAAAAAGAAAAAGCGTCACTGAAGCCAGCCAAATGCACAGCATCTTTTCCTGACAACTAAATGTTATGGATGTCATGTTACTCTGTGTATAATTGTGAAAGTCTATATAGTTTTGGGAATAGCATGGAGGGTAGAAATGGTACTGGATTTGACGTTGAGGTGTCCATTCTAGACCTAGTTCTGCCACTAACCAAGAGCAACTGTCTTTAAACTGGGCCATATGTTCCCCTGGGGAGACTGGAGGTCTTTCTAAGGGGTTCACAGGCGTAGATAGTACAAAGGGAATCTATTTCTAGATCTCCCATCGCCATATGTAGTTTTTTGTAAAATCAATCTGTTTTCAAACTTACACATATTCTCCTTCCCACCTCTACCCTAAAGTGAATGAGGCAAATCTTCAACAGTAAGATTTTGACAAAAATGCATTTAAGTCACATAAGAAAATAATTTTGTAATACTGCATTGATAAAGATGCATTGAAATTAAAATTATTCTTATTCCAATTGTTTTAAGTCTAATGGGTTAAATAAAGTGTCTTTAAGAGAAAAAAATAACTAGGTATAACTAAGGGTCATTTATAAGACTTGGTAAAGGCTCTTCTTGTGTATTTCCCAGAAATGGAGTAACTTACTTTAATCAGCTAGAGAGAAATTCCTATGCAAGCTAAGTGCTTCCCAATTCTCAGCTTTTAAGAAATTCAAAGGAGTATTTAATCAATTAATCCTCTGATCATGAAAATATTTCTACAGGACTGGGCATGGTGGCTCATGCCTGTAATCCCAGCCCTTTGGGAGGCTTAGGCAGGTAAATCACTTGAGATCAGGAGTTTGTGACCAGCCTCAGCAATATAGCAAGACTCCATCTCTACAGAAGAAAAAAAAAAAAAAATAACAGCCTAATGTTGCGGTGTGCCTATAGTCTCAGCTACTCAGTAGGCTGAGGGAAGAGAATGGATTGAGCCCAAGAGTTTGAAGCTGCAGTGAGCTTGTGCGACCGTATTGCAACCTGGGTAACAGTAACACTCTGTCTCTAAAATAAATAAATAAAAATAAATAAATACATACATTTTATAATAGGTCAACATGTGCTTTTTGGTTTAAAATTTGGAAACATTTCAAATATTGAGTGACATTGCTATAACTTAATATAAAACTTGTATTCCTGTATACTTATATATTTGTTTGTGTACTTGTATGCTTACATACTTATTTTTGTAAACTATGTTTCTCAGTAATTTTATAGTACATGTATATGTGGGCATATCCGGAAAAAAAGAAAAGTTTACTTTTATTTTAATAATTGCTTAATAAAATTTATAAGGTCCTGTTTTGCACAAAAGATTTGCAAATGTAAACTATATTAAAGGTAAAACAATGTAGGGAAGAGTAATAGAAATAAGAGTTCAAGGAGAAAAAGGAAGCATAAAATTGGTGAAGGCTGGAGAAGAGCTTATTCATGCATATGTCAATTGGATGATGATAGGTAAATGTTGGTATTATATTTAGGTTCCATCTGATATGTCGAAAAGGGTAATTTCCCATTTTTAGAGATGGGGTCTCACTCTGTCACCCAGGCTGAAATGCAGTGGCATGATCATAGTTCACTGCAACCGCAAACTCCTGGACTTAAGGGATCCTCCCACCTCAGCCTCCCAAGTAGCTGAGACTATAGGCATGCACCACCATGCCTGACTAAGATTTCTATTTTTTGTAGAGACAGGGGTCTCACTATATTGCCCAGGCTGGTCTCAAACTGCTGGCCTCAAGCAATCCTACTGCCTCAGCCTCCCAGTGTTGGGATTACAGGCATGAGCCACCACACCAAGCCTAATTTCACAATTTTATTTTAGAATACCTATATTTAAAATACACTGGAGCCAGGTATGGTGGCCCATGCCTGTAATGCCAGCACTTCGAGAGTCCAAGGCGAGCAGATCATTTGAGCCCAGGAACTTGAGACCAGCCTGGACAACATGGTGAAACCCCACCTCCACCAACCAACAAATACAAAAATTAGCCGGGCATAGGGGTACACACCTGTAGTCCCAGCTACTCAGGAGGCTGAGGCAGGAGGATCACCTGAGCTCAGGAGGTGGAGGTTGCAGTGAACCATGATCACACCGCTACACTCCAGCCTGGGCAACAGAGCCAGACTCTGTCTCAAAATAAAATAAAATAAAATTGGAAATTACATCTTTTGCAACTATCTAAACTTAAGAAAAGAATCAAATGAATTTTCAATAGTTTGACAGTTTATCAAAATATTAAACACAGAGTTACCATGTGATCCAACAATTCCACTCCTAAGTGTCTACCCAAAAGAAATGAAACATATGAACACACAAAGACTGGTGTATCAATGTTCGTAGCAGCATTGTTCTTTTTCATTGATACATAATAGTTGTACATATTTATGGGGCACATGATATTTTGATACATGCATACAACGTGTAATGATCAAATCAGAGTAATTAGGATATCCATCACCTCAAACATTTATCTTTTCTTTGTGTTGAAATCATTGCAATTCTTTTCTTCTAGCTATTTTGCAATATACAAAAAATTATTGTTAACTATGATCACCCTACTGTGCTATTGAACACTAGAACTTATTCCTTCTATTTAACTGTATTTTTGTATCCACCAATCAAGTCCTCTTTACCTCCTCCTTCCCTCTACCCTTCCCAACCACTGATAAGCACCATTCTACTCTCTACCTCCATAATATCTGCTTTTTAAGCTCCCATATATGAGTGAGGACATTTGATATTTGTTTCCTGTGCCTGGCTTATTTCACTTAACATAACGACTTCCAGTTTCATCCATGTTGCTACAAATGACAGGATTTCATTCTTTACATGGCTGAATAATATTCCATTGTGTGTTATTACATTTTCTTTATTCATTTATCCATTGATGGAGACTTAGATTAATTCCATATCTTCGCTATTGTGACTAGCGCTGCAAAAAACATGAGGGTGCACATATGTCTTTGATATACTGATTTCCTTTCTTTTGGATATATACTCAGCAATGGAATTGCTTGATCATATGGAAGCTCTATTTTCAGTTTTTTTGATGAGCCTCCATACTGTTCTCTTCAGTGGTTCTGCTACTTAACATTGCCATGAATAGTGTCCAAATGTTCCCCATTTCTCCACATCCTTGCAAGCATCTGTTATTTTCTGTCTTTTTGATTAAAGAATTCTAACTGGGGTGAAGTGATATCTCATTGTGACTTTGATTTGCATTTCCCTGATGATTAGTGATGTCAAACATTTTTTCACATACCTGTTGACAATTTGTATGTCTTCTTTTGAGAAACGTCTAATCAGGTCTTTTGCCCATTTTTAAATCAGATTATTTGGGGGTTTTTGCCTTTTAGTTGTTTGAGTTTCTTACATATGCTGGTTATTAATCCCTTCTCAGATGGATAGTATAATAGTTCAGTCTCGCACTGCTATAAAAAACTACCTGAGACTGAGTCATGTGTGAAGAAAAGAGGCTTAATTGACTAACAGTTCCACAGGCTTAACCAGAAACATGACTGAGAGGCCTCAGGAAACTTATGATCATGGCAGAAGGGGAAGGGGAAGCAAGCACATCTTACCATGGCGAAGCAGGAGGGAGAGAGAGAAAGAGAGAAGGCGGAAGTGCCACACACTTTTAAACCATCGGATCTCTTGAGAACTTACTCACTACCACGCAAACAGCAAGGGGAAAATCTGTCCCCATAATCCAATCACCTCCCAACAGGCCCCTCCCCCAACACTGGGTATTATATTCGAGATGAGATTTGGGTGGGGGCACAAAGTCTAACCATATCAGATATTATAGTTTGCAAATAATTTCTCCCATTCTGTAGGTTGTCTCTGTTGATTGTTCAGCATTATTCTTACTATCCAAAATGGAGAAAGAAGTCAAATGTCCCTGAGCTGGTAATGGAAAAACAAAGTATGGTAAAACAGCGGGAAACTATTCAACATTTTTAAAAAATGAAGTACTGATACATGGTACAACATGGAAACGAAAACATTACACTAAGTAAAAGAAACTATCACAAAGGGCCACGTACTGTGTGGTCTATATGAAATGTCCAGAATAAGCAAACCTATAAAGACAGAATGTAGATTAATGGTTGCCTAGGGCTGAAGGGTGGGAGGAGGAATGGGAGTGGCAGCTATTGGGTATAAGATTTCTTTTGGGGGTGATGAAAATGTTCTAGAATTAGATTATGTTGATGAGTACACAACTCTATAAAAATTCATAAATACTGGTTAAAAAGGATAAATGAATGTTCTTGCATTACTTTAACTTCTTTCACTGGAGACAGAAAGAAGAGATCAGACTCTCTGATACAGCAAGGTGATGTTATTTATCCCTCCCTAGGCACTAGCAAGGTAGCTAGGACAGCCAAATGACCCTGCCTGAAGCCCAGCCCAAGGCAGGACAGGGCAGGGCTGGCCAGAGGCCCCTACAGACCACTTAATTTGTTAATGCTTTATGGCCAGCGTCACAGATTTCATGCTTCAAACCAGTTATCTATTCTATCACCGAGCTGAAAGTAGCTAGTGGAAGCTCAACGTCATTTCCTTTTGCATAATTTCCTTCTGTTGCCCTCCATAAGTAGACAAGACTGATGTTCCTATGAGGTTATCAATAATAGAAGGAGAACTACCTGGTTTCTGTGCACCTAGGAATGTGAGAGGGGAAATAAGCAATTAATGCTCAATCTTTCTAGCAGCAAGGATAGCTTCTTTTGTGTACATCTCAACTGAAAAGACTAAAGTCATAATTTCCAATTTAAGTTTAGAATGTATTGAATATTCTCTTTCTAAATATGTGCCTTTATAGTTGAATAGTGTAATGAAGTTGAAAAAGGTGTAATAAGCTTGTACATTGGAGTGCTGTAGAATAGGCACAACATAATCTTTGGAAGGCTACATATTCTAGCTCTTCTCTCATTGTTTGAAACTTGTTTATAGTTTTATAACCAGTTTACAAGCCACACAAGGAAACCAGTTACCCTCATTTTATAATCACATCATGCCTTTCTTCCACTTTTATCTTTGACTTTATATGCTAGTTTGGGTTCTCAGTGACTTTGACCATTTTCAAAAATCAAAAGGTAAAAATGTGCCACTGATAATTTTCAAAACAATGGGGTTTATTACATTCTACGGACATTTCACACAAAAATGTTTCTGGTCTGAACTGATTATATGAAATGTCCAGAATAAGCAAATCTATAAAGACAGTGCTCCAGGGCAGCTGCACTCCAATGTCCCAGGATTTCCTTTATTTTTACTGCAGGTTTACCTATTCTTAGGTCACATATATTCCTCTTTCTCTAGTTGCAACCTTGTTTTTCTAAAACATATCCTCAAGTTATTTTGTAGGAATTAGGAAGTAAACTTTCTGAATCCATTCATGTCTAAAAATGCCTTTGTTTGCCCTCCCACTGCACTGATACTTTCCCTGGGTATAGAGATTTCATAAAACAATACATCTTACACACACATACTCACTCACACACACACACAATTTCTAAGAGCTCTTTCTTGCTGTCTATTATCATGGTATCTGGTTCTTGTTTACAGGGATGATGTCTTAGTCCATTCCAGCTGTTATAACAAAATATCATGAACTGGGTAGCTTATAAACAACAGGAAATTATTTCTCATAGTTCTAGAGGTTGGGAAGTCCAAGATCAAACTGCCAGCAAATTCAGTGTCTGGTGAGGGGCCTTTTCACAAATCTGTCTTCTTGCGGTGTCCTCACAGGGTGGAAGAAGTGAGGGAAGTCTCTGGGGCCTCTTTTTTAAGAACACTAATCCCATTCATGCGGGCTCTACCCTCATGACCTCATCACCTCCCAAAGAACCCACTTCCTAATACCATCACCTTGGGGTTAGGATTTTAGTGTACAAGGCAGACATAAATATTTAGTCCATTGCAAATAATATAGTCTCAAATTTGTCTTAATATATATAGTAATTAGGTTAAGAAAGAAGGTGGCTTCTCCCTATTGCATGACCTATTTTCTCCAGGGTCAGATTTTCCATTTCCTTGGCTTTCTTTCTTTCTTTTTTTTTTTTTTAAGACAGAGTCTCACTCTGTTGCCCAGGCTGGAGTGCAGAGGTGCAATTTTGGCTCACCACAACCTCTGCCTCCTAGGTTCAAGCAATTCTCCTGCCTCAGCCTCCCGAGTAGTTGGGACGACAGGTGCACACCCCCATGCCCGGCTAATTTTTACATTTTTAGTAGAGAAGGGGTTTCACTATGTTGGCTAGGCTTGTCTCAAACTCCTGACCTCATGATCCACCCACCTTGGCTTCCCAAAGTGCTGGGATTACAGGCATGAGCCACGGCACCCGGCCAATTTTCTTTTCTCTATCACAGGCTTTCTTCAAAGATCTGTTGTACTCTCTTGTTCCTTATATTGTCCTGTAAGCCATCATAAGATTACATATTTTTAAAATTTACTCATTATCATTTCAGTGGTGTCTCAGCAACGAGGATGAATATGGTGGTTTCAAAACCTCAAATTAGATAGCTTTACTATTCTATTATTACATCTCATATGTATTATAGGAACAAAATATCATACAGAGCATTTAAATCAACGACCTGCATTTTAGTGCCCAATGACTGGTGTTAGATGAGTTGATAACCAAAACCAGTAAGCATCAAGGGCTTAAAAAATAGTAAAAAATACACCCACTTACCCACCCCACCCCCGACACATATATGTATGTGGATATATTTCACAGGTCATAGTTTGTGTTTATATTTTAAAGTCACACTGTTCACAGCTTTGTTTCCATTCAGGATCACACAATGGTAATGTACCTTTAAATAATAATAACAATAATAATAACAAATTTTTTTGAAAAACTTCCAAGCAGGCATGACCAGGTTTTGGCAATTTTTTTTAATTACAGCATGCAGAAAAATATTAAAAAGTATTAGGACAAACGTTATATATTTCTTGCTTAGCTGTCAATATCGACATTTCATCAGATTTACTTTGGATCTTAAAACAAAATATTGTGGGTACAAAGACCTTTCCATAGCTTTCCCCAATCCCTTTCCTCTTCTGTCTTTCCCAGTAGTAACCAGCAGACTGAATTTAGTATGACTCATTCTCTTGCATGATTTAGAAATTCATATCTATAAATAATATGGATATATATAATAATATAGACATGTCAGTCATAAATAAATATAATTGTATTGGTTCCTTTAACACCCTGAAACCTTATAAATCTTTTTTTCAACTTATTTACAGTTCCATACTCCATTGAACAAAATTAACAATAGCATGTTTCTTTATTTTTTTGCTGAATTCAAAGAAAATGTTTTTAATTTTTCTACATTAGATATGCTTGATACAGATTTGGCAAAATATTTTCCATTAGATTAAGAGACCAGTTAATGGACGCAGCACATCAACATGGCACATGTATACATATGTAACAAACCTGCACGTTGTGCACATGTACCCTAGAACTTAAAGTATAATTTTTAAAAAAGTTCTTCTATTTCTAGTTGGATAAGAAGTTTTATCATGAATGAATATTGGATTTTATGGAATAAATTTTATTTAATGTGATAATCATATGTGTAGTTCCTTTATTCTGTAAATGTGATGAGTGTTTGTTTGTTTGTTTGTTTTGTTTTGTTTTGTTTTTTGAGATAGAGTCTCCCTCTGTCGCTCAGGCTGGAGTGCAGTGGCGGGATCTGGGCTCACTGCAAGCTCCACCTCCCAGGTTCACGCCATTCTCCCGCCTCAGTCTCCCGAGTAGCTGGGAGGACAGGCGCCCGCCACCACGCCCTGCTAGTTTTGCTTTTGTATTTTTAGTAGAGACGGGGTTTCGCCGTGTTAGCCAGGATGGTCTCAATCTCCTGACCTCGTGGTCCGCCCACCTCAGCCTCCCAAAGTGCTGGGATTACAGATGAATTTTATTAATAGGTTTTCTAATGTTAAATCATTTCATCCTGTGACTAAATAGATAGATAGACCATAGACAGACACAGATATAGATGTACATTCATTCATTCTTGGATTCAGTTTGTCTATATTTATTTCAATGTGTTGCATATACATTCATAAAGTGAAGTTAATCTCTACTTTCCCCTACAGTCTTTATCTGATCTTTGGATCAAGGTTCTACTAACCTCATTAACTGAGTTCAGTAGATTTCCCTCATGTTTTATTTTTTGGAAAAATTTGCATAATAGGTTATTTCTTGGATGTTTAATTAAACTTGCCTATAAAATAATCCAGGCATGGTGTTTTATTTTGTATAAATCTAAACTACTGAAAAAATATCATTATAGTTACAGGACTATTCAAGTTCTCTATTTCTTCTTGAGTAAATATTGGGATATATATTTTTATAGACAGATAATTGTACATTGTAAGCTTTCCATTTTATTAACATAAAATCGTTGATGTTGGTGATATTCCTTTATTATTTTCATGTTTGTGTTTTATTGGTAGTTATGCCTCCTTTTTCATTATTCATCTGTGTCTTTTATCTAAAAAAATTTAATTGTGGTAAAATACACATAAAATTTACTGTATTAACCATTTTAAAGTATATAGTTCAGTAATATTAAGTATATTCACATTGTACTACAACCTATCTCTAGAACCTTTTCATCTTCCCAAACTGAAACTCTGTATTCATTGAACAACTTCCCATTTCCTCTTCCCCCATCTTCTCACAGCCACCATTCTACTTCGTATGTCTATGAGTTTGACAATGGATATGGTCTGGCTCTGTGTCCCCACCCAAATATCATTTTGAATTATAATCTGAATTCTAATCCAAACATGTTGGGGGAAGAACCTCATGGGAGGTGATTAGATCATGGGGGAGGTTCCCCCATGCCATTATTATGATAGTGAGTGAGTTCTCACAAGATCTGATGATTTCATAAGGGCTTTTCCCCTGCTTGCAACCATTCTCTCTCCTGCTACCCTGTGAAGAGGCACCTTCTGCCATGATTAGAAGTTTCCTGAGGCCTCCCCAGTCATGTGGAACTGTGAGTCAGTTAATCCTCTTTTCTTTATAAATTATTCAGTCTTAGGTATTTCTTCATAACAGCATTAGCATGGACTAATACAACAACTTTAAGTGCCTCATAGAAGTGGAAGCATACAGTATTTCTTGTTTTGTGACTGGCTTATTTCACTCAGCATAATCTTTTCAAGATTCATCCATTGTAGCGTGTGACATTGTAGCATGTACATCCCAGATTGTTGTAGCATGTGACAAAATTATTCTTTTTAAGGGCTGAATAATATCCCACTATATATCACGTTTTGTTTATCTACTCATCCATTTTCAGACATTTAGGTTGCTTCCAACTCTTGGCTATTGTGAATAATGCTGCAATGAACATCGGTGTGCAAATATCTCTTAAGAAACCCTGTTTTCAGACTGGATGGAATTGGAAGTCATTATTCTAAGTGAATTAATTCAGGAATGGAAAACCAAACATTGCCATGTTCTCACTCGTAAGTGGAAGCTAAGCTATCAGGATGAAAAATACAATGGACTTTGGGGCCTTGGGGAAAAGGGTGGGAGGAGGATGAGGGATAATACACATTAGATACAGTTACACTGCTCAGGTGATAGGTGCACCAAAAAATCAGAAATCGCCACTGAAGAGCTAATTTATGTAACCAAACACCACGTCTTACCCAAAAAATCCTATTGAAATAAATAAATAAAATGAGAATAATAATTTTAAAAAATAAAAATGAAACAAGTATAAACAATAAAATAAAATTGATTGAAATATCTTTTATTTTAAAAAAAAAAAAAAGGAGATCTTCCTTTCAATTATTTTGGATACATACCCAGAAGTAGAATTGTTGGATCATATGGCAATTCTATTTGTAATTTTTTGAGGAACCTCCAAACAGTTTTCTACAGAGGCTGTACCATTTTGCATCTCCACCAATAGTGCATGAGGGTTCCAATTTCCCCACATCCTCACCAACTTGTGCTATTTTCTGTTTCTTTGTTTTCTGATAATAACCTTCTTAAGGGGTGTGGAGTGCTATCTCATTGTGGTTTCAGTCTGCATTTCTTTAATGTTTAGTGATGTTGAGCCTCCTTTCATATGTTTGTTGGCCATGTGTCTCCCCCTTTTTTGGATTATTTTTACCAAAGTTTTATCTGCAATTAGATTCTTTTCAATGGACTGAATTTTCATTTTGTGATCTTTTCTATCTTCTTTCCTGGGTGTTTTAATTCATTAATCTCTGATTTTTATTACTTGATTTCCTCTATTGTGGGAAGTTTTACTTTAATTCTTTTTCTAACTTCTTGAAGTGAATTTTTAGCTTGTTAATTTTTCATATTTTATTTTTTTAATATAAGAAATTATGGTTGTAAATTTCCTTTTAACTATATCCCTTTAGCTGTATTATTCAAAGTGACTTCTGCAGAATTTTTATTATTATTCAGTTCAAATACATTCTAAGTGCCCTCTTATTTTATTCTTTGACTCAGAGATTATTTAGATGCATATCTTTACATTTCTGAACATACGGATTTTTTTCATTTACACTTTGGTCATTGATTTTAGCTTGTTTATGTTGTAGTCAGAGAATATGGTCTGTATGTTTTTTTTTTTGTCAATGGTGTTATATGTTAAAAATTGCCTTATGACATAGTATTTTGTCAATTTTATATATATACATACACACACACATACATATATATATATACATTCTATGGGTTCTGAGAAGACTGGATATATTCTCTTTGACAAGTACGGCACTCTATACATGTTCATTAGACCAAACTTGACAACTGGATTTTTGAAGCTAATCAGTAGCTAAGAGACAGGTGTTAAAGCTTGGGATTGTCAGCTTATTTTCAATTTTTCAACTTTTGCTAACATATGTTTCAACATATTAATAATATATGTTTCAACTTATGTGGGTATAAAATTGTTACATCTTTTTATTAAATGGTTGCTTTTAAAATTACATGTTAATAATCTTTACTCTTTAGTAATTTCTCATAAATAGCATATGGCTAGATTTTTCTTTTTATCCATTCTGACAATCATTGGCTTTTAACTGGTAAGGTAAGTCTATTCGCATTTATTATCATTAGTAATACGCTATTTATTTCTACCATCTTGTTTTACACCATTTACTCTGATTTTTCTATGCTTTATTTTCTCTTCTTCTACCTTCACTTGAAATTGAACAAGTTTCCTTTTTTTCTCTTTTCAGTGACTAAGACTTAACACAAAGTTAGAGTTACTGAAGCCAAAGTTAGTGTTGCCCATCGATGTCTTCCTCGCATCTGTCATTCAGGCAGCTGCAAGTGGCTGTGTGTTTCCAGTTACCTGATTCCCTCAATGCAATCCCTACATGGTTAGTTGTAGTGTGGAGAAAGGACTCTGATTCAGAGTAAAAAGCTTTGCATTCACATCCCAGTTCCACACTGTACTAACTGGAGGGTCTCAAATAACTTTCTTGAGTTTTACTTTTCTCATCTGCACACAGAATCAAGCATGCCTGTCTCATAGATGTGCTGGGAGCATTAAATAAAGTATCATATGTAACTATGTATTACATTGCCTGGATAACAATAGCCAATTAATATTTGTCAGTTTCCCTGTTGGTTTCTTTTATTTGAAAGTCTTGATTCTGAAAACCAAAAGATTTGTGAAGTAGCAATGATTTCATGTTTTGATTCCTTTATAGGTTAAGGGTATGTTGTTCATTTTGTGTACTACTCATCATTTTCTTTTTGTTTTTTTTAGAAGAAACCAGAACTAGTTTCCAAGCTATCCACTTACCTGCCATCTTCTAATAAGAACTGAGATTTATGATCAATGTTCTCTTCTTCCAGACTTAACTACTAAAATTTTTCCAACTTTCCTTCAGCTTACTAAGTTTTCCTCTAGTTAAATAGATGTGATTGTTCAGAAATTATCCTGATGGACTAAACAGTCAGGCCAACAAAGAATCAAGAGAAAGATCCCTTTTTTTTTTTTTAGACGGAGTCTCGCTCTGTCGCCCAGGCTAGAGTGCAGTGGCCGGATCTCGGCTCACTGCAAGCTCCGCCTCCCGGGTTCACGCCATTCTCCTGCCTCAGCCTCCCGAGTAGCTGGGACTACAGGCGCCCCCCACCACACCCGGCTAATTTTTTTTTTTTTTTTTTTTTTTTGTATTTTCAGTAGAGACGGGGTTTCACCGTGTTAGCCAGGATGGTGTCAATCTCCTGACCTCGTGATCCGCCCACCTCGGCCTCCCAAAGTGCTGGGATTACAGGCGTGAGCCACTGCACCCGGCCAAGACAGGTCCATTTTAGGCTGACTTATTTTTCAGTTCAAGTTGGTTGCTGAAAGGAAACAGAAAAATTGAAAAGACAGGCTCGTTAAATGAACTGACAACAATTTAATTCAAATAACTTAAGTACCAATTAGCTAATCGCAAGCCCTATGCTGATAAGGCAGAAGATCTTAGCTTCTGGGCAAACCTGTGAGACACAGTGAGATTTTGGAATCAGAGGCCCAGATTATGTGAAATTCATAATAGATCATCCAAGTAATTCATGTGTAGGATTCGGAATTAAGAACTAAGTAAGTTTTAGGAAGCACTAGACAGTAACGCCTTGGCTTCAATCTGTTGGATTAACTTTTATACAGTTTTCTATTTGTTTATATAATGTGCTATTATTAAGAACTAGTTAGTTCTATATAAGAACTAGGTAGTTGGATCTTTTTATAAAGAAGTGTTCTATACCTTAAAAGGTACGTTGATATCTGAAGGACAACTTACTCCGAAGTTGTCAAAACGACAAGTCCGCCATCTATTGGTGAAATTAGTACACTGCAAGATGAATTCAGGCCTGTAAATGTTAGCAATTTATAGACCTCTTCCTGGGTTTTGCTTTCAAAAAAACCAGGATTTCACTTGAGCCCTGGAGTTCGCGGTTACAGTGAGCTATAATTGCGACACTGCACTCCAGCCTAGGCAACAGAGCGAGGCTGTCTCTAAAAAAAGACAAACAAAACAAGGATTCCTGGAGAGTCATCTCAAAAGATTAAATTGTTAGTAGTAGGATTCCAGGTATTTGGACTGGTAAATAGGAGAGGTATTTGGCAAAAAGGTAAGCGTGGTTTTTTAGTGTCACTTCATTTATATGATAAAAAGCAAATGATTATTCAGTTTATTTCTGAAAGCTCTCCAGGGTGAATGTTACTATACCAAATTTTAGAGGAATTTTATATCTGTGTAGAAGATACAGTTTACATTTAATTTTTATCTTTTACTAATGGTACTAAATGCATCTGAATTATGATTTCTTTAAATAATTTTTAATGTATAGATTTGCTTCTAATGTGGGAGTTAGTTTATATTTTTTTTAAGAAACAGGCTGCGTTAGTAAATAAATCCATGTCTCCTGAATCCATAAAATTCATTAGCGGCACCTATGCAGTGTGCTCCTCATAATTCACATCTTACGGTCATTATTCATCTGGTGCATGAAATTTTTCCATGGGGGCCAATGGAGGGTTAATCATAGGACGGTAACTCTGAGGCCATCTGAAGGACCTCAGCTGTGCCAACATGTTCCCAGCGATCCCTATCTGCCTTCTCACTCTTCTTACACTCCGGATTTCCAGACTCATTCTCTGCTTAGCCACCAGTAACCCAATTTCCAGGCCCGTTCTCCCTTCTCCATAAATAGGCAGATAAACTGTCAGAGTTAGACTAGCGTGTGACCCTACGCCAGTCTGAGCAGACGCAAGACGATGGCATGACAATTCTTAGCTTACAAAACACAAATATAGACCTCAGACTCCAGCTTGCCAGCCTTAGTTGGTTTCCCATGAAGAAAGCATCGCTTCATCCAGTTAGAAAGCTCTGTCTGCCCATCCCTGGAATCAAGACTAAGAGCATCCACTAAATAATTTTCATTCTAGGCTTCCGTCCCGACGTTGGCTCTGACCTGAGCAGGTTGTGGAGGTTGACTTGCCTCAGCTGACTTTCTCATCTTCACGGGCATGAAAATTAGAAGCTCCTTAGTAAATAGTACAGCTGAGTGTTGAATGGTGGTTATTTAACACGGCCTCTTCCATCTTCATTAAATGTGCTTTGTTCAGCCCATACATTGAGAGAGGAATAGGGTGCATCTTAAACGAATGGCTCTTTTCCCCAGGCTGTTTTTCACTGGCTTGGTATCTCTTGCTTCAGTTATTCAGGGGCTGAGGAGCTGTGACTTAGCCATCACATGACTTTTCATCACTTCTCTAATCATTTTCTTAATTTAGACTTTGATGTTAACATTAGCAACAGAATGCAGGATGGTCCAATAGAAGAACCAGTGAGAGAGGTGAGGAACCTGGTTTCATGACTGAGAATGAACCACTTATGATCTCTTTAAAGAGATGGTTCATCTAAAGATCTCTCTGCCTCAGTCTCCCCTCAGCCTCAGTTCACACCATCCACTGCTGTCAAAGGTCTGCGTGGAGCCCAGATCTGCCAATGCCATCAGACCCTGCTCAGAATAATCCTTAGCTTCTCGTTGCCTGCTGTCAATTCCTGTGACCCACCCCAGGCTCTACTGTGTCTCGCCAGAACTGAGCTGGAAGTTGCTCCTGGCTTCTTCTGCTCATTGCTATCCCAGACACTGTGTACTTTTCCTTTACTGTATTTCTTCACCTTTCAAGGCTGATTCAAATGTTTGCCCCTTTCTCTCCTCTGAATTGCTGTAACTCATCTCCCATAACGTTCCATGTGCCTTATGATAATTTCCTTATAGGTCTGATTTTCCTTTTAGTTGCTTGGAGCTTATACAGTTCTTTTTCTTTATCTTTGTCTTTTTTTTTTTTTTTTTTTTTTGAGATGGAGTTTCACTCTTGTTGCCCAGGCTAGAGTGCAATGGTGTAATCTCAGCTCACCGCAACCTCCGCCTCCCAAGTTCAAGTGATTCTCCTGCCTCAGTCTTCCAAGTAGTTGGAATTATAGGCCTGCACCACCACGCCCAAGCTAAATTTGTATTTTAGTAGAGACAGGGTTTCTCCATGTTGGTCCGGCTGGTCTCAAACTCCTGACCTCAGGTGATCCACCAACTTTGGCCTCCCAAAGTGCTGGGATTACAGGCGTGAGCCACTGCACCCAGCCCACAGTTCTTTTTCACTTCTGAACTTGCCAGCCAAGCCTGATTCTTACTGGCAATTGAATTTTACTTATTTTATTTATTTATTTATTTTTATTTTTATTATTATTATTTTTACTGAATCTCACTCTGTCACCCAGGCTGGAGTACAATGGCACTATCTCGGCTCACTGCAACCTCTGCCTCCCAGGTTCAAGTGATTCTCCTGCCCCAGCTTCCCGAGTAGCTGAGATTACAGGTGCCCGTCACCACGCCCAGCTAATTTTTATATTTTTAGTAGAGACAGGCTTTTGTCATGTTGGCTGGGCTGGTCTCAAACTCCTGATCTCAGGTGATCCACTCACCTCAGCCTCCCAAAGTGCTGGGATTACAGGTGTGAGCCATGGCCCCCAGCCTGAATATATGTTACTTTAATTAGCAAAACTTTTTTTTTTCCTAAGTGCAGAGGTTCTTGTAATTGTTGGAGCCTCTTGTAGCACATATGTCCATTTGGATGCCTTGGAGGCAGTGCAAAAGGAAAACAGAGTACTTCGTCCTCTTCATTGGTGAAGGTATGTCTCATTCTCCTACATCCTTGACACGTTGATTCCCACCCTTCACTTCCTTTCCAAGTTAAACTGTGGTAATAAGAGCTGAACGTTAGACACATTGGAGAACCCGTCTGCGACTACCATAAATTAAATGGCTGGGAGGTGCAAAACAGCCAAGAGACAGATCGAGGATGTCTCTTGCCTAGTGAACTCTGCAGCTCACTGAAGGTCGCTGGGAAGGAAGAGTGTGGAACGTGACCTGCGCTGTCCTTATCTTTCTTTGCAGCAAAGTGCCCTGTCATGTAGGTTTAGGGGACAGGACACCCTCTCATGGGCTTTGTCTTGCTTAATTGGATTGACTGTTTTGAGGATCATGACGCATTCTTGAGATTTTGGCATCTGTATTTTAATGAGGGAGCACAGTTTCATCATCATAATTATGGTTGCCATGTGTTGAGCTTTTACTATGAGCCTGGTGCTGGAGTATGTGTGAAACAGACACTCTGCTTACCTGCATTTAAGGACCGGGAAATACATGTTTTAGACAAAGAGTCGAGGCACCTGCAAATAAGCTTAAACTCGTCGCTAATGTACCATAGAAGGTCATTCCATTCTGTCCTCAGCTATAAAATGTTTTCTGCTGTAGCTAACTCATGTGAGACTCAATTAAGTAAAAGGCAATGAAAGAAAGTACAAATTTTTATACCAAAGTTCCTTCCTTTTCTTTTATTATTTTTTTTTTAAACGGAGTCTCACTGTCACCCAAGAGGCTGGAGTGCAGTGGCACAATCTCAGCTCACCGCAACCTCTGCCTCCAGGGTTCAAGTGATTCTTTTGCCTCAGCCTTCCGAGTAGCAGGGATTATAGGCGTGAGCCACCATGCCCGGCTAATTTTTGTATTTTTAGTAGAGACGAAGTTTCATCATGTTGGCCAGGCTGGTCTTAAACTCCTGACCTCAGGTGATCCACCCACCTTGCCCTCCCAAAGTGCTGGGATTACAGGCGTGAGCCACCACACCCGGTCTTGTTCTTTCCTTTTTTCCCTTTTTCTTTTCTTTTTTTTTTTTTTTTTTTTTTTTAATTTTTGAGGCAAGGTCTCACTCTGCTGCCCAGGCTAGAGTCCAGTAGCATAGTCATAGCTCACGGCAGCCTCAAACTCCTGGGCTCAAGTGATCCTCCTGCCTTGGCCTCCTGAGTAGCTAAGACTACAGGCATGTGCCACCACACAAGGCTAACTTTTTAATTTTTTGTAGAGATGGGATCTCACTTTGCTGCCCAGGCTAGTCTTGAACTCCTGGGCTCAAGTGATCCTCCCACCTCAGCCTCCCAAAGTGATTACAAGCATGAGCCACTGCAGCTGGCCTTCACAATTCTTTTATACACATTCCTTTGTTTATTAAATGTTTGCTGTACATCAGGTACTGTACTGGACATTTAAAATGAAGAATTTAGATTCACAGTTCCTGTCCTTCAAGAGTTTACAGTCTAAAAAATGAGAAACACAAACTGACACTAACCAGTCAGTGTAGAAAGTGCTTCTCTAGACATAGCACAAGTTGCAATGGAGTCATAGAAAGGGTGCAGTTACTCCAGCTTGAGAGTGGGAAAGGCAGTGGTAGGGAAGGCATTTTCCCCTAACAATCAAAGCCAATATTCAGCAAGTGCTTAGCTGTCTGCTGTTAATTATGGTAAAGATTCCCATGAATCATTTAATCCCAACAGCCTTTCTATATCATATTCCCATGTCACAGAGGGAAAAATGGAGGCTTCCTGAGGTTAGGGTCCTTGCTCAGGTCACAGAGGCAGGACTGTCAGTAAGGTCTGTCTAATACCTAAGTCAGTGCGTTTAGCCATTACACGGCTGCAGCTCTTCCTTTCTCCAAAATCCAGAAACAACCTGAGTCTTGAAGAATGCACACCAGGTGGTCAGGCCAACAGGGAAAGGCATTTCAGATAGAAGAAACTGCAGGTGCAAAAGCATGGGGGTGAAACTAGGGTGAGTTTGAGACTTGGAACGAGTCTGGGAGAGTATATAGAGAAAGGCCAGGTCAGGGAGTGGAGAGGAAGCAGATGCCTGACCATGAAAGCTGTCATACAGTACTCTCTAAAGCTATGAACTTTGACCTTTTAGAGTGCTCCTGGTTCTCCAAAAGAAATGAGATTAATCAGAAGACTCTAGTATATTTGTCCACAGACATTGCTTAAGAAAAGGTGCTGGCAATAGCAAACACATGGAATCAACCTAGGTGTTTATCAATGTAGATTGGATAAAGAAAACGTGGTACATATACACCCATGGAATACTAAGCAGCCATAAAAAGGAATGAAATCCTGTCCTTTGCAACAATATGGATGGAGCTTGAGGCCATAACCCTAAGCAAATTAATGCAGGAGCAGAAAACCAAATCCCACATGTTCTCACTTAAAAGTGGTAGCTAAACAATGAGCACACATGGACATAAATATGAGCGCGATAGACACTGAGACCTTCTGGAGAGTGGGAGATTGGGTTTAAAAATTCTCTATCAAGTACTATGTTCACTACTGGGGTGATGAGATTTGTACAGCAAAGTTCAGCTTCATGCAAAATTCCCATGTAACAAATCTGCATGTGTATCTAAACACTTAAATTTACTTAAAAAGTAAATATAGAAATGATTTTTTTTTTTTTTTTTTTTTTTTTTTTGAGACAGAGTCTCACTCTGTCTTCTAGGCTGGAGTGCAGCGGTGCCATCTCGGCTCGCTGCAACCTCTGCCTCCTGGATTCAAGTGATTCTCCTGCCTTAGCCTCCCGAGTAGCTGGGATTCCAGGGGCCCGCCACCACGCCTGGCTAATTTTCTTGTATTTTTAGTAGAGATGGAGCTTCACCATATTGGCTAGGCTGGTTTTGAACTCCTGAACTCAAGTAATCTGCCTGCCTCAGTCTTCCAAAGTGCTAGGACAGGCGTGAGCCACCGTGCCCAGCAGAAACAATTTTTTAAAGGTATTAGGATCCCTGAACAGAGGAGAATAAGCAATATTCTTGCCACCTTTTTCTCCTCGAGTGCCTTAAACTTTAATGTTTTAAAACTTAAAACATGAAAGCAGTCATCAGAATTAATTATGGCGTGAAAGATCAATTGGAGCCGAACACATAATTTCCAAAATTGCAGATGTAGAAGTAAAACAAAATACTGGATCACTGAACCATTCATTTTGGAAACAGAACTTTGACAGGTTTCTCTGTTAATGCACTTTTCCACTCTTCTGCCAAGCCAGGAGATGCCAAAGCCCCCGCCCTCGGTCCAGGGCTCTTCATCACCGAGTGTGTGGCCCGCTGTTGAGAAAGAAGCCTGGGCTCTGGGGCACTCAGGGTGACTCAGAATCCACCTCTCCCACTTACCTTTGTTGTAACCTGGACCAAGGCAGGTCACCTAACTGCCATAAGCCCTTGTTTTCAGGTCCATAAGTTGGGGTAATTGTAGTGACTAACTCAGAGGGTGGCTGGGAGGGCAACAGCACATGTAATGCCAGCACAGTGCCCAGCACATTGTAAGGTCCCAATCAATGACAAACATCAGTACAATCATCATTCTACACAGCCTCAAGTACAATTCAGATTCCCAAACCCCACGGAACACATTTTGACCATGCAGTATTAGCTCCACATAGCAAGAGTCTTTAAAAAATGGTCCTATCTCCAAACTTGCATTGCAAGACACTCTTCTCTTTGGATAAGGACAAGGGCAGTACTGTTGTCACACTCCATCTACCCCGAGCTATAATCAGTATGTTATATGCTGAGTTCAGTAGCTCAAAGAAGTGCTGTCGATCTGCACTGCAGCTAGTTTCCATGGCTCCAGGAGTTCTATTTATGACTGTCTCAGGCATAGTTCCTTCACTATATCTCAGGTTCAGCTCTTACTATCTTTTTAAGCCAACAGTGGGAGAGAAAGACAGGAATCACTCATCAAGGACATAGAGAATGCCAACAAAGTAAAATTATGAAGGATTCTGTTAAAAAAAAAAATACTTGCAGCCAAGGGTTTAAGTTGAACTTATACTCTACAAGTGACTCCAAAAGTGAGTCAGTGGAGCTCAGCATATTCTGGTCAACATTCACTCAGCATCCTCAGTACCTACCATGTGCCTGGATGTCTGGAAAATCCAGAAATTATTGAGATAGCCATATCACCTTCCAGCAACTTTATCTGTAGAGGACTAATGGCATACAACATAAATTGTCTTAAGTCAAAATGGAAAGCAAAAGTAGAACCACCAAGTTGAAGTTCACAGAATTGAGGAAGAAATGATGTCTGGTTGGAAAATCTGAAAAGGTGTCATGAAAAGCCAGCATTTGTGTTAAGCCTTGGTGGAAGGAGGAAGACAGTATAGGAGAAGGGAACAGGGTGTGGGGGCAGAGAACTGGAACATCGAGAAGTGCGATTCAGTTTGGAAGCTTAATAAAGAACAAGGGCTACTTCTGAGTAGGCATCCAAGGCAAACTCCAGGAGAGGCCTTTGCCACCAATGGACAGGCTGGATTGGGATCAGGAGAGGGGATGCTAAGGCAGAGAAACCACTGGGAGAATGATATGCCCCAAGGATCAGAGGACTGGGGGTGCCAGGGCTTCCATAAGAGGTTGGTACTCATTCATGGAATTGGGTTCCTACCTCTGTTTTGGTTCTTTTGATGCACTGCCCAGAACTCTTCTGTTCATAAGAACCTCAAAATCCAAGTAAGGCAATACAGTAAGAGGAGGCATGAAGAACCTCTCTGAAGACTCTCCAAGGTCACAGTCCTCTGCACTTGGCCAATTGAACAAAACAGGTCTCAATCAGTTAAATGACATATCACAAAATGAAGGAGACTATTTGTTTAACTGGCCACATGTTTCATTGTTGAAGACAGCCATTTGTTTCATTCTTTAAAAAATGGGTTTGATATATTGGTGCATTTTAAAGACAGAAATGACACGACTAAACAACCCCCGTAATATTACTTAGCCCCACCCTTTAAGGACTCTGAAGCACATTGTACACTGGCTATAGAGAGGAAGGCAGCCTGTAAAGTAATGTGGGAAACCACCGTGTTCAGAGCACCATGGGGGTTTTATGGAAACTACTTAAACCTGATATTTTTATGTCCTTAATTTTCTCTCTCTCTTTAATTGTGGTCTATAACATACAATTTACCATTTTCACCATTTTTAAGTGTACAGCTCAGTGGCATCAAGTATGTTAAGTGCAATCATCACTGCTATTCACCTCCAGAGCTTTTCATCTTCCCAAACTGAAACTCTGTACCCGTTAAACACTAACTCACTATTACCCACTCCCCACATCCTCTGGAAACCACTACTCTGCTTTCTATCTCCATGAATCTGCCTATTCTGGATATTTCAAATAAGTGAAATCACATAATATTTGCCTTTCTGTGACTGGCTTATTTCACTCAGCACAATATCTTCAAAGTTCATTCATGTAGTAACACATACTACAACTTTCTTCCTTTTTAAGGTTAATATTTCATTGTAGGTATATAGCATGTTTCCATTCATCCATTCATCGATGGATATTTGAGTTATCCCCACCTTTTGGCTATTGTGACTAATGCCACTGTGAACATTGGTATACACTGTGAATCCATTGACCCCACCATTTTCTTTCTCCAGTCTACCCTTATTCCTGTCTTGACTGTCTACTTTATTCAGAATAGATTCCACGACCTATCACGCTCAATTATTTGCCCAATTCTCCCTCTGCTGCATGAACATGACAAAATTCCAGCCACAGACAAACCCAGATATCTGACTTTTCTGTCTCAAGCATCTATTCACTGGAATGTTACTGAAGACAACCGTACTACCCTTCATGATTACCTTTCTCAAATGGGCACTCGACGCTGCCCAGAAGTCCTAACACGATAAACTTAGTCTCACATTATCCATTGATAAAAATTTTCTAATTTTACTTTAAGTTTCAAACTTCCAACCTATATTCTATTCATTTCCCCTCACTTTTAGGTACCCTTCTGTATTGCATAAAGTCATTTATTTAAAAAAAAAAAAAAAAAAACTATTTATTAAGCACCTCCCAGGAGGTAGGTGCTATGCAGTCACTGGAAATACTGCAGTGAACAAAATTAAGTCCCATCTCTCATTGAGCTTCTTTTCTAGAATTGTAAGAGATCATAAGCAAATAAACACATAAATCTATAATAATGATAGGTGATATCAACTACAGAAAAGAAAACTAAAGCAGAGTAGAGCATCAATCAAAGAGAGACTTTACACAAGGTATGCGGGGAAGACCTCTCCAATAAGACTATATTTGAGCAGAAACCTAAATGCAGGGAGAAAGCAAGCTATTTAAATGCCCTGCTCAAAATTGCTCATTACTTCTTCATGGCCCACTTCAGTCTACGTTCTGCATCTCTTATGAAATTGTTTCAAAACGTTCCTTATGTTTTAACCAAGCTCAATGTTGCACTCTGATTTTTCTGTTCTGTATTTTCCCATACTACAGATGTTCCTCAACTTATGATGGAGCTATGTCCTGACAAACCCATAGAAAGTTGAAAATATCATAAGTTGAAAATGCATTTAAAAACATCTAACCTATTGAACACCATGCTTGACTTAGCCCATCTTAAACGTGCTCAGAACACTTACCTTAGCCTACGTTTGGGCAAAATATTCTAGCACAAAGCCCATTTTATAAAACATGTTGAGTAGCTCATGTAATTTTTCAAATAGTACACCATAGAATATAATATCAATTGTTTACCGTCGTAATCATGTGCCTGACTGGGAGCTGCAGCTTGATCCCACTGCCCAGCATCACAAGAAGGTATACTGCATATCACTAACTCAGAAAAAATATAGAAATTCAAAATATGGTTTCTGCTGAATGTACATCACTTTTGCACCATCATAAAGATGAAAAATCATAATCGAGCCATCATATTTGGGAACTGTCTGTAGTCTCTTTCTCTGGAATACCCTTCCCGTTCCATCAAGATACAACTTCAACACCTGCTCTTTTCATAATCCATTCATTTCTGGGCTTCCAGCTTTCTGAAATTTCCTCTTCTCTTGGCTTTCACAACATACCACTCTCCTGGTTTTCTTTCTTTCACTATTTTCTTTTCTTTTCTTTTCTTTTTCTTCATTACCTTGCTATACTTACTGATTGGTTCTAATAAACTTTCTTAGGTTGTTTGAGTTTTTCACCTAGACAATCATATCATCTGTGAATACAGTTTTATTTCTTTCTTCTTGATATGCATGTGTTTTATTTTTCTTGCCTTATTGCATTGGCTAGAACATGCAATATAGTGTTAAATCAGTGTGTGCAAGGTGGACATCTTTATCTTTTCCCTGATTTCAAGAAAAAAGCATTCTCTGCCTTAGCACTAAATATTATATTCACTGGAAGTTTTTTCATAATAGCTGTTTATCAGGTTAATGAGGTTCCTTTCCATGTATAGTTTGCTGAGTTTTTTTTTTTTTTTTTTTGCTAAGTAGTTTTATATGTATTATTTTAATATCCATAATAACCCTATGAAGTAAGTACCATTATAATTTTCATTTTATAAGCAAATGAACTTGCACACAGAAAACTTAAATAACTTTCCCCAAACCAGGTATATTTACAGCCAGGATTTAAACCTAAGGAGGTTAATTCCAGAGCCTATGTTCTTTTTAAAAACATTTATTTTTATTTTTAAATTTATTTTTTAAAAATATATATTGATCATTACATGTTGCATTGACATGTGTATACATTGTGGAATGGCTAAATAGAGCTATTTAACCTATTGATTACCTCAGATACTTATTTTTTTTTATGAGAATGTCCCAAATCTACTTTCTTGGCAATTTTCAAGGACACAATACTTTGTTATTAACTACAGTCACCATGCCATACAATAGAGCTCTTGAACCCATTCCTCTTGACTAGCTGAACTCCTGGTTTTCTTTCTACCTCTCAGGCAGTCCTGCTTCCTGTTTCTTCCCACACTGGCTCCCTGGGAAATCTCATCTGCTCCATGGTTTAAAATATCATCTATGTGCAAAAAAAGGCAAAATGTGTGGGCCCTGTCCAGATTCCTTTTCTAAGTGCAAGATCACTGTACATCTTTAATTGGATTTCCCCAAAACTTGTATCTCTACAGTTTAAGTCTTGAGTGGATTTTTTTTTTTTTTTGTCTTTCTGTTTGTTTTCATTTATCATGAGTGCTGATTTTTGTCAAATGCCTTTTCTCTGTCTATTGAGATAATCATATGATTTTTTTCCTTTATCCTATTAACATGTTTTAACTGATTGGTTTTTATAAGTTAAAATAACTTCATATTCCTTGGATAAGTCCCACTTGGTGATGGCATAGTACTTTTTATATGTTACTGGATTCAGTTTGTTAGTATTTTATCAAGGTTTTTTGCAGCCGTATTCACAAGAGATATTGGTCTGTAATTTCCTCCTCCCCCCAGCTTTATTGAGGTATAGTTGGCAAATTAAAATTGTATGTATTCAAAGAGTACAATGTGATGGTTTGATACACATATATATTGTAAAATCATGGCCTCAATCAAATGAACTAACATGTTAATCACCACACATATCTACCGTGTGTGTGTGTGTGTGTGTGTGTGTGTGTCTGTGGTGAGGACATACCGTTTGAGATTTTTTTTTTTCTTAAGATACATAGTCTTGCTGTGTTGCCCTGGCTGAAGTGCAGGAGTGCTATCACAGTTCAACACAACCTCAAACTCCTGGGCTCAAGCAATTCTCCCACCTCAGACTCCCAAGTAGTTGGGACTACAAGTATGCACCAAAATGCCTGGCTAATTTTTTACTTTTATTTTTAATAGAGATGGGGTCTTGCTATGTTGCCAGGCTGGTGTCAAACTCCTGGCTTCAAGCAATCTTCCCACCTCAGCCTCCTAAAGCCCTGGGATTACAGGCATGAGCCACTGCACCTGGCCCAGTTTAAGTTTTGACACCTCACTCTAGACCTCTTCCCGCTCCTGTTCTCCCCACCTCAGTGACTGACATACCAGAGACCTGAGAAGCAGCTGTGTTTCTAACATATTTGGTATCCTTTCCCCACTCTTCACCCACCTAAGCAATTCTCAGCTTAAATTACACTTACTCAGAGAAGATTTCATTGATGACTGCTCAATCAATGGCTAGTTCTTCTTCACCCTCTTATTTTCTCTCATCATATCCTGTTTCCTGCATAGAGTTACTGAAATTTGCCATTATACACTTTGTTCATTTCCTTTTTTATTGTTGGTCTCTCCTAATGACTGTATGCTTCATAACGACAGGGACCATGGTTATTTGTTCACCACAGATGCTTATGGCCTGGCTTAGTGCCTGGCATCTAGTAGATATTTAAGAAATATTTGATGCATCATGAGACCAAAACATTAACATCTTAGCATTCATAGACTTTCAGTCCCACCTAGCAAATCATAATATTCAGGCAGTGCCTGCTTAACTTTCTTATTTGCTTTTGATCTCTGACAATTAAAAAAAACAAAACCAGAGTCAAAGCCTGAGAAATTCTACTTCGATTCTTTGTTATTTTCTATTTAGATCTTCATTTTGTCTCATTAATGTTGTGAACCCAGAACATTTGAGACAGGTCTCAGTTAATTTAGAAAGTGGTCAGAGCACAGTTTGGTTTTATACATTCTAGGGACACATGAGACATCAATCAGCTGCTCCATATTTGAGGCAATCAGATACGCATTTATCTCAGTGAGCAGAGGGGTGACTTTAAATAGAATGGAGGCAGGTTTGCCCTAAGCATTCCCAGCTTACCTTTCCCCTTTAGCTTAGTGATTTGGGGGCCCCAAGATTTATTTTCCTTTCACAATATGTTAGAGTTATTTTCATATTTCATTTTTTAAAATGTACTTGAGCACTTTTTGTCCATCACACTAGCAGCAAATCTTTGTTCAGTTCGTTGTTTGCCTTTCAACCTTACTTAAGATGGTGCTTTAGTTTGGGTATTTGACCCTCCAAACTTCATGTTGAAATTTGATCCCAATGTTGAAGCTGGGGCCTAATGGGAGGTGTTTGGGTCATGTGTGCAGATCACTTATGAATGGTTTGGTGCCTTCAAACATGAGTGCATTCTCACTCTAATAGTTCTCAAGAGAATGCCCCAAGAGCTGCTGGTTAAAAACAGCCTGGAAGCTCTCTCCTCTCTCTCTCTCTCTGTCTTGCTTCCTGTCTCACCATGTGATCTCTGCACACATCAACTTCCTTATCAGAAGCAGATGTTGGCACTATGGTTCTTGAGCAGCCTGGAAAGCCACGAGCCAAATAAACCTCTTATCTTTATAAATGACCCAGCCTCAGGCATTCCTTCATAGCAACACAAATGGACTAAGACAGATGGTTTTTGACTATAACAGCTTAAATATTTCCTTTATTCAAACCATCATCTCTTCCTTTTAAAAAAATCTTTGCATTAAAGCTTGGAAAGTCCTGCATCTCAATGGCCTACAGTGTTTACCTATATTTTCTTCTAGAATTTTTTGTTTCATCTATCTGATTTTCTTTTTTTTTTTTTTTTTTTTCTTTGAGATGGCACCTTGCTCTGTCACCCAGGCCAGACTGCAGCGGCGTGATCTCAGCTCACTGCAATCTCTGCCTCCTGGGTTCAAGCAATTCTCCTGCCTCAGCCTCCCATGTAGCTGGGATTACAGGCACGCAACACCATGCCTAGATAGTTTTTTTTATTTTTAGTAGAGATGGGGTTTCACCATGTTAGCCAGGCTGGTCTCGAACTCCTGACCTCAGGTGATCTGCCCATCTCAGCCTCCCAAAGTGCTGGGATTACAGGTATGAACCACAATGCCTGACCTCATCTATCTAATTTTAAAAATATATTAGAACTGTTTTTGATGTATAAAGGAAGATATGGTTAGCCAATTACTCCAGCATCATTTATAAATAATCTATTATTTCCTAAACAGATTAAAACTGATATTTTTTATCCTATACCAAAATATCAGATACAATAGAGTCCATATTTTTATTTTCATTATCTTTTGTCTAACTCTAGAATCTTACACGGTAAGTCCTCACCACTATTTTCTTTTCCAAAATGCCTCTTTCTTTCTTTCTTTCTCTTTTCTTTCTTTCTTTCTTTCTTTCTTTCTTTCTTTCTTTCTTTCTTTCTTTCTTTCTTTCTTTCTTCTTTCTTTCTTTCTTCTTCTTTCTTTCTTTTCTTTTCGTCTTTCTTCTTCTTTCTTTCTTTCTTTCTTATTTTGGGGTGGGGGGACAGAGTCTCGCTTTAACTGTCTAGGCTGGAGGGCAATAGCACAATCTCGATTCACTACAAACCCAACCTCCGCCTCCTGGGTTCAAGTAATTCTCCCTGCTTCAGTCTTTCAAGTAGCTAAGATTACAGGCTTGCCACCACACTCAGCTCATTTTTGTATTTTTAGTAGAGGCAGGGTTTCACACCATTACCAGTTGGGCCACTGGTCTCAAACTCCTGGCCTCAGGTGATCTGCCTGCCTCAGCCTCCCAAAGTGCTGGGATTACAGGTGTGAGCCACTGCGCCTGGCCCCAAAAGGTTTTAATCAGTCTCAAGTGTTTGCTCTTCCAGAAAAATTTTAGAAACATTTTGGCCAAATTAAAAAATATTCGGGTCGGGCCAGGCGCGGTGGCTCAAGCCTGTAATCCCAGCACTTGGGAGGCTGAGATGGGCGGATCACGAGGTCAGATATCGAGACCATCCTGCTAACACTGTGAAACCCCATCTCTACTTAAAAAAACACAAAAAAACTAGCCGGGCAAGATGGCGGGCGCCTGTAGTCCCAGCTCACTACTCGGGAGGCTGAGCAGGAGAATGGCGTGAACCTAGGGAGGCGGAGCTTGCAGTGAGCTGAGATCCAGCCACTGCACTCCAGCCCCGGGCGACACAGCGAGACTCCGTCTCAAAAAAAAAAAAAAAAAAAAATTTTGGTTAGTCTTTGATAGTATTGTACTATATAATTTATTTCTTGTAGAATAAAAAATATTTCAATATTGATATCACCGTCAAGAAGCATGCTTCATAGCATAAATGTTACCCACACAACAGGTGAATTCCGTCACCTGGCCAGTATCCAACTCAATGACCACAACCAAGGAAGGTTTAGCAAGGGGATTTTATATACTTGTAACGAGTAAGAATAGTTCCCAAAACAGTGTCTCCCAAGCAGGGGTTGGGACAGGTGTTATAACCCTAGGGTCATGAGTGATGATCTGATTGGATTTTGTAATGAGGTGATGCCGGGAGTAATAATATGACTGGTTCCTGCCATGAGGTGACACCAGAGCTCAATCTGATTGGATCCTGGATCCTGCCATATGGTGTCTGCTTCTTAATTCAGCCCCTGCTTCTCCCAACTAAGCACTTAGGTTCCACCAGTGGCTGCACACTTTGGTCCTCTGGACATACTCAGGTAATAGACCTTCACCTGGGGGTCCATGGCAACTAAAAACAACTCACAATGTTGCTACAATAAAGTTGCACCAGATTGGTGTGATGCAGTTACAAACAACACAACAATGAAGAACAAGACAGACGTGAATATACTTGACCCCTGTAGCTTCTGGCATCCTCATACTCCCGGATCCTGACATTAGGTGAACATCTGTGCTGGATTTGGAGGTGTTATTCTCACCTTTAAGTAATGGATATTTTAGTGAAAGGTTATCAGGGCCTGCTACTTAGATGCCATTTTTAGGAAGAAGTGTCGGAAAGTTTTTAAGACTGCAAGGAAAGAGAACACTCTCAGGGGGTTGATGCCATAGGGTGGGAGTCAAAATGAGGACAAAATGAGGCCCTGAGCATCAGAGATCAAGGCCAAGAGGGCATAGCTGTAGGGAATCCAGTTCTAGACCGGCTTGCAATGGATAATCTATTATTTCCTGGGAGGAAACACTGGGAGGATCCCCCCAGGAGACTAGGGATGGGTTCTGGAAGGCCAGAGTGATAGTGCATGGAAAAGGCAGTTCTCACTAGAATCATGCGTTAAAATGTCAATAAAGGACTCATCTCCACAAGTGGGGGAGGTCAGCACAGGAAAAAGAATTTAAAAAAATTAAATTAAAAAAAAAAGAAACACAACGGGGGGGGCAGTGCCAGTGCCCAGGAATGGACAACAGCCAGGAAAGGTATAAAGGAAACTC